>NC_034409.1:27159015-27877205 GCF_002078875.1 Numida meleagris | reverse complement strand
GACACCAAGCTGGCAGGAAGTGTCGATCTGCCTGGGGGCGGAGAGGCCCTACAGAGAGATCTGGACAGGCTGGATCTCTGGGCTGAAGCCAACGGGATGAGGTTCAACAAGACCAAGTGCCGGGTCCTGCACTTTGGATGCAACAACCCCAGGCAGTGCTACAGGCTTGGGGCAGAGTGGCTGGAAAGTTGTATGGAGGAAACGGACCTAGGGGTAGTAGTCGACGCTTGGCTGAGCATGAGCCAGCAGTGTGCCCAGGTGGCCAAGAAGGCCAATGGCATCCTGGCTTGTATCAGAAATAGTGTTGCCAGTAGGAGTAGGGAAGTCATTGTCCCTCTGTACTCAGCCCTAGTGAGGCCCCACCTCGAGTACTGTGTCCAGTTTTGGGCCTCTCACTGCAAAAAAGACATTGAGGCCCTGGAGCATGTTCAGAGGAGGGCGACAAAGCTGGTGAGGGGTCTGGAGCACAGGCCTTATGAGGAGAGGCTGAGGGAGCTGGGATTGTTCAGTCTGGAGAAGAGGAGGCTCAGGGGAGACCTCATCGCTCTCTATAACTACCCAAAGGGAGGTTGTAGTGAGCTGGGGGTCAGCCTCTTCTCTCTTGTTAACTAGTGACAGGACGAGGGGGAATGGCTTCAAGTTGCGCCAGGGGAGATTTAGGCTCGACATTAGGAAATACTACTTTTCTGAAAGAGTGGTCAGGCACTGGAACGGGCTGCCCAGGGAGGTGGTTGAGTCACCGTCCCTGGAGGTGTTCAAGAAACGTTTAGATATAGCATTGGGAGACATGGTTTAGTGGTGTTGTTGCTGGTAGGTGGATGGTTGGACTAGGTGATCTTGTAGGTCTTTTCCAACCTAGCTAATTCTACGATTCTATGATTCTATGATTCTATGATTCTATGAGTTGGCACTCCAGAAGCCTGATGTAGGTAACAAGGGTATGTCGGTTTTGTAACAAGTTATCACTGCATTACTATACAGACAAATCCTGGATCATCACAGGTGTTTCATCTTCCCAAGAAGGGTACCCTAGAAGCTGGACAAGAACCAGCATTTTCTTTCTTTCTTTTTTTTTTTTTTTTGCCTGCTCTCTTGCTGTATCTCTTTTAATTAAATTTCAGCCACCTCTTTCATTCCTTGACTCAGCTCTCATGGAGGAACAAAATGGCATGGAGTCACTATGAACATGCTGGAGGCCTGGTGATTGTGGCACTCCACAGCAATAAGAAGGGAGGCTGGTCTCCTCATGGACTTCACAGGACATTAGTTGTGCTCTTGGTTACGTCTACTTTGAGCCTAGGCTGCTCAGCTACCTGGCACTTTTGTCCATGTGTAGGTGTCTATAATTAAGTACCAAGGAGCTGCTGGGGTAGGAGATCTCTTTCTGGGACAGAACAGGAAGAGGCAACAGGAAGTCACCTGTTTGCTGAGACTCAGACGGTCTGGACATTATTGACCCCATGGAGCCTGAAATAGAGCATCCTGCTAAATAAATATTTTTGAAGCACCCTGTATATAGAAACAGTCCAAGTAGCCTAACCAGTTCTGCCAAGAATGACAGTATACTTCACTCGGTGATAAAAAAAAAAACCATTCAACATATTTTTTAATGTTATCTCCTCTGCAAAGACTGAGTAATTTACGGCTGAGAAAAAGTAAGATCTGTGACTGTGTAGAGCTTAATAAAGAGATTCTGCAAGAGTTGTTCATGCCAGAATGGCATTTGCAACTGCTAAAAGAAGTTTCAACACATCACATAAAACAATACTATTTTTTTTCTGCTTGAACTTTGTAAGAAGCTCAACTGGTGAACAGCTGTCTCAGTTAAAATCAGATTTTTGTAGACCTGTGACTAGTAAAAGAATTCAGCAATATTCTCTTCCTAGTTCCAAATGTGCAAAATAATTTTCCACCCACACACCTCTCATAGTGAAGCTAATTGTTACACTTTCCTTGTTGATTAGCACTAACTAAAGGTGTTAAAATATCCTAATCTGCCTTAAGCAGCACATAGAAAATGTGGAAACTTAATTTAATAAGTGCTTTGAAGATATATATTTTTATTTATGAAAGCTGGAAAGTTGTTATTCTCTGTACAATGAAAGCCTGAAACTTTACATGTTTCCTGTTGTTAAAGCTTGTTAGGAGAAAAAAATATATGAAAATTTGCCCTTTATTGCTTTTCCTTTAGAAGTGCATTTTCACTTTTAAACTATCAAACAGATAACTTAGAAGCTGAAAAATAAGCAAGAATAAATAAATATATTAACTCTGCATTATTAAATGTATTTTTAATTATACAATTTATGATTATTATGAGTTTTAAAACTCCCAAATATATCAAATTTTATCTCAAAAATGTATGAAAACTTCCTGAATAGTAAAAAAGATGTGTTAGAAAACAGACTGATACTTTGTGCAGAGAAAAACAGGGAATAAATGTAATTCCAAGGAAATAGTTACACAGTCAGAACTGTCTTTATAAACACGTGATACTGATCAGACTGTGGGAACTGTAATGGAGAACAGAGAATACTATAAATTGCAAGTGCCATTCATTACAAGTTTTCCTGAAATTTCAAAATAAATAAAAGAAGGAACTGGTTGTGTTTCGGTTTTGTATTTTGTTTTTCTCTAACGACTGTTTCTAATCTCAGAAGACTCCTCCTAAAATCTGAAGAACCAACAGGTTTCATATGGCTTCTATTACAAGATAGGCACATACAGAATGAGAGAGATTAGACTGCAGAAAACAGCTGCTTTTCATCTGGTGATTCTATTTCAAATTCAGCTTTGAAATCACAGTTTTTCCAAGAATTCATTCTTTGAGGTTTGATAATCTCTTACATAAATACAATGAAATTCAATCCTGGTTAATACATCAAAATTATTTCAAACAGTATTTAACAGAAAGTTAAAGTGGCCTGTAGTACAATCCCCAATTTCCAGCAAATATTGTTAAAAATAAATTTCCAAGTGTGATTTTTTTTCTAGTATTATCAGTGTATAACATTATATGAAGTACTACTACTGAAATGTCTTGAACTATGGTGAAAGTAGTGCAAATAAATATGCAAATGAAAACTTACAAATAATATATAAAGCAGTTGTGATATAGATTTATCTGAAGGAGCATTTAAATAATTCCAAAAACAAACTTTCGAAATATATGTTATGTCACTTTCAGGAGCATTTATCATGAAGCACTTTTCAAAAATAGCATTTTGGTTTTTTTTAAGTATTGCAGTAATTTTTTTGCTGATTAGCAATGTACAGTCATGTGATTGGAGAGAGGTTTAGTTTTTACTGGGAAAGTTCAAGACATCTCTTATAAGATATTAACAGTTTAATATCTTCTTCTTTAAAGCTACCTTAATTGAATTTAAAGGAACATATCCTAAAGTGCATATTAAGACAATGTTGAAGTAACCAGAAGTGGGCCACTGCCTGTCCATAATAAACATGAGCTTAAAATGTACTATTGTAGCTAAACTAAATATTACAAAGCAATGCACTTACTTCTCATTTGGTGGCTACACCTATCTTGTCACCAGCTTATCATGCTACCTGACCTGGATTCATTAAGTCCCTGCTGACACCTGACAGTGCCTCAGGTTCTCGATGAACATGCCCACTGAGCAGATGGCTGACTAACCTTGCTTGCCTGGACATCTTACTTGCTCTTGGGTAGGGAGCCTCCAAATCTCCCAAGTACTCTTCACTACTACATATCAAAAAGCCGAAGTTAGATAATAGCAGTGACTGCAATCCTAGTACATCCACCTTGCTCACTGTGTCCTTCTGAGGAGCAGTGAGGCATAATATTTTCTCTCCCTACTGTCCCCAAACCTCATTGCAGTGTCAGCTAATTTTGACCTAGAATAAAAACCAGTGATCTTCTACAAATGGATGTCTCAAAGGATTCATGTAGTCTAGAATTAAACAAATTGAATTCAAACTGTGTCTATTTGAGACATTTTCTTCAAAATTTCCAGCAAGGCAAATTGGATAAAAATTGTGCTTGAAATGAAAGTCTACCAATTTATTTGCATCTGATACACACACTCACTGCACCAAAGAGACCCCTGAAATAACTTCCAGCAATAGACTAATAATATAATAATTAATAGTAATAAATTACCAAATAAAAGATATATGATACCAGTAATCTTACATTTCAATTTCTTAAGACGTATCTCTAAATTTTTTTTTTATATCTAAAGTAACAGGTGTGTAATTCCATGATTTCTTCACAATTCTAATTAAACTCATTAATTAGATGATGTTGGTGCCTTCACGCCTGACATTAGTACAAAGAAAAAAAGTAGAGATCATAGCACACAACAGCTGGTTTTAATTTCCAGCCAACAGTGTAAACATTAATGCAAGACTCAGATACTTCTTCCTCTTTTTAATCTTAACTGAAACAGAGAAGAAATGGTAGAAAGAAAACTATTTTTTATATTTCAAAATATTATAACTTAAGTACAGGTGCGTGCATGAAAATGTGAATGTATACATATTTATTCAGAGGGCTGACAGCCACCATGAGTTACCTTTACTCGGGATAATTTTTCTAATCATGAAATCATAGAATCATTAAGGTTGGAAGAGAACTCCAAGATAATCTAGTCCAACTGTCTACCTACCACCAACACTGCCCACTAAACCATGTCCCTAGGTACTACATTTACCCTTTCCTTAAACACCTCTAGGGATAGAGAATGCACCACCTCCCTGGGCAGCCTGTTCTAATGCCTAACCACTCTTTTAGAGAATAAATTCTTCCTAACATCCAACCTGAGATATTGCCTTCCACTAGAAAATTCTTTTCTGCTCCTACAATCCTGTAAATCACTCACTAAATAAGTAATCAGTGAATGGTAACTTTTCTTCCTTTACAACAATTGTATGATCAAGTTATATTTTAAAATTAAAAAAAAAAAAAAATAACTACGAACATTTTTTTTTTTTAATTTTTGTTGGGTTGTTGTTTTAAGACAGTGTTTTCTAGGAGTTTTTTGCAAAAGATTATCACTGCTGAACTAAATTATAATGTGGAGTAAACATCATGGACTCAACTCTTTTCCTGATACTAGATCAACACCTATGTGTAGATATTAGTATTTCTTAGTGCTGTAAGTGTAAGAACATTACATCATCTCCAAAAAGTGCACTCATTTTTAATCTCTTATCAAGAACATGAGAGATGTATCATGTCTGGATCTGAGCAGCAGTCCACATAGCCCTATATTCTGTCTCCAAGTAGCTGCAAAAGTAATTCCAGGACAGCCAGGTAAAGGATATTAGCCTGGCCGCTCCCCATGAGCTGCTCTCCCAGCACTGATATTTACTGTAAAAGGGATGCTTGATCGTACATCGTTGTCTACTTCTTATAGTACTCCTTTATTGATCTGTTATCCATTAATTTGTCTAACCCCTCTTTGAACCTGCTAATACTCTGCCTGCACAACCTCCCAGGAGAACAGATTCCTGAAGTTCAATATCTAAGTATTCTCTCATCTGCTATAAACCAATCTATCAGTCTCATAAAGTGCCCCCAGTTTGTGTTGTGGGATTTGCTAAACAATTCATCTTATCTCTTTTTAATTTTGTAAACCTTAAGTACTTCTCCCCTCAGTCTCTGCAAACTCAAGATTCAGTTGTCCATGTCAGGCAACTGCTTCTCAGCTTCACTTTAGTTGCTTTTCTCTTTAACTTCTCTTTGTCCATCTTTAAAATCATGTCTCAAGAAGCAAGAATTAACGATATTCTTTGGCAGCTTTATATTCTTTGTATTTTTTGTTAGTTATTCAGCTTTAATGAAAGCCTAGTAAACAGAAATGTTTAACTTAGGAATAGTCTAATACTTTTCAGAGCAGCCTACTATTTGCCACAAGTTCACCTTTAAATATTTTTTCTGAAAGAGCTCAATTACATGCAGTCCAGTGCTGCTCAATACTAAAGTGCTTCATGGAGCCTAAAAGGATTTAGAAAGCTGATCTTTGCACTTAGAAGTAGACATTAATAATAGTTTCCTTTTTTTTTTTTCCTCACAACACTGGAATTGCATATTGCCCTGTTAACAAGAAAACCCTGCAAGGCAGTAAGAGTTTCAGACCCAAGATCCTTAAAGAAATAATCTGAACCACTTACATAAGGAAAGGACTTTGTCCTCATTAAAACTTCCACTGCATTCAGTAACCTCACAGCATTGAGTCAATTGATCTCTCATTAAACCATCACTTTTTCTCCATTCTTTTTCTCCACAAGTGTGTTTTTTCCATTTAAAGTTACTAAGCAAAGGAAATATTCATTCAATATTAATTCTTGAAAAAGCCTTCAGAATCAATAGAGAACCTAATTCTATGTCTGGACATAGCAGCAACTTGCTTGTCACTGACTTGTATGTTAGCAGGAACACAAGTACACTGAACACTTTATTGGATTTTGTCATTAAGAGATACCTCTTTTTTGAGCTGTAAAGTGCTACAAAAGAAATATTTCTGATTTTGCTCTTCATAACCACACAATATGCGAGTAAGAAAAAAATAGAGGTTGTTTTGTATTAACAGGGAATTCCAGCTTGGGTACACATCTGGAGAGAAAAGTACTATCAGTACAATCAGATGGTTCTGAAGAAGTGAGAGTACAATGATAAGAAACCACAGAAAATGTTCCTAACTACAGAAGCCTGAGAGATGAACAAATATCCAAATTCTTATTTATACATCACAGAAAAAGAGAAAGCAATAATTTAAACTGTTTCTAATTGGGATGGTCAGTAAAAAAAAAAAATGGATAATTCAGGAACAAAACATAACAAAGTACATGTTCCAAAACGTATTTTGAAATGATGCATCACAGGCTCTCCCCAGTGTCAACTGTTTACGGGCATTTGGCCTGGTTCTCTAATGAATAGGGCAGGGAACCCACAGACCCATGCCTTGGGAAAGGGAAAAGGGAAAAAAGGGTAAGGAGAAGGGCCTGAGAGCAAAACAGTGGCAACAATCTGAGGAGAAACAAACTAATTTACTAAATAAGATATCAGAATGCAAAACAACACACTATAATACAATATAATTACAATTTAAGCTAATCAATACAATAAGAGAGAATGTCCAAAAATCAAGGTAGGCCTTACTCTAATACCGACGATAAGATGGCTGGAGAGCAAGATGCTGCCAGGATGAGAGATGGGCGGAAAGAGAGTAGGTCTCGTGATCTGCGAGTTTTTATCTTTCCCTCTAACCGGAAAACGGTAACAGGGGAGCAAAGTCCCCTGGGGAATGTAGTAGTCCTTCTCTTCTGAGAACCAGGTACATACGCTACATGATGTTATGATGTGGAATACCAATAACCGAAAATCATAAAACCATGACACCCAGTTTTGCAGAGCATGAATACTGAGTCATCAACAAAATTGAATCTGATTTACATTAAAGAAGAAAAAAGCATCAAGTTGGAGCACATGAACATAACTTGTTTTATTTTCTTTCAGTGTACACTGAAAACACCTGAAAATTTATAGGCATGCTGCAAAGTAAAAGGATGAAGAATAACACTCAATCTTACAATTTGTAGAATTAATCTATTAAAATTTTAAAAATTGCAGTTTTAGATTAGTAACATCAAATTCCATAGGTTGGTTATTCAACCCAGTAAATATTATTTTCTCGTCTCTACAGAGAGTCTGCTGCTTCAGTTACCTTCTTTGTGTGAAGCAGAGGTCTTCCACCACACTGAGAGGAAAAAGCCAAGACAAATGCTGTATCCCACAGCCTGTACCAGGCCATCCCAAATACCTAAATTAATCTGCCTAACTCTGACTCAGACCACAGCCTTCTGCTGAGCCATAGTCCCTGGGATGAGTTTAGTTTCGATGAGAATTTGCATCCTCAGAGTAACACCCTGCAGTGGAATTGCCAGGTCACAACCTGAACCAATGGAAGCACTAGCTGTGGCTAACCCAGGGAGCTTGGGTACAAGCAATGCCCCTGAGTGATCAGACGGGGTGAAGGCTAGATCCACCCCTCTTCTTTCTCATTTAATGGTTAGATGCCAAGGGAGCTGTCTCTCTCTGAGACTGCACTCCATTCAAGCTGTAACCAGTCACTGGAGGGGGTGAGTCAATTCTTCCTCTTTTGTCATCTTGTTCTATAGTGCCTGGATCCTATGGAAAGGCTCTGTCATCACCTTTGTTTGCCCCACACATCCATAACTATACTTCCACCAAAATGAACATACATTTTTATCAGCAAATCACACAAACTCTGCATTTTCTAATTAAACATTGGATATTGCTCTCCTTCTCCTTGCCCAGGTAGAGATTCATCATGGCTACAAGGAACACGTTTGCAGTAAGAATAAAGTACTGGCATAAACCAGAGGAGAAACCAAGGGCCTGCTTAAGTTACTGGAGGGCAGGGCCCCTCCCCCACCTGCCATTTAAAAACCAGGGGAGGGGAAGGGGAACCAAAAGAGCCAATCTTCTCTGCCTTTCTTTCATATGAGCTGCTCCAGTACAATTCCCCATCAATTGAAATCTGTCACTTCCCTGAAGCATTACAACTCTAATTAATTCCACATGCCTAGCTATGCACGGAAGTGGCACTATATAATCCTCTGTGGGCTGTTCTCACTGTCAGGCATCTTTACAAGAGAAACTGAAATTATCTGACAAACCTATGACAGCTCAAAAAACCTGTAAATATTTGCTTCAAAGCAAAGAGATGCCCATGTGAATAATTTCTTTAGAGGACAGCTGCAGAGCTCAATTCTACAGAACAGGCCTTTGAAAGAGAGCAAATAGGAAAGTGAATTGGAGTGGCGGTCAGGTGATTGTCAACTTTTCTTGGCATGCAGTGGATTAGTTTGTCTCTATTTTAGGAGACGGACACTCAGACTTCGCTAACTCCTATGGGGAAAAGACGTGTTCCTGTAGGGCAAACCTAGCTCATTCCTCAGCTTGTGGCCTGATAAGCTCCAACCAGCCCCTTTTGTGGGAACTCAGCACAGCTGCCATCTCTGAGATAAGCCTCAGAGCTACAAAGTTACCTGCCGCATCACTGTGGAAATACTACAGCACTTGACATAATGAGAGAAATTATGAACAACATCAAATCTCATAGGAGCTCCTGAAGAGGAGGAAGAAAGCAGGTTTTCTGCCCAAGCCTTCTGTACAGTACATTCAACAGGACTCCACAGTTACACCAAAAAACAGCTTAAAAGCAGCTATTGCAAAACCTGAAAATAAAACAGAGGAGTTCCACAGCAGTTAAAACAGTTACTTCTATTTCAGACATTTGTTGCTTTTAAGGAATGGTCAGAATGTCTTTTTTTTAATTCCCTGTAAGCCTTTTTATCTTCCTTCTTCTTGCTTCCTTAAGAGGAAAGCTAATAAATGTTAAACCTGTTCCATAATGGCTTTTAGGTTTCTCAGCAACCTTAAGGAATACTTCTAGAGGCAGCATGCACCTTGTAAGGGTTCAGTGGAATCAGTCCAATAAATTCCTAGTGCCCACTGAGTCAGAACAACCAACAAAATCTCAAGCACTGTTGTGCTGTGATACAGCCCTTCTATGGAGCTATAAGCTTAAGTTCCATGGCATCTCTTCTCTTTTCATAGGATATCATTTACTCACTACAGCCAGCAAAAGATTCCCTCCGTATTTCACAGCTGCAGCTGTTCTGTACGTAAGGTTGCAAAGATGTGCTTTGTGAAAAGCACACTGAAGCGTGTTCTTTATCTGCAAGTTCCTCCATCAACACAGCTCTCTGCTGCTCTGCATACCTGCTTCTCCAGAATGACAGCCTTGCAGATAAAAAATACATTGCTTCCAACAGGACATTAGCAGAGTCAGATACAGCTAAATGGCAGGTTATAAGTCATTACAATGGTAAGAACATTGGGTTTTTCATGCAGAAGATATTAGGAAGATGAAATATTTTTTTCAGGCAAGAAAGCACAACTCCCACTTTCCTTAATATCTCTGTAGTCAGAGAATATTAGGAAACAATACATGCACAATGCATACATGTCAGACTGCCGCTCTGCTGCTGTCAAATGGCAACAAAATGTAATGGAATACTGGTAGGAAGGTTCAACCTCTACTGCCATACCACCAACATCCACCTCTGACGTTGTGGGCAGATATAATAAAGTAGAAAGAGCAGCCTCAGTTCCCATAGCAACAATAACTGTGCCACACTGAAAATGTTTTTAGGTTTTTAAGAGCATATAATATAAGAAAACTACTCAGTATATAACGTACAAGAAGAAGATATGAGATCTGTAACTTTGAATTTCTTTCTTCCTTTAAATCCTTTTTTTTTTTTTTAACATTTTAATACAGATTGAATAATCAGTATTTTCTTTACATCCTGTACGCCAGGTCCCATGAGCATCAGTGCCCTTAAGATAACAGTGTCTCAAAAATGTTTAAAGGTTTATGCTCCATCAGTTTTTGGTGGCTGAAGATGGATAGGAGCAGATCTCATGGTCAGGACTTGTTTGAGAACAAGGTATCTGATAATATCTACTTACTATACAGCTCTGTCTAGATGGTAGACCCAATTTAAATCACAGAATCACAGACCAGTTTGTGTTGGAAGGGACTTTAAAGACCAACTAATTCTTATTCCCTGCCTTGGGCAGGGACACCATCCACTAGATCAGGTTGCTCAAAGCCCCATCCACCCTGGCCTAGAACAATTCCAGGGATGAGGAAATTTGTAAAATCTAGAGGAATATGAACTTGCAATTAAGAAAGAAAAGATGATCTGTTCTGAGCTATCCAGCTTCACAAGGAAATTATATTATTGTACAAGATTTAAGCCCTTTGCAATAAAGGCACTGAATTCACATTTACACACTGATCTGCATTAAAAGACTGTACTGAAAATAAATATGCTATCTAGTTGAACAGGTGAATGACCTGTTTATACTTGTGGCATTTCTTCAGTTTATCTTTTTATCTTTTACTGTCATTTCTCCCTTATGATCCTTTGATTAATAATACGCTCCAAAAAGGAGTAAAATAGAAAGCTGATATAAGAGACCATGAAATATGTAAATAAGACCTTTGCTGAGGTTTTCTCATGGAAGGTGTATTAGCTATTAAAAACTGGTCCAGGCACAACTGTATGATGTCTTTTTAGTGAAGTACTGTCCCTACAAAAAAACCAGAAGAGATAGCGAGAAGTTCTAGTTGAGCTCTGCCATTCTTGCTTCCAGTAAGTTCGTAGGTTGAACTAAACCCTAAAGAAACCTTTTCTGGGCTTCCAAGAACTATGAAGGAAACATTGGCCTAAGAATTTTTTAATGAATTTAGTATTCTTCAACCTCAGATTTATTCATAAAAGATGGAGGTAATATAGCTTACTACATAGGAACATGTCTATAAGGTCTCCTATCGGTAGCTATAGTATGCAAAAAAGCATAGTTCTTTGCAAGTTAGCTTGCTCACTTGCTTGTAAGGTATGGATTCCAACACAACAGCTGCTCTAAAAGAAATGCCTCCTATTTTATTATGTTGGTTCACAATATCAGAGATGGATGGTGGTGGTACGTCAGTAGAGGTTGAACCTTCCCAACAATATCCCATTACATGTTGTTGCCATGTGACAGATGGCAGCAGAGGGGCAGTCTGACATGGAATTGCATATGAAGTAAAGGTGTGCCACTGAATTTTTTCATGCAGAAAAAATGGCACCCACTGACATTCATCAAATGCTTGCTGAATGTTTGTGGAGACCAAAGAGTTTATGTGAGAACAGTGAGGCAGTGGGTGGTGTGTTTCAGCACCTCTGAAGGTGTAGACTTTTATGAGCGCAGCATGCAGCTCTTGTTCATTGCTGGTGAAAATATATAGCTAATGGTGGTGACTATGTTGATAAAGAGTGTTCTGTAGCTGAGAATATTTGCTATCGAATAGTGTTACCGTGCTCTTTGAATCTATAGTACGTTCCAAGGGAATAAATAAGAGGCATTACTTTCGGAGCAACATATGTATTAAACTTTCTTGATTTATGTACATATATTATCAGATATATTGTTGCCTTCATGAAATATTTTGTAATAAATTTCCTCATTCTCTAACAATCCTCTATAGACCCCTTCCTCAGTAGAGGTACATTGCTCTCCCCGGGTGAAGTGCCTTTTTTGAAGTCAGTGGGAGTTTTACCAGCAGATTCAGCAAAGGTCATCCTTACATCCCAGATCTCTGCACCAAATATAGCTGCTTAGAATATTCTCTGAAGATCTGATTCTTATCTCACTTACACTGAACAGAAAAGGAGAGAGAGACAGAGAGATATTGAGTTCAAGAAAGGAAGGCAAAGCTAGAGAAAGCAAGAGAAAGCACTAAAAGAAGCAGATCATCTCTTCCATTTCATGTTCATATACAATTCATATTTTCTTTTGCAATTTTCCCATCATACAGCTTAACAATGTAAATCCAAATGTAATATAATCAGAACAGTTCTGTGTCTCACGAACTACCTGGCCTGGTTTTTGTCAGTGCCCCAGTCTGTTCTTTTTCAAGATGAAGTCAGACATTTATTAAGGATCCAGATATAAGTTCAGATGCGATTTGATAGCTTGGCCTATCTAGAGGAAGCAGTGTCCAAAGAGAGAACATTAATGGCAAACATTTTGACATCATTATTTATGGGCCTGTCTGCTTCACTTTTCCATTTAGATACTCAGACATAGAATTTCTCTGCCTCAGCTGAGCATTTTAAGGACTTAATCACCTTCCAGTTATCTGTGGGTGCTGCATAAATGGAGATGCACTCAAGCTTCATGAAGGGCTCTTGAGGTCTGATAGGGATACTGCAACTAGTCCTGTGTGTGTGTTTGCCTGTGTGCATACACTTGCTCCTATATATGTACTCCAGTATGATGTACAAGGATTATGTGTACCCTGGCTATCTCAGGCCCAAATAAACCCAACTAACAGACAGTAAGTAAAGAGAGAGAGCTCTCAGCATTTAGCAAGATTAAAAACAACAACAAAACACAGTGAGGTTTTCTTTTAGCCTGAATGAATAAGAGTATTTGATCTGTAAACTTTTGTTACTCTCAGAAGGGATAACTATGCACACTTCATCAAAAACTGCTTATTTTTATGATTGTGGCATGCAGACTCTTGTTCAGATCTGGCAAAAAATGCATAGCTAATGGTGATGACAACATTGAAAAATAGTGTTTTGTAGCTGAGAATTTGCTCTATTAAATAGCATTATTGTGTTCTTTGTAGCTATTCTAGTTTCCATGGAAATAAATTGGAGGCATTACTTTTAGAGCAACCAGTATGTAATGGCACCTGGTAAAATATATGTTTTTTATATTCTTGGAACAGTCAGTGAAGCGCATATGGTAAAGGAATAAGAATAAACTCAGAATGATTATAAGGAAATAAGTATAAATACAAAATTTACTTTACTCTCCCATAATGTTTGCAATACATAAAGCCTAGAAAACAAAATGGAGATTAGAAATTCTGAAAAACCAATAAGCAATGTAATAAACACTATAATGAAATCCATTTATTTCAACTCTGTACCACCTGACAATAACATAAATCTTTCAACTTTCAAATATCTGACCCTTCTACATTTAACTCATTAACATTTTAACTGCTTAAAAAGAACACAAAGGTTCAAAAAGCTGACAAGACTTCATTATCTAATGCACGTCATACTTCCTGCCATTTTAAAAACTCAGTGTCTGCATTTTTCTATTGTATATTCAATAAACTGGACAAACGTAGCTCTCAGCATGATTCCAGTTGACTCTTTTGTTAGATCCTGCTGCTTTTCCTTCTAGATAAACCCAGATGATTCATTATTAAAATTCTTTAAAACTTACTTTTAAATATTAAGTATTTTAACCATTTTTTAAACCTGGTTTATGAGCCAAAGGATTGAGACCCACAGTACATCTTTCAGTAGAAACTATGCATCATCGAAATAACATTTGTGACTGAATTTGAAAAGATTTTCCTTGTAGAAAGTCAATGTTTAATTTATTTTTTTTTAAACACTGCTTAGAGATTTATATCTAGCCATTAGAAATTCTGTAGCTATTCAGGCTCCTAGGTTCTGCATACTATCAGAGTTCGCTCTAAGAAAATGCACTGGTGATATCTGTTTCCATTTTCAGAATAATGACCTCCTTGGAATTTATATTTTGTCTTGGAAAATTGGGAGATAAGTGATACAGCCTGGCTGCAGATGTATGTCTCTGTGGATACAATTTATTATATTACAGTCCAACTCATCTTGTCACATTGTACAAATATCTCTGATTTTGCAGTACATGTCAGACTCCTCTGACATTATCACATTCAGTATGCCAACAAAATTTGTAAAAGCCAACTGAAAGGACAACAGTATATATTTTGGGCATATGAAATTTATGTTAAAACATTTAATTTTCATTACACCATAGAATTTGACATGCATTTTGTTTAATCAAAATCTGCAACCATTAATATTTTGTTTCTTGGTATTTTGTTAGGATTATTTCCTTCAGTATTTTACTAGTATTATTAGTAGCAACAGTTACAAACCACCAGATCAAATACTTCCAATTACTTCGTATTTTATACAGAGATTATAGTTTTATAATACATTATTCAACCTTAAAATTTTTAAAGCTTATATAAATATACTCCCCCCAAAACCTTTATTATTGCAAATATTATTGTTAGGTAACAACTTACAGGAAGGTTCATGATCCTGACAACAATTAGGTTCCACTGGGATTTGTTTAATCTCTTTGTATTATGAAATTAAATAAGGCTATATTTTAAATAGCTATTTTAAAGAGGAATTTTCCTTCTAAAATTATAAACGGTGATATCTTTTACCAATTATCTGCTCGGACACACAGTCAATGACCCTTAAACCCAAGATTTTCTATCCACTATATTTTATAATAAAATTTATGCATTTTAAAGATCTTCAATAAGATGTTAAAAACAGCAATCAAGATTGGAGTTCCATTGTTAGCCACTGTACAAACCCATTAAATGAGATTCCTCTTAGTTAAGTTTAAAGGTTACAAACCTATTCTAAACTCATTATTATCAAATGAGTCACATTTAGATGAATTATCTTTCACTGCATCTATCTTAGGAACCTATTTCATGCAGTGTAATTGCAAATATCAAAAGTGGGAGTTAGAAGTGTAATTTTTAGAGGCAACTCTCAATAGAAAAGGTAATCAGAATGAAGAATTTTAATTCCTAAATAAATGGTTGCCACAAAAATAGAGTATCACACACATCCTATGAAAATCTCAGAATATATTTTAGATTTCTCTTGAAATTAGGAAGGCGGCACAATATTCTTCATTTAGTTCTGCCTTGTAAGGTACTTATTACTTACCAAATTCTACTTGTAGCATTGAAAATGAAATGCGTCTCTATGAAGGCAATCATAAAACGATGGAACATGCTCTAAAACTGGGAGAAAGCATCTTTTTTTTTTTTTTTAAACAGAAGGTGGAAACAAAGGTATAGAAAAAAAGATAATTACAAAGTAATAGCACAGATTTCTAGGCATAAAGTCAGTAACAAAGATTGAAACAAGCTGAAAGAAGAAGTCTAAAAGGTAAAAACAAATGGTTTATTAAGAAATGAGAAAAGAAAGTCAAGGAAAGTACATTTCAGTTACTTAACAGAATGACAGAAAAAGAAAAGCTACAATACAGTCATAATACTTAAAGAGAACAAAAAGCTATGAGTTTGTCATAGGGCAGAGAAAAAAATGGAAGGGCTCAATATCTTACTTGCACTGGCCTTCACAAAAAAGTTCAATTCATGACCAAACACTTTAACACATGATCAAGCATTAAAGGAATTTTAATGATGTGCTAGGTTGGCAAACCAGAACACAGAAAGGATATATAAGATGTACAGTCTGGATGTACTCAAAAGGTAATGTAGAATGACATTCCCTTAGATTAACTAAGACAATCTCTGAACCAATAATGACTGCCTTCAAGAATCTATGCAGGACAGAAGATATCTCTGAAGCCTAAGAAAAGTAAGCATAGCTTTCATGATCATATCGGACAAAAAGGAGGACCTGGAGATTGCTCAGCAGTCTCATTTAAACAGCCAAAAGACCTAGGGAATATGGAGTCAATCTGAAATAATTATATAATGATGAAATGATAAACATCCAGTTTAGATTTTAAAAAGTAAATCTTGTTAAACTGATTTAATTTTTTTGACAAAACACTTCATCTGTCAGACATGGGAAAAGCAACAGAAGTGTCTTAACTTCATTTTACTGAGACTTTTGATACTGTCCCAGAAACATTCTCATAATACTCAGCTGGAAATATGGTCTGCATCAATAACGGCTGATTGGCAACCTATGTATCAGATGCATTCTCCCAAAATAGTAACCATCAGCAAGCTTTCTAAGGAACGAGTGAGTCATGGTTTTATGATTTTTGTTATTGGTATTCCACATCATAACATCATGTAGTGCACTGGGAGTTAAAGAGTTAATGCTCCAGTTCCATGGATCGTGGATAGTTCCAGGTACCTGGTACTCAGTAGAGAAGAACTACATATCCCACAGGACTTTGCATTGTTCTGTTTCCATTTTCCATTCAGGGGGAAAGATAAAAACTGTACGCAGATCACAAGACATCCCTTTTTTGATCTTTCTGCTCATCCCAGCTGTGTGTCTGCTCCCTAGACAGCTCACCACCAGCATTAGAGTACAGCCTTCAGTTTTTGGACACTCTCTCTCATTTTATTTATTAGCTTCAGTTTTAATTATATTGTATTATGTTGCGTTGTCTTGCATTCCAATATCTTTTTAGTAAACTAGTTTGTTTCTCCTCAGATCATTGCCACTGTATTGTTTCCAGGCCAATCTCCCTACCCTTTCCCTTTTTCCCCTTTCCTGGGGTGTGGATCCATTGGTCTCCCCACTCCATTAGTCACAGAACTAGGCTGAACCAGCCTGTAACCCACTGACAAAGTGTTTTATGGATTTTTGGTATTTGGTTGTTTGTCTTGTGGATTGTTTTGCAGCCTGGTGAATTAATCTGCCACCTCAATGTGAGGCAGTAAAGCAGCTGTGAATATTGTAAAACACCCAATAAAGAATAAAGATAGGTCACTGTTTATTGCAGCATGCCATATGCTGCAATCCTATACCCTTTTCTAGTTTCTGTGAGGGGCAAGAAGAAAAAAAATCGGACTGGATTACTAACCCTTCCAGCGCACCAAAGAGCAACCAAGAGTTGTGATGGGCTGCAAACAATTTGAAGAGATATTCTGAAGTATCAGAATTTTAGAGGATTCCACATAAAACATTCCAAAATCCACCACCATGAGAGTGACTAAAGATGAACAAAATACTGTCTTTAGGAGAAAATAACTAAAAGCACTGATTAATTTCTACAAGCATTTTGCAGAAAAGGATGTAGTCCTTGTAGTTGCTCACAAACAAAATAGGAAATAATGATAATAAAAAAAGACAAAAGTATTTGAGAAATGTAATACAGAGATTTTTTTAACAGATGTGTTGCATATAAAGCATGAGAGAAACGGATAATGTGTTTCTTCTTTTGTGAATGGTGAACTGTTGTACCAGACTGAAATAAAAAAAAAATAGAATCTTGCTGTAGAGAATTCAGGAAAGAGCAAGTGATACAAGGTGTCAAAAACAGATTTAATTCTTAGTGTAGGTATATCAGTGCTTATGGGAGAGGAAAAATAATTGTCCTAATTTTATGTACGCAGGAATGGACTCTGATCTAACTTACCCCCCAGTGAAGGTGTAATTAGGAAAATTGACAGTTTAACCAAAGGTCAGCTCAGAGTTTATTAGCAATCAAATCTGATGTTAAGCATATAAAGAAGACAGAAAAAATATACAAAACAAAACAAAGAAAAACCCCCAAATTACAATTCAGTTATTGTATAAAACCATAGAGTATCTCCTCTTGAGTACTTTGAGTAATTTTAATACAGATGCCTAATCACCTTGATAAAAATTGATGCAGTAAAACTGACAAAGATTCAGAGAACATTTGTTAAATAGATTAGGATTCTTCAGCTCGGAAAACAGATAACTGAGCAGAAGAGAATCTTGAAGACAAAATGAATTATGAACAGAAAAGGTCCAAAGGTATACCTTATAAAGGTTAATAGGGAACTACTTTTCCAACAGTCAAAGTATGGAACATCAAACAAAAACTGATAGGTAAATTCAAAATTAACTGGTTCTTCAAACAGGGTACAGTGAAACTTCAGAACTGCTTACACATGGTGTTGCAAATACTGAGTTTTCAAGGTCTACTGAAAAATCTTTTTCAAAGACATCATCAACCTCAGAAAGTCTTCAAGACATTGCTTAAAGGTAGGAGAACTTTCTAAGTGAGAAGTGTCCCTATGCTCCTGCTTTCTCTTCAGACTCCACTGACCTGGCTGGCTAAATCTGTTTCAAGAAAAATAGCTTGGCTTCTTTATTCTGGAAAAAAAATATCAGTATATCATGAAGATCTTCAGAAGAAATGCTGATCAATTTTTTTTCAATAACTTTGACAATTTACAGAAGAAAAATAGCTTTATTTTCACTAAGATCATTTTCTACTTGGAATTATTAAGAAAAATATTCTGGCTATTCAGATATCTGTAGAAAAGCTTCCTGCAAAGTTTAGAAGAACAAGATAGAAAAACATTTGTCAAGATATAGTTATCTTCATTCTTTGCAGGAAAACTGATCAGACCATTCTCCCACATAAATTTCTAAGTTATGACTAGGATACTGGAGTAGAAGAAGAAAACTAAAGATGTTTTTTAAATAAAAGGTGCTTCTTTAACTAAAAACCTCTCAAAGTTAAAGATTTTTTTAAAAAAAAAGAAAGAAAGGAAAGTTAAAATAAAGGTTTGAGACAACACCAACAGTTCTTCATACTTTCAAAGGACTACTATGAGATGGACAGAACTATCGGTTTTATAAGAAAAATGTTCTGGCAATTTTTATCATTTAAAATCTATTACATAGGAAGAGAAAGGAATCATGAGTAATGGAAAATTAATTATGAGCACAGAACTGAGCCTCAGTGCTTGAGTATTAGGTCACCTCTCAAATAAAATGAGCCCATATATAAACTCTTGTTATCTTCTACAGGGACCATTTTTAGATAAATATAGCACGCTGAGAACTCCAAGATTATCCAATCATTCTCAGTTGAACTCCAGATAATGTCAAAAAAAAGTGAAAGCATTTTTAAGCATCAGTCAAATTTAAATATTTAATGAGATAAAATAGTAGAATACTAGTTTAATTCCTCAATTAATTAAGGAATTAATTCCTTACACTTCCATGGTAAGTTCAAAACCTTCCAGTTTGTTTAGAATAAAGCTTCAAAGAAGAGGTAATGTGAGATCTCTCCAGTGGAAGTACTGTACTCTTTTTCTCAGTGCAAACAGAATAGCTGTGCTACCAGCTACTTCCTTGTTACCAGAGAGCATGTCCATTAAACGAATCCCTTTTTATCTTTCCTCTTTACCTCATATTGTCCTCTCTGTATGGAGTAGGATGAGGGATAAAGATCTGACTTTCGTGACTGCTGCAGCACCATACTAGAGAAGCAAAATGCCAGTGCTTGTTAAATCATTACTTTTATCCAGTTTATAATTTGATAACTGTGTTTCAAAAAGGATGCAGTGGAAAGTTAAAAATTGTACATAATTAACTTTTACAAGGAACAATTCTCTTTCGCACTATCACTGTGTTGGTCTTACAGTTTCCAATTAGAAATTAAAATTGGTGAGTGTTAAAACACATATAGACACAAAAAGATAACTGAATAGATTAACCTGTACATCAACAAAATCCAGGTCAGGCTTAATAACCTTCAAATTGAAGCTGAGACATTGAATACTAAACTAGTCAACCATGAGAGATGCCTTCATGAAGCTAAACCAATTTAGCTCTTTTTTAGAGGGAAATTCATTATAATATGCTGACATCTATGTGATTTTTCCTTGTACAAAAGTGTTTTAGCTTTTCTAGCAAACTTGTCACAGATAATTAATGGCAGATCTCTAGCAGCAATATTTGTAAGTGAAAATACTACAATAATCTATCAAGAAGGCCTAAGCTAAGTATTTTTTCTAGCACAGACTTTCATGAAAAGATGAGGAAAAGAAGAATGAAAGGAGGGAAGGTAATTGCTTCTTAAATGTGAATATCCCTCTAAAATGGAAATGACAGACGACTTTGAATATTCAGAGTTAAGAGAACTATTTTCTGAAAGTGCTACTGAGTGAAATTTCCCACAGAAAACAGTAATCACAAAGCACAAAGTATTAAAAGGTCTTGGTTATCCATTTTCTAAATTCCACACGTTATAGCTGAGTTTTCTTTATTCTGTGTAGATTATATATTTATTTTCTGGAATACACACACATATATATGAGAGAGAGGGAGAATATACTAAGAAAAAAGGAAAATGGAGCACTAAGAAGCACTAAAGTTGTGCTGGCAGGAAACTGGTTCAGTAAACTGAGGTTTACACAGTTCAGTCAAACCCACGTTATGAAATTTGTCAGGAATAACACAGAAAGATGCAGCTTAGTCTCTATACCAGCATCTTGTATAATACCAAATAATACTCAACAAGTGTAATACCTGATTAAAACTTAATGTTGCTTCCAACAGTAATAACTTAAAACCAGCTTGAGTAGCCACTGTGAAAGGGAGGAATTAAAGCAGGAAAAGGAAAATCCTGTAATACAACTTGGGGAGGCTAGCTCCACATATACAACTCTAGGACTTCTGGTTTCATACATCAATGAATGTGCTCACTCGATCCTTTCATCTGATAATCTTTGTGGAGATTTCATGGAATTATTTTCCTTACCCTATCAAAAAAAAATCCCTACTCTGGAACCATACTTTGAGGAAAAAAAGTATGCAGAATGAGTTTAATTTTAAGGCTTCAAGGTTGCATTTAACAATGAACATATGTAAAAATATCAGTTAATTTTCACTGAATCTTAATTGAAATAATATATTGTAATTAACTGTAGCTATAAAAATATGCATGTTTGCCATGGTTTTATGATTTTCAGTTATCGGTATTCCACATCATAACATCATGTAGTGAATGTACCTGGTTCTCAGAAGAGAAGGACTACTACATTCCCCAGGGGACTTTGCTCCTCTGTTACCATTTCTGGTCAGAGGGAAAGATAAAAACTTGCAGATTACAAGACCTTGTGCTCTTTCCGCCCATCTCTTGTCCTGGCAGCATCTTGCTCCCCAGCCATCTTATCGTTGGTATTAGAGTAAGGCCTACCTTGATTTTTGGACATTCTCTCTCACTGTATTGGATTTATTAGCTTAAGTTGTAATTATATTGTATTATAGTGTGTTGTTTTGCATTCTGATATCTTATTTAGAAAATTAGTTTGTTTCTCCTCAGATTGTTGCCACTGTTTTTGCTCTCAGGCCCTTCTCCCTACCTTTTTTCCCTTTTCCCTTTCCCGGGGCATGGGTCCCCCACCCCATTCGTCATGGAACCGGGCCCAACGCCCGTAAACAGTTGACAATGTTCAAGCCAACGTTATCTTCACTGGTTTTTGATGTTTTGCCTAATTTTCAAAGCAAAGCATTTTCAGAAATCTTGTCAAATAAGCTAGCAGTTTCATACAGGGGTCTGCATCAGATCTGTCCAACATCTACCACTGCAGCACTGTATGCAAACTAATTAAGGCAATACTAGCCCTTTAAATATTTTTATGGTTTGTTGTATTTTTTCATATAGAAGGTGTTATTGTATCATTCATAGACCAAATTTAAAATCAAAATATTGTCCTCAGATGCTCTCCTAAATATAATTCTATAATGTTAAATGAGTACTTGTTTCCTTTTCAAAACAATGAGAACAACATCTGTTTAAAGAAGCAATACTGCAATTTAATACAAATAATTCAAAGTATACAGTTAAAACTATATGTCTTGACTTGAACACCTAAAGTATCTCCTGTTAGTATAAACATAAATAAACAAAGAGTATTCTCTTCTGGCAGACTTAACAAAGATTGCCTATCAAAATGGTTATTTGCTATTTAGAATCCAACTCATCAGACGATTCATATACAACATTTCTGCTTAAATATCTTTCAAGCTAGCTTTGATTTTGATTGTTAGGACAATTCTAATATTCTTTATCAGAAATATGGTTTTCATGTCCTATAAGCCAACAATTAAATACAAAAAAATAAGAATGGTATTGAAACAGGTGATACGATTCATCTCATTCTAGTCTTTGCAGTTATGCTGGATCTAGACTATTTCTGATAGATAATTGTCTACCCTCTTCCTTAAAAATCTCTAACTATTTCACTTATGAGAGAGCTAAACATTCTACCAAAAACAATCACCTTGAAAAAACAATGAGATTGTGACAAGGTCTAAGAAGGTAGGTAAAAGTGCCACTACAAAGGGAGCAACTAAGTAGCTGCTAGAAATTATACACGGAGTTATGGTTTAGATTCTGTAGTTTGTAGTGAGGAGAGCTTATTATTTTGTTACAAAAAGCTACAATAAGCGCAATTATATATCTAATTAGGCATGCAACTATGCTTTTAGAGCATATACCAGGTGATACCTAACAGCAAGAGAATAGTTGCAAATACTTAAAGAATGGCCTAGAGAGAACTAGATGAGCCACAGGCACCAGCTCTACTTAAATATGCAATGCCATTTTCAACGTAATTAGTTATCTAATTGTAACCCTAAACTTAGTCAATACATTTGCACATGTAATTAATTATGGTTTGTTTAAAAGCATTTCATTTATTCTTCATCTCCTATAAATCACATTAACAAAGGATAGATTTGATTTTCAAAAACAACAGAGAAAATGGAGAGCATGAACAAAGATATACAAAGTAAAAGAAAGCACTGTAGTGTAGCACACCATTTGTGCTATCTAGCACTTCAAAAAAGCCTCCTTTTCCCATTCTTTTTCATTTTCCTTCTCCTTCTCCTTTCCCTTCTCCCTTCCCTTATCTCCTTTATTTTCTTCTGAAACAGTAATCTATTTTAATTATTTCAATCTTCTGTACACCTAATTTCTATCAGTTACACATGTAAAAGACTCTAAGCTTTCTATATGAACAAAGCATCAATTATATTGGTCAGATTCACATTACAAACTTAGTTCAAGCAGATAGCTGTGAGTATATAAAGTCTTTTTAATGGGTATTTATCATTCGTGTTAAACTAACATCTAGAATCTCTATCATCAGACTACTCTCATTACTCTGACAGCTTTCGTATCAGCATGTCCCAAAAGGATTGCACTTAAAGTGTAAGTTGCACTTGATGCAAATCAGCATACAAAGAAACGAGAACACTGCACAGATCAATACAAAATACATCATCTGTGAAGCTGCAAATACTAAAAGATTCTCATAAATGGCTGAGCAAATGGACTTAGAGAGGCTTACTGTTTTCATTGCTTGTTTTGCTTTGGTTTGTTCTAATGGAAGTATGAAAGAAAATGGAAATTATTTACTTGAACAATTAAACTGGTCAGAAGAGTTTCTTCATTAGTCTGAAAAGAGGCAGAGTTCAAGTCCAGTATACTTCAAGACAATGAGGAAAATAGTAAAGGATGGAAAACAAAGAAGAACTGAGTCTTGAGAATGATGATTTGCAATTTGTATATGACAAGATCATTTACAGGTAGAGTAAAAGAAAGAGAGTTGATAAGTCTATGAGCTAAGAGAATCCCAGAGCCCCACTTCCGTCAACGAAACCAAAAAGTGTATTTGCTTTTGCAATGACCAGAGAAGTCAGAGTGACAGTAATCAAGTCTAAAGATCTTCAGCCTTTACTTAGACTTTTACTACTGAAGACACACAGTTCCTTCACTCCACACACCCCTCCCATTTTTATATCCATGAAACATTCTTCATGATGAGAGCTTAGAAGTCATAACTACAGCCTGATATGGAGTCTGAGAAAATCATGCAGTGGATTTTGGCATGTGGACTTAAGTAAGATGAAGCACAACAGGGACAGTGTGATACAGAAAGACTGAGAAAGAAAACTGTGAGACCCGCCTGGATGTAGGGCAAATGAGAGCACCAGAATACACTGAATGCGAGTTGCTGGTGACATATACACAAGACGAGGTTTGGAAAGCACAGTAAGATTTTACTTCGGACAACTGGAAGCAGATCTGGAGTGCAAATACCTTTGCCCTGCACTTACACAAATGTCCTCACCTAACAAAAAAAACACATGACAAAGATTAAAATTAATGAGGGCAACAGCACAAGCTATACACAGAACTAGGGATACACATTCACATGTACAAGACATAAACTCAGAGTGTAAGGAAGAAAATAAATTGTAACTGGTTGATCAGTGAAGATAAGGAAAGAATAATGGTCCTAAAATTTGGCTAGGAAGACATTGGTGAGAAAAGTTTCAAGTGAATGTATGGGGGCAAATCAAACTGGAAAGTGTCTATAATAATAGAAGAGTAGGCCAGGAACTTGACACACTGATCATAAAAACAAGAAAAAATTGCATGCAGTTATTTTATATTATAGATAAAAATAAGATGAAATGAGACAAATGCTGAACCAACAATTGCTACTGAAATTTCTTGAACTCAGGAAAGAATGAGTCTTTAAGTAGTGAGAGGAAGACCAGATAAACGGGTGTTAAAAATCAAAATATTAAATAAAAGATGAAGAAACAATCATCATATAACAGAGGACAGAGAAATAAAGTTGACAAAAAAAACTGTTGCATCTGTCACAGAGAAAAGGGGAGAGAAACATGTAGGAGAGCAATAAGAGGTAATAAGAGGGAAATGGAGAGAAACAGAAATCACCTTTATCTCATGTAAATACTACTTTTTTAAAAACCAATGGACTAGGGAGGAGGATCATATGCATGTACAGAATTTATGGCAATATCCATATTTTATTTAATGAAATCTCTAATGACAGGGAAAAAAATAACCTGAAATGCAGTTGGCTTCTATAGTTTTTCAAGGTCTCTTTCAAACGTGATGTAGAGACCAGGGGTAGAGTAGATCTGCTAGGAGTTACAAATTTAGCCAAAAGGATGTTAGAGAGCATGATGTGATCACATGCTCAATTCGGCCTTTTGTTCGAAGCACTAAGTGCCCTCTCCCATTAAAACTTTCAGTTATTAGAATGATTATTGTCCACAAGGAATTTGCTCCGGGCTCTTCCTCCAACAGTATCTAGGATAAAAGAGGAAAAGGGGCAGGCCAGAGGACAGAACTGGCATGCAAAATCTCTAAGGAGCAGAGGGAATGTAAAAGATAACCAACATCAGAATATGTTCAAATAACTTAAATCTTTTTATTTTCCCTCTTGTCTGGAGTAGTATATCTTATACGTAGATCACTTCAATAGTAATGCTTCTTATTTATTCCATGGAAAATACTACAGATTCAAGGAGCAAAATAACACTATTTGATAGAGAAAATTCTCAGCTACAAAACACACTTTTTCCAGCATAGTCAACAACATTAGCTATACAAGTTCACCAGCATGCCACACTTAAAAAATCTGCACAGCTGTCCAGAATGTGGCTTGTTATTTATGTTGCTGTTGCCACTGCTGAAATACTTGACCCACTGCCTCACTGTGCTCACATCCACACTTTGGCTTTCACAAACATTCAGCAAGCACTAATAAATGTCAATGGGTGCCATTTTTTCTGCATGGAGAAATTCAATGACACACCTTTGCTTCATATGCACTTCCATGCCAGACGCCATTCTGTCAGACTGCCCCTCTGCTGCCATCTGTTGCACAGCAACAAAATGTAACAGAATATTGGTAGGAGGGTTCAGCCTCTACTGACATACCATCAACATCCATCTCTCGTGTTGAGGGCCAGCATAATAAAATAGAAGACATTACTTTCAGAGCAGCCCTTGCACATGCATCTAAATACACAGAACCTCACATAAATAGCTGTGCTTCCTTTTCTTTCCAGGTAGGAAGATAAGCTAAAATTAATTGACTTGGAATGGGTACCACTGAGTAATTCTGACCACAGTTTTGTTCACACGCATATATATATATATATATATATAGACACATACATATAATTAAACACATAAAATCATATCTAATAATATATCTAATATTATATACATTTTATGCATACACATTGAATATTTCTGTGTATATAAGTAAAATTTTATGCAGCGAAACTTCTATATCATTTGAGGACAGAATGAATAATGGCCATGTAAGTTATTGGTTTGCTTCCTGAGATTATGTCTAGAACCTGTACAAAGGGCTATCCCCGTATTACCAACCATAGTCACTAAAAAGTGACTAAAATGACTTAAAACCCATATTTTGATAGGCTGTAATTGTGGAAAGAAATTACAATATACTTGAGGATTCTTTTAGTACAGGGGTTTACAGCTGATGCAACTGCATATTTACAAAATTCAGTTTACTCTGTGGCACAGAGAATTTTAAGTTCCAGGCTTCTGAAGTAGACCATTAGCCTATTAAAATTAAAAGGTTCAGTGTATTGCCAACTCATATCTCTGGAATACTTCTTGTATCCCAGATCATCCATTAGTCTTCATCCATCCTTGCCTTGTATTAGTGCAAGACCCACAGGTATATCGTACGCTTTGCTTTCCTACTTACTTCCCTTAGAAATGAAAACCATGTATACAGGTAAAACAGACGCCAGAAAGGAGGCACAATGTGAGTTGCAAAGACAATGTGTGCATTACAGTATGCTATGTAGATTAGTCACCATTTCATTTCCAACTCTGCTCTCTATACATTTCCAGAGATCTGATTATTTTATCGGAGTCATGAGCGATCTCCTAGACATGAATTTTTAGGCCCAGTCATCTTGTAAATATGGTCATTAGCAACACATCCACATTCTGCTTTTTCACCTAGAAATGACTTAGGATGGAACTAAAACCTCCACATTAAACCGCTATGTAAAGGACATTCACACAGACTAATAAACAAAAGTCTAATGAAAATTAACCATCTTTTCAAAAGTTTGTTCAACCCATTATTACAATCTCACAGTGGCAGGAATACCACAACTTCCTAGTGTAAATACATAATATATAACAATCCTTCAGTTATTAAATTATTGCTGGTATTTAATGCATAGCTCCTAACAGTTTAATCTGATCACTTCTTCTAATCTCTTATGTCTTCCACCCTCTAAAGCTATGGTGAGCAGTTAGTTACATTAATCATGTAGCAAACATTTACATATTGAAAGTTAAGACTACTTTGATTGATCTTTTATTTTCTAAGTTAAACAAACTCCGTTTCTTCAGTCTTTCCTCATCTATACAGATTGTATGCTATGCACCTTTTATGTGCACCCCAAAATCAATCTGCCAGCCTTGTTAAGGTTTCTCCAGTTCTGTACTAAACAATTAACTATTGTGTCCTAAAATGATGTTTATGTTAAGTAATTAAGTATGATTTCTGTAAAGCCATCACATTTGTGCTTGCAGTTCATAATATGTTGCACAAAATCCTTCCTCTGCCATCTTTTTTCTTTCAAAAGAAACTGTAGCCTTGCAATTTTTATGACAAATGGGATGACAAGAAGGATATATCTCAGTGAAGTAAAAAGCATATTAGAAACAACCTTATCAGCTCTGGCAGACTACCTATATCAATGTATCATTAAAGGGAAGACATGGTCTACTCTAAATTTTTGTTTATTTTTCTGTTTAAGAGAAGCTGAATTCTTTGGCTGGATTTATTTATTTATTTAACGGAGATTCCTTGAGGAAAAGATTTGCCTTATTCCATTCTGTGGACTGGGATAAAATACATATTCTCAATTTTTGTATTGTTACATACTAGCATACTTTGTTTTGAATATCAACAAGTTGTGATTATTTGAATTTAGCATCTCCAATTCCCAAAGGACTATTGCTAACATACATACATTGAAAGGAAAAAAGCTCTACCTTATGCAGTTGTCAGTACCATACATTCATCAGCTTATTGACAAGAAGTCTCCTTGTCTGGGGATCAAATCTGCTCACTGTTCCCAGTACAAAACCTTGCATCTAGATCTTCTATTTAGACAAACAATGCAGATTGTTAGTTCCCTATTGACCTTACATCTGGGAAGACCAATTTACATTGATTATACAGAAATGTATAGAATTTATCACAATCATACAAAATAATACTGATTATACAGTTCTTAATAGGATATAGGCAGTCAAGAGCTGTGCGGAACAAAAAACTTCTCCACTGTGTTTAGTGAAATATGTTCTTATATTTAATTATCGTAGCCTAAGTCATATTAGACCTTAATAACTACTTTCGTTCACTCTTAGGAGCCTGTAGATGCTGCTGAAGCAGCAATCTCAGATATTACTGAGAGCCTTTTAGACATACATTTTATCTCCCAGTACAATGAAGTATGAAACTCAGAACAAAACATAGCTCTAAATGAGATGAAATAAACATCAATTAACTACTTAACATACACTTCCCCCAGGCTAGAAACTCTGGAAATCCCCAGCTTAATTTATTTTTGTGCACTTCCACTGTTCCACTGTAGTAAAACAGACAAGACACGTCAAAAGAAAAAAAAAAAAAGACTTAATTTGAATATCACATCAGGAAAGAGTCACTGATGTACTTGCAGATTTGCTACAGGGCTTTTCAAGATCACTGCTCAACATTTGGCTTCACTAATGGCAGGTCCTGCCTGACCAACCTTGTCACTTTTTAGGATGGCATAACTGCTTCAGTGCATAACTAAAGAGGCCATCTTAAGAAGAGCCACTGATGTCATTTGTCTGGACTTCAGTAATGTTTTTGACACAGTCCTCCATAAGATCCTTCTCTCCAGTCCCCCATAACATCCTTCTCTCCAGATGGGAAAGATATGGATTTGATGGCAGGATCATTCAATGGACAAGGAACTGGTTGCAAGACCGTACCCAGAGTGTGGTGATCAATGGCTCAATGTCCAGATGGAGATCACTGACAAGTGGTGTCCCTCAGGGGTCAGTACCGAGACTGATACTCTTCAATATCTTCATCAGTGAGACCAAATGCATCCCTCAGAAGTTTGTGGATGACACCAAGCTGGGGGTGTGGTTGACATGAGCCAGCAATGTGCCCTCACAGCCCAGAAAGCAAACCATATCCTGGGTTGCATCAAAAGAAGTGTGGCCAGCAGGTGGAGAGAGGTGATCCTGCCCCTCTACTCTGTGCTGGTGAGACCTCACCTGGAGTACTGCATACAGATGTGGAGTCCTCAGTACAGGAGAGATGTGGATCTGTTAGAATGTGTCCAGAGAAGAGCCACAAAAACAATCCAAGGGACTGAACACCTTCCCTAGAAGGATAGGCTAAGAGACCTGGAACTGTTCAGCCTGGAGGAGAGAGGGCTCTGGAGAGACCTCACAGCAGCCTTTCACTATCTAAAGGGGGCCTATTAGAAGGAAGGGGACAGACTCTTCAGCAGGGTCTGCAGTGACAGGACAAGGGGAAATGGTTTCAAAGTAAAAGGGGAGAGATTTAGATTGGATATAAGGAAGAAGTTTATTTTATACCAATAAAGGTGGTTAGGCACTGGAGCAGGTTGTCCAGAGATGTAGTGGATGCCCCGTACCTGGAGACATCCAAAGTCTGGCTGGATGGGGTTCTGAGAAGTCTGATCTAGTGTCCCTGTTCAGTGGAGAGGAGCTGGACTAGATGACCTTTCTGGATCCCTTCCAACTTAGAAGATTCTAAGATTCTATGATTCTACATTTTTTTTTTTAAAAGCAATGGCCAGAGAACACAGACCAGCTATGAATTATTTACAGCTATATTAACCACATACTATTTTGTATGTTATATAATCATGTATTCAGTAATATATCGAAATCTTGAAATTTCTGCTTCATTATATGTATACATATATATGTTGTCAAATTTTGTTGTTAAGAATCAGGAGAAAATTATATTTGCCATTCCTTTTTCTACTGGCTTTGCCCAGATGTGGCTGTAGAGATGTTCCATACTGTGACAAATCTCCAGAGAATCTTCCACAGAACAGCAGGAAAACAAGACCCGTAGCTATTACTTTGATTGAGATGTGTTAAAATGTGACAAGTTTTTCAGCTTCTTATGCTGATGTTGCTGAACTTTTCCATTTTCACATAGAAATACAAGTGTTGTTCCTAGTAGCAGAGAAGAAACTGCATTTGCAGCAGGACTGAAACAATAACACAGTTTTTTAACTTAAATTCTTTTTTGGTCTCAGAATAGCCTTTTAAAGGTATAAACATGTGCATGCCATCACTTCTAAACTAACTGGGCCATAACTTTTAAATGCCGAAGATTTTTTCAAACCTGCACTGAGATTATCAAATAACCTATGAAAGCTTGGCCAACAACACCTCTCATCCAGATATCTATTCAGCAATTGCCATTCGGAAATTCCAGTGCTTACCATAACACAGAGATCTGGCCTAAAATTCCCTTGACACAATGTAAAGATTTACACTGATACAAGCGAGTTCAGATGAGGTTTTGTTAATTTTTGTATTATCAAGTGCTGAAAGTGAGCACTAGAGAATTGTTACAGTCCTTGGCCTCACTTGATCTCCTGTGTATAAATAGACTCTTTTGCAGGACATCATTTTCAAAGAAGATACTGATGTCAGTGAGATTGAAGAACTTGAGAGTTGAGTTTGGTATGTCATTTTCCAACAGACAAATAAAGGGAAGAGTTACTTATTTCAGTTTATTGTTATTTTTTCGTTCTGTTCTCTGCAGACCAATCTTACTCTTCTTGATTCTTAAGAAATTTGGCAGTTTTTTTCTTATTCATGCATACATCATATATACATATATATATTTGAGTAGATATACACATATACATTTATTCTATATCCAATTTGAAAATCCTTGTACACTATATAAAATATTTAGAAGGCCTTATATATTTAGCAAAAATAGGGCCTTGTCACTTTCTGTCCTTACTGTATGCTATTATAACCAGTGCTCTACAAAAACCTCTTCATCTTCTATTGTTGACTGTTCTTCAAATTTCACCTACTGAGGATATTTGGGAAAAGATGAATAATTAAAATACAACAGTTTTCACTCATTGCTGTTGAAGGTGTACTCCTTACATTCCAAAGACGTATACATACTTAAGCTAACTTCACGTACATGTACAAAAATTCCAGGAACAACTTCTATAGAAAAAAATGAGTGAATGTTTGAAACTCCAAAATGTTGCTGAACGTTTGCCAAAACTTCAGCATGGTATTTTAATCGATTCACATGGGTTATCTAATTTGTTGTGAAGAGTGACTTGTGTGTCTATACATAAGAGGCTGCTGCTATTTTAGCTACTCAGCTGAGACGTCCTCATGACAAGGGCAGCTATAACACAATGTTCAAGAGACTGCACCTTTCTGAAACTGTAGCTTGTAAGACTAGGCATAATAACTAGGACATTTAAAATGCCACTAAAAAGGTTTAAGAAAATGAATCACACCTATAAAGCCTGTAAAATCTATTGTTTTCCCTCAGAAATTAAATGTTGTACATGAAGTCCTTCATTTCATCATTCAGATCTCAATCGTTTATTACAGAAGTCCTCGGATTCAATAAGTTTAACTACAAATTATATGATTTTCTTCCAGCACTGAATATACAACATGGAAAGCATGCATAGGAGGAAACACTGATTTCAAGCCCTAAAGTAGCCACTACTAAGAGAAGAAACAAAAACTTTCCTTACTGTAAATGGTTCTATTCATGCAGAGTCTTTTAGCCTTCATATCAAATACTGAGTCTCACATTTCCTATGAAATGATCTTTGATTTTTTTCAGCATAGTTATAACACAAATTCACATTAACCACAGAAAAATGAAAGGGAGAGCTTCTGTCCTGTATTTTAACATTTATTTTCTATTTAAAACCCTACAGCATTTCACTTTTTGCACTGAAGTCTGTTTTTGACTTATTAGTCATTCACTGACATACTCCAAGACCACTGATGCAATATTTTTACCTTGTACATCCAAATGCTTTTGTCCTCATGGGCTCGAATCAAGTCTGAAGACATTGATACGTCTATGATGTTGGTTTTCTTGTGAATGCATTTTACCTCTCACTTTGTAGGTTTTGGATTATAAATTTATACTCAGGAATATGTAGAAATTAGTAGATAATGCTAATAGGTAACTTTTATATAAATAGCCCAGGAGCAAGATCCAGAAATATAAATGCACAAAGCTTCACAACCAGTTAAATGGGAGCAAAATCCGCACCTGAACAGCTTGCTGCAAAAAGCACCATCAACAGAAACCAGCAGAGAGGCCAAGTTGGTCCTGGAGAACCTGCAGTCACTGCCCTGAAAGTGTTCAGGGCAACAACCACGGCACTGTAGAAAAAGCCCAGAAGAGGCTCGTCCCATTCTCTTCATCTTTAAGTGGCCTCTGGGGTAGATCTCTTTTTTCTTTCCTTGCCTTCCTCTCTTTCAAAAATTTAAGTTAAAAAAAGAAAGCTATCAATAAGAGATTATGCATGTAACCAGCTATAGACATCACAGTTAAGCCTACCTCCTCAGCCCTTGTACAATGGGCACAAAAATCCAGAATTTAGGAAGTCTTCGACAATATACACACACACATATATAAATGCTATTTTTACCAAGTTCAGATAATTTCAAGCATGAACGATCGAAAAAAGATTAAGAATGCTACTAATTGTAACAGTGAAACAATTTAAATCTAACTTGCCAAGACCAAAGGAAAATAATTATGAAAAATTTAAAAGCAACAATAAATCTATATTTGAGAGGGGTGTTAAATGAATAAATTAATAATAAAGAATATTTGAGCTGACAGAGGGAAACAGTTCAAAAGTTCTCAGGTATTTGATATTACATCAATAAATGACCTAAATTCTCAGACTCCATTTAACAGAGATCCCAAAAGAACGTATCTGAAGCTAATCTGTCTGAACCTGTTCAAACATCATCAATATCTCCCACCAGAAAAAGACAAGATATGTCTGGTAATCTGTTAAGAAATAAAAGCTTTCTTTAAAGAGATACAGAAGTTCAGCCAACGAAACAACAGCATAACAGGTTTATCAACTTTCTCAAATACTTGCCCTTCAAAATGTCTAAGGTTTTTTTAGACAAACAGTTTAAGGAAACACAGAAACATAAACACTGCAGCCAAAGACTAGACAATGCTATCAACTTAACTGTCTAAATAACAATATAAAAACATGCAGTAGAATTTTGTCTTCATTTGGAAGAAGATGCAGCAGTTCTCTAATTGCTTTGATAGGCATTACAAAACTTAGTCCTCTTCTATGTGAGACACTGTGTGAGATCTCTCTTAATGTGAACCATCAAACTCCTCAGTAACCTCGGTCTCTTTGAAAAAAAGAAACAGCAAAATACAACTTACAAGAATGAAAAATAACCAATTACATTAAAAATTAGTATGCCATTTTGCATTGTTTTCATAAATAGGGCTCCAAAAGTTAATTGTGCTGAAATCAACATTAGCATAATGCCTAAGGATACTTTCTTCTACCTGGCTATAGAGTGTCAGCAGCATAGATGCTGAACTTAAACTGTAGAATAACCCACTAGGAAATATGCAATAGCTATGGCAAAATTTCCAACAACTATACTTGAGGTGTTTTTAAAAATTAATATTATGCTGCTATGCTTGGCTTAATTAGCTTTCTTCTTCATTTACAAAGCATATCTGTCTGGTTTATGAACTTAGTCTCTATTCCCCACTCTTACAAACCTGTTTAATTAAAGTTTTAAGTACTGCATTAGCTTTGGAAACAGTACAATGACTTTTATTACTAGAAATCTCAATCCTTCTTTTAAACATCATACCTACATACGCCACATTGGAAATCAGACAAGACATGCTCCATAATATTCCTGAAAAGACACACAACACTGCTGCTTTTAATTATACACATTATCCGTTTCCATCAAGTTGCATGTAGGTGATGTTGGCCTTTTTGCACAGAAAGTTGCACTAGTAGTGGAACTGTGATTAATTTAGCCAGTCACCATGTCAGTCCCCCAAAATCCATTAAAGGTCACCCTTCCTTTTTAGGTACATAACTATTTCTAATCTGCTCGCTTACTTCCTCATCCATTATTCTACTCTATCTCCTTTAGAGATCCATCACTTATTAGACTCCCATCTCTACTAGCATGGTACTACGCTTTGGTTTTCAATTATACCAAATGCTATCACAATCTTCAGCATATATCACTTGCTCTCCTTCATGCTATAATAAATGTTTGAATAGTAATTTTTTTTTTTGCTATATTTATAAAATTGAAACCTATTCATTAGAAATACTGGTTGGAATAAACCTGAGCTTAAAAGAAATACATGGCATACAGTTTATCATAATATTTTTTTGGTTGAATATTAAAAAGTTTGTGGCATAATGATCAGTGAGCAGAAACTATTTGTGGAATCACCGTCAACTAACTACAGTGAAGTAGAAAATATTTTTGTCTCTCCTAAGCACAGATGCTGGAGACTCTGCTTAAAAACTTGTTACACGTTATATCCAAAATACTCTACAGTTCGATCGCATAATTTACTTCACAGAAGTAGAATGTCGACAATAGTGAGTTCTATAATAATGAAAAAAGATAATTGTCATTTTCCCCCTATTCTCATTTGAATCTATAACTGGTATGGTGATCAAATCCAAAACCTTATTAGTTCTGCTACTGTGAACTATTCAGGCCATCATTTCAAGATCAGTTTGCAGCACAAAACTAGGGATGTAATCTTTTTAAATGAACAATTTACAATTAATATTTCTGCCAACATATATTAGCAAGCTTTACAGAATGGCAAACAATTTCAAAATTTTCAAATTAAAACATGAGCAATTATTGCATACAGTTGACTGCTATAAAATACAAACTGGCACTACCGAACTTTGTCAGGCTGTGAATCTAATAAGGAAAAGAAGCAAACAAATAGGAAACTCTACACTGCTATTCTAAATTTCAAAGAAAGCAAGAAAGAGAGTTCAAGCATCATCAGGTCATCCTGTATATAATTCTGCGACCATTAATTCACACAACGGAAAAACATGAAGTATTTAAAATCAACTATAAAGCTTTGAAACGGTGACTTTTTTTAGTCCATACATGTGTTCTTATTCCAGGGAAGACCATAAAAATGAGATAAATACAGCGCAAAATAGGTTTTAAACAGATCATAGAATGGCTTGGGTTGGGAGAGGCCTCAGAGATCATCTATCTTCAACCCCCCTGCCATGGGCAGGGCTGCCAACCACTAAATCAGGTCACCACCGATCAGATTGCAGAGGGCCCCATCCAGCCTGGCCTTGGACACCTCCAGGAATGGGGCATCCACAGCTCCTCTGGGCAGCCTGTTCAGAACCTCATCACTCCCTCTGTGAAAAACTTCCCCCGACACCTAATCTAAATCTCCCCGCCTTTAGTTTAAAACTATTATACCTTGATTTTAACTTAGACTAAATTTGCATCACTTTGCATCTGTTGTAGCTTCCATGGAAATAAATAGGAGGCATTACTTTCAGAGAGACGTACATTTTTACATGAGATACAGAGTACTTCTGCACTGTGCAAAATGAAATAAACACTAAGATTTATTTAAGTTATTCTGAATAGACTTCCTTGTTTCAGCATGTTTTCCTGTACTTTGCAAACACAACATTATCCTCAATCTTAACACTGCTCAAGCTAATAAAAAAAATGTCCTTTCAGTTTACAGGAGGAAAGTGCACAGAATTACCAGGTTTTAAACAATGTCTGTCTGTCAGTACATCTAGGAAAATCTGCTGCCAACAAATATATGAACTTACTGTTCATTTTCTGGTATGATAAACCCAGCAAATTCAGTTAACAGATGTCTCGTATACTTCTTATAGGACCATAATCCAACACCACTATCTTTCATCCTGACTTCCTCTACAGAATGGGTTTAATATTATTTTCTTCCTGCTACTTCCACTGTTGTTCTGGGTTTTTAATGAGATATATACAGATAAGCATCAGATTTCAACTCTTATCCAGAATGAACTTAAACACCTGAAAGTTGAAAAGATGAAGTCCCATACTGCTCAGCACTAAAACTATTTTTACTAAATACGCTAAGTATGGACTTCAGTGTCAAATTTCAGGCCACCGGTGACATTTGTATCCATAGCTTAGAAAGAAAAGATAGTAAATATTTGTTAGAATTAAAATACATGAAAGTATTTTATTAACTTTTCAATGTTTTTAAATATTAGTGCATTTTAATCACTTGCTGCTCACTTTTAAAAAATCTTCATAAAGACAACCTATTGAGTTTCCTACTGAGACAATTACACTCATATGCATGTCTTTTCTAAACATCTGATATCTTAACAAATTGTTTCTTTAAAGAAAAAAGCCTACAAAATACATGTTTTCTTAACTGAGATTAATCCACTGTATTTCTTCCAGTTTCTAACAAAGAAAACATTCCTCCAAGTGTTACATAATCCACTTGAAAATTAGGATTGGATATCATAGAATTGTAGGTCTCTAGACCAACCTCCCACTCAAACCAGGGTTAGCTACAAGGTCAAATCACGCTGTTCATGGTTTTTCTCTGCTGGGTCTTGAAAACCTCTAATGATGGAGACTCATTTACAACTTCCCCACCACACAACCATTATCATGGAGAAAAAGCTTCTACTATTTGATCTGAAACTCTTATTTCAAGTTATGTCCCCTGCCTTCTCCTGCACCACACTGAAGAGCCTAGTTCCATCTTTTTATCACCCTTCCCATCAGTACTGGGGCACTGCTGTTAGGTTACTTCAATGCCTCCTCACCTCCATGCTGAACAAGTCCTGATACCTCTGCTTCTGCTTACAGGAGAAGTGCTCAAGTCCCTGGCCATCTTAGGGTCTTCCTGCTGAACTCACTCCAGGTTATTAGTGTATTTTCTGCTCAAAACAGGGCACAAAAGTCTATATATACATAATTCTGTGATACAATGTTTTTTTCCTAGTCATATTTGTGTGCTAGGCAGAATCGTATTCAAAATGTTTGCATGTAAAATCTAGAAAATATTTTTGTAGAAAATGAAGATCCATTCTTACTTTTTGCTTGTTTGTTCAGCAAATGGAAGGCTGTCAAGAGAAGTAAACTGGTGACCATAACTATGCTGAATATTTACACAGCAGAGAACTTTACAACCGACCAGTGAAGGAATGAAATAGCTGAGGCTACAATGCTCTCGTGATGACATGAGCATGGTCCAGATAGACCAAGGTAATTTAGACACACTTTTCCCAGCTCCTCTCCATATTTCTGTTCTTCATACATGTAGTTACCAAAGATAAAGACACAAGGTTCTTGGTTTTCTGTTTTCTCTTATTTCTGCAAAATATTTTAGCATAAGATAGAACAGCACTTCACACAGCTACAGCTAATGCTGGCAATAACTGTCTGAAGATACATTTCCTGCATATGCTGGAGTATACTTCACAATAACCATGGGCTGCATAACTACAGTGATTCACTGAAAGCCAAGACGAGCGTTACTCCAAGTAGTCTACTGAGCATTTAAAAACTTCCCCACTGTTTATTACTATAGCATTAAAATTGTCTCTGAACACTACTGAGACTCGTTATGCTCAGTGCTCACAGCTATGCCATCTCAAAAGAGATGCTTCTTTTTGCATTTTAGAGTGCTGCATCTTTAATTATCCTACCTCTTCCCGTCTCCAAAAAAAAAAAAAAAAAAAAAAAAAAAAAAAAACACCCAAACCTTTCTCCTCCTTGTAGATGCACTTGACAGTTATGTCTTGCTTCAGATGCACAGTAACAGAGAGTAGCTGAGTACTTACTTTATGACAATTACACATTCAGGTTTTCAGCACCTTTGGTTTTGTCTGAACAGTAACTCTGTGGAAAGTAGTGCTACTGATGGTGTCTTTTATTGTCTCTTAGAGTAGCCCAAACCAAATGTCCTCACTACAGAGATAATAGGATATGTTGTTTCTTTTTTTTCCTTATAAGCCAATGCTGCAAATTCTGTACAAACTTGGAACATCTTAGTATACTGCCTTTTTCTTTTAATATGAGAGGTACAGAGGTCACAAAGGGTCTACACAGAAACTCCCTTCCCTTCAGTGAGTCTTAACAAATGCAATAATCTGAAATATGAGAGAAATGGTATTGATACACACAACCATTTAAAAATCTCACTGCTGCTGACTGTACTTTAAAGAAGAAATAATACTTAAAACGTTACGTATGTTATGTAGGTCACTTCAAAAGTAATGCCTCCTATTTATTTCCATGGAAACTACAACAGATACCAAGAGCACAATAACACTACTTCATAGAACAAATTCTGAACTACAAAGGACAATTTTCCAACATATTAACCACTTATTAGCTATGTTTTTTCACCAGTGATGAACAAGAGCCTGCATGCTGTGCTTGTAAAAATCTGCATGGCCAACCAGAATGTGGCTTGTCTTTCCTGTTGCTGTCACTGCTGCTGAAATGCACCACCCACCACCTCACTATGCTCACAACCACTCTCTGGTCTACAGAAACATCCACCAAGAGTCAGTGAATGTCAAAGGGGACAATTTTTTCCATGTGGAAAAATTCAGTGACACACCTTTGCTTCATACGCACTTCCACATCAGACACCTTTCTGTCAGTCTGCCCCTCTGCTGCCATCTGTCGCATGACAACAAAATGGAATGGGATATTGGTGGGGAAGGTTCAGCCTCTGCTTCCACACCATCAACATCCATCTCTGCTATTGTAGGCCAACATAATAAAACACGGGGCATTACCTTCAGAACAAGTCTCAAATATTAAGAATATAATGTTATAAGTTATAGTTATAATTTATATATAATATAAAATACATATATACTAAATTATAAGTATTTAATACCTAACTGCCTGGAGCAATGAGTAAATATTGTTATATTGTTATATATTAACAATGTGTTAACAGTTTTCAAAGATGCAAAGAAAAAGGCTAAATGATAGTCTAGAAGATTAAATATTTTCTTTTTTCCTTTTTTTTTTTTTTTTTTGCATTTTTGAAAATGCAGATACGTGCTCTGAGAACAAAAGGTGGTATATTAATATGTTTCTTCCTGAAATTCACCTGTCTGTTCTTAACCTTTCTTTCTCTTCATGGTCCTCTATTAAATATTAGGCAACCAAAATCCAATGCAAAGTAAAAGCATCTCTCCATACTGTGGCTCTAAATATGGTCGAATTTTAGAAATTCCACTTTCCCAAACTTCATGACTGTGGCAAAAGATTTACAGAATCTTAGAAACTCGTTATGGATATAAGAAATCTTCTCCCAGCTTTTCAATTCCTTGTATAATTATTACTACATCCTTTAGGTTCATAAATCACAATAAATCGCAAATACTAGGAGATATCTGTCCTTCTTGAACTGGAGAGCCCAGAACTGGACACAGTAGTCAGAATGTGGCCTCACCAAGGCAGAGCAGAGGGGGAGGATCACCTCCCTTGACCTGCTGGCCATGCTCTTTTTAATGCACCCCAGGATATCATTGGCCTTCTTGGACACAAGGGCACACTGCTGGCTCTTAGCCAACCTGTTGTCCACCAGAACATCTAGGTCCTTCTCCGCAGAGCTCATCTGCAGCAGGTCATCTCCTGACAAACAACACTGACAATGTTTTAGTTTTCCTGAAGGACATTCTGCTTCCAAGGACAGACAGTTTTTAGGTATAATCTAACTATCAGGTGGGACAGTCTCTGCATGAAAACATCATTTTTATTGGACAATGATTCTTGCGTCTCAGTGAGAACAAGAACAGTCACAACTGTCTGATGAAATTTCAGTATGATCAGTAAAAAAAAAAATTAGCAAGCAAAAAACCTGCACAGAGTCATGAACAGTTCATTTGAAGCTGAAAGGTTTCTCCAATAAGTGAGCGTAATAATCAGGTTTTGGTCATAAGCTAATGTAGCATAGGATCTTCCAGTATAGCCTGGAAGAAATATAATATCCTGCATCAACTTGACAACAGGAATACATAAATTTATACTGTGATCACTGCATTTAAAAGCTGTTGATAGCCTTTATTTCTAAGAATTCTTTGCTTCTTTTTCAAATCCATTTACATTTTTGTCCTTCTTAATATCTGTGGCAAATGTTTCTGCAACTTAATGATGCACTTCATAGCAAAATTTTTTTAAAAAGTTACTGGTGCTTACTCGGGACCTACAGCCCAGTGATATGATGATCCATCTCTGCACTGTACTTAGAACACTGACTCCAAAATAGCCTAACAATATCCCTGGGCAAAATTTTTTTAGAATTATGCTTTCTGGGGGCTCACAGGGTCATTGCTAAACCAGCTACAGTATTAAGGAAAAAATATATATATAACAGGAAAGAAACAGAATCCAAACTCTTGCAGACCTGGACCCAGATGGAAGGAAAATTAGTTCAGCAAGCTGCTGAATTGACTTAATTTTAAATTTTATTAGTTCAGTCCCAATTTTAATACCGTAAACCTTCATTTACTTGTGTTACTGAGAACATACCATAACTCAGCCATCCATGATAGATTACTATAGATTTTTGAATTTCCACTGGTGCATTTAAGATAAATGAGTTTTAATATGTTTAATTTCAAAATATTCGAAGGGTTTTATAATACCAACATTTATTTTTAACAAGTTACATTATATTGACTTTTAAAATATAGTCTCCCTGGAAAGAGTTATAATTTAAATACTCTTCAGGAATCATTGTAATGATTTCATACTTAAAGTTAATTCTCCTGTGAATACATCTAAGACAAAACAAAACCTGATTTATGGGATCCACACTGGAATATTAACTGTATACAAGCTGACCTATACCTTCACCTCTCAAACACTAAATGGTGACTTTTTCTTTCAGTTCCTTTCAGAAGGAAGTTACACTAGCTTATCCAAATTAAATTATAAATTGCAGGTTTGTAAAAGTGTACTTCGATAGTCCAAGGATTAATATGACACCACTCAGCGCATTTCAGCTGGACTGCCAACTAGTCTGGAAATAAGATCAGAGAACTGAAATGCCAGGATTGTTATTCAACAAGTACATACCATTTTTCAATCCATCATACTACTTCAGTTTTTGAAATATGCTATCTTGCACATAATTTCAGAAAAACACAAAGTGAAAGGTCAAAATGGGCCCATCACAATGTGTCAACTACATTTACTTTCAAAAACTTGAACTTTATTTCTAAAAGCATTAAATAAAAAGAAGTACATTTTGAAAACAATAAAGAACTGAAAATCAAGATTTTCCTACAGTAGACTTTTAATGTCTGAACAAAAATCAAAACAGAAGGAACCCTCTCTACAATATTAATGGCTCTGCCTATGTGGTCTCTCACTACTTTCAGTTATTAATGAATAGTAAATACTAACTTATTTTAATTAATAGAGTGAGAAAACACAGCTTTCTTGTGATAAATTATCCTTAATCATGCACCAAACAAATCAAATAAAGAATTCATTCAGCAATGAAGGCACTACCACAGACTCACAAACCATATTGTCTATCACCCATCTAGTGAAGCACTAAATGAAAATTCCTTCCAAATCATTATTTGCATAGATTTCTTCACAATGAAAGTGTACTCACCACTGAAAGTGTGCATTAATTAATTCTGTCAGTTGACTTCAATCAAAATATGCGGAAATAAAGACAAACTTCAAACATTTAACTGACCTTCCAGTGAAAGTGTACAACACAACACAAGTCCATACATAACTATCATCTCTCTGCAAAACTGCTATATCCACACATAACACCATAAGTGCTTGAACCCCACTATACCTATAGGATGATTTCCACTATTCTGCATCCTGAAAATGAAAAAACAACTCCGCAGTGAGACTGGATGTTTTCTTGACAAGAAGAAATTCTGATCAATCAGTGAGGCAGCAAAAGGCCTAAAGACACGGGATTTTTTGTGTACAGGTATGCATATCCCACTTAGATATTAGAAATGCAGCGGCTTAAACGCTCCTTTAAGTTCAGTACACATCAGTTTCTCATCACTTTTTACCCCTACAAAGTGAGAAGAATAGAGAAGAGGCTCATTTTAATACCTTCAGGTCCATTTTTTTGTAGACATTCCATGTAACTTTCAGTTTCTGATCTGGAATAATTCAAGACATGAGGTCTGGGAAGGGGTGGATCCTGCCCCACCCCTTCTGGTCACTCAGGTGTATTGCATGCACCTCAGTTCCCCTGGGTTGGCCTTGCCTTCCCACCAATCACTGTTTCAGGCCGTGTCTTAGCATTTCCGCTACACTTAGTGTGACTCATCTGTTTTAATCAAAAATATACTAGTCACACACTTGCTTGTGGTATCATTAGAAAAATAATATCTATTTTAGAAGAATCTTGACAGGTTTTTTTAATTACCTAAGCTTTTGCTTTACCCTGGAGCTATGAAATTTGGCAAGAATTACTTATATTTCTCCCCCCACACACATAAGTGGACAACAGTATAACAAGTTATAATAGCCCAATAATATATTCCTTATGTAAAAACAAGCCTGTACAGACGTAGCAAAAGACTCTGGGACAATTTCCATGTGTTCAAATAGAAATATATATACATATTTAAATTACTGGTATAAAATTCTAACAATAAATTAACCCGTTTTTCTGAATACAAATGAGAATCATCTCTCAGTTTTCTGTAACCAAAAGTGACACCCTAACCTACAGGCTTGTAAGTATTCTGCACACACTCTCACAGCTATTATGCTCCAACACCTTTTTCGTCTTGGCCAAGAGCACTCGTGTAAGTTAACAAATAGTTCAGAGCTGTAAGGCTCTTGTATGTACAGCATAATTAATTTACTACGGTTGGAATCTATGTTATTAAACATATTTCATATTATCACAAACTTCATTCAGTTTCAAAAATTCAGGCAAATATATTAATAATATAGAACACTGAAAAGTAACACTAGTAGTTGCTTTATGTTGCTATCTTTTTCTAAAGTCACTATAGAATGGAATGAGGAATACTGAATTATGAGTAGCAGTCTTATCACTTACATGGACAGAAGTAGTATCAACAATATTAATGAATTAGAACCTTCTTAAGGATATAGGTTACACAAGACATGACTAGCACTCATTATTCCTATGTTTTTATTCCTTTAATGTGATAGCTAATCGTAGCTGTAGATCTTCATAGTTTTTGGACATCAGATTCTTTTCTTAGCATTTGCTATTTCAGTTTTTTTCTTCAAAAGAAATGTTAGAATTTTCTTCTCAAACTGAGACAATTTGGAATTTTTCAATAAAATAGAAACCATATGGACTGCAAAAAGAAATAATAATAATAAAAAAGACACAGACATATCTCACAGTGCTCAACAGCCCACCTCTGCTGCTGTTAACTAGGGCTCACTGAAGCCAGACTCAGATCCTTGACTTGAATTCCAGCTTCCAAGTTCTTCTTAAGTATTCACTACACCAGAGCAAGTATCATTATCCAAACAAAGTGAGTCCCAGTCTGCCACACTGCCCAAGAGTTCCCAAAATCATTCATATCTTAATGTGGGAAACTAGGGATTTACCCTCCAAACTCTATGCCAATTCTAGTCTGTACTTGGGAAAAATAAACCCTTTCAAACAAATGTTTTCATCAAAATGACACCGTTTCCACAAAAACATTTGATTTACATCTACTAGTAATTTATGTCCATCCAGCTCCAGCAAGATGGTCTATCTATTAGAATAAACTAGTCTTGATGTACATTAAAGTCTACTTTTTTTGCTTTTTTTTCCACCATATTCCCTGCAGATTTCCACAGACTGCAGTGAAGGCAGTCATCTATGAGGGTCCTTTGTCTCAAAAATAAAGGAAGAAAAAAAGAATCCCCCCAAAACAAACAGACAAAAAGATTAAAAGAACTCAGAAAATGCGCCAACCATAGTATGAAACAGCAGCTCTAATTCACTCACTGAGAAATCATAGATTTATAATCTTATTTAAAAAATGCTGTACAATTACCTGTCCTGCTATGTGACAGAGATATTCTAAGAAACGAGCACTATTTGCACCCAAGAACATTTTACAAGAGTGAGTAATATTGTGTATCACTTCTCCTCTCATTAAAAAGGAGACAGGCACAACACTGACATCCCTTTTAAAAGCAGACAGAAAGAAAATACTAGAAAGTTCTTGTTGTCTAGGATACTGATTTAAAATCCACTGAAAAGCTGCACTATTCCTATAAAGACTCAGACGCTATGGCTTAAAATACTTACTTGATAATGTCTCCTTCAAGAGCAATCACTCGTTTAATGATCTTCTGTTCAGGGTTTCTAGGAGACCTAAGACAGGGGATGAGGTTATACAATCAGTAATGTTCCCATTGTTTTAAGAAAATGAAAAGAAATTCCACAAAGAAATAGACATTATTAAAGTCATTAGGAGATTCCATGTTCTCTTTGATATAGCATCAATCATGATGTTCCACTGAAGTGAAGCTACTACAGTCATTCTTCTTGCAAGCCATTACTGAAAAGCAGATGCTGAAAAATGACCTGCATACAAACACTACAATAATTGACATACTCGTACATTTTATAATGTAAAGCACACTCCACACCATTAGAAGTAGAATGCCCCACTACCAGTGAAGAGAGTACCTTTGCAAATAGATTCATGTGTTAAAACTGAAATTTTCCAACAAAAGCTAACATTATACCGTGTTTAAACATTCATCTGATGCACTCACTTCGGGAAAAAAAGAATCCCCCTCTTTTATATTGATAACTATCACTAATTTAGGTAAACCTTGCCTGAGTATTTCTGGATAGTTTAAACAGACATGTAAGCCTCTCTAAAGTATCAAATCTTAATATAATGTTAATATAATACCAATATTATATTTTAACATATATAATATACATAATTATATCTTAAAATATCTTAATAAAACACCAAGCTTTCTTTTCAAGTTCTTTTTCCTAGAAGCATGTTTTATTGAGTGAATTATGAGCACACATTACATAGTATTATGAAAAAGCAAAGTTGATGTTCCATACCCAATTTAAATATTCCAAGTTGCTGCATGCATATTAAGAGACAAGATTACTAGAAGTGTTATTCTATTTGAGTTTTGATAGACCAATGCAGAAATATGCACACCACAAACTTACTTTTGTACATCATATGATTCTACACTTTACCTCATTTTATTTCATTTTTACTTTTAATTATGCAAACTTGCTAGACTGCTTTTATGTTATTAAACTTCTTTGTATTTGCTGCTTGTATATTGAAAATGTAGTGAAGAAAAAAATGGTTTTGATTTTTTGCTGATGCTTGGGTTCTTTATATTAGACTCCAAGTCTGCTAGAAATGCAATTACAAGGGGTTTATATTGCAGGTTTAGTTCCTGAAAACACTGGTCATGCCATCTTCACAACGAACCAGATTACTCAAGCTCACCTCTGGTCAACTGGTAGCACACTAAGATCAGATTTTTTTAAAAAGTAATGCTGAAATGAATCTGGATGAAAAACTCATCAGTATTGCTGCATGATTACTGGTATTTGCTGTTTACTTGCTCTTCCGAAAGTTAAAAAGAAAAAGTGCTTCAGGCTAAGTAAAAATTAAAATAAAAATTTAATATGTGAAAAGTGAAAGAATTTCAAAAATTTTATTTTTGTGTCAATGTATTTTAAACATATTTAATTTTATTCCATTACACTAAAATATAAACAAGTATAATTTTAAATTTCAAAATAACTGGTATTTTCACTTTATTGTTTACAAAACCTGATAACCTTACTTTCACAAAAAGTACTTTGATTCCCTAGTCACCATTGGAATTTTCAAACCATTTTACCTGAATTATTTACAGAAAGATCTTATTTAGTTATTTTTATCCAAAGAGTTCTATATTCCATTTCACTCATCTTTAATGTTCCTTGTCATTGCTGAAAACACATAATCGTAATTTTTTTTTTACATGTTAGTCCTGGGCAGGATTAATCAAATTTTAGATGCACACATGATTCAAATATGTGGAGTACTCACAGTACTTTCTCATACTGTTCCCTAACAGGTTTCAATGCATACTTTATCAAGCAGTGACCATCTGCCATTCCAAATTAGAAGGCAGCCTAAATAAAAAAATATTTTATTATTACAAGCATTAATACATTTCAAATACTTGCAAAAAAGTACTTCATTGTTAATGTATTTCTTTTTTATTCACTTAGACTCAGACTGTGATGTTTTCGTGTAAAACTGAACTGATGGAAATAATACACAATGTAAGTGATGAATTGTGCATTCCTAAAAACTGAATGAAAACAAATTTTTTCTGTTCTCTCAAAATTCTCTTCTGGTTTAACACTTCACTTTCAAGGTTTCCCTTGAAATTTCCCACGTTAGCATTTTCATTTGATTAGCATATATATATTGTAGTGTGAGTACAGATCTCTCCCTTAATTTACCTTCATTTTGGGAAAAAAAAATTAAATCATGATTTTGAATAAACATCACTTTAAATCTGAGATATGAGTATTTTCTCTTATGAGTGGTTACTTTTCTGCTAGTACCTGTACGTTACAGAAAGAAAAACTAATGCCTGTGTCATGAAGGCATCATTACTTTGGATTAAAGCCTCTCATATTGGTCCACTTGATGGAAAAAGAAATAAGCAGTTTAGGATAGGTCAATGTGCGGGTGGATCACCCCAGTGATTAGGGCAGATGCAAATTACTTATTCATCGTTAGCAAGCACTTCAAGATACAATATTCTAACTTCCAGCCTGCACAGTATTCTGGCAAAGGTCTCCTTTTATCTATCCAAACAACACTGATGGAAAAAAAAAACGAGAATAGGAACCACCTACCACTAACATACACATTTAGTTCAAAAGTTTGGAGATATTTTACAGCAGAAGAGCTGTAATGAGTTCATTTTACTAATCAACAACAGCAACAACAGATGCATTTCAGAGCTGAAGACACCGCATATCATCATGGAAAGAAAATACTGAGAAAGTGAAGACTAGTCAGACACAGCTACAGCTAGATTTTATAGGTGATGCATCCCCTAAACCAGTCTGAAGTAAACTGAGAATTTACAAGTTTATAAGAAGATGTAGTTTACTGAGGAGAGATATAACAGTACAAGCATGCATTCCTCTGTGTTCAACTTTGTATTACGGAATTTACATTATGGGATAGCAGTACTACAGAACACATTTACCTCGAAAGAAAACGAGAGGAAGGTTGATGACTCTCTGAAGGTTTTCTGATTGACTGAGTACTTTGTCATGATATCGCTCCAAAACTTTTCCCCTCCCATTACTTGGATTATTTATTTATTCTAATGGATATTTGTGCTTAGCACAATTTTGCATAACAGCTTCTTAAGCTAATTACAATTTGATCAATTATTAAACTTGCATAGTATTTCCATATTTTTACTTGAACCTTATTTGATTTATCTAACTATATTCTATTCAAAAGTGCCACAGTAAATCATGCTAAAGAGCTTAGAACTGATGTTTCTACAGGCTTTTTTAGAGAGAGTGCTTTTTAGTCTATATTCTAAGATCCCAGTAAGATAAGTGAAGGAAAACAGTTGATTCATTTCTACTCTCCAAAGGAATATATTAATACGTACAGCCAAGTGCTATGTGATATCAGTCCCTGTTGAAAATGCAGTCTCTGCCATCAATAAAAAAAAAGAACAAGAAAATGTTCTAACACAATGTCAGATGCAGACACACCAAAAGCAATTACATTTTTCAATAGATGTTAGCACAATAGCTATCACCAGAAGAAAAAAAAATAGAGTTGAATAACAGTAAAATCTAACTAAATAAATGCTACTTCATAAAAAACCACTATTTTCCTTGAATAAGCACTCCGAATTTCTGGGCACGTATACCAGAAAAAGAAGATCTTATGTTCTGAACTCATCATGGAAACACAGTTAGTATGTTTCAAACAGCTTGAATTACACATTTTAATTCTCTAGATGCTTACTTTTACCCATCCATTATCCTAGCCAACCTATATAGCTTTTGTGTTCACATTTAAAAAAAAAATTAAATGTTGATACTTTTGATACTAGCATTTTATATAGGACATTAAAAGGTATTTATTAAAGAGTGGAAGTTAAAGATGTCTGTAGCTTGTGTTGTGTTTATACATAGGTATCTGTTTATAGGCATATATATATTACTGTTAGCACACAGCTTTACTTTTTCATGAGATAGAAGGAATACGTTTAGCAGCAGCTGGAAATTTGCCTTCAGATTATTTCAGATTGAGATTTATGCAATTTGTTCGTCATTTACATGGCTGTAACTGAAACAATGAACACTGTACTGTCACAGCATGAAAAGACTAAAATAATGGAGGTCACCTTCTTGACAGACATCTTCTCTGCTTTGCTTTACATTGTTAATATCAGATAATAAGGTTTTAATTCCATAAAACAAGATGATGTGGAAACTTCTGAGATCTTAATCTAAAGCTATGGTCCAACACCATTCGCCCAGTGACTTCTTCATTTCCCAAAATTAATTCCTGTCTGATCTTAAAATTCCAACACAGTTACAGTTAACACTTCTGGGCATTTCCAAAACTGCTGCAGAATGAAAACTGAGTTGTTTATCTCCTCCTTGAGCCTTTTGGGGATCCACAAAATAGCCAGAGCAGTAACTAAAATGCAGTTGAAGCCCAGAATAAATGGTATCAATATACCTACAGAATTGGGAACCTTATAGTACAATTTCAGTGGTTTTATTTTTAAGCTATGCTTGGAAAAAGAGGAAAATGTGAGGTAGTAGAGCTACCTCATCCTTATTTGCTGGCACTGCTTAATAAGGTAAACAAGGAGTTTTACTTGGCTGCATCATATACTAGATAAAGATGTTAACCCTTCAAAAAAGTTACCTGCCCTTCACCTATGATGAAGGAGCTTCCTATTGGGAACACAGTTCTGTGTAGTTGAAAATAGCTAGCAGTATCTAATCCTTCATCCCTCCTAATACTACAATAAGGACAAAACAGATTTAACAGGTCCATTTATAAAAGTTGAATGAAAATTTATGTAGTATATGCACAAATTTTCTAAACCAAAAAAATGTTCACATGTTCAGTTCACTTTTCCAGTCCATTATTATTATTTCCATAATTCTTTATGCAACGAAAGATTGGAGCTAATACTTTGACTTAAACTTCTCAGTTTTTTTTCTCTTCTGTAAGTGTTTTGTTTCCTTCTAGTTCCAGCAGATACTGAATCTCATAATAAATACAATATTTAACTAACAATATAGTAGGTTATGAGAAAAATTCTATACTGTGGAAAATAGTACGATATAATAGCTGTCATTCTTGTCGCCAAATTCTACTATACAGAATTCTACATAATTCTGTTACATAGAATTTTTGCCAAATTCTATTTTACAGAATTACAAGGAACTGATGCATTGAGTGTTTCCAGTAATCAGGCCCAGTATCTGTATTCAGTTTCAAGAAAGATACTGACAAACTGGAAAAAATGAAGGGCTGCCAAAATGATGGTAACAGAAGAATAATGGCTAAGGGAACTGGGTTCACAGATTAGAAAAGAAGTTTACAGATTAGAGAAGGGTTTAATTGCTATCTGATGAGTGATTAGAGAGAAAAGAGTCAGAATTTTCTAAGAGGTGCACAACAGAAGGAGGAGAGGAAATAGCAGGAGTTGCAGCAAGGGAAATTCCATATGGACACGAGAAAAATTTTCACATTATATGTGGTTGAGCAGCAGTACAGCTATGCAGAGAGACTGAGAAACTCAGATGCTCATAGCTTGACTGAACATGGCTCTGAGGAGCCTGACCCAACTTTGGAGCTGGCCTTGCTTTGAGTGGTTGTTAGGCCTACACGGTTACCAGAAGTGCCTTCCAACATTATTTTGTACTTGTAACTATGAAGAGCTTTTAGTCCCATTCAAATATAAGAATTATGATGCTGCTACCTTAGGAAAAAAACAAAACAATACAACAGAATGCAGGCTCTGCCAAAAGAGAGCAGACTGATCCTCTTAATTAATGTTCAAAGATTTTTATTTTATTTTCTGTCTCTTTGGACAGCACCTAATTCTCCCATAAAGCATTTGTAGAGAAGATTATGGTATCACCTTAAGCATTCTGAGTGACAATGAGTCTAACATAAAGAGAAATTACTCCAAAGTTTAATTATCCTTACTACGAGGAAATTGCATCTGCACTCAAAATTGAATTTATCCAACTTCAGTTTCAATTTCATGCCTTCTCCTCCAAGGCAGAAAAATCTAAGTTTTATTTCTTCTTCATATAGAAAGATTTAGGCACATCAGTTTTCTTAGATTTTTTTCTTAGATACATCAGCTCCTTAAGCTTCTTAGCATACAGTTAGTTTTCCAATTCCAGGATCACTTTTGTGACCACACTTCTGACATTTCCAATTCCTTTGTGGCACACAAACTTGAGAAGCTAGTATGATTCGGCTGGGATTACTACTATGCTGAATAATAGAATAAGGAGAGTAACCTGGCATTATTAAGTTGGCTCAATGCAAAATCTCTGCTTTTTTAAAAATTTTCCATTTATTTCATGTGTTTGGGTAAAAGTCTCATTGTTTTCATATTGGGAGCTGATACTGAGGATAAAAAAAAGTGATATCTAAACCATTCTCTGAGTAATTTGCTTGCTAAAACAGTTTGTCAATAGGTTTTGATTATTACTTACAGTTCACATTCTGAAAGAAAATCTTTCTGGATAGTAACCATGTGAGTCAGGTTGTGCTATAACAAGAAGGCTGCTTTATTAATTACTGCTCTGTCCATCCCTATGTTGTTCACAGGCTTAACCAGTGATTATGAAGACAATTGACAAAAAAAGTATTTGAATTGGGATCACAAAGCAATCACTTAGGACTATTATCGTTCACAGATTTCTCCCAAGCTATGCCTACATCTTTGCAGCTGAACTGAACCAAATCATAATGTATAATGTGGTTCACATCTATTCTACAAAAGAAACGCTTCTAAATCAGGATATTATGTTGTAAAAAATGATTTTTGATGAAAACATACATGCTAACTTATTGCCATTATCAAAATAACCTTTCCAAAATCATGTTGTAATTTTAGTGATAAGAGCTACCAGGTTTGCCTGACAAAACCTATTTCTGAATTGACTAGCCTTTAACCATATTTTAGCTTCAGCTGATAGAATGAGAATAAGCCCTGTAATCATTTTGCTCAGATAAGTCTTTCCTAAAGCTTTTCTTTTGTTTGTAATAAATACTGAAAATTCATTGCCTATCTTGAAATTATTTGCATTTTTTCCTTAGTCCTTCCTTTCAACAGAAAAGGTATTTTCCAAGTGGTATGCCATACTACAAAAACCTACGTTTGTGTTCATGCTCGCCAGGTTTTGACCCACTATTGATCTTAAACAGTATTATGATGTTAAAATAACTGGCACAGACTGGAATTTTTTTGAACTGAAATATTGCATGGAAATCATGCATTGTTTTGACAGTGTTAACAGATAGCAACACCAATGGAAAATGTTTTTCAATTGCTCCAGGATTCCTTCTGGTCTAAGTATGAAGACACAAACTCCAGTCCTACTAAATACTGTTTATTGAGCCATTTTGAATAGTCACCATTTTTCATCCATAATTTACAAAGTAAGTACTGTAACACAATTGCACCAACTGGTTAAGCATAAGTTCCAGTGATGCTTGATTTGCTCAGCAGCTTCCCTGGAAAATATGTACAGTTAAAAATACAAGGAAAACTATTCTTCTAGTAATATCCCGTAATTTTTTATTTAACTCCACATTATACTAGCATTTCTTAGTCAAACCCCTGTTGAAAAGCAAAATCCCTCACTGCCAAAAAACTGTTCTGTTTTCACTGAAAGTAGTGTTCTGCAATAATTACAGACTGCAAGCATGTACTGCTGGAAAGACAGTATTTCAGTTTTATTCATCTTAAAAATGCATCAGCACCTAAAACAAAGCATCCCTGAAACTTCATGGGGAATTTTAAGCACGCTGTACCCAAAAATAACAATCTGAATACCATAAAGCTTCTGTAAAGAAGCCATATACGTTGCCTTAACACCGTGGAACAATTAGGATATATAAACAGCTGCCTCAAGCTCTGCAGTTCTTGGATACCCACACTTCTCTCCCCTTACCATTAGTCCCTACTCCACAGAGAGCCCTGACTCCTCCCTACATTCTGATTTAGTCTTAACTTTTCAAACAGAGAAGGAAAGTACAAAATTGACAATATTGACAAAAAGTAGGCTTTTCTACACCTTGGATCCCACAACTCAAACAGTGCATCTGAAAAGCTTCCAGAATTACTTATAAGGCAAAGTCAAGAAAAAAGAGAGAAGGAAAAAAAAATCAGCTGTGTGTCCATAAGATGATAAGTTACCTTTTCAAGATTTCAGCAACTCAGCTCAAGAGAGGCAAGAAAAAAAAAAAAAAGGAAAACTGAAAACTAATTAAAATGTTTAATTGGAATAAAAATAATTGGTAGACTGCAAAACTAAATGACAAGTCACTCTGAAAATTCAAAATACTATAGTAACTTACAAGTATAGGTACTATTTTGAAGTAAAATCTCATTTAATTGGTTCTCAGCATTGCTATCTAACCACTCTGAGGTTAAATGACTCAGCCTCTTGTAATGCAGACTGTGTAATCGCAATAGTTATGTGCACTTGACCTTCTTCCTGTTAACAGAAAGACTCAATTAATTACTTGCTGTTTTAACTGGCCATTTCACCTTATCTTCACCTTTTCCAAAGGGCTGAGAAACTCTACACCTTAACCTTTGCCTTTGAAAGCATACCTAGAAATATTTATCTACCAAGTAGGAAGTTAGCACAGTCTACAAATGAGAATATTCTGTCTTTATGCTTAAGTCAACAACAGTTAAATCTTCACTGTTTCATTAACCATTATGCTGCAATGTAGGAACCAAATTTCATCATTATTATAGCCACTCAAATATTCTAGTCTGTAATAGAAAGAAAACATGACTTAGCTCTTTTGCAACAGACAAAAGAGGGAAAGGCACAATAACCTGGAAACTGTACTCAAATGTTTCAAAATCATTCTCAGGTTGTTATGTAGGGCACTGGATAGTAACAATTTATTTAGTTTAAATAGGAAACTAACTTGTGATGCTGAAGAATCCTAAGTTTTTGGTCTACCTTTGAAATCACCTAGATACCATAATCACATTGCTTATCACATTTTTCTAAATGCTACTTCAAGCACCTGCAGAGAAAATCTTGTTCTTGATATTTCTGAGCAGCTTGATGCTATGGTCAAGATACTAGGCCTTCCAGAGGAGTTAAGTCTGTTACTGTCAGGGTACAGAAGGAAACAGACAAAGTGGGATGAATCACCTTCTGGAGGAGAATCCTGATTGAGAAAGGGAGCCAAATTTCAGCTTAGTCTGGCTATCTCAATAGGAAATGATTAAAGATAAATGTCTTTAAAATATTATTTAATCTATCGTATAATAATCCAAAGCAAATGAAAAAATAAAATACAAAAATAAAAGAAAACACAGGAAAGCTAATAAAATATTAATGATGCAGTAAATGGAAGACCAAAACTATGATAATGTGTACTCTTAAAATGCTTGTAATATTTTAATAAAATACTTATAACACTTTAATAAAAAATTGTCAAATATTATTTGGATTAAGGAATAATTTATCAGGGTGATCTCTGTATTGCTAATTCCGGGAAGCTAAATGAACTGAATTCTACTACTTTTAACAGTAGAAAGAAAAGACAACCGTTTTGAATTTTTGCATTCTAAGTTGCCTTGTTTTGTTGAGAAATCAAAGAAAATGAAATAATTTTAAGAACAGAGACATCAGGTCGTTGTAAATCCAAAGGAGAATAAAAACATTTTAAAAGATCTCTGCAGAGGCCAATGCAAGTCTTGAACTTGGAATTATTTGCAATTATTTCTGTAAAAAAGTTCCACATCCTCTAAAAATGTTTTCTGATATTGTGAGGGAACAGAATGTAACAGACAATTAAAGAAGAATGAATCACCTTTTGGGGGAGAAGGTTTTAACGGACAATAAAACCAAGAAAGAATAGTTTTAAGACATGGATATGGTTACAATCTCTTACAGTGAAATGACACGAACATAACTTTTTTTTCTTCACAACTTCTGCTTTTAACTTAGATAGCTTTTGATGAAAAATGCCTACAATTAACTGCAGGTGTCCACCCTGCAGATAAAACCAGGCTGAATTTACCATAGATTGGCTACTGTGACACAAACCCTTGTAATAATAGGAGTCATGAGTTTGGCAAAAAGCAGCAATGAGAAATATAATAGGGAGTATTTTTCCACATTACGATCTTTATCAAAAGCTGATCTACTATGTCAGCAGGTCATCAAGCATTGTGCTCCATTAGACACTAATTGCATTATCCTCTACTTGTGTGCTTTCATTAGATAGCAGAAGGCATCCTGCAAAATAACTGAGGATACTGCTTTAAGAGATTTTGATCTCTTGAGCAAACACGAAAGAAATTTGAAGAGTTTATCAAGAGTAACATGATGTCCTGTGCTGGTTTTTGCTATGAGATTTTTAGGATCCTGAGCTGTAAGATACTTCCAGTCTTGTATGATGACAAACATATTTATTTAAAACAATAAAGGGGAAGATGAGATAAACCAGAAGTGTCTACAACAAAGAACAGCATGAATGAGTAAAATATCTATCTTCCAGATCATTTCCCCATCACACAAAGCAGTTTACAAGCTTTTTAGATAGTGTTCCCCTGCTTTGTGAAAGCCAATCTGCACACACAGCCCGAGGGGTTGGTCTGCATGCTTGTTTTCCATCTTCCCAGCAATGCTTCTCTTCCTACACTATAGTCTGCACTGGTTATTCCACCCAAAATGTATTCTTCACTCTCCGACAGCAGCAAAACAAGCCTTTACCCATCCAGCCTGTCAAACCTAATCCTCTGTGATAGTTTCCTGAAGAAGGTCCTTGTCACTTTTTCCTCCAAGTAAATAATATCCTGCTCAGAATATTGCTAGAAAAGGGAGAGACTGGCAGGAGAAGGAAGAAGAGAGGTGAAAAGAATGAATTAAACTTTACGGACATTTGTCACACATTCTAATGATGCATTCCTCACTCTCCTCCATCAGGCTGAAGTTCAAATAAGTCATCACATTTGTACCTTTATTATTTTTTCAGATTAGATCCATGTTAGAACTAGGTGAACTATGCAGTTTTACTAAATGTCAAAATGTTTATGGCAATTTTATATTTCTTCAACCTATCCATCCACACTATATTTTTAAAAAGCTTTATTTTTCAGAACATTTCCCAAGAAAAAAAAAAAAAGAAAGAAAGTCCTCACATAAAAAACAGTCAGGGGTGAGCAAAAAGAAAATATATGCTAGAAGTATTGATGATATAGGCTTGTGTCAGAAGCTGACATAGAAGAAACCAATTCCTTATTTTTTAGTGATTGGAAATTTTTGCAGTGTTAGCAGCATGAAATCCTAGAAGGAATAAATGCAGGAGGATATGCAGTATCCAGTTAATGCCAGTAAAGGCATTAACAAAACTTTTCAGAATTTCTAGAGGATCCAGGATTCAATCATTTAAATATGTGGTTCACATATTATTCTGTGTATTTTGGATGGCACTGGAATTCTGAAATGCGCTGACATTCACTGTATGTACTGGACCTTGTTGACACAGAACATCAGTAAGCACAGAAAAATAAATTCAGTTAATTTAAACTTAGCATTCTAAACTGACTTCATATTTTCATGAAAAGTGCATATCCAAAGCAGGTTTGAAAAACAAGCTGCCAAGCAGCAGAGTTTGAGAGAAGTACTACCAGTCCTATACCTGAAGAAAGGAAGAACAACACTGTGAAGTACAGAGGTTATGAAGATACAAATCTCAAGAAAAAAATATGGAAAATCACATAGATCCTTATGACACAGACACCTATTGCACCACAATTTCAATTTTTTAGAACAATCTAACCATTTAATGTGGATTCTCTCAGTACTGTTTTACTATCTATTCTTTATATCTATTTGTTGAAGACAAAAAACATAAAATATATATAGGAATATATTTGCGCTGTATGGCATAGTGTTTTCAGATACTTCTGGCTCAAAATCCAAATACAGATTTAACATACATGCTCCAAATGATGCACCACTGCAGAACAGTTACTCACACAGTTCCCTAAAACTCAAGCTGGCGATGTGTTAAGCACATGCAATACAGCAGTACTGTTGAAGCCACGATCACAGAATCATTAAGGTTGCAAAAGGCCTCTAGAATCATCTACTCCAACCGTCCACCTACCACCAATGTTGTCAACTAAACCATGCTCCTTAGTACCACAAAAAAAAAAGGGATAATACAAGTAAAACCTTACTTCTTTAGAAGAAACCACACAAGACTATAAAGCGGTGTCTACAAGTTTTGGTTTAAGAATTGCTTAAGACATAAATTTCAGTATTAGTCTATGTCTCTTTTTAATTCAGAAAACAATTGAGATAACACTTAGAACTTATGTAACTCTCTACATTCAAAGCACTTAAGTGAAAATATAACTAACATTCATTACTTGCAGTGTTAGATCAAACGCTAACAGTGCATTCATTTCTGCTATTCAAGTTTGCTTTGCAGACAGTACACATTGGGACAATCATGGAATCACAGAATCATAGAATTAGCTAGGTTGGAAAAGACCTACAAGATCATCCAGTCCAATCATCCACCTACCACCAATAACCCCACTAAACCATGTCTCTCAACACTATATCTAAATGTTTCTTGAACACCTCCAGGGATGGTGACTCAACCACCTCCCTGGGCAGCCCATTCCAGTGCCTGACCACTCTTTCAGAAAAGCAGTATTTCCTAATGTCCAGCCTAAATCTCCCCTGGCACAACTTGAAGCCATTCCCTCTCATCCTGTCACTAGTTACAAGAGAGAAGAGGCTGACCCCCAGCTCACTATAACCTCCCTTCGGGTAGTTATAGAGAGCGATGAGGTCACCTCTGAGCCTCCTCTTCTCCAGGCTGAACAATCCCAGCTCCCTCAGCCGCTACTCATAAGGCCTGTGCTCCAGACCCCTCACCAGCTTCATCGCCCTCCTCTGAACACGCTCGGAACATAATCAAAATAATATTTAAAAAAATAGCTGTCACATTTGAAAGATAAGACCTTCCCATGCTTTAAGTTGCAATCAGTTCATGTTGACAAGATGAGTCACCAACAACAAAACAACTAGCAGCAGCAGCGACTATTCAGCAGGCAGGGACGTTTGTGACTTGTGTTGTATAGGAACAGGAACTCCCCCAAGTTCCCGCCTGTTTATCATCTTCTAAGAGGGGAAAAAAAAAAGAAAGTCTCTCTTCCTTTAGATTTTCACAAGCTTGTCTTTACTAGGATTAAGCAGTATTAACTCTCTGAACGCAGTGAATAGCAACCCCTGACATGTAACGCCAGAGAGGAATCACAGAGACAAGGAAGGTCTGAACTGCTTGCGCACTCATGGTTGTCTCTCCAATTGCCTTCTCTCAACAAAGGACAACACCTGCTACATCCACAGCTGGATTATTCCAGCCAACACATTCATTATCTGGAAAAATAAATATTTCTTTGGACACTTATTTTTATATTTTTACTAAATAAGGAAAATATGGGGAGTAGCTGAAACACCTTACCATAGTACATTATATGTTGCTGTCCATGAAGACAGACCTATACACAAGCCACTTGTTCCCACTGCTAATTAGTTTATACACTAACTGTGACTGTAACCAGATCACTGCTGGTTGAAGAAATCTGGAAAATGGTGTGGATAGCATGTCTTTTTTCAATTCCTATGACTAACAAAGATAATTCTACATAACTTCAACACAGATTTTCTTCATGTGGTCTCTAGCATGAAAAAAATATATGGCCTGCATATCCATCCTGAATCTGAAGGCAGGAATCTAAAGCATATTCAAGGATAGACATCTCAAAGAAATCTGACACCACCTGGACTGAAAGAAAGGAGGTTATTAGTGGCCTAAATTCTGTACCATGTAAATAGATATGCCATTGTTTAGGCACAGTATTAAGAAAATGGATAGTGATTTCATAGCTTATTCCTCTGAGAACTTCATATGTTAGTTTGCTCTTTATAGTTCAGGGTCAATAAGGAAATAATATTGAGTTTGACTTCTGACACGTGACAGGGTTTGTACATACATGCAAGTCATGCTTCAATCATGGGAAGTTTATCCTTACTGCTCTGCAAAAGTGCAAGATACGTTAGATGGTTGATGGTAGTAATCCTCATGATTGTTACTAGTCATCACCTAATACGGGACAAATCAAGGTACTCCCGCTCCTAATAAAAGAGGGATCCAATTATTTTTACTTTTTCAGGAGCTAAATGGTAAAAAATGGACAGTTACCATGAAACAACCATGTTCAGTATATAACATGGGATATAACATTTAATTCATTTAACTTGATATTGAGCCTAATAACTTGTGTTTGATTAAAATATGAGTTGGTAAGCTACCTTCATTTGAAGATTGTAATGAATGGTCACTTTCTGTTGTATTTTTTTTCCACTAATTAATCATACATTGTTAAAGTGTGAATCTTATTTTCATATTTGAAGTAGTTCAATACCTTTTAAATTCTTTCTCAAAGACCAAGTTTGAAGTACAGGACAGGGTGATATGGAAAAGCTTCCACTGCCTGTGTTTATGCATGACAAATTATGGATATAAGAATAGCAGAGCTTACCCCCTTTCAAGGCATAGACAAATTCATTTTACATCCTAGGAGTCCATAGCCAATCCAAAGATAGATGCAAGCTCTCTTTCTCTCTTATACTACTGTAATCTGCTGTGAACATGATCAATTTCTGAATAGTTTAATGATACCTACATTAAACAAAATAAATAAATAAGCTGGGCAAAAAGTCTTGCACTGACCTCACATCACCTCCAGTATTCATTCTCATTTTTTTTAAACATTAACCTCCCCTCTTATGCTCCACTAACTTATATTTGCAGGCCTACCCCTTGGGAGAACTCAAAGAAGTGACTGTGGTAGCCAGAGGAAAGACATTTGAAAAAATGACAAAAATATGTTCAGAAAATGTTTAAAAATATCATAGTTAAGCCTAAAAAAAATGTGACTGTTGTTTGTGCAAGCGTGAAATAAGGAAACAACAGATTTCTCTCTTATTCTCTTTCTTATTTTCATGGATTTTAATGGCTACCTTGCATGAATTTTTTACACTGGAGTGCAAGTAGAAACATTTTAAAAGACAGTCAGATATGCGAGCAGGAAGCTTGTTTAACTGCATATAACCCACTTAAACAACAAAAAATATAGTTATGAAAGCATAAACCAAGAACTATGTATTAACTTGAAGTCATGATGAAATAATTGCAGTAAAAAAAATTCAGATCCCTAACAGCCCACTGCTGGTCCATCCAGCTGACTGTTGGATGAGTAAATAATTTTCTACAACCTCAGTTGATGGATCTCAGATCACATTTGTTCTGATAAATATATTCTCATCTTCAATGAGATATTATGTCATCTAGTCTTTGCTAAATTCAATAGAGTTCTTACTATTTTCCTAAAAGTACAAGATCTTTGCCAGTTTACAGAAAATCTCAAGCTACCTTCTTAAAAGGCTAAATGTAAGCAACTAAAAAGTATATTGATTACATTGAACGGTCCATACAACAGTATTCACTCAAGAACAATTTTGTAGGCTACAGTAACAGCTCATAACTCTATTATGAAAACAAAAGTAATTTTTGTTTCCTTAAAATATTAATGACATCAAGAGATTGCTTTTAGAGACAAGGTGGAAAGAGAGAAAAATATATAAACTAGAATTTTTACTGCCAAGTTCATTTGTGAATAAATGAGTTTTTGATTGCTGGCAGCAGTTAAGTGAGAAATAATGTATCTTCCAGGAAAATTTTAGACTGTAAGTATCTTAATGAGACAGATGCAGACTTCTCCATAACTGTTGAATCACAATGTCTTCATTCATGTATTGGAGCAGAAAATATAAGAATGAAATTAAAAAGGCCTTCTCCATTTCAGTAAAACAAGCCCTAAAAAGCATAATACATTCTGCCAAGAAAATTAGCAATAAGAACATAGTGCATACTGTGTATGTAATGTTTTTTTATTATGTATGGAATTACAACCTTGTACTCAACTGATCAGTTTATAATCATACATATTTTAGGAAGCAGTACAACAGTTCAAATGAAATTTTATAAAATGAGCAGTTGTATTAGATACTCAATGTAAGACACCTAAGGGCCTCATTATTTTTTTGGTTAAGACCTTCTTTTTCACTTAAAGTGGGCACAAAAGTCATTTGGTGTATAACAAAAACTGAGTTTGCCAACTAATATCTGCGTGAAGAACTTTTAACTGTGCACTGCACATAAGTTGTAGATGCATGTATCTCCTATCTTTCATTTCTGAATTAATATATTCTGTGAATGTGTGCATTCAACATCAAAGACAATGATGAAACATCAACACATCTCTCATTACACAGAGATATAGTCTTCTTTGCCATCAGGAAATGCTATAGTACATTTTGAAATGCTTTAGAGACAGATACATTTTTTCTTTCTTATCGGACATTGCAACTCCTAAACCACACATCTGACTTCCCAGCCTGTATCTGCCTCATACTTGGAGACTGGCAAGACCCTTGGGTGCTCTTACCACATCCCTTGGCTGGCTTTGTGCCCCTTGTTGAGGGGCTGCAGGCCTGCCTGGGGAAGCAGTTGCCCTGCCACTCAGCCGGCCCTTTCTCCTCATGCTCCTTCTCTTTTCACCCACTCCTGTTACTCTCTGTGGGTTCACTGCTTCAACTGTTTAAGCTGTCTTGCCACTCATTAAAGTAGGAATGTCTTTGTCTTAATTCATATAGCACTAAAGCACTACTGAGATCTGATTAGCACTGAGAAAGAGGCTTCAACATAGCTAAAATAAATTGTAATTAATTTAATACATTTAAATTCTCCAGCGTAGATGAATTTAAACCAGTTAAACAAAGCTCAAAGTTCATTTCCATGCGTGCTCTTGATTCTTCTCAGTTAAACAGAAACTGATATTCCTTGAGGTCAGCAAATAAATGAAAGCTTCTGGGTGCTGAGTAAAACAATTACATCTGTCAGCTGGTAAGATCCTTCCATAAGCTAGATGAACAGCTCTGGGCAAGAAAGGAAATCACAGTTTTGAGAGAGAATGAGGAAGTTTCACCAGTTTTGACACCTGTGCTAGACAATGAGGAACCATATGCCAAAAGCCACACAATTAAAGCTGCAGAAGAGTAGGACACTAAGGTATCCTAAACTGTAAGATAGAAAGGATGGATCAACAGACAGACAGAGGGACTGACATTGTTTTAGCTTGAAGTAACCAGAAAGTTATGGCATGGCTGGGTGATCACAGCTGGAATAGTTTATGAAGACATGAAAATCTACCAATTCTGGTCAAAGTCAGCAATTGAAGGTATTCATGAAACTACTCAAGCAATGTGAAATAAAATGTTAGACTTATTTAACTACCAGTGAGAGGTACAATATCAGCGGTTGTATAGTTAATATTTAAATTGTTATAACTCGGTTCTTTGTAACTGATTGCACTCAGATACACATAGTCCTTGCTTAAATCAGTTCAGGTAAATTTAAGGTTTGGTTTACTCCAGTTGGTGATCAACTTTATTGAAAACAGGGCCCCTCATCTACCAAGTGTGATTTCCTATTTGGCTGTTGTGAGGTATAATAATTATGGTAACAGGAGGGGGAAGATTGGGTCTTGATAGCCTCCTGCAGCAATGCGTCTGTGTTCGTCATCATTAGTGTACAGATTAACAACACTGTCTCAGATCACCAACCTACTCACTCATCCAGCTACATTCCTGCTATTTTCAAGTACACTGCTTTATTAAACCTTAAAAAGACTCTGATTGCAGGCCACAGCTGGGAAGTGGTTATGCACTTTTTTCTTCTCTGTAATTAATAAGACATCTTTAGAGTCTTACTCTCACCCTTTCAAAGTAGTTAATTTCAGTTTACTTTTTTTCCTGTGAAGGGTAAAGCTTGTTTTCTCTAACTTGGTAGAAATTTGGATTGAGGATCTCTACCCTTAAATGTGGGGAGTGGAATTTTTACACTGTTTACTGTAGGAATAAATGGCCACTATGGCCACAAGTGATTTTGCAGATTACAGAAGGCAATGAGACAGCTCTAAGTAGATCTTCTCACTTTGAATAATACTTGCTGAAATCAAGTCCCGTAGGAATAAACAGACTTGATAGATGATGTATACACATGTATTGCACAAACCTATTATTTGCATACATAACTGCATATTGGATTTTCTGAGAGTTGAAAAATCACATAAAGGTATTTGCAATTTTCAACTTTTGTAAAATAAAGGAATATCAAGCTATATTTAAATACTTAAAGAAGTAATCACATCATTAAAATTTAGAAATAAAATTATCTAGTACAAGTGTGGGTCCACATAATATTAGTTTAACTGAAATGGAAATTTCAAAGGTTTCTGCAATTAACCACTGTTTTCATGAAATCTCATTTGTCAAAATGATTTGCCAGTTTCCACAGATCAGTACGCTTTTCACTGTGCAAGTAAGTACTAATAACTCTGGCTGAGCTCCAGTGAAGTATTCAAGGTAGAATCACACAGAGGCCCACAGACACCCAGGGCTGAGGAATGCCCTGTCCCATTTTCCATGTGCAAAAGGCACCAGAAATGATCTAGACTTGACAGACTTCTTTCTAGGAATTTCCTGTGTGACCCTCAGAGCAAGATTCAAGCTAGAGTACCAACACGCCTACTCAAGGAAAAGAGCTGGAATGTAGTATGTTCTGATTCTGCTCAGCTTTTTAAAGGTTTCCTATCAGTTAGAATACATGTACCATCTCCAAAAGTGGACAAAAAATAGATGTTAGTAAGAGCTGTATCCTCTCTGCATTAAGTAGAAGCTCATGTACATAGAGTATGACAACTTCATTTTCTAAAAAAAAAAAAAACAAAAAAAAAACCAAAAAAAACCCAAAAAACAGCAGAAGAATGTTCCTTCTTATTTTTTTCTTGACAAAATGTATTACTCAAAGCCTATCTACTTATTTATCATCAGAGTTTTCTAACACAAATATCTGCTGCTTATTAAGCAATTAAAATAGGACAAAATGAAATTACATGTGCACATTACCCATATGAACCGTGGCTCTTCATCTCCAAATAATCAGGTTTCCACTGTTCAAGTTAAAAGCCAGCATTAATTTGCCTGCTTCTGAAGAAAAAAAACCACGCCTGTAATTTTGTTCTCAGTTTAGCTCCCACAGAAATAAATGGTAGAAGAACTTCCCCTAATGAAGTCAGGCCATGACCAAGCCAGTCAATCTGATTTGAATCCTTAGGACTGTAGTAACTATCAAACTGTAAACAACTATCAAAACGTAACCTATGATCTGATGTCAAACACAGTGAGAGCCTTAGAATTTAACCAGCCAGTTAGTGAATTGTAAAGAGTATGGTATAGTCTTTGTTTCCAAGGATATTTACCTTTCCATTCAGAAACTGAAATGTGATTTTGAAGACAAACTCTGACTAAGATAAATACTGAGTCCCAAAGCAGTCTTCTTTGAAAGGAAATAAACATACTTTTAATTGCTGCCTTTTTCAAAGAAGAGAGTTTTAAACCTCCTGGGGATCTACCTGAACAATCTGCAGGCAAGCAAATGATGCTTGATTAATTTTGGTAACAGAATGAGAATACAGCAATATGTTACAGCATTTAATACCACAGATTTTCTAGTTAGTAATAATCAGGGGAATTATTCCTTCACTATCATTTTAAGTATGACACAGATGTTTTATTGTCACCCAACAAAATATCAGAGTAAAGCATCTTTAAGGCAACCAGTCACCACCTGGGCCTTTAAAATTAAGTATGAATAGAACAAATATTTTATTTCTCTGCGAAAAAAAACTTCTGCCATTAGACCTTTCTTTTAGTTAATTGCACTCCTAAATGTCTTGGCAAGAATTTCACAGTAGACAGCAGATTCATTAGACAGTTTTAATAAGACCATTTGAGCATTTATTCACATGAAAAGTTCACCCAAATGCATCAAAATTCTAAGCCAATGTTAAGATACTTATGATTAAGGATACATCCGAGCACACTACTACTTTTTATATTTATTCAGATTGCCAGCTTCACAGTGAATATATTAGTGTTGTCCTTGTATGTCACTTGCATTCAGTCCCTGGAGTTAAAGCAATTTGGCTAACATTCAGCTACAAATCACTTAGTTAAAATTATCGTTCCCCTGGTGAATATTCATTGGATCAAAAAAGAAATACAAAATGAAAGATAATTATAAGCAACTTGTAGCTACTTGAGCTTTAACCTAACCTTGTTGTTATCCACAAGTGACTGTTTTTTTCCATTAGTGGGCTAGAATCTCTGCACTGTAACTAATTAATATATAAATAAAGCATGCTACATAAACTAAAGGAATATGGAATGATACATTTCAGGCCACATCCACTAAGAGAAGTGAGAGAATTTTCAAAATTAATTCAGTGAAAATTAATTGGACAAATTTTCAAAACAATTCAAAAAATAGTTGAAAGCACTATGGCTAACAAGAAGTAAGGAGAAAGTAATAGCCTCTCAAGGAAAACAAAACATTAGCAAATATTTTGCCAATTAAATATGTAATATATGTAATAGCAACTGAAGAAAACAGCAGTCAGCTCTGCTAGCCTACTCTGCCCATAATTCAAATTACTGAACTTGATTTAATCATATCTTCTGTTTTGCTCAAAAAGGGCAAAAATGTTTTCTTAGTGAAATTCAGGCAGGGCAGTATCAGAAATTCAGATTCATTTGGGTGCCACTCAGAATGGGTACATTACAGAAGCAACCTGATACAACTCTGAATGAAATGATGTCAGAAGAACTGTATATTTCAGATAAAGTTGAATGAATGCGTGGAATGGAATACCACTACCACTCGTAAGACATCTGAAAATATTAATATGAAGCTTCTTCAAATCCAGGCCTAAAAATACCTCCAAGAAAATACAGAAAGTGACCATCATCATTTTTTAAAATAAAGATTTAGCTAAATGCAAAGGGGTTTTTTTGTTTGTTTGTTTGTTTTTGTTGTTGTTGGGTTTTTTTGTTTTGTTTTGTTTTACAGAGGGTTCAGAAATGATTTCTATCCTGGAAGAAATGTGATTGCATTTATTTGCAGCACTATTCTGGTGAAAAGCATTTAAGCATTTAAGAACCTAATTTGAGAGGTTGTCTTTAGCACATATTTCTTTATTGGTTATATTTACAATTTGTGGTTTCTTTTTATACTTTTGTTATTTTAATAGCAGTCTATAAGTCTGAAAGACTGGGGAAAATATATGACTTATTATCTTTCACGTCTAATTTCTTATAATTTATTTAAGGGTAGGCCTCTGGACTAATCATACTGGTGGTATTGAATTAAAGAACAGTAAAACAAATAAAAAGATATCTTTCTTCTGTCTGTCATCACAGAGCGTAAGATATTTCTGGATACATTTTCTAAGTCTTGTATTTATTATGGTGAAAATAAGTGAAAAAAAACAAAGTAGTGATATATATGCACAGCAGCAACATCTTCATTAAAACAAGATACTGATGACTCAAGTATTCACTCCCACACAATTTAAATTAGTTTTCTCAAGCTCTGTTAACATCTCTATATCTTTCACTTGCAAAAGAAGAAAAGTTTAAGTTCTAAATACCAGCTCTGTAAGTTGTCAGCTAACTAAAAAGTAAAACATAAGGAGAAAAGTAACCATGACAGTGAATACAGATATTTGCCATAGGAAATTATTACACAGGTTACAAGAATGATAAGGATAAAAGAATCCTAGAATCTTGCCAAAATTAACAAAACTAAAACTCCATAGCTCCTGAAGAAGCTGGTTAATACGTAGATTAAATCTTACAGTTGTGAATAATCTTTCCTGTGAGCCATTACTGAGTACACATATTGTGGAAGGGACATTAGATTTGTCATTTCAATACCCTCATATCTTCATTAGAAAATCAGACAGCCCATCCCTGCAATACCGTGCTTTTCAAGGGAATAAAGATATTCTATTGTCCAAACAGGTTTTGTCTGAACCATTTCTAACTCAGGTCTACTGGAGTGAAAGTCAGCATACATGTAGCTCACTCCAAAAGTAATGCCTCCTATTTATTTCCATAGAAACTACAACAGATATAAAGAGCACAATAACACTGCTTGATTGAGCAGATTCTCAGCTACAAAACACTACTTTTTCACAGTCACCTCGCTTTTTCGCCAGTGATGAACAAGAGCCTGCATGCCATGCTCATAAAATTTGCACAAGTGGAGGTGACCCATTGTCACTGTCACCACTGCTGAAATGCAGCACACACCGCCTCACTGTGCTCACATCCACTGGTTGATCTCCATAAACACCACCAAGTGTCAATGAATGTCAATGGGTACTATTTTTTCCTGCATGGAGGAGTTCAGTGACACACCTTTGCTTCATACACACTTCTATGTCACTGTGTCCGACTGCCCTTCTGCTGCCAACTGTCGCACGACAACAAAATGTAATGGGATATTGGTGGGAAGGTTTAACCTCTACTGCTGTATCACCAACAACTGCCTCTGGCATCATGGACCAACATAATAAAAATAGGAGGCATTACTTTTGGAGCTGTCCTCATATAATTATTATAGTTATGTACAGAAATAATTACTGTGATTCTTTTCATCTTGCTTTATTCATTTACTGTTTTTTATTCCATTTATGATTGTTTACAAATGTTAATCATTAATAAAATCCCTCCATATTAGCTATTACAATTTCATCTATTACCTGAACTACTCACCAGAATAAACAGTAACTGCAAAACTTCACAATAGCAGTACTTATCCACTCCAATTCTGATACAGGATTACCACTTATTATTAAGCATTTCATAAGATAGAACTGTCAAATCACAGTGGACTCAGAAGTCGATATGAGTTTACAAGCTGAGTCTGGTAGTACTGTTTAGGTTGTGGCCTTCATAAGGAGAATACAGATGTATTAAAAGATGACTACTTGTAGCATTTTTTGTTTGTAACTTTTGCAAAGCATAAACCTGACTTGAGATGATGACAGGCTTAACTATATTTTTGTTACTTTCTCTGACGTTTATTTAAAGAAACTTAGTTGGTCACATCTCATTTGAGTGCAATCAGCATGGCTTTAACTTACTGAATTTTCAGGCTACCTATTTACATAGGCTTTTGCAAAGTTATCATAAATGAATACAAAAGAAGAACACATAATACTGACCAAAGATGAACAAAAAAATCAAATTATATGGCCAGGAATTTTGAAATTGGGTTTGCTTAAAATGAAGCAAACACTACCCTTTATTTTCAATTGTGGAAAAACAACCAGAATGATTCAACTTCTTAATGAATTTGCCGAAACTGGTTTGAAGTAATACCTATTAACTTCAACAAAAGCAACTATTTCCATGATTTGAAATAAAGGCGGTGTTTAATGCATTTTGAGTTTTCATAGGGCAGTGGGAAAGGTTGGCATAATGAAAATGACATATGTATCTTTCAACTCACATGATTTTAATACCTTACATAATTATGTTTAATCATGATTGAAAATGTGATGAAATATCACTGCTTTCTGGAAACTTTTAACCACACATGGTTTTATTGGTGAACAACAAGAGACATAACCACTCAGCAACAGCACTAATCAGACTCCTTTGCTGTGGCTCATTTTGCTTTCACTTTCTTCTTTGTACTCTCTTCCCCACTCCTCCATAACTTACCTTCACATGTCCACAATTTCCACTACTTTTTCTAATGCCCTTCATGGTAATCGATTCTCTTAATCTTTCAGAACACACACAGAACAATGTATGTGTTCTTCCACACACACTTTCCTGCTCCTCTAAGCCTGCTCTTGACAGTATCTCCATTCTGTTTGTACCAGCTGACAGCTACCCAAAGCCTCTATATAATTCTTTTTCAAAATTCTTGCCCATTCCAGACACCTGGACCTTTCTGTCTGATGCAACCTCTTTACTCACTTCAGCTTATAGAGATCTCCTGGCTAAGAGGAGGATCTGTTAAGCTATCAGCTCTTTCCTCCAGTACCTCTTCCTTCTGGACTTGCACAGCTAACAGTGGCTTGTCTCTTTTTCCCCCTCCATCTCTGTCATGTACTTGTGTTCAGCTGTCGACTATCAGTACCCTCTTGTTTTCAGTTTTGATTACATATTTTCTTTGCATCTTTGCCATTTCAATTCTATATTAATGAATCATCCTCTCCCTCATCTCCCTATGTATTTGTCATTTCCTCTTCCTCAAATCCTCTACATCCCCCCCAAAAAGTTAACTCTTTATCTCATCAAAACACTGTTCCTTCTCTGATTACCTTGTTGCTCTGCCCTGTTTGCTTGCTTCAACACATGCTATTACACCTGGAATGTCCCAAGCATTACCTCCTTCACTTCTGATTAGGATTACGTTAGAGTTTCTCCATCAAAAATCTTCTCATTTTAAAGAGACTTTTTTTTCTCCTCTTTATTTTTGTTATCTCTGGAAATCCACACATTTAAAGCTCCTGAATGCATAGTCAGCATCACATGTCTCATTTGCTGCAACGCTGGTTTCTCTGCCCTTAGCAAATGCAATCTTGTTCCACTCAGAACCACTCAGAATGCTGCTACAAAAATTACTCTTCTAATTCATCTCTTAGATGATGTCAGCACTGTCCCTGCTGTATCACATCAAGCAAACTGTTACTCTACATTTTATAGATATAAGATCACAGATACAAGAATTACATGCTTTCAGTTCAGCATGCATGTGCCATTAAAACTTAAGGATGGACTGCAGGCAAAAAAAACCTGTTGTTACTTAGGATCCTGGTCACTGTGCACTGATCCCGTTTGAACTCTCAGAAGATCTTTCCTGCCTCAAAACAACTGGGTATGCCAGGAGAGGGAAACTTCTGGAAAACTGGACAGGGTCCTTCCTGCAGCAGGTCTAGACATAGACTTCAGATATGAAAATAAGACATTCAATTTGTTAAAGATACAGAAGGGACACTGAAGTCATTTCTTAAACCTTAGGGTTTTACTGGGGCAGGAACTGAGGTAGAGGAATGGATGGGGAGAGGGGGACAGTTGTGCTGTAGACTATTTTAAGGAGTCTGTGTGAGGTGACAGTGAAATGCAAGTCTCTTCAACAGACCTATAAGCACTATTTCAAGGTCTACACTTCCATTAAAAAATTTGTAAAAGGCTTTTCAACTTCTAGAAAGTTGAAATCTAAGCAATTGCAAGATGAATGTGTTGGGCTTTTGTCTCAAGCAGTCCCAGTGTCCTGGTTGTAGTTACTTAAGAGTCTAACCGAGTCCCAATGAACATTAGAAGGTAAAAACCACTGTCCAGTGGAAGTCAGGCAAACAGTGTGAACAACAAACATAGCTTAAGGAAATCTATTCCACATTAGTACAGGGCTCTCTCAGTGGAAGTTCAAAATTTTGTGATTTATGAGCAATACACACTGAAGGGAAATTAAAAATCAGTCCTGAAATTCATTTGTGCACTGTGTCATTGCTTTAAGACAACATTCTTATTTTTAAAATATATTCTTTCACTTGCACAGGAATTAAGAAATAAAATCTCTCTGTCATCATATCCAATATTAAAACAACCTCATCATAGGCTGTCTTGCAATTTAGCCCTAATTGGACAGTTAATAGTTGTGATCGTATCATTGTGTCTTTAGCTTCTATAGATGTGAGAGGAAGAAGAGAGGAGCTACATTTTTTGATGAAGGCCAGATCCAGCACAGTAAAAAATAATTCATATACAAACAAAAGCCTACAACAATACATACAATTTCTCTTCCTTATTTTATTCTTAACAGACACTTTCAACAACAACAACAAAATCTTACAAGTGTGCTGTTAAGTAGTTTTCAATAGAAAAAATACTAACCTTAAAAGCTTGTGCTGTGAAAAAGATGCACTTAAGAATATACACAGTATTAAAACAGCTGTTTTTAAAAATTCATCAGTAACCACCAATCTGTTTGTATTTACATCTTTATGCACAGGCTTTTTTATTATAATTTATAAATTATACATGGTTGCAGTCTTATCCTACAACACAGCAAAGAACTGAAAATTTTACTCTCATACCTATGCAAAATAAACACACATCCCAAACATACAGATGAGAAGAAGAAAACACGGCATAACTGTCAGTTAAGGTGACTACAAAGTGTCACAGTGATGCAGCTGTGAAAAGAGTTGCCTGTAGCCTATTTGCAACAAAGACAGGAAAGTATTCCTGCAATACCATACACAGATCCATTCTGAAGCAATCCAGAACGCACAAAAGGGAGCAGTAATAGCAAGACCAAGAGTCACAAGCTATTTCACAAAAGTGACTAACAGCATTTGGTTTGCCTCAGAAAGCAAAGACTACGTGGTACTTCTCTCTATATTGAAGGGGTAGGACATTGGAGTGAAAAGAATAAAGAAGCTGTTTTCTTTAATTAATTGCTCTCTTTAAGTATTGTGAAGATAGAAGATGTTGACACAGAACTGGTGGCTATTAGGTTATGATGAATAAACTTAGTCTCTGATTAGACAAATGCTATAATCCATCCCACAGGAGTCCCCAGATACGAATAATAAACACAAAACAAACAAATAAACAATACCCTAGCTATTTATAGGATAAAACTTGAGGCTTTTTGTAGGTATATGATGTTGATGCAAGAGAAAGTGGTATACAGATTTTCATGAAACAGAGTCCATTTTAATGGCCTTTTCCCAAATGTACAGGGAGACAACTTTGTACTATTGCCCTGGAAATGCCAGTACATTACTGATCAACACACTTTGTGACAGTATAAAATTACATTCATTCCCATCATTTCCTTGGAAATGCAGATACCATGTTACTTGACGAGCACAATTTCAGCTTGCCTAAATGCTCTATTCAGACAGGAACTTAAAGAAGAATATCCAGTTATCTCATCAAATAGTAGTTCATCTGCTGGCTTCTCAGATAAGTGAAAATCAGCTGAAATATTCTCCATTCTAAGGAGTGGAAGCAAGTTTTATACAGCTGGCATCTCACGTAGCAAACACACAAATAATGAACTAGATCCAACTGTCACTCCTGAGTCACCACTGTACACTTCCCCGATATTTTTAGACACCAGTGATTTACGATATGGTAGACTAACATACTGCAAGTCACAGAGGTAGCTGTAGAATCTTACTCTAATCTAACCACACTGCCAAACTGCAAAACCTTTATCAATGTCGATGAGCCATTAAACTTGTCTGCCCATTGAAATCAGTCTCCCCAGAGAATAAATACTCACCATATGTAGCACAAGCTACTTATTTTTTTCCTCCTTTGTTCTTTTCAGTAAAGTAAAATGAAAAATGTACGGTTTGTGATAACAGCAGTGCTCTTTTGATCCATTCTTAGAACTTAAACTCTGAAAATAATAGCATGCAATAAAATACAGTGTGAAAACAAATTAACCCACTACTTCATTTATTGAACATGTCCTCTCCCAGTTAGTAATTTTTAAATATGTAAGAGCATCTCTGGAAGTTTACCATGATTCCTATATAAGAAATTATTCCTATTTGTTTTCTTGCAAGTCAGCATTCATGGTTGGCATGGCCCTAGCTAAAGGAAACCAATAAAATAGTTTTTAAAAATGCTTTTTAGGAGTCTAACAGAGGAAATTTTTATACAAAAATTACTTTGATGGTAACAATGTGTTTTCTAGTGTTACTACCCGCAGAGTAATTTGACTGGATACTGAAGTTGTTATTTTTCAATATTTATGCTGAAAGTTCCATATTTCATCATCTGCCATTTCAGTTTTCAATCTGAATGAAATGGGCATGAATTATACAAATGCAATATATGCAGACATCAATCTCACAACACAGACTGTATATTTTAATCAGTGTCACCTAGTGATATGCCCACACTTGTCAGTGTGCCTTTTTCAACTCTACTCCAGCTACCTTCTCCTGATCACAACCTTGCTCTTTTCTAGTGGTATATTCTCTGATTAGCATCTCTTCCTTTCCAGGATGAAGAAAATGTAATATATGTTCTATGGGGACACATACAAAAAAAGAACTGATGCTATAATGGATCGGCTATTTTAATTAAGACTGCATGATATGTAAACTGACAGCAATTTTATTCCCTGGTTACAGTCACACAAGGGTTACAAAAGCTTAAATCTCACAGTGACAGTGGGGCAATACATGGGTACAATGTGCTCATGTACTGTTGTGGTAGCTTTGGCAAGTAATTACTAGCTAGAAGTTGTCTACAGATAGCATAAAGGAGTAAAGTTGGTGTTTACACATACAGTTTCTCCAGAACAAGTCCACTTAATGAAGAAATACTCAGTGCTTTTTTCTCTGTTATCAGAAAGCCTACTAATAAATTATTAGCAAAAACTGAAGTGCCTTCAAGCATGAACCCAACTGACCAAAGCCAACATATACACAATCCAGCACTAGCGATGCTATGAACAGAGAAACACAGCCTTCAGTGATTACAATGTTCCAGTGATTACAACATTCTTTTAGAAATATTACACTCACATACATACAGAAATTATGAAAAAAGGCATGTATAGCTACTTGAAGTGCACAGTCTGAGTTGTCCCTTTCAAACAGACTAATGTAACAAATTAAAGGCGAATAGCCAACCTCAGCCTACCAAGGTAAATCCAATTATTTCAAGACTACTTTACATCAAAGTATAAAACAATAGACAGCCTTTTCCACTGATCAAAACTGCTGCAAACAAAAGACTAGTAAATCCAAGGTCCATTGGACAGTTATCAAAATGTCAATTTATTTCACTTGCTTAGTTTTATTAGTCATATTCACAATACTAACAGGGAACACTAAGCTCTCTTCTTCATAGAATTGTATGTATTTCTAAGTGAACACCTATGTGAGATTAAAATAAAATCACTTTATTTAAAATTCAGTTTGTGTGTCTTGATTTTAAATAAAGGACAATATAAAACATGATTCATCCACATATAAACTACTTTTTCCAAAGTTTTAGGAAATATGGATAAAACATGATAGTACCCCACAGAATCATTATAGCAGTACAATTATTTTAGTAGCCTGAAGTATTAAGGTAAAAAAATTCCAATGAAGACAGCATTTGAATTGTCTCCAGAATGATTCTATTTATGAACACATCATGAAGAGGACTTGCAGGACTTTCTATTTGACATGATAGACTCAACACCTAACTATGCTAAATTATCAGCTCTTTATCACATTCCTGCTTTCTCTAAATACTCATGAAGTCATAGAACCAACTAGCTCTCTAATATAAGAAGTCAGCTTATCTGGCTTATCAGCTTTTACAACCTTCAGAGATTTCCAGATGGGCTTTTGAATTATAATTAGCAAAAAATAAGCAACAAGCATTATCTTTGATCACCTCTTAACACGGTTCCTTTGCTAAGAGAGGAGAGATAACACTGGTCTCACCTTGCTGGAAGATATCTCTGGCTTAGGTAAATACTCAGTTGCCCTCTTTTGGCAGATTTTCAGCTGCACTGAGCAAAACCACAGAGTGAACTGAGAGATATACTCCACTATTACCAACAATGTTCAGCAAATTTTTGCTTTCTGTATTAAGAAATATGTAAACACAGAGATAATAAATATTGCATTTCAGAGTTTCTCTGTGATTTTCTTGTGAGATGGCAAACTGATATGAAAGTGTAAATTGCTCAGTCTTATGCAAAACTTCTATTAAATCTCAAAGAAGCATAAGCCAAATAACTTGCATTTGAAAGAAAATATAATATTTCAAGCTTAAATATACTTTGACAGTCTCAAATAAGAATAAAAAAAAAAGGGGAGAAGGAAAGAATAAAAGACAGGATAATGGAAAGAAAAAAAGGAGACAGAAAGGGAAAATTAGAAAGGGAAAAGGAGAAAAAGAATATTAGAAATTTGCTGTAAGCATGCAAAGAGACTGCCACCTGAAAAGCTGATGAATCATGAAAACCAGCTCATATAAGTGTTCAGCCAAACAAGAGATGAGAAATAATTTCAAACCTCACAAGGCTCAAATTGGTGGGCTTTTTCCTCTCATTTATGAATAAGAATTGTTTTAAAATATTAATAATAATTTATAATAAGAGCATCATAGTTGGTGATTGAATGTTTTGCTTGACTTTAATTGCAGTGTTCCCAAAAAATATCAAACACCTCATAGGACTAAAATAGCAGAAATCTTATTCATGAGAGAGAGCTTGAAAGTGAATTATTAAGGTTAGGTTTCTATCACGTCTACGGTTTATCACTTTGGTATCTTTGCAGTACTTACATATCTTGACCTCTTCAGTATTATTCTAAAGAGAAAATCATTTTACTTTTTATACTCTGACACACCCTTTCTAATTCTCAGTCCTCCCAATCATCTAATTTTCTCTATCTGAATGACCTATACCCAATTAATCACTCCTGTCCTGTCTCCGTAGAATGACATTACTTCCACAAACCATTTGTTTTGTGTAACGTCAAGTAAGTCCTTACTGTAAATTTTATCAGCACTTAAGAAACCACTCAACACAAAAAACAAAGACTTTTCCTTGCTTGAGGGACTTGTACTCTCAGATGAAGCTAGGATTATCTTACTATGAAGGTTCTGTAAGGAAAACTGAACAGTGATTAATACCACTGCCACCCCAACATGAACACACAGAAAACGCACATATATATATTTTTTGTGGACACTGCAAAAACAAATGTTTTAGTACCACTGAAGCAAGAAGAGGACACTCTGCCTTTTATTTAAAGACACCACTGGGAAAATGCTTTCTGCCTCAGGCAAAGTAGCTACGTCTGCTCCAATACAGTATTACAGACAAAGCTGGAAGATTGAATTGAGGGCATCTTCGAGCATATAAATCTGTTTTCTTTTTTCTAAAATCAGGAAGGGAAACAATCTTCCCAGCCTACACAATAGATGTAGACATAGATGTATATTTCTTCCTTCTGGTATTTGAACCTTGGTAACAGACAGAGATGGGTATATTTGGGGTGCTTATTATGTCTTCTGATATTCTGACCACAAGGTCTAGAGTGAGAGAGGCGCCCTCTGCAATGTTCTGGTCCTGATCATCTACACAGGTGACACACAGATGTCCTTTCTGGCACAGGCACCCAAGTCTCCTTTCCAAGGAAATTAGGACATGATATCTCTACTAAAATAGAACAGGGATGTGGCTGGGGTGCACAGCTGTGTTCCACAGTTGGAGGCAGTCTCCATGACTCTGCTTTAAGAACATGATTGAACTAAGCAGCACATCGCACTGAGTAGAACAGATTGTAACTATGCAAATGGTAGGCTGCTGAATCTCCAGCAAGAAATCGGCGTTGAAGGATGATTTTGGCCTCATGAAAAATCATGATTATTGGCATTAAGACTGGCATAGGACAGAAACTGTGGCACATGAAAGGGTAACAATATTGCACAGGGAAGAAGAAGAAAATATTTCCATGCAGTGAAGGTTTGTAAAGATAGTTGGGGTTTGCCTACATTGTAACCTTCAAGGCACCAAACGCATTTATTTTAAGGCAGTAGTGAAAACATTTATTTCACCACACTGAAAGAGCAACCTCATACTATTACAATACTGCAATAAAGACAATCCATACCATCCTCAGTTGTGGCAGTTCTGATAATAAACAGAATTATGTCATCAATGCCTGGAAAACAGTGGGGAAACAGCCAGCCAAAATAAAGCAGGTCACTTCTACAGTTTACATGCAAAGATGTTTGAATTTCTTTTCCTATGTTATTATAACTGCTCTGCTACAGCAATTGGTCGAGTCATACAGCAACAACATGGGCAAGAAAAGCGAAAAGAAAATTAAATAAAAGTGGGATGACCTGGCAACAAGGAACATAAACCTTCTTTTCCCTGTGACTAAAAGATTATATTTAATCAACAGTTGTGTGCTTTGAATTTGAGTTGAACTATCTCAAAAGGCCCTTGACCAAAGACAATTACAGCCAATGAATGGCAGTTACTTTATGTAGTTAAGAATTTTCTATTTTGAACTGCTGTTTTCTATTCACCCAGAGTCCACTACTTCTGTATTAAAATAAAGTGCTAATCATGTTATGCTAAGTACACTGGATTAAGGCCAGAGAAGTTCAAGAATAATAATAAGAAATGTTCCTGCTTCCCATTTACCTGGCACTTAGGTTGAAAGCCTTGCATTGTGCATGCTATTCGCCTCAGATAACATATTGCAGCTGCACAGTAGCTAACAGTTCTGTTCTGAGATTCAAATTAAAATTCTCTACTATCAAAATTCTCTGCTATGAAGGGGTTCAAAATTCACCCATAAAAATATACTCCTGAGTGATGCTGCGTCTCAACCCAAGAATAGACATTTAGATTTATTTTTTTTCCAGATAGCGTCTGAGGACAAATTTCAAAAATCATCTGTGGACACAGAGTGAACCAACATCATTGTGAAGAAAGCTGGCTTGGCAAAGGCGCACTCAGTAGGGTGGAGAACCTTGACTCACTCCAGGCTCTAGCTGGGAGGTGGCTGGCAGCACTGACAGCAGCAGCAGCCTTGGCTCCTGCCCAGTGCAGTCGCAGAGCCCCAATAACACGCCTGCACAGCAGTACAGATGGAACTCCTTCAAGCATATGTCCCTAATGCAAAAGGCTGCAGAGCTCTTACACTCTAACATAAGCTTTCCACATCCTGTTCCGTTCTACGAAAAGGAACCAGATTTATTTTGTTTCCTTCTGCCATATGTGCTTCTTTAGGGAAAAAAAGGATTTGTCCTAGTAAATGAGCACATCATCCAAAAGAAAAAAAATATATTAGTCTAATTTCTCTGTCTCTCTCTCAATCTCAGACTTGGCAGAGAAAAAAATGAAAAATCAAGTGTTAAATGTGGAATCCTACTTGATATTCTTTCTAATACACATTTATGATTAAGCTTCCCAAGCATTTAATATGATCAATAGTAATGTTTTAGTCCATTTCTTATCCATTTTAGACAGCAAATGGAAAGAAAAACAAAATATTTCTGATCCATGTTTCAAAGGCATGCTCCTGCAGCATTTTCTCCAAGGTACCATTAGAAGGCACATTGTCATTTTTCTTAAAGGTTTATCCAGCACTGCAAGTCTCCCTTTGGAACCTAAATATTGTTGGATAAGTAATTACAGAAAACAGATCCAACTGCTAAAAAGCTGTTATAATGAACAAAATTTTCCTGGGTAGAATAATGTTTTCAAGTATGTATTGGTAAAATACATACATAGAATGGCCTGGGTTGAAAAGGACCATAATGTCATCTAGTTTCAACCACCCTGCTGTGCACAGGGTTGCCAGAAGAGTATTTGTGTACTTACTTGTGGGAAGTGTAGGCTACAGTGTGAGGAAACTGAAATGTACATTGCCTTTGCATTCCCTTCATCTGCCCATGCTTAGAAAGCATCTTTAATTTATCATAAATTGCAAGAGTACCCAAACTCAAAATTGGTGCCAAAGAGCACTTAAGATTATTTTCTAGTCTTATCATTAAATCAAAAACAGTGACAATGCCAGGGCAACAGGCTGTCTTTATATCATGGGAAAATCACTTCTTGACCTGAAAGAAGCACACTTGGACTGACTAAACTAGCATTTATGTCAGATTGTACAAGTATTTGGCACAAAACTGCCACTCCACAGGATCTACATAAAAAGGCTTCTGTGGGAGAAACAGTAGAAGGTAGTTACCACATAGATGACAGAACAGAAAAATGTCTCCTATAGAACAAGTCTAACGAAAGTTTGGCTATGTACTGTTCAGAGAGGAGCATGCATGTTGCTGTGTTTGAAACACCAAGCAACCATCCAGCCTCCAGAACAATCTTGGGTGCAGCCTCTCTGCCTGCCAAATCTGACTCAATTTTTTGCACAAATACAGGAGCTGGAATGTGAAACACCAATTACCGAAACAGGAAGACTCCCTTGGGAATAGTTATTAAATATGCATGTATATTCATGAATACTTCACAATTCTTCACTGACCACACTACGTGAACATTCACTAAAATATGTAGGAGTTCATGAAAACTGCATGAATGACAATGAACACAAAATGAGACATTTTGTACCACTTTTTTGATAAGTGACGTCTAGATCTACAGGGATACTACCTCACTGTCAGATTCTTCAACACCTCGTGTAGATACTCTGATTCATCTTCTGCAGGAAAATGCACTGTGCCTTAATAGGTTACGTAGAGGACACATAATACCTGAATTACAAGTTGGTAATCAATTAACATAAACATGTGCGAGTATACATATAACAGCGTTATAATCCCTCTACCCTCTCAAAATTATTTTCCAGGCCTTCTATTCAATGCCTTTCTTAAAGAAATACAGCTTTCTTGTGTGTATCATCCTAAGTGTATATACACAATCATACTGAGTTATAAATCACACCAATCAGGCAACGGGACATATTGTTAAACCCTTTCAATATAGATCAGTCGAAACAGATTCAAATCAGTACACAGAGAAATTTGCACTGATATAACTAAACTGATTTCAATATCAGTGTCACTAAGATCAATGTCAATTATTCTTGAGGGATGGCCTTAAATAGTCATTTCTTTCCATTCAATGTGGGCATTCCCTGGATATAACATATGACTTTCCTACTTGTAGCGGCACAGATATCACTTACATAGGTTTGATCTAACTTCATCTAAGTGTGTGAAAGCTGTCCATTGACTCTAAATAGCTTTGAATTAGCTCTGCGATGGAGTATATGACTTCATAAGCTCAATACAAAAATACTATATTCCAAACTCATTCGCTTGACGTACAATATATTGTTCTTGGTCTTTCATATCATGTAAACCCCTATCGTCTCTCCTTCCTCTTCCTATGCCTGTTTGAAGTAAACAATTTAAATCCTTTTTTTGTTGTTGTTCTCATTTAAAAGCTTCCAACTCAGTTGTTGTGCCATGTCCAACACTGCACGTTATTTAAAAAAATCTGCATCTAATTTTGAAAACAGTTTGTTTTCTTCTCTGTTATCACACTGGGAAGTACTGTTGACAGATGAATCAACCTGTTTGCCCTTAAATGCCATTATGAGTGGATAATGAAGAAAAAAAAAAAGCAACTTAGATTACATTACTGGGCTGATAGCAGACTATTCTAGTAGCAGTTACAGAAAACTCACTTATTTACACATAAATAAGAAATTTCAACTCAAGAGGTACCTTGAGACATAGAAGTTCAGTAAAACAAGGCTTAGGTGCATCTTGGTGCTTAGTGAGGCAATTACAACCATGCGCCCAACAAATAAAAGATGGAAAGACATTATAAAGTTTTTACTGGAAGAAAAAGAGACAGATTTTTTTTTAAAAGTATTCTCACAACAATCAGAGCTCTAATATCATGAGTTCCTATCTTTCGAATATATCTTTGATACCAGTTCTAGTCTCAGCCAATCATGTCTACATAGAGTTCCATAGAGCAGAATGCAAGCAAGAAGCACGATACTGAGCATAGTTTGAACACATCATATATCTATTTCTGCCTTAATTATAGCCCAGGGCTCAGTTAACTGGATACCTGTGAGTAAAAACAGTGGTCCCTTACTTTTTGTAAGCTTGCTTGAGAAAAATGGCAATAATATGAATCTCACTAAGCTTCTTTGCTCTTCCTTAAGACTGCTGCTGCTGTTGTCCACCCCAGCCCAAAGAACACAGTGCAGAGACAGGGTAGATCTGGCGTTATTAATACAACTGGATTCTACATACACTGTTTTCTTTATTTACTCCATGTCATTGAGATGACCTCATCAATCATCAACTACTGAGCTAAGGTGTATGAACTGCATGTAAATACTAAGCATATTTTACAACGTTATGTGAAGAAGGACAAGTAAATGTTATCTTCCTTTACATATGACAAATGACTGAAACATATCTCAATCAGAGATATTTATTTGCGTATTTTCTTCCTGAAGCAATTTTCACAGAACTAGGAAAACAGAAGAAAATACTGAAAGGTTCTTTTACATCCCACTATATCTGGATGTCTTTACCCAACTTCTGGAATGTATAAAATAGTGACAGCTCTGATGGAAGTGTCATTTTCAATGACATTTTGCTGGCACAGTCCTACTGGCAATAGTGAATAATATCATCAAAAACACTATCATTTAGCTGAAAGGGGTTGATCAACACTGCTGTCTGTACTAAATCACTGCCTTGCTCACTGACCACTCAGTCGGCAGAAATTATAAGTGGAGTTTACATATAACCCAGACTGTGGACATGACCAGATGCCCACTCATAACTGCTGTTTAATTGCTTTGAACAAGAGTCCCTAAAGGGTGCTCAATTCTCTCATTAGGAATGGAGTGACCTGGCTTCGCACGGTATAAATACTCTAACAGTAACTTGGTACAATAATTTTAAGATGAATTTTTAATAACAGACAAAGGTCACAAATGTGAAGGAGTGAAGTATAAAGAGGAGAAAGCTTGAGTTCTCAGAAAGGAAAGGTGTCTGCAAATAAACAGCTAAAATGAAAGTCAGAGGGGAAAAAAAAAAAATCTATAAATGTAAGATATTTTTATTCACTGTAACTAAACCCCGGGGAGATCTATCAAGATGAGCTTTGCAGAGTGTCAGGCAAGATATGCTATGCAAAACATTTCTTCTAATCTTGAGCTTGCTCCTGTGCTGTTAATAAATCCTGTTTTTAATTAGACCACTTGAGTCTCAGACTTTTACAAGGAAATTTTCATACAGGTTGTCCCAGAGAGATGAAACTTTCAATCACTAAAAGATAGTAGAGAAAAGTGGCTGACATAATCTTTCTCCAGGGATCCCCAGTCAAAGAGGACAACTTTGCACTTATTTTAGCACTATATTACTACTGCAGGCGTAAGGTCCTCAGCAATCTCCTTCCACTGACCAAGATCAAGAAATAAATTCAAAAGAAACAGTGAAGAACAGAACATTTATCTCCATTTCATTTTTGTCCCTTATCAGGCTTATAAAGCCTAGGCAAATAAGAGGAATAGTAAGTACTTTCAGTAACAAATGGCAAAATTCTAAATATGAGATTCAATTTCAGAGACTAGAAATGCAAACAGTGGTTTTATTAGTGTTTTTTTTTGATCTGCAGTCAAGACAGTGGTTAAAGATATCTGCTTTAGTAGTTAATAAAATTTAAAACAGGAAAACATTGAAAGGTGAGGAATTTAAAAGCTTTGACAGAATGTGTGACAAGTAACCAGAATTCTGACGAAAGTATTCTGTACAACCGCTCTCTGATCTCCTACAATATTACTTCCTGAACAATTGTACACACACACTCCCAAAAGAAAAAAACATGAATGTTTGATGTTGTTTGATAATAAATTACTGAATATGATTCTTGAAGCACAGCTTGTAAACATGAAAAAATGCTTTTCCAGCTATAATCCAAGTGTTATTTCTACTATTCATAGAATCATAGAACCACAGAAAGGCTCGAGTTGGAAATGACCTTTGAGATCATCTAGTTCCAACCCCCAACTAGACCAGGTTGCTCAAAGCCCCATCCAGCCTGGCCTTGAATGCTTCCAGGGTGGGGGACCCACAACCTCTTTGGGGAACCTGTTCCAGTGTCTCACCACTCTCACAGTAAAGAATTTCTTCCTAATATCTAGTCTCAATCTACCCTCTTCCAGTTTAAGGACATTTCCACTTATTCTGTCACTACATGCCCTTATAAAAAGTTCCTCCACAGGTTTCCTGTAGGCCCCCTTCAGATACTGGAAGGCTGCTATAAGGTCCCTCCATAGCCTTCTCTTCTCCAGGTTGAAGAGCCCCAACTCCCTCAGCTTGTCCTTCTAGGGGAGGTGCTCCAGCCCTCTGATCATCTTCAAGGCCCTCCTCTGGACCCACTCCAACAGCTCAATGTCCTTCCTGTGTCGGGGCCCCAGAACTCGATGTAGTACTCCAAGTGGGTTCTCATGAGAGCAGAGCAGAGGGGCAGAATCACCTCCCTTGACCTGCTGGTCACACTTCTCTTGATGCAACCCAGGATACTGTTGGCCTTCTGGGCTGCAAGTGCTAACTGCCAGCTGATGCTGAGTCTTTCACCAACTGATACCCCCAAATCCTCCACCTCTGGGCTACTCTCAAGCCATCTCTGCCCAACCTGTATTTGTGCTTGGGATTGCCCCAACCCAGGCGGCAGGACTTTGCACTTGGCTTTATTGAACTTCATGAGGTTGGCACAGGCCCATCTCTCAAGCCTGTCCAGGTTCTCTCTGGATGGCATGCCTTCCCTCTAGTGTGTCAACTGCACCACACAACTTGGTGTAATTCACAAACTTGCTGAGGGTGCACTTGATCCCACTGTCAAAGATGTTAAAGAGCATCAATCCCTGAGGAACACCACTCATCACTGTTTTCCGCTTGGACACTGAGCCATTGATCGCAACTCTCTGAGAGTGACCATCCAGACAATTCCTTACACAGCAAGCAGTCCCTCCATCAAATCCATGTTTCTCCAGTTTGGTATGTCATATGGAATGGTGTCAAATGCTTTGCACAAGTCCAGGTAGACGGCATCAGTTGCTCTTCCTTTATCCACTGATGCTATAACTGTATTATAAAAGGCCACTAAGTTTGTTGGGCATGACTTGCCCTTGGTGAAGCCATGTTGGTTACCAATCACCTCCTCTTTATTTTCCATGTGCCTTAGTAGGGCCTTCAGGAGGATCTGCTCCATGATCTTGCCAGGCAGAGGTGAGACTGCCTGGCCTGTAGTTCTCTGGATCTTCTGTCTTTCCCTTCTGGAGAATGGGGGTTGTGTTTCCTCTTTTCCAGTCACTGAGAATATTATAATAGTTGCTTTTCACTTCCTACGTGGCACACAGTTCTGAAACAGCAAACACTAGCAGCAAGCAATATTACAGGAAGCAAAGTGTCACAATATTTTAGGACATACTTTTTCTGCAAACTGTACCAGCTAGAATTACAAGCAGCATAGAGGTACTGCAAATCTCATTTCCTTTGAATCTGCTTAATAATTATCCTCTAAAGAATATACAAATAAGCCAGCACCAGCAATTAAGAACAAAATTCCAATGCAAAGAGAGCATTTCAAAATGCATCTACAGTAGTATGCAAGTATTCCTATACCTACAGGCTGACTAGAGGCACTTCCAAAAGAAAATAAATAAATAAATAAATACATATCAAAATTTTTCTCACATGCATCTCATTCACTTAGTAAAAACTCACTTTTTTTTTCCTTTGTAAAGATCACGTATCTCACTAATATAACTTTTTCCTTTTCTCAATTTAGATTTTTTTTCCTTTACTTTTGTACCACACCTGTTATTTGAGTTGCTGCTGTGGCAAAAGTTGTGCAGAGAAAGGTTGTAAAAGGCATGCCCAATATGAAAGATAAAGAATAGTTTAAAATGGTAAGTCAGTGACAATACTTTGACCGGGAAAAAAATAACTGAGTGTCGAGGAGGGGAAGAATGGAGTAAAATCAAAGATCTTCATGTATTTTTGTCTTGCTCTGAGAAAGAACAGCTGGGATGCTTAAAGAATCTAATTATAGCTAATAAAGACTTTTATGAAGACTCTTGGGTTCAAATGCAATCTGGTTGACAAAAGACAATTTTGACCTTCTTTTTAGTCAATTCTATAAATATTCTGTGGATCTGAAGACCTATTCTATACCCTCACCCAGGAAAGAATTATATCTAAGATACATTTATCAACTGATAATTCGGAAACTAAAAACAAAAATAGGCTATGATGTTACAGTTTTAGATCAGGAAATGACTGAGGATATGAACTGAAAATCACTGACATACTTATGATGTTTTGGCAGATTTCAACATTTCAAAGGGAATTACGTAGAAAATTTTAAATTATCTTACTCGAGAGGTTCAGGATTTAGCCCAACAATTTTTTTTTTAATTCAATATCATATATGGAAGATAGTCCATGTGCAATGAACACACTGCTTGAAAAAACACTGACTTCTTTTTATATATAGCTACACATAAACGACAATATTCTGATAATAATGCCTCCAGCTATTCAGGCAATTCACTTATGAAATAAAAGTGTTAATCACACTGTGAAATAAACTTCATTCACACATAAGACTTCTAGTTTGAAGTCATGATTTTGAACCCTTACAAAGATTACTTATCACAGAAATAAACCAGTATCTTCATTTTTGCATTTCAACACCTATAGCAGGTATGGTTTTCTATGTTTATCATGTTTTTAACTTTTGTTTAATAACATGAATCTTAGCACACAGTGGCACACAGTGTGATCACACTAAAAATTTGCACTGTATTAAATCAGCTACTTCATTACTTTTAGAGTCCAAAACCACTTTATTTTCCTATTTGTACTGCAACGTCAATCATTTAAAGTGTATTTTCGATGGTATTTATACTAGGAGTCACACAAAGCACATGAGGAAATACATTGTAAATAAATTATTATTATATTACTAGATACCAATAAAGGTTGAAGGCAAGGGAGAAAAAACAAAGTGCATTACTTTCTCATGGTGAGACTGCAGCAAACCGCAAACTGCTTAATCTATAGAGACAGAACAAATGTCAAAGTAAATTCTTTAGCAAGACTACACAGCTCCAGGGACAGATAATGGCATACTGCGCTCTTCGGCTTCTAGGTCACAGCATGGAACAAGGTTCAGATCATTCCTGCTTTATGCAATGATCCACTGCTTGTACACGCAGACATCAGAGCTGTTAGTTAAATGCACATGAAGAACGGTGGTAATAAATCTCACCCCTATCATTTCTTGTACAATTGTCCGTAACTCACAGCACAAGCCAAATGGATTCTATTGTGTTGGAAAACCACCCACCAGCTAATGGGACAGGGACAAACTACAGACATTTCAGAATGTATGAAATTGCTATTGAAAAGAGGAATGTAGATTCACCCAGGACATCTGATGGCTGCCTAGTGGCCCATGTGAAATGAGCACTTGACATACTTTCTCCCAGTTCCCAGTGGACAGATAAGAAGTAATACCATGGAAATACTAACCTTGGCAGCAAAGCCAAAAAGAATGAAGTATCCTGTCATTCTCATATAACCCAAGAGTTCAAACACATTACAAGAACACAGAATAAAAAGATCACTATAAACGACATTACTGTGATATACCAACTTCACTGTTAATCAATGGATGCAATCAGAGACACACTACTTTCCCATTCAAATTAGAGGGGTGAAGCAGATCATTCTCACTGCAGCTACGGTACAGCTCAGTACCAACAGTTTTCACAGGAATTGTCTGCTGATTTCAACACTGAAGTATGCTCCTGAGAGGCACTAGAAACAAGTGCTTATCTGCTATTGAGACCTCTATAAAATGTGGTATATAGCCAAAGAAAATAATTTTTTGACAACTATCAGAATTATTGAAAGAGCATTTCTGGCAGTTTCTATATACTGGTCAGTGTTTCAAAAAATAGGATTCACAATCCAACACAAACCTGACCAGCTGTTGTTAGCACCACTGCTGCTCAGGCTGATAACTGCTGTCATTTTCAAAGACAGTAAATCCCTAATTAGGATAACCCTTGGAAGGAAAATGTATGGGCCTGTTCTCAGGATACAGCAGTATACTTTGAACAATTCATGATAGGAAAAAATAAAAAATAAAAAAAGAAATGAACATAAGCACTGTCATACTTAAGTGGATGAAAATTTCTACCAACAGCTATCCAAACCACAAAAAGCACAAGCTGCTCTGGAAAGGCCAAGTGTTAGCTACCAGGGAAGATCTTGGGAATCCAACACAAGAAAGAATATAATGATCAGCAAGTTCCTGAAAATCACTGGTGGCTTTTTAAGAAGATACTAAATTTTCTTAATATTATACAAAATATCTGTAATATTGAAGAAGATCTAGAAAAAGGAACTGGGCTCCTCTAGACTGGATATTAACTCCATGGAAGAAAACTGCTGAAAATGTAAAGGTGGGCTAAAAGCAATTTGGGTGAGACTGCTGATGAACTTAAATAATTCACATTCCTTTGAAACAGGAAAATAGCAAAGTAAAACAATTTCAAAAGGAAAACTTAAATTTGGAAGACGTAGAAGAAAGAAAGACAAGAAAAGGAAGTAAAAAGGATAGAGCCAAAGAGTAATTTTTTCCAACAGAATAAAAGGCTGAAATCCCACTAAATAAGAGCTTTCATTGATCTTAAACAAGAATAAAGTAGGGCAAGTACAAAACAACATACAGTGACAAAATAGAAAAGGCCAACACACATAATGGAATATAAATAAGAAACATCAAGAGTATCATGAAAACAAACCTGTAAATACACTAGCAGGGAGGAAAGCCAAAGAAAATATTGACATACCATTCAAAGAGAGGAAAGGCTATTGACAGAGAGAGAGCTGAGAAAAAAAAAAAAAGAATATATTTAATAACCTTTTCTTCCAGTTGTCACTAAAATAGTCAATTGTGAGTAAGTGACCAACTCAGTTTCTACCCATCCAAAAAGAGAGCTCAAATCTTACTATCAGTTAAGTTTACCTTAAGGTCTGGGCTAGAATCATGACTGCCTTGCCATTCTTGTTCAACCTCCTAAGCAAGGAAGATGAGGGAACACAGGCCATTGGAAAATTTTCAAGTGATAATTGAGTGAGAATTGTAGCTGAGAGTTGAGTATTTGGAAGAACTCATTTTTTGCTTTATGTAGTAGGCTACAAACAATCTTAATTACTAACAGATCAGTGTCCATTTCAAGAATAATAGGAGTTAGGCCACGCTAAAACTTCAGTGAGGAACATCTTTCACAAGAAACATTTCTGCAATCAAAAAGCTGTCAACTAAACAAAATCAGATGAATCTAACTTACAAAACACATTTTTAAAATATCACTGACAACTCATATCATGTTTCTTCTCATTTGAAACCAGTAAACGTTGTGATAAAAAAAGAAGAAGAAAAATCCCCACAATCCCTCAAATCTACAATGTAAGCACAGAAAAACTCTTTATGAAACAAACAATTAAGGTTCACTATTCACTTTATACCATCATTTCTGCTCCTTGTTACTCATTGGTTTTTACTACAGTTGCCCAAATTAGTGATGATAGCACAGCTGACAGTCAAGACAAAATCAAGCTAACCCAGGATCACGGGATCCACTGAACATTCTAGATCATTCTAGATGGAGGTATAAGTCTCCACTTCTTTTTCCTCAGCAGGGTGCTTAAGTGAAAGAAATATCACTAGCAGAAGATATGATATGAAAATATTTTAGAGGTAAATACACACAAGTAAACACAAGCATTTAGACTTGATTCTGGAATCCAACAGAACATTAAGGTTTGAGGATGCTACCTCCAGGTTAGCAAGAGGAAGCTCAGGAAGGACTTACGAACTGAACACTCTACAAGAAAGAATTTACACAGTAATCTCAAAGTTAAAATGGAGATTGAGCGTGCAGAGTTATCACAGTTATTCAGGGCATCCCTGTTAACTTATGTAGCTGTTAAAACATTTCACATTTATTATTGCAAGAATCCAAAATGAAAGACTTGCAGGGAATTCTTAACGATAAAGTGTATAACTATAAAGTGTGCAACTATAAAGTGTCTCATAATCAGACATCTACTATGTTGGGAGTTGTGAACAAGTGAATGAAATAGACTATAAACATTGTAATTTTTTTTTTTTATGAGAAACAACACATTTTAAATCAGAAGAAACCGATTTAAACTTTTTTTCATACACTTTATATCTTTATAAAAAGAAAGCTCATAACTTATTTTCTATTGATATAAACAGTCTGCATTACTTATACCATACAGTCTTTGCATCATCCTCAAATAAAAAAAATACAAAATGTGGGTTTTGCAATTTGAAAAGAAAACTCACTTTTAAATTTTACTTAGGTGATAGAACGCTTTGCAGCAGAATACACACTCATGTAGACTAAGTTTAAGGGACTTATAATTAATGAGTACTTACAGGTAGGAAGCAGATATTTAGCTTTCAGCTAATAATAAAGTTATTAAAAGGTCAGTCAGACTGAAAATAACTTTTTTTATAACATGGAAAAATTTAATTAACATTTTGGAGTCATTATGCTGTTCAGCTGTAAGTTGATTTCCTTAATCAAGCTGCTGGATGCTTTAAAAGACTAAGACTAACTTCTACACCCAGCACAGAACATTAACCACATTACTGATATTTTCAATTTTGGGTGGGTCTGTTTTGTTTTGTAAACATGTGCTGCATCAGATGCATGTGCTTCAGATTGATTTAGAATATCACCAGAAGGGGACTGACAAATCACAGAAGAAAGAAGAAGAAAAGCGTATGAAATTGGATAATCATAAAATGTAATTGAGGCCAAAAGCGGAAACCATTAATTTCACAAGAGAGCTTGGATGGTATAAAAAACCACTTCAGACACATTAGTTGGGTATCATTTTCTGTTTCAGCAGGAGTAAGATCAAATCAAGGCAGACTCATAGTAAAAGAATCCTACAGTTACACTCTGCAAAGAGGGGTCATTTTAATTTCAGGGTCTTTTATTACACAGCAAGATAACTGATTGAACTGTGAAATAACATTTAGAGCATAAATAAATTCTGATGTCTTTGCTTTAATGCGTTTAGAAACTACAGAAGTATTTTTAGTTTTGTGTTTGCAGGACCTATTATGATTCTTCAAGTGCTTTTTCACATCTTCAAAAAATTTATATGAAGACTTTACTATTACTAAATCTTCTGCCACTGCTAAATTTTGCACTAATTATCATATTAAATTTTTAAAGGGCTGTGATGATTTAGTAGTTTCAAGGGTTCAAAGCTCTCAACCAAAAAAGAACTTGACTTCTATAAGCCTATTAGTTTTCCTTACCTCTGGAAGCCTCTTTTAGAATCAAATATTTTTTGCAATTAAAGGAAGAAAGTGAAAAATGTTAAGCATTTCTATTATAGTAAAAATTACTTATAATAGAAAACTATAAATCTTAAAACACTTCGCAGGATCAATTGCCAATAGAAAGACAGCTTGATACCTGTAGAATAGCAGTGTTTCCAAAAAACAGGCAAGAAGCTTCAAATTAGCATGCAGCTTATCCTGACACATCTTCAAAGGTGGCTTCAGTAAGCACAGCCATTTTAGTATTTATAAAGTGAAAAGATTGTGAAGAAGTCAAAGATACTGAGCTGATCTGGTTTCTGAAGGCATATTCCTTTAACAGAAGATGTTATAGCTTTAGTGTAATTTTCAGAGTTCCCTTTTCGCCAAGGAAATTCAATTAAACTAAAAGACTGTAAAGTGTAAAGGTTTCAAGGGCAAAAGGTACTTTTATGATTTCTACTACAAAAATTTGTAAAAGCTTTTTTTAAAAAACCAAATGCAAGAACCTGAAGAAAGACCATATCGCCAACTTCCAGACCTTAAATGAGAAGTGGTGTCTATGTTTTCTCCTCCTTACAGACTGGTTGAAATCCTCTTCCCCTCAGTTATAGACACATCAGGTCTAATTAAACAAGGTCTAATTTTCTTTTTAATGTTTTCTTTAGATAGATACCTTTAAAATGACAAATCATCTAGTGTTATTCTGAGCAACTCTGTGAAGTAGCTGAATTGTCTGTCTTAATATACATCAGTGAAGATCTAGCTCAAATAGTATAATTCTTCTTAAATAGCTACATTTTATACAAATTTTGTTTTAGTTTTCTAAAATGCTACAATTTTGCAGTGCTAAACATTTAAAAGGGGGAAAATTCTAAAATAACACTGTAAATTAAACTGTAAATTAACACACACTTTCAGTTCACTAAACAGTCTTTCATTTAGAGAAAATCTGTGTTGTGTATTAATGATAACCTCATTCTGGCGAAATTTTTTATTGCAACCAGGCCTTTTAACGAATTTTTTGGGAAGATAATACTGCATAGGCAGGTGATACTTATTCACATTCAAGAAAAACAATACTGCAACAGCGCTATCCCAATACTCTTTAGTTCCCACTTGTAAACCTATAGCTCACCTGCAGACCATACAAAGGGCTTTTTGGAATGGAAAAACCTCCCAACTGGTTGACAATAAAAACAGAAATCAGTGTGTACTGCAATGGCTTAGTACCTACCAGCGAGGCTCCATTCCTCTCCAGCCACAGCCCACTAGTCTGTGCTAAAACAGTGATCTCAGATATTTTGGGGGGTCATACACTTAGAAACTTTGCTAAAAACCTCTGTGCATAAAACATACTCTGTTCTTGTTTTAAGGTCTCAGCCAAGTATGTGAAACACCTCTCAAAAAAGATTATCTATTATTGCATGAATATGTGCTGAGACACCAAGCTGTAGGCCAGAAGCTTAACAACAGTTCTGAATTTACTTAGCAAGAAACATCTTGACACTTTTATTTACATGCTACCAAAAATACCTTCAGGAAAATACACAAACATTAAATGAAATGCAAATTTGGCATCTGTCAGTTCCAACTTGCCCACTGCAACTTCGAGCCACACAAGTTGGCTGAACTGACAACTGTGAATCCAAGTAACCTAATCTTTAGTCACAGACTCATTCACACCTCACCCTCAATGCCAAACGACCACTGACTAAGGGTCAGATTTGTCTACCAGAAGAATAGCAAGTTGCAGGAATGAGATTAAACATGTTTTGCTGTTACCGTTAATACTACTAAAAATACAAGGCATAAATTTGTTTTGCTGTTGAGAAGGAACATCTCCATACAACAGCTTTCAGTTACCATGCAGGTGAAAGAAGTAAAGCAACGTAAACACAAGAATTAATATCATAGATTATGTTACTTTAAGTTTTGTAAAGAGGAGAGAAAAGGTATTCTGAAAATTTCAGTGAAGATGTAACGCTGCAGTATGTAGACCAGTTACTGCATTTCAATCACAAGACTAGCAATAATAGTAAATATGTTTAGATAATAATGAAACTTTATAATTGACTTGAGCACATACTACTAATAGTATTTAAAGTCTCGTGTATTTATACATCTTCACCACTCTTTAAGCCACTAAGAACTATGCATTAGCAGCAGTCTTCCCCAAAGGAAATAACTATCTGTATTATAAACAACTCTAGTGGCATTCCATATTTGATTATTATCTACATTGCAAGATTATTTTGGCTACTATGGATCAAACTGTTAGCAGACTGTTGATTTGTTTATTATCTTTATGCGTTTTATCAAACTTTGCAATAAGAATCCCTGTTTCCTGTTTTAACTTTCAGACTTATTTTCTCCATGCGTTTGTAATGATTGTTACATGTCTTCACTTGAAAAAGCCTGATTATGTTTTAATGCTACCCTAAAGCCTCTTTAATCTTTTCAATTCACTGTGTGATGATTAACTACTTCACTGGGTTAGAATACTTTTCTAGTGTTTTGACTATTTCATCTTTATGAAACACTTCTCAATATGCATCCAATTAGGCAACATGTTTTTACATGTCTTTCCAAATGGTAATCTTTGAAAACTGACATGATTCCCTTAAAATTAAGTATAATACCATATTGTTTGTCTCGACAAAAAGTACTCCTCTGTTAATTTTTTTTTGAGCACTCTTTCTTCACCCTCCTTTTTCCTTTTTTTGCATTCTATTTTCTTTTGAGACAACGTTAAGTAGGTTGAAATACTATTATAGGCAATCACTGCATTTTACTCACCAAGCAGCAGAAGTGCATCTAATGTGTCATAACTGTGGGTTTCAATTCAGCTGAGAGTGCGTGGCGAGTACAAGAGGCAGTTAGCACTGCACTGTGCCCTCCCTGTGCCCCAGTTTCAGCCCAGATAGGGTTAACAGCACACCAATGTTCGGTTGTTACTGAGTGATGGGAGCGTGCCTGGGGCCAGGCCAGGCCAGGCCACTCAGCGGGGAAGAACTGCCACCATGGTAGCATGGTGCAGGAGGTGGCTGCAGGATGGACTGGGCAGGCTGTGGGTTGGACATACCTAATCTATTATCTCATAAAATTGCTACTTATTAGCAATATGACATTCTTTTAATATTTTGATCTCAGGATCACCTAGATATGTATGCCGATAAAAATTAATTTTGATGTATGTTCCCCCTACTCGGCTGTAGGGAAACACACAGCAAGTCAACGTGAAGTTTTCTCTAATTCCTCTTCAAACCTGTGGTGCAATCCCAAATCAGCACTAGCAATAACATGTCCTAATAGCAAATTCCTGCTATACAAATACATTCGGAATCTGCATCTAAAGATCTTAACATTCAAGGAGTCAGATGTGTTTAACTGCTAATGCTTAAGAGAAGCATTATTAAGCTGAAACTTAAAAATATAAAATAAAATAATCCCTGCTATTTTAATTATGCGAAAGAAGAAACTCAGTGGTGAGTGCCTTTTTTATTTTTAGTTCCTCATCAAAAAAATAGTATTAAGTTGTAGCAAGTGAGTAAAATAGAATATTAGAAGTTTTTTTTCCCTCTTCTTTTTTTAAAAAATATATTCTTAAACTTAGTGATTTGTGATTTCCCAAGGAAGATCTGAGTAGTTATTATCGCTCAGTTAAGGAGGACCCCTCGCCAATAATATCCCAACTTCTACTAAGTGCTGGTTCTAGATGAAACTCTGCAGAAAACACAGAATCATCACTGTTGAGCAGCTTACACCTGTCATGCTTGGAAGCTAAACGTAGCTCAGACAGTCCTAGAATTCTATTAGAATGAAAGGCATCTAAAATTTCCAAATGTGATTTTTCTTCCATTTTCCAAGGCAGTTATCCACTAATCAGCCATTCTAAAATACATCATGAAGACATCCACTATAGAGATTGAATTATTTGATCAAATCACACAAGCAAATTATGTGGCAAATATAATTAGACTATACTTTTGTTGAAATTCTGACTTCAGGCTTTATTTTCCCTTCTCACCTATAAATTACTCGACAACACAGTTGGATACTTAAGATCTAAAAAGAAAAACAAAAGGCAAGGATTGAACTGATTTGTCAGGGTAAAAGGAACAAAGAGGAATACTACTATGACTGTAAATTACTGGTCAGTCTTCTGAATAGACAGTCTTCCAAAAAAGGGATGCGTGCTGCAAACATGCTTTTGCATGTATCCCAAATACAAAGAAGGTACTAGTACTACAGTATGCAACTAAATCTTTTATTTGTCTTTCAGCAACCTCAATAGCTAGCAAGCCCCGATGTACACAAATATTTGCCTCATATCAACAACAAATAAACCTGTTGAAGTCAATTAAAATTCACGTGATCAAGCTAGACAGATCGATTTAATTTGTTACTGAATCACAGCTTTCATTAAGATACCCTTCATAAAATCTGCTTTTCCCCTGTCGTTTTTCATGTGCAGTCCCAATGACTTACACTAGCTCATACTGAAATATCTGTATAATAGCCACATGAAAATTGTTCATCAGGATCTAACTCCATTTACTACAAAGCAATGCATGGTATAAATTAATCACTTTTCCTTATTCCTCATTTTGTAATCTTTGCCCGTGTGTAGACAGGTAGCAGTGATTTTCACTATTGGGAAAGTACTAGCATACTGGGCGCACATTTGATTAATGCACATAAAATGAATGCTGCCCTTCCTCTGCTTGCTTCCCTTTTCCCAGTACACCCCTTCTGAATAGTTTCTATAGAAAAGGCATTTTTAAAAAGAAGCGCTTAAAATCTAAATAGAAAAAAAACAGAATCGTATGTATTACAGCCTAAAAATAACTAGTAGGCCAACTATTCTCTTTCTGCTCTACACCAAGATTTTCCATGGTATGTGCTCTAGCATTTTACCAGTGAAGTTTGTAATGTCCTAAAAAATAGGACCTATATCATTCCTCTTGGAAGATCATCTCCTCTTAACAGCTATTTTTGAAGTAGTAGTTTTTCAAGATTCAACCTCAATTTTCAGTCTTTAACTTTTGCCACATAACAGCCCATTAAATTTCCTACATATTTCTTCCTACCTTTGACTTTCATATATAAAAATTATTTCAAACATCATCTTTCTAGCCCCTTTCCTAATCTTTTGGCTAAAATATATAAATGTACTGCAAAAAAATGACATGTAGAGACCATATATAATTCTAACATATTTATAATTTCAGCATATATATAATTCAAACATAAATACATACACAGATACAGGTGCACATGCATCTAAATATATGTAAGTAGAAGAGAAACAGGTACTTAATGTTTCCCTCTTAAATCTAAACTTTCGTTATCCTCACTTTTTTTAACTATCCTAAACAACCCATTAAGTCACTGTCAGTACTTCTTGGGATACAGACTTATGTATGTCTGGATGCCAATGCATCTACAGTCTGATATAAAATGTCTTGATTCTTACCAAGTAACAGTGAAAATTTGTGTGTAACAGGCCCACATAACAACCCAGCATCAACAAAATTTAATAAATTAAGAAATACCTTCATTTTACAGTACTCCAGAATCATAGCAAATTTTACCAGAAAAGGTAACTTTATAAATATATATATTTAACTTCCTATTACAGAAGGAGTATAATCTCACTCTTAAATGTTAATAGCAACCATTAAAGGAAAAATATTCTGCAACTTAATGAATTTAGACTGTTGGTACTGACTCCTGTGCTATCACATAAGTAAATTCAGGAAATAGAGTCTAGCTTACACCGGTCAGCCCCTGAAAGCTATTAAGAGTGGGTTAGGCAGAAAACTGTCAGATATAATTTAGATAAAGCTGATTCTACATTTACGAGAGGTAGCTGCATTTAAAGAAAGTTCAGGGGGTCAGGTAGCACTGTTTTCTATGGTTCATTAAACAAACTGATAACAACCGTAGCTATTAATCTTAAATCATTAAAAAGCTGAGAACTTAGCCTCATCTGTATCAGCAAGTATATGTGCTAATCTAAAGAACAGGCACAGAAATACTAGACATACAAATTCAGAAATCGAGATCCATATCTCCCATACCTAAACAAGACTGTCAGTTCATACAAAATAAGCAGTAACGTTCTTAGAGACAACTAATAATTTAACAGATTTTTTCCTCTCCAAAAAGCATTTACAGTTGATGGTTACATTAGACCACACTACGATATTCTTCTTTCTTCTTCCTTTAAAAAAATATTCTATTATCTTAATATTTTTTGTCAGCCACAGCGTTAAAATTTCAGTTTTGCGTAAAAGCCTGCTAAGAGTTACCGTCAGATACATTTCTGGAGAATCCAGAGATCTGTCGTACCACCAAATAGGAAGAAAATGCACAACAGCAATTACCGGTGAAACAGATCTTGCACAGTATTAGCCTGATGGTAGATAATTTGCAAATTACCTGATACAAAGCCAGAACCAAACAACATAGTCTTTAAAAGACACAAAACACAGGATTTACAAAAATATGAAAATTACCATACATTATTTCACTATATGACTGACATTATGGGTAGGTAAAATAGTTCTGGATTTCAGACAACAAAGAAAGCAAATAATTACATTATCAAAATCTGTGGAGGCTTAAAACACTTACATTCCACTTAATAACGTCACATTTGTTATCCAAAACTTCAAGTCTTTAGAGCTTCTAATGTAAAGTGATCTAAAGCCATTTCAGTTTTAGAGCAAAATGAAATGTTGTCTATAGATCTTCAGTATCTGCATGAATCAATGAAGTGGTAATTTGCACTAATAGAGAAAACCTAAATATGACACACCTGGGAAAGGAGCAGCTCTGAGGACTACAGCACACTCAGCCCAGCTGCCTTCATTCCAACTATGGCTATATTAAGTCAAGCTCTGTCACTCTGTTAAAGCTTTAACATGTAATAAAATTAACGTTCCCCTACATATTGATTTTTCACTTCATAAAAATGTAACGCTGCAAAAAAAAATTCTTCTCATTGCAGATTTTTTTATTCGTTCCTTTCCTTCTTTGGCCTAATTTCAACTGGCAGCCAAAGTGCCCAGGTCTCAAGGCTGTCCCAATGACACCGATTCCTCTGCTCAGATAAAATAACACACTGCAACCATTGCGTTACTGGCACATGCGAAATCCAGCAGCAAAACTCCTACTTTCAGTGAAATGAAGTCAGCACAAATATACATCTAACAAAGTACAAAGGGTAGGATATCTTTATTAATGTAGAGTAAAACACCTCTAAGCTGGTGATTCCACATCTCTGTGAAAATTGACTTCCTCTGTCTCGTGTATCATTATTTTTATGGTATAAATATTCTTCCTGAAGAAATCCCTAATATCATTCCTATTACCATGTTTGCAAATCTTCATTTTCTTGAGAGCTGGCTTAGTTTAGCTGCTACTGAGTTTCTGTAGCATTTTATTCCCATTTGAACCTTAGTGACAGGTGAACCTTAAAACTGAATTGTTTACTGTTCATATTTTTTTTTCCTCATTCTTTATGACAATTCACTTAGCACTGCCTTTAACAAAAGTTCGACTAGAAATAATATAATTAGGAATGCTTAAAGTGATAGACATCTTAGAAACCAAGTAGTAGAAAATATTATTTCTATGTTAGAGATTAAAAATCGAAAGGTCCAAACTGATTAAGACATGAGCAATAGCTTAGATATCTCATTGTGTGCATAAGGACATCTGAGCAAAACTAGAAGTCTGCTAAATATGGTAGTAATCATGTAGATTGTCACTGAAGTCTTATTCCCAGTGGCTATGCCTCTGTTACTATCACTGCTAGAACTCAAAATCGAACAAGAAAAGGACAAGGCCTTTAAACAAGTAGACAGGGCTTTTCTCCACTTCCATAAAGCACAGTATGCTTTTCAGTGGTACATCCATATGTGTCGTTGTTAACAACCTTAACAGTTTTTTCAGTTACTGAACAAACTTCATATTTTACAGTCATTGTGATGTTGTACTGCATTTTGCAATTCAATTACGTATCACCATATGAACTGAAATCTTTCTTTCTACATTTAGTATAAAATTATTTTGTCACAGGCTTCTTTTCATCAGTCTGTTGTTTAATTGCTTTTGTCTTTAGAAACCAGAGCATTCACACTTTTTAAATAATTTGTTTGGGTAGGCCCTAAATCACTGTAACAGTTATGGGCAGGACAACCACTATTTCCTTCTGTGGTAAAGCAGAACTGACTGTAGTTAAACACTGTAATCTGTAGAATTTACAGAAACACATTAATTAGCCTTCCTTTGTACTTCTCCAAAACCATATTAAAACACCAGACACAGCTGTCTCTATGAAAGATTGAATTCATGTCCTTTCTAATTCATGATGTCACCCCAGTCACAAGCAATTTCCTGTAGTTTTACTTTGAGAAGAAAGACAACTAATGAAAACATCACTATAAAATTTTACATGTGTTCGCTGTACAGGCATTCTACAAAAAAATTTAGTATTCATTTGAGACTCCTTTCTCACACTGCTGGGTAAAGATATATACGCCAACAGTCCTGAAGTTAAATCAAACTTCACTTCCAATAAAATAGGCAGATATTATAGAAGAAGCTGAGAGTTTCAGCTTTTATTTCTACCATATTGCTTTCTCACAAACACATAACAGACTTTTTAATAAAGTGCACCGTTAAAGAATGAGTCAAATCATTGAGGTTTACTCTTCCTGATAGGAGTGATCAGTACCAACAGAAGACTTCATAAGAATGCAAAGTACCATTATGAATGTACGAAGACAATGGGTCAACGTGACGGTCAAAAGGGCTTTTCTTGTGTTTTACAGGAGACAAAGAATGAAAAGTCCTCAATCTGAAAAGCAGCAGTAACAGACCAATCAGAGTGAGTAAAATCAGAAGACCATAAGATAGGAAAAATTCTTAGAAGGAAGGCCAAAGACTGCAGTGACAGGACAATGCAAAACATTGAAATAAAAATATGAGTGTCTGGGAGCAGGAATGAAGAAGAGCAGTACCTGCTCTGAAGGCAGCCACTGGCTCCTGCATGAGTCTCACTTTTTTACTTTCGAGCATATGGATTGGGTTTGCATTCTGTGTCTGACAAACAGAGATAAAAATCAATAATTTTATTGTTATTGTTATCACTGCTGGCACATCTTAGTCAAGAAGCTTGTACCTGCAATGCTTCAGCAGATGAAAGCTAAAGAACAAGGAAAGAAATCACACAGAAAGTCTATCACTGTGAGATTAAACCCACACATCCTAATCAAGTTCATATATATTAGATAATCTTGAAATGAATATATCTTTATTCCTTTCCTGTTAATGAGAACACTGCAGATAGAACTGAAGACCATTTACACACTGTACAGCATGCTTGACCACTGTAAAACATTTAAAAGGTAAGAAAGCCATACCGTGTGAGGGCCCACTTTTTCATCTATTCCCACATAATACTAATTTTTTTAAGAGAAACAAGCAAGAGGATGTTTACAAGTGAAAGAGAGAATTAAAACAGACTACTAACTACATTCAGCAAGCTATCAATTGTAGTGAAGGTAGAACATAACTAAGAGTAGACTATTGCTCATGATATGAAATGCTGGCAATCTATTCTAACTGGCCATGCTTCAGGAAAGCATTTAAGTATGTACCAGAGGGCTTCCTTGGCTGAGAATGCCTTCTTGAATTCAGTGTAAATGCTACGTGGATTTAAGGGCCAGACAAAAACATGCATTATTCCTTTTTGTGCACAGAAATGTACAAATATAGACTGCTTAGAGAACTGATGCATTCAACTTCTCTATTGTTAAAGAGAAAAAAGAAAGTACTCAGGAAATATAGGAATTCAACGATTTACATATGCATTGACTGTTACACCTGAAGTTAACAATGAAGCTACTTAGTACAGACTGTTCTCTGCAAGGCAGCAATGATGAAGATGCTATGATACATCTTGGAATGAGTGTAAATTTATAAAAATCAATGTGGGAAGCACATTTTTATTCCATTAAAAACCTTAAAGAATATACATTTTGAAAAGTCTGAAACACATTCAATCTTGCAAAGGTCTATCAATATCCAGAATTCTTAGGTTGAAATGTTCTACTTTTTTAAGGAATTTTATAGAGGAGCTGCTCTGGAAGTAATGACTCCTACTTTATTATGTTGGCCCACAAAGCAAAGGTGTGTCACTGAATTCCTCCATGAGATGAAAACTGCATCCACTGATATTCATCGATACTTGCTGAATATACATGGAGACCGAAGAGTGGATGTGAACACAGTGAAAGCTGGACTGTGTGGGCAAAATTTTCCTAGCAATGACACCATCACAGCAGCTGTGAAACAGTGGGTCACTTCTGCTAGTACCGATTTTCATAAGCACTGCATGCAGACTCTTGTTCATATCCAGCAAAAATGCATAGCTAATGGTGGTGACTACACTGAAAAATGATGTTTTGTAGCTGAGAATTTGATCTATTAAATAGTGTTATTATGCTCTTTGTATTTGTTGTAGTTTCCATGGAAATAAATTGGAGGCATTACTTTTGGAGCGACCAATGTATTTCATATGTATGTTCCTTACGCTATCATTTCCCTGAAAGTAACAGTACACATGCCAGACTCAAGAAGGAAGAGGAGTTCTTCATATTCCACTTTTAACATCACAATGCAGAAAATCCTAAATATGTCTAAACCAAAAAAACTCACTAAAGCATCTTTAGAAAATCCAGTATCTTATCTTCCAGTTTATTGTTCTATTTTATTTGCACTTACTTTTACAATATTAGTGGCATACCATTTGGAGCACATACTGCTATAAAATCTGGAAAAATAACATGTAAAAGAATTTTTAATTACTGAAACGTAAAACTTTTTAAATCTTTTTATTCTTCTTTTTTTTTCATATTGTTTTTTCCTACAACAGAAACACAGCATGCTCAAGTGAATAAAATTCACAGGAAAGAAAAACTCAGTATTTATACCCCAAATGAAATGTTTCAGGAAGAGCAATCAAAACTAAAATTTTAAATGGAAACGTAAAAGCTAACCTCTGGACCAGCCCAAGCAGCAAGAGATAACATTAGTCTAAAATGTAGTGGTCCCTATCTCATTTTCCTTCTACTAAAAAATTGCCAACACTGTTAGCATCAATGCAAAAATATTCTGTAATAAATCACAGAAAATACTCAGTTTTGTTTATAGAGGTGAAGTTAATTCAAAAAAGCTGAAGATATCAAAGGGAACGTATATTTCTCGTTAATATGTTTCTGAAAAGCTGCTAAGTACAAATTGTAAAGAGAGAGATCATTTTGTGACCTATCTTACCAGTTTTACACATGCTATCAGCTACTGAACAAGTTTAATCTTTTCATTTGTTTGCAGCCCTTAAGTAAGAATAAATTTTTCACTACATATGCCCTCATATACCCTCATGACCTGAATTTTTTGTTCTTTGAAACCCTAAGCCTTCAAAGGCTTAAGGAGACAAATTACTGGAATATAAATTTCACTTAAAAATCATTGTCTTTCATGTCTTAGAAAATAAACCTCAGCCTCACTAAATATCATAATTAAAAGAAATGTAACCAATTGTTTTTCTCTAATGTAAGAAGCAAGTGCCTAATTGGTCCCAATTTGCCTCTACCCTCCAGCATTTCTGGTGCAGAGGAAAAAATGGAAGTTTTTAATTTAGGAAGAACATCTTTTGAATTCTAGATCTAGTTTCCAGCTTTTACAGTTACTTAATTTATATATTCCATGTGACAAAGTGGTCAAGTTGCATCCTAGTACAAGGAAAGAACTCACCTTGCACATTTACTGACTAATCCAAAATCTCACTCCCAGGTGGTTACTGTCTCTCATTTCTACAAAATAAGTCATCACTGCCAACATACACATATTTGTTCTTCTGCTAACACTGTTCTACAGCTTAAATAGATACTCTTGCTCTTGCAATGCTTTTCTCTTTGAAAATATAGAAGAAAAAAGCATAAATAAATTCTTTATTCTGCAAGCCCAGATAATCTGATTTTTTTATAATACCTGCATAAAATAGACTCTGCATTTCCCCTACCCGTCTTGCACCTCTTCCTTTCAGAAGTCATGTTTCGATCATAAGTGACCAAAGCTACAAACAGAATTCCAGATTAGATTCTGCTAGTATCATGTTCATTGACTTTAATATTTTCCTTTCTCTGAGAAAAACATGGTAAGACATCCTGATATATCTTTACACTTGCCTTTTTCATTGCCATGTCACATTTGTGGCTTTAGTCAGCCTGAGACTAATAAAGCCAGATCTCTCTCTTCCTCTGACACTTTCAATTATAACTCCCAGCTTATAACAGGAAAATCTTATCAGTTCCTAATTAGACTTTGTACTACACAATTTTGTTTCATTCACCCTTGCTTCTCTGACTTGCCCGATCTGACTTTCCTGTCTTCTTCCATCAGCCAGCTTCACAGCCTTTGTTTTTACACTCAGAGAAATATTTCCTACTGCCTCCAAGTTAAGCCACAACTCAATAAAAATGTCTTTCAGCAGTAGCACTGATCTGAATTACACTAATTCAAAAGGGGGAGAAAATGCTATTTTTTCAGCCAAGTCGGCTTCTCTATCCAGTTTATCATACAAGTTCTTGTGCCAACAGTCAGCATCAGGATGAAAGCAAGCCCAGAAATGAAGGATGTGCTTTTTTCAACAGCAATGTAATCTGCAGACACTTCAGAGGCATTACCCGGCAGTTCTTCACTAGCCTCAGTCTGTCTAACAGCTGATTGCCAAGGTCTTCTCTTAGCCATTAGCCTTTATCTTTTCCTGGCTGTAGCATCTGTTGGCGCCATCACTCATTGCACTCTTTCAGGATGTTAGGAAAAGTAGACCACTATTTGCTTGTTGCCTGTACCAAATATCAGCAGGCTGACAGTGCTCACCAAAGGGTCAAGGGACTAGAAGAGTCCATGAAGGCAATGGGAACAAGCAGTTGCAGATGGGGTAAGTCTGGAAGAACTGCAGCACGTTAATCTGCAAAGGACATCTCACGGTGTGGTACTAGGTCACACAAGGTACAAGAAGAGCTTGCTGACGACTAAAGAACAGATCTTCTTCCCCCTGTCCCTTTCTGTGCTCCTGCTGTTCCTTTCCCCTTCTTCCAGACATGCGCTCCTTCTCTGGGCACTGCTCAGTCACTTGGAACTGCTTGCACTCACCTTAGAGCAATACAAAATACCCAAAATACAAGTGCATGCCTGTAAGTTAAGTGACGGGAACGCTCAGCAAGGAATAGAAAAGGAAGAGGTATGAAGCAGACCAGGAAGCTTTCCGGTGCTGTGGAAGCCCAGTTTTGAAACCACACGCTTCATTTTTGCTGAGGCAATCCCACGCAGACAAGTGCTACTCTTGACAATGGTTTCTATAGTGTCCACTCTCCATAAAAACCAGACATTTAATAATTTGCTCCTCATTCAACTAGAACGCTATCAGCTAACGTGTTCCTTCATTCTAACAGGCCATACATAAAAAACATACATCCTAGCAGGCTCTAATATCTCCCTATGTTTTAACACTGCTTTTTTCCACCTGCGTCACTGGTACATCTAAAAATAATTAGACAAATCAAACAGATAATACTTAGTTACTTTAAATGAAAGGTTTGGTTTTATTTTCAATATACTTTTGTTAATACAATGTGAAAAACATAATTAGTAAAAGTATCTTTATTCTCAAAAGCTTTACTACTGTTTGTTCTTTTCCTAAAAGAATGCCACTTTGGATCTTTCTTCCTTTAGAGCTACTTTATCTACAGACTTTCAATAAAAATGAAAATTAGTAATATTAATAACTAGTAACTGTATTTGAAATGCTGACTCTAAACCAAGTGGTATGCTAGTCAGCGTTAAAAACATTACTGTAGATGTCAAATTAACTGCTTGAAGGGAATGCAGAAGTTGGGAAGACTGAAGTAATTAACTCAGCCACATTCCACTATGTGAACTTATGGCAGTGTCAAATGGCTAATGGGTCCATTAGAAAAGTTCAAAAAAGATACTCCATTTCTTCAGAAGAAGCACAGGAGAAAAAATATATATATACTGGAATATTACCTTGCAGTACTGAAATAGGCATTCACAATCCCATAGTATTACAGTGTGGGCATACTTGCTGACATAGAAATACATCATTAAATGAGGTGTTCTTGTCCAAATATTTATGACTTCATTCCTTATTTGAATAAAGACAAACTTCTGCTTTAAAAATCATGAAATTTTAATGAGGACAAGAGGCAGTGGAGTGAACAGACTTGTGAAAAGAGCTCTGTGCTTAACTCCAAGGTAGCAACTGAGAAAATTTCCCACAGTTATTACATGACTTTGGAAAAGAGAACAAGTTCTGACACAATTAACCTTTTGGCCATACAGAAAAGTTCTTCAAAAATAAATGGTGTTTTCCTGAAAGCCAGAATTTTTACACCTTGCAAAGTCCACTTCAAACAGCAATCCTTCAAAACTGGTAAGCACACAAGGTATGTTTTTCATTTGTTTGTTTGTTTCCAAAATAAATATCAGAAGTACCTAAACATATTCTTAGCCTGCATTTTTCTTTTTTTTTTTTTTTGGAAGCAATGGTAAGAACAGACAGCATGTGCCAAATACTAATACAGGAGCAGAAGACAGAAATAAAACAGCAGTAAGGGTGAAGATACTGGACAGAAATTCTGGAACTGATGAAATTATCAGACCTGGGGGTATTGGTCGATGCTCATCTGAGCATGAGCCAGCAGTGTGTCCAGGTGGCCAAGAAGGACAATGGCATCCTGGCTCGTATCAGAAATAGTGTTGCCAGCAGGAGAAGGGAAGTAATCGTCCCTCTGTACTCAGCACTGTTGAGGCAGCACCTCGAGTACTGTGTCCAGTTTTGGGCCCCTCACTGCGAGGAAGACATTGGGGCCCTGGAGCACGTTCAGAGGAGAGCAACGAAGCTGGTGAGTGGTCTGGAGCACAGGCCTTATCCTTATGAGCAGCGGCTGAGGGAGCTGGGGTTGTTCAGCCTGGAGAAGAGGAGACTTAGAGGTGACCTTATCGCTCTCTATAACTACCTGAAGGGAGGTGGTAGTGAGCTGGTGGTTAGCCTCTCTTATAACTAAGGAGAAGACGAGAGGGAATGGCCTCAAGTTGCACCAGGGGAGATTCAGGTTGGATTTTGGGAAGTACTACTTTTCTGAAAGAGTGGTCAGGTGATGGAATGGGCTGCCCAGGGAGGTGGTGGAGTCACCGTCCCTGGAGGTGTTCAAGAAACATTTAAATGTCGTGTTGAGGGACATGGCTTAGTGAGGTTATATTGGTGGTAGGTGGATGGTTGGACTGGATGATCTTGTAGGTCTTTTCCAGCCTTGGTGATTCTATGATTCTATGATTCTATCTTACTCAACCCATCCGATGCACTTTTTTGGTGCACTCGAGTTTTGTGGTTCCTGCAAAGTAGTGTTGTGAACGTGTGAAATCAATTCCAGGATTAAGACTTAACAAATCTATCTCCCCTGAGCCACCTAACATCTCTATGAAAAGATATATTTTTCTTTCTGTTTTAACTGCCAGATCCCACATTTGTGTACCAAATGCGTAGTACATTTCTCATGCAATAGCTATCCAGGGAGATCTTTCATGTGCCTCAGCACACTTTTCATTTTTTTAAATTCCCTGCCTGATTACTAGCTCTACTTACTCCCAGCAGTGCTACCCATCCTTCATCTTACATGCGAACTCCAAACAGGATCAGGGAGAATAAAAGATTTAATCTTATTCTTTTGTTCATTGTTACAGGGAAATAAGCACAAGACTATTTTCTAATATAATGACACACTCTGAGTATTCAATTTGGTAAATTCCAAATCATTTGTCTACACTTCTTGTGTTCCTGGCTTCAAAATCAAATTTTCCTTTACATATATATAACTTGTTTACCATTCTCCTCTCATACTGCAGCTTCATCTTTAATTTCTTTTTAAAAGGGAAATGTTAAATTGTACAGTAAAAATTCTGGAATAAACTCTAGCATCAGCTAGAAAATATAGTGCTTAATTTGCTTTCTGGATGCCTTTCTCCATCTGATTATTTTTTTACTAGCTTTTGCACATTTTTCTAAATATTTCAGACATTAGCATGCACTTATCCCTTTGAATACTTTAACACAACCTATTATTTAAATGTAAATTAAGTTCTTCTACAAGGCCAATTTTTAAGGCATCAAAATACAGTACTGAAAACAATGCTATGGGTCACATGTTGGCACGTTAACTTAATGACACTTCTAGGATTAGAAATACAAGAATATCATGTAATAAGTACCTGATAAGCAGTGACTATAATATCACTATAAAAGACTGAAAGACTGATTCAGCTTAAAGTTTTTGTATAATTTGCAGCGGTGTACAATGTACCTGCCTGAATACGTAGCCTTGTAGCCCTACCTTGTGCCTCTCACTTTAAACTTCATTGAAGACAGTCATCAGAATCTCAGTAAATTCCTCACTCCTCATGTACCATACACTTTCTGAACATAACATACAGAACAACAAAGAGTGTTAGGGAGATAAGATATGAATGGCTATAAAACAAAGCAGTGTGCAGTATAAAAGATCTTCAGAATATTACTGGAAAATAACATTTCCTACACAAGTTTAGATATGTATTTAATCATTTGGACAAAAATTTACAATGAATATTAAAATATACGGTGATCTTTCAAATAGACGACAAAATAAGAAAAGACAAAAGAAAGCTATTCATATAATCCACCCACATGCAAAACCAGAAAACTTGAGAGGCAGGTATGGGATAACATAGCCTTAAGTTTCACATGAGGAAATGAACTGCAACAAGACACATGAGGACAGTTTCAAAAATGTTAACATTATATAGAAAGCAGATATTTTTTGACTGCACTAAAAATTACAGAAAGGCTTAAGTGGCTATGCTGGCAAACAATGTTAATCCAAATAATCCTTTTTCAGTACATCTTTTACACCTGTAGAGCAGCCTCACCAGCAGACTTAATAGAGCATCTTATAGTTCTGACATAAAAGAAAGGCTAGAGAGGAATGACAGCTCAAATGTATCTGCTCAAAATTTGGCATTTTGTAAGGAAAAAAAAAAGAAGAAAATACTGTAACTGTTTAGAGATATATGATGAATATGGCAAAGGCTCTATAAAATAGCATGCAAGGAAATGAACTAAACATGGATTTTAAATACATAGGCAGGTTGATGTTAATGATCATAAGCCTCATGCATAAGCTATACAGCTTTTGTGCAAAGGTATTACAGCTCTACTCATGGCATGCTGTCTTTGGTTCTACAATATATTTAAAAACAAATCTGAAAACATAATTATTATCCAACAATGTAAGCAGCACCACAGATGGACTAGAATACTAAATGTAAATCAGGTATTTAACCAGCCAATTTTTTTAAACAAAAAGATTCAGAATCAAGAGAAATAATCACCCACCGTGCAAAACAATGTAATTTTCTTTCATTTGCCCATTAGGCCAATAGTTCTTTTCATGATCTGATAACAGAAAAATTAAATAGCTGTAAAATTTTTCCTTTATATTCCTACAAAATGAATTTCATTTCACATTGGAGCTTAATTAGAGAGCACCTTGTATAATGTACAGAGCCAGGATTGAAACTCAGAGCTGAATTGCTAGATCAGTACGGTCTTCCTTCCATGCTAATTAGAATTAGGCTAATTAAGTGTTTTCAAAACCCTCTTGGACATGTTTGCTCATTCACATGGTTTTCTACCGTGTTGCATGCATTTGCCACTGCTTGGAACCAGCTTAGAGCCCTATCTTCTATGGAATGAACACGAGTTCTAATGCATACATCTAAGCTTTATTTACACATATAAGAATATTACATTATATAAAATGTATTTACATACATATATATATATACGATTACAAGGATGACTAAGTTTAGTAAACGACTCAAGTTTCCAAGTCAGTAGAAATAAGCTTGTGTGGTACACCGTAGAAGCAGGGAATAGAAAAACTAGAATATTTTAGCCATAAGGAACTAACCTGCAGATGATAAAAAGATTTGAAAGTAGAATCATGCAAAAAGTTCATCTATTGTCTTAACACAGGGCAACAGTAGATGGAAAATGGAGCATACCACCTGCAGATGCACTTGTGTTTATTAAAACCAAATTCATCAGAAATGCATATGCACACACACACCCATACACAAAAAGAAAAAGGACAGGGGAGTGCAAGAACAGTGCTACATCAAATTCCATCCAGAAATACAAATTAATAGTAAATTAATCATTAATTGTTAGAGCTGAATATTTCAAAAATAACTTCGTCTCTTCTTTTTACTGGACCTATTTTGTCATAATATGGCTAAAACCAAGATGTGAAATTCTGATCACAGAGAAATCAGTAATTCATACAACATTCTTCAACAAAACTGACATTTTATCCACGTTTTCAGTTATATATACTGTTTGCTAGTATTTAGTTTAGCTTATGGATTAATTGCTTTTCAAGCGAAAAAAAAAGAAAGTTTACAATGGGTCTTGGACAAGTTACCAGTGACCAAGTTAGCAGTGACTGATACCATGAAAGCTCTTAACATTTTTTCATGGATTCAAGAAAATTAGAAGTAAATTTCTCAGTATAAAACTTTAATTCTGAACTCCATAATATAAAAGATTTTATTATACCATCTATCTCATTCCCAACAAGTATGTTGTGGAATGATTTGTCAATGAAAGTGAGAATGATCCCGTACTTGCTTGAGATGTTACCAATAAACTACTGCAAATTAGCTATCAAAAAAGCCCCATGTTGCTGTTACTAAAAGTTTCATTTCAGGAAGCTCTTTAGAGAAAGAAAGTATTATCCCACTGAATTACTGAAATACCAAATTATGCAGCATTAAAGGTAAGGTATATGTTTTTAGAGCCTATTGAATGCTTTCAAAAATAAAAACCTACAGCCTTTAATTGTTTAAAAGCGGTTACTCTATTTCTTCAAGCACCTTATAAAGCTTATGAAGATTTTAATATTCATGGGATTTAGACATAGGTAAAATAACAAGTATGATTCTCAGAACAAAAAGGTTTGCCATGTATTATAAGAGCTTTCTAATACTGGAGCTCTTCTGAAAGGGTTGATTTTTCCTACTGTGTAAAGGTTTTGGCACATTTATGCTCAGACTAATACAAGTACAGTTAGTAACTCATAGTTACTAACCTACAAAAAGGATACCTTGCATGTCGGGAAACTTGTTTTTAAATTCTGAACCTTTCTGGACCCTTCCAGTTGCTCTGAGTTGAAGCCAGCTAATTAGCACATCTTAACTGTTTAGTGATTTGTGTATTAAGAAAAAAAAAGAGGCTTAATTTGTTGTCATTTATATTTGCACTGAAAAGCATTTGTCATTTAGGTTGACTCAGAAGAACTATAAAAACTGTATAGAATAAGGATAGTAATTCATATTGTACCTCTCCTGAGCCAAGATCGTAAAATTTTAGCCTCCCATGAAAAAAAAAAGCAATCTGTAAAGCATTTTTTTAAACACAGAAATAAAGATTGACCATAAATACATAGAAAATGTCAGCCTAATTTATAAATAAATATTTAAATGGGCTTTCGTAAATTCTGAATGTAGACTTTCAAACTTTATAGGGACACAATTTATTCAAGGCACAGAGCAGTATGAAAATCTGCATAGAGAGTCACCAGGTATTTGGTGCCACCAGTACCCTAGGACCCTCGGAGAGTACAGTTGTGCTGAAAGCGGGCAAGGAAAACAGGTCATACTGGCACATGCCATGCAGAAGCTCCTCTCACAAGTTCATCCAAGGCAGAATATTTACTTTCTAATTTATTTGCCTTACAACCTTTCAAAGCATTTACCCGTGAATCATATGCCTCGCTCTATCTCTTTCTGCTTTCCATCCCACTAAAAAAGAAGAAAAATTGACTGCATCCGTGATTTCACCTTCCCACAATTTGCACTGAGAAATCTGGCTGAAGCATCTGATGCTAGGATCAGCGCAGTGAGGGGGGCAGGCATTGACCAGGCAGCACTTAATCCACACAGGCATCCCCAGCTACCCCACATACAGTCAGTGTGGAAAGAAGGGAAATCCGGATCATCAGAGTGTAGGAACCTTGGGCTGTCAGTCTTGGGCTGACAGCAGTGTCCTAGGATCACAGTGGCCACGTGTTAAGCATTGTAAAAGCAAACCACTAGCTAGGTCCAGCCCTTCCTCTGACATCCCTGAAAGTGGCTGATGCAGACAATGACTTCAATAAATACAAGAAGGAAGCAAAGGACTGAAATCTTCATCCCAGGACAGAAGCTAGCAAGGACAGAGACCTGAGCTGTCACTGGGAAAGACAGCTTCCTCGTGAGGGGAATGGAGGGGCAGCACTGACCTCTGCTATCTGGTGACAGCAACAGGACCTGAGGGAACAGCACGGAGCTGCATCAGGGTCAGGTTGGGTGTTAGGAGAAGGTTCTTCACCAAGAATGCAGCTGGACACTGGAACAGGCTCCTCAGGGCAGTGGTCACAGCCCCCAGCTGCCGGAGTTCAAGGACCATTAGGACAATGCTCTCAGACACAGGGTTTGATTTTTGAGTTGGACTTTATGATCCTTGCGGGACCTTTCCAACTCAGGATATTCTATTCAGACAAAAGTAGGGTAGACTACTTTGTTTCAAAATTTGCAGCAAGGTAGAAGAAAACAACTGTATGTTCTTTGCACAACCACAAAGAGGAAGGAAAGACTGGGTATCGGGAAGATGAATCAGTGGAAAGTGAAATTCAAAGCCAAAGGTAATTTATGATTATCCAAGTTAGGAACATTCCATTAAAGTTTTGAAGTACAGTGTAGGCAGCAGTGAAGATTTTGGCTTGTTTCCAGAAGTAGCTGCACTCATACCCAGGACAAAGGGAGTCTCAGGAGGGTGTAGTGAAATTAATGGAATTACTAAAATCTTCTTTCCTGGACAAAAGTTAGTGCTCCTGCCTGACATACCAAATTATCTACCATTTAGGTCACTCTTGAGGCACATTTGTTAAGAGCAATATTAAGTCTCCTTTATGTTAAGTTCAATAGTCTCCATTTGAAATAAGAGTAGCCACGATAAAAATATGTTGCTTGACAGTACATTTAGCAAAAATGTGACACTGCATCAGCAGTTTGATTTCTCCCTCTTCGACCCAGGCATTTTAACTCGTTGGGTTTCCAGTTTGAATGTTATAACTGTTTCATTAAGGCCAAAACTACCAGTGTTCTGGTTCCTGAAAGCCCATTTGGCACAACATTCGAATTAGCAGTAATGAGACACATATGTTCTTCCATCATCAAGTTTGTTACCTTGATGAATGTATCTCTGTAGGAAAATCCGAAATGAGTTAATATACTTCCCTTTTAAAGCCACTTCAGAAGATGGCTGAATATATAGGTGGCTTATTAGCTAAAGAGAAATTCAACCTAAGGCCCAAAGAAAAAGTATAGATCTTTCTAAAAAGTTGATTTATTATGACTACTTCTTACAGCTACTCTTAGAAAAATTAAACATCAGCAAAATTAAACTTATAAATGATTGCACCAAAAAAAAGTTAGCCCATTTTGAGGCATTTGGATTGTGCCATTAAGGTAATGGATTTACATGTGCTGTTTTGAGCGTACAAGGCTTTCTGTGATTTTCCTGTAGTTGAACCTGGAAAGACTGGTTATCTGCTACTGTAGCTTAAAAAAATCCAAAAAAATATCATCTGAATAGCAGAGTGAGGTATCTGGTGATCAGTGTGGCAGATGGGAACAAAAATCAGGGTAAAATATAAGCCTTTGGATAACAGTTTGTTCCGGAGAATATTATCAAAGGGTTTACTGTTTCCAGAAATGGAGAGGACTGGTAATCAAAGGCTATAACGTGGGATATCACTTTCCTTTTTAGTTCTACATTTTTATTTATTTTTTTTGCATTGCTACTCAATTTCTATTAGGTAGTGATGGGTAACCCATAGCTTTATAATGGTAAGTAAATGTATGTTACTAAATGTGTATTTTTTTTACTTGCTGGCTAAAATGTAGAGAGAAGTGTTTTTCAATGCAAAAACAGTGCTCCCACCAGGTGGGGAGAGAGAAGATCCTATGTTTCTCAATATTCAAGGTTATCAAGAACAGTTTAACAGAACTTAGAACACAGACGCAGGGACTGGATTTATACAGAAACCTGATAAGTAGTGTTTTAAAGCACTGCAAAGATCTTCCTAAAATGGTAAGTCTAGCCCCTTCCTCTATAAGCAGGAAGCCAGCTACATGTAAACACATCTCTTTTACAAATACAACAAAGTATTATCTTCAAAGGCTGGAGATTTTGTTTGTTTGTTTGTTTGGAGTGCTTCTTTCCCCGGGGTTGGTTGGTTTCATCTATCTGGGTTGTAGTTTTTTTGACTTGTTCTTCATTGTGTTTTTCTGTTTTTCAGTCCAAACAATTTCCATTGGAAAGTTCTCCCAAGATGTCATGATTCAAACTTGAAGAGTAAAAACAAAAAACTTCTAATTTCTGTGCTCAGGTTTAATCACAGACATTTACACATTCATTTTTCTGCTAGCTTTACATCTCATTGTGTAACAGCAGGATATATTTATCAGTGGGAATCTTACTTTCTCTCCAACTCTTCTGCACTATACAGCACAAGATTTTGTAAATCCCTCTGTAAAGTGGACTTTGCCATCATCTGAACAGTATTTAATTGCTTGTCTTCCAGCTTGAGGTCACCTTTTTTTTCAAACACAAAACCACAACTGAAAGAATTACTCTAAATGAGGTGTCCAAAATGCTACCAAGTCCCTACTGGAATAACTCTCCCAGTGCATGCAAGGATCATATTAGCCTTTTTCACAGTTGTGCAATCCTGTCAGCTCATACTTCTTGAACAACCAGTAATAAAGATATAGGTTTTTCTTCCTCAGTTATTTCTAAGTAATAAGCCCACAACTTACAGCAGAATTGCATGTTATTGGCTCCAAATGACCTTTCATCGTAGACTACCTGGTGTGTAATCCCATTTCTATTATTAAAGTTCAAACAGCCTTTCTGAATGATATCCCTATATTCCCCTGAGCTGCTCATCATGGGAAGAACACCCTCCGTCTCTTATACTATCTGTCTTTCACCTCCTCACAGTGATGTCATCATGCAAGTTACTTGAAACTATTTTTTGTATTGTTTACTTTATTTTATATTTTTACCCAAATGTTTGAGTTATTAAAAATTGCAAATTCCTCTTTTCTGGTAAGAAGGATTACAAATTCAATTATTAACTCTTAAATATCTATCAGTTTCAGAGACATTTACCTGGTTCTCACCAGCTTAACTGACACTCTTGTTAACAAAACAGATGTTGGCTTCTCCTGAGAATTCCTATCCCAGTTATTTTATAAAAAATATTGATTTTATTTCTCTTGTGGTAATGGGGGAAGTTGGATCCTGCATGCATTCTTTTGGAAACACAACAGTTACACCATAAAAGAAATTGTCAGTATTACCGAACACTGAGGACATCATTTCTTGCTACAAAGATAAATTTAAGGATAATGTAAAACAATGTTTTTAGTTTACCTTGAAACATGCTATGAATCATAGAATCATAAAATTAGCAAGGTTAGAAAAGACCTACAGAATCATCCAGTCCAAAGCAAGCATAATCAGTAAAGCACTGAAACAACATAAATATTTGGGAATGTTAAAAATTGTTATTTCTTAGCTGAGACAACTGTATTATGACATCTCTGTAATTTCAAGACATTTATTTTCTTTCACCCAGAAGTATTCATCTAAGTAAAGATAAGGTCATGTCAGCTCTGCCACAACTGTCATTCTCTCCCTCATAAAATAGTCAGGGATTTAATGAGAAAAATCTGTATGAGACAGGCAGAGAAACACACACATAAATCCCTCCAAAGCATATTAGCTTTTAAAGAAATCTCTTGTCTCCTACAATGATACATGAACTATGCAATGTATATTAAGAACAATCACTCATCAGACACATCAGGTACACCCAAAAGTGTTGGCAACGTAAAGCTCTTCATTTCAAAATAATTTAAATTGTCATTAATGCTCATGAGGTATAGATTCTATTTCTACTTTCACAGGAAGTTAGTTTTGTGTAATACTGTTGTTTTGGTCACATGGCTCTCCAGTCATGGGGTTTGTAGGTCCTTAAAACAGGAATTTCTGTCTTTGTCTTTTTTAGTATATTTAACTTGACAAAAAAACTAACTCATAAACATGAGCAGACATCGGAAACGCTGAATAAGAACATTTACCCACCACATACTTAATTTCTCTATAGTTCTCTGACAATCTTTTAGATTACTACATCTCTCTGACACATGCAGCTTATTTGTGAGCAATTTTCATCTGTGAGGAACAGTTTGGAATCAGTTCCACATGATCAAAGTACTTACACTTTTTAAATACATATCACATCAAACCAGATTATTTTGGTGGTCCTAAAGCAACCTTTTACTTCAGAGCATGTAATTTGAGAATAAGCAATTTATAATAACTGGATTTTGCATTTGATTTTTAATGTAGGTATTTAGTCAGTTCTTGACTAAAATACAGGTGCTATTCACATGAGGAAAATAAACTGAGCCCAGTATAATGTAAATATGTTTGTATGATTGCTCTCATGTCTTAAGACAGGAATTTTGCCAACACAGGCTTACTTTCTAAGCAAGAGTTTGGTCAACTGCTGAGTCCATGGCCATCCTCACAGCACTGTTTTAGCCATTATCATCAGACAGACACTTCTTCCTACTTTAAATTAACACAACTTATCATTCCAGCAAATGAAAATCAGAACTCGTTTTTGGTACTATCAAAATAGCACACTGGATTTTTCAAGCATCCTTACAATATAGGCATGTAATGTGCAGGACAAAACAACATCTTCTACCACTATTTTACTTATTAACACTTTCTGTTTTTTAGCCAGAATGAAAAAAATAAAATGCATAGATATATCCCCCTGAAATATTAATAGAAGCACATACTTTTATCAGCATGCAATACAATCCTCTTAGATTGCATTCCTTAAAGAAGTGGTGTTTCTAAGACTCTTTTGTCTCCTTTGCTTCTTTCTCAGAGCTATCATGCAATTCTCAGTGTTTGAGCACCAGACTTCAAATGAGAGATCTATTCAAAACATGCACAGACAAAATAAGTGGTTTCCTTAGTAATGGGAACTATGTGAAAGCCTCTGAAACAGCTCCTCCTCCAGTAAGTCATTATGTACACGATCCTTTCCACACTCAGCTTACTACTGTAAAGATAACTTTTGAAACATACCACAAAATATACTTAATGTGCACCCACTGTTTTTGGCAGTCAACTCATAGAAGAGAATGAAAACATTTACTGTACTCCTAATTAAACATTTTGGTTTTCCAATCAGTATAGATGTTGCATTTTTCAGTAACCTTTTAATTTATTTTCTAGATCTGCAGATTGTAAGAAATGAAATTGTGAAAGTGAACTACTACGAACTTCAATTTGGGACACAATTCATTTCAATAATTTAGCGTACTTGATTTAAACTATCATTAGCTAATCATATTCTGAACACACACTGCCCATATCTGCTCTGTTCCTCGTCACCACCAAAATTACTTAATAACAATTATGTGTGACCACAGCTTGAGAATGCTACTTATGGCATAGGGAAACTACTATGACACTTGTCTTAGTCTCAGAGTAAAAACAACTAAGAGCAAAATGAACTTCTAGTTCTAATATTTAGCTTAATAAGCCTCTATGGATTTTTAAATCAGCAGTACGATTTATGTAAATGAAAAGCAAATAATCTAGAATTAGCATTGTTACCCATCCATTTTTAATATTAAACCACAATAAACTAAAACAAAATAGCGTTGCAGTTCCCTCATCATGTGCTACATGTGCCACACCACACAGTGTTAACAGAAAAAACGTCAATCTGTTTCAGATGGAAATTCAGTTAATTCTCCATACAAAGGAAAACATATATCAGCAAAAAAAAAGATGAAATTCCCCTTGATTAAGACACAAACTTGACAACCTTCCACCAGCTGTAAGAATTGTCATGGGTTGCAATCAGGAAGAAAGTTCTGGTTCTTTAAATCGTTACTGCCACCGTTTCCTTCACCAGCCACAGACACACATAAACTGAGCCAGCCATGGCAGTACAAGGTATATCCTGTGTATGCATGAGGTCTCATGAACAACAGGTAGATCCTCATGAAATCAAGAAGGGAATCTCAGTCTTAAAGAGCTACCATTGTGAAGATCCCAATAAACTATATCCAACTACTATAGCTTACAAAAACTAAGATATGATCACAAGACATATACAGAGATGAAATCAGTTCTAAAACTGAATGCATACACTGAGGTTGAAAACTTCTTTACAGATCCCGTAATTCATCGACCTAATCCAGCTGCACATAAAAACTCTCTAGCTCCTTTTCACTAGTCCATCTTCATTAAGATTCCCACGCTGCATAGCGAGGTGGTGGTTGCTACGTGTGACTCATTTCCAGCCTTCAGTGGATGCTGCTATGCTAGAGATTCCTGCCTATGAAAATAGATCCAGAGATGAAAATTAGAGTATCTCTGATATTACTCTGAGTTGGACCTGATAGGTGCCAGTATGAAACACTTTAAGATTTTTTAGACTCATGTCGTGCTTTGGGAAGGCTGACTATAGCACTGAGACCTGTAACAAGGAATCATACTACAGTTCTTGCTTGGGAGCTTGTATTTTCTGTTTCATAGAACATAACTGCTACATGAATAGGCGAATTTGCTAGAATATGCAAAATTTCCTTGATCACCAAGATAAGCTTCAGCTCATCACAACTGCTTTCATACATCCACATCACGTGATTGAACTTGCCCGTACTATACAGCTCCTTTTACTATGCAGTTCCAGATTTTGCAAAGTTGTACAGCATCTACTACCTACATATGAATTCAATGTAGTATCTGGTGCGCTTTATGTAGATGTGAACTCCTCCTTATGTGAAATTATTTGCAGGTTCATGGCCTAGATTTGTTTCCATCTGCTTTATCTCCATCCTATCAACACTGAGATCTAATAAAACAAAGTTGTACATTATGAAGTACAACTGTATTTAGAAAATCGGACTAATTGTTGGCAATAAGTCTTCCATCTCAAAAAAAAAATAAAAAAAAAAAAAAACAGACAAAGAACCAGAGCTAGAAATGTTGCTTTTGCTTTTGCAATGAATAAATGGTTCAATTGCAGAGGGAGATGCATTAATAAAAGTTACTACTCGTCTGTATGGAAGCATAGCCCTTAGGAAAATGTCAATAGTTAGTTGCCGTATTATCTAAAAAGGAATGTGACAGTGTCAGGTTAATGCCCTTGCATAAACAGCAGTGAAAATGCTGCTAGAACAGGGTTACAGGAAGCAATGGCCTTTTTGCCTCTCTTCCAGGCAAATCATGCATGACAACTGCCTATAATTAATAAGTCGATTAATATAAGTTCATTGACGAAGTCACAAGATAGATTTTCTTGAATCTGAACAATTCCAGCATTCATTCAGACTGGAACATCCCCCCACACCTCACACAGCAGGTACAAGAGGAGAATGTTCTGCAGAGCTGGTGAGAATTCATCTGTTAAACACCAGCTTCCTCCTCTTTTGCTCTGAGGGCTACAGGAAAGAAGAGGGCAAAGAGCTGCCACTTGACCCTCTTGCTTGGCACTGTGGTGCCTCAGAAAGCAAGGAAGGTGCAAATGTATTCCTAATTGATAAAGCTACTTAAAATGTGTCTGCTGCTTTACACGTGGACATAATCAGTGTGGATAAGCACTTAAAAAGAATTTTGTAATTGCTAATTTTAATATAAAGTGTTTCATCTTAGAATTTAAATCAAATACTTGTGTTTGTGGGTTTTTTTCATTTCACTGCACAATATTTATTCACTTTTAAACTGTACTTACAGCATTTTAACTACAGCTGTGTTATCTGAGCCTAAAAATACTAGAACTGGTCTTTAATTCCCTGAGCCACAATAAGCCTACAGGATATGAAAGGCCAGAGATGCTCCATCCTTCACCCTAATTAAAAAAAAAAAAAAAAAGTAAGTTTTGAAATCCTCTTTCAATTTTAAGAAAAATGCCAGCATAGAACCATTCTATTTTAATAACTAAGGCTTTTATGCATCACACTAATTGTCCAGATAAATAATTACTTATTTTCATGTGGACCAAGTAATCAGATAAAATGCATGCAAAATAGATACCTGGAGCTAGCATACATTACTTTCATCATATCTCTATCAGTCTGAGATTTTTTTTTCCTATCCTCTAACCTAATAAGCTACATATATAATTCTGGTGAAACAGATTACACTGCTATTTTAAAACCACCAAGCATCGTAGTGAAATCAGCAGGAAAATAACTTAATGAATCTTAATCATCGTGATTGTATTGTTACAAAAGGTATTTTTCTCCAGTAGATAGTTTGAAAAAAAAATTTATTCCTTTGCATTAGCTAAATTAGAAAATTCAATTATTTCACTTTTTTATGAGACAGAACTTTATTATAATAACATTTTAACTAATATGTAAATGTATGCCTATCAAGGAGGTATTTTAATTGCATATATACTCTATCATAAGAACTCACTTTCTTTATGCAAGTATACTTCAACTGATTTAATTATTTAGCCTTCTAATTACACAGTCCATACCAATCAACCAAAATGAAGCACTTATATAATCTTAATTTCACATGTCAAATCACTGAACGTGATTTTTCATGATTCTCATGCTAACGAGAAAGCCAGATTTTGAATGAATGACAGTGAGTATGTGAGGTTAGGGGCAAAACACAAGAGGCCTTCATGTAGAACAGTGGCAGTCCCTTTACTCCAGATCTTAATTTTTCCACGGGATGAGATCAGAGAAGTAGGGGCACTTTGTTAGCTTTAATAGAACCTTTTCCTATTTTTAATTCAGCCTAGATTTTTTGAAATTCTCTTACCTTCTTTTTTCTTTTACCTTCCCTCCTTCTCATCCTCCTGCCCACCGTATGACTCATAACTGGAGCACAGGTTTTCATCTTTTGTCCAGGGCCAGGTGCGATTACCCACATGGCTGGAATGAAGCAGGATTTCCATTTGTCCTATAGGAGCTACCATGGCAAGCAATCTTGTTTTTCTGGCTTTTGACTGTGCTTTCTTAAAACATCCTGAGCCTTGTCCCAGCAGAACAGGCTCTTAAGATGAGCAGTATGGAATGCTCACAGGTTCACTTTGGGAAGCTTACAATTGTTTGCGTCTACGGCTTGTGGTGATGAAGTACTGTGCTACGAACCACCTCCTGGTGCAAAGGAAACCAGATTTCTCTGATTAATTCTGATCCTACAGAAAGGTGATGTGAAATCCTTCTGGCCTGAGGTGTTCCCTGTCCCAAGCACAAGGCAAGAAGAAATGAAAGCTAGGTAAGGATGCACTGGCCCCAAGTGGTTTTGTTATACTTCTCTAGTTCAAATTAGGGGGGGGAAAAAAGTCCATAATAAAGGAATGGGAGAAAAAAGAAGGGCCACAAGCCTTCCACCCACCCTAGAGTACTGTATGTATTTTCCACCTGTCATTTAAATGCCAGTACTTCATGTATGACACTGTTCTACTCAGTTGCGTATATGAAAATCGGACTGCACACAGTTTTAAAGAATAACAAAAGTCGTTCCCTTTACTTATTCTAGTTGCATTATGTAAAAATTAGAGGAAGAAGGAAAAAAAAGCTGCTGGTTTATTACAGCCACAACAATGTAAGTTCCAGTGAGTTAGATTTTACAAAATTTTCCCTAACCAATTATAAAAAACTGAAATATATTTAAGAAGTTGTCACTGCCTTAATTCAGTTTTCATAGCAAGTGATTTTGTGAAGTGTAAAAGCATTTTCTTACAGAATAAAAACAAAAATAATGCAGTCCACGATCTCAAAGTAAATCAAAATGAAACAAGAGTTTTCATAAAATAGTAAACATTTCATAATAGAAATCTGGTGCTACTCCTGTTGCAAGAAGTACATTAACTTAACACTTGGCTAAATATTCAGAAATATTTCATACTGTGATTAGAGAGTATGGAAAAAACATAGCAGAAGTGTGAAATGAGAACCAAATCTCCTTGTACTCCACTAGAGGGTGGCCTGTGTCAATCAGGGCTGGAATGCTGAATTTGTGCAAAACAGCCAACATTTTTAGTTTTGACCTGTTGACAACCAACTCTTTGTATTTTATTATTGTCAGTCTTCTATTACCAAGTAATTTCCTTCATAAAAAAACAGTATGCACAATAAAAACTTCTCCTAACAGCATCTGTCTCATTTGTTGTTTTTCATACCTCTAAGGGATAATAAATTTCAGTGTAGATTTCCCTTAAATTGATAAAAGATTTTTGAATTATTTCACAATGTTTGAAACCTCTATAGTTCGTATAGCCTTTGTTCACACGGAAAAAGAAGGGAGCTGAAAAATAAATTTCTTCACCAAAGAACGTGGCACAAAGAAGGGAGAAAAGAAAAGCAAAGGAAGAAGGCAGGCAGGAAAGGAAAAATCTGTGTAGTCCTTTCTGTACATACTTGGATGGCCATAGAAGAGACAGTCAGGTAGAGAGACGCTGAAAGAAACCGATTATATTTAACCAACCCCTTCCTCAATTGATTCTTGACTTTCCTGGATTTCTCAGAAAGGTGTGTTATTGCTCTTACTTTCTGCTAATAAACACGCTATATAAATATATATATGTATAAAATTTGAAAAAGGAATATGAAAAATCCTTTACTTCCTTTCACTAAAAAAAAACAAAACAGCAAAATGACGGCAATTTTCCTGAATGGTTCCACAGACAGCATCCCCTGAACTGCAGTAACCTCTGCAGAACTTCAGTGATCTCTAATCAGTTGTTCCCAACACAGATAACATCCTTACCTAGCCCTAAAAAAAATAAAAATAAGAAATTTAAACCTCTTGAGCTGTTCCTTGAAAACACAAACCACGTCCTGTAACTCCCACAAATCAGAAGAGGTGTTGGGGAGCGTACAGAGGCTTGTTTCGTGCATCCGTCCCCGAAGCATCAGTGTCACGTAACAGACAGCTTCCCACGGCCAACCAGGCTGGCGCAGCCGCGCACTACGCTGCAGCTGGGCACGCCGGAGCATTGGCTCCTCTCTGGGGAGTGGAAGGGGCTCAGTTATTAATGACCGCTGAGCAGGCAGCACCATGTCAGAGTGACAGCCCAGAGGGTGGACGAGGCACCGCTAACCACCATGGAAACAAGGAGAAATAAGAGCTAGCGAGCAGTGATCCCTCGCTCCCGCTCCCCCCGCTGGATTGCGAGTCTCAGCCAGGCAGGCAGCAACAGCGCCCTGGCAAATGTAAGGGATCTCAGCTGGCAGCACAGAGAGTCTTTCATGCTGTAGGATATCGATAGATACATCTCTGTATTATATACCATTAGACACACACCCACGCGTACACACACCTATTCAGACTCTGGCTTTAATACAAGTATGTGGTTGCCTGAACTGAGGATCAAAATTACTGAGATGCAAGAACTCCTCCAGCTCTGAAACTACTCTTATTGTGAGGTAAGTTCCTCTTTATTTTCAATCTTGTCCTTATATCTTAACATGTGAACTCCTTCTTCTTTTCGTAAAGTTTTATTAGCATATTTTCACATTTCACTTTCTGAACAGAAATCCAAATACAATTTGCTTTTTGTGCTGGAGATAATCTAACTATGCTTGTGAGAGTATCAGAATTGTGCATTTGTTAGCTTGAAAGAACATCAAAGGGTACAAAATCATAAAGGGAGAACGTTCCCCCTGATGTTTCAGTTGCAAAATCAAATTACACAGTTGCTCTGTGTTTTGAAACCAATAAAACAAGACACAGGACAGCCTCCTTTCTTCTCACCAGGGCTAGGATTAAGGGAAATGCTGTTTATGTCAGGACCTAAAGCCCACAGAGCGGCAAGGCTGAGTGAGCATATCACAAACAGTTATTGAATTTCTGCCAGGCTACATCTTAAGGATTGTGGCAAATGACTTCGCTTTAAAAACATCCCCTTTTCAGTCAGAAGGGACAGTGTGAATGTCTGATTACTGATGCAGCTGGAATGGATGCACTAGGTAAAAAGGATCGCATTAAGCAGAAGAGTTCTCATCTTCTTTGGTAATTAACAGGATCACAGCAGGGTGCCTCCAAAGTGTACTTTCATATAAGGAAACTGTTCAAATCCATCACTGTAAAAGCTGTGCCTGCTTTAGTATTGGAAGGCACGAAACTGTTTATCTTTGCTTTCCCTGTCTTTGTGTTCACATGTCTAGTTTGAGTTTTTGCCCAGCACCGCTGTTCAGAAAGAGAAGAACCCAACACGAGGAGGCTGAGGAGGCAGTAAATGTGGGGGGGGACTCTAGAAAAAAGATAGAAATTATTAATCAATTTAATCAACATAAAATTCCATGCTAGCAGTATTGTTGCCCAATGTGTTTGTATTCATGTATGTGTATGTCATTTCTTTTATGCAGTATAACAGTATACTAGTACCCCTTCAGATGAAAACACATTCAGTGAAGTCCATCAGCTTGGATCTGTAATTCATGCACCAGTGAAAGCCAGAGAGATTTTAGTTTACACCATGAAAAAGACAGGTTAGCTATATGCTGCATGCTTCAAAGTGAAAAAAAATACAAGTGAAATTTTCCTGCACGTTTTCATTTGCCTTTTAGAATGCTATGCCTGCATTAAAAACAGCTCAGTGTATAATTTCCTCAACCTCTCCCCCCTCCACCACCACCCACCCTGTACACCTTGCAGAACATCATAAATGACCTGTTCTCTTGAAGCAATACAATTATTTGCTTGTAATTTGTTACTGTGTTTTCAGAAACAAACACTGTGAAACAGATAGCCAATGGCTGTAAGCCTTCCACCTTCCCAAAAATGTCAGGAAATGGGTAGCTTAACAATATGTAGAGTAAGAAGTCAATTAATTCAGGTGACCTTTGTAAATGGTGACAATAAAGCAGCTCTGACAATATGCCACAGCATTCGATTTTCCCTCTGGAAAATGAATGAGCTTAAGAAGAGGTTTCCTTTTCAGAGTAGAGAATGAAAGGTATTGAAGCATTAGCTCCTGCTATTGGCAAGCTTGCTTCCTCTGTTTCAGATGCTGTAAGAAATCTGTTAAAGCAAGCTGGTTTGTTTCATGACGTGAACCACAACCCTCAGTTCAATTAATTCAATATCCCCTTTCCACCCACACTGCGTGTGCATGTTAGCTGCTAAAAGCAGAATTTCAAGCTCTTGGTCTGCGTTTCAGCAGAAGGTGGTATGCAAAAAGGAGAAGAGCCTGATTCTGCTCTCTTCATGCTACATGCAAAGGAGTACTCAGATGAAACTTTTTCTATTGTATATTGTGCTACATGCTCAGCTTTTCTGACTTTATTCTCACTCATTTTAATAGAAAAATTAAGGAACTATGGGTAACTTTACACTAACATACCAGTGAATTTGCCACACTTACTGTAATGCACTACTTTAAAATATTATACAGATATCCCACAGCGTTTCAGAAAAAAATTGGTTCATCCAGACATGCATGTACAGAGAAAACATGCTGTAGATGCAATGTCTGAGTGCACAGCACGCGTGATCCTAACCAGCGCGCCAGCGCGAGTGCTGGGTGACTGTTTTGGTTAATACTCCCTACAAGCCCCTGCAGTAACGTGGTAGTGTCAGACGGGGACTGGCTGACGTTGTCATGGCAACCGCACCGTGCCGCCTTCCCGGGCGGTGGGCCTGAGCGCGGCAGCAGGCCGTGCCTGCAGGTGGGCCGGGAGCGGGGAGTGCTGCTCCGGCACCACAGCGAGACGTGGTCAGCCACGCACCGCTGCTACCTGTCACGCAGGTCATAAATATCAGGCATAATCTTTGTTAACCGATGAAGAAAAGCAGCTTATGAAAATCCTTATGTCCTGCAAATCACTCGTGATCACTCGTCCCTCGAGAGGACAAAATGAAGTGTTTGCAAGTGAGAGCAAGCTATGTAGCAGTGCTGCACCCACTTCTGGTGACTCTCACCTCCTAATCCTTATCTTTGATGAGTACCACGGTACCTTTAAATGGATGGTGTTTGACAGCCAAATTTGAGAGCAGTTGACAGTAGAAGAAAGTAAGAAGCAGAAAACAAAGAGATTTTCAAGACAAGCTCTATCTTACTTCTGAAAGGAATGTCACCATTGAGAAACAATTAACACTGTTTAAACTATAGGAATGAGTATTCCATAAGTTATGGTACATCAGTGTTTTTGTTAATTGATATATTCCTCCTTCACTTAGCACCATTAAAAGATGAAGCGAAAGAAACAAAAGTCTTGAGAGAGATGCTGCCAGAAGGTATCTCAGCAAACCCTTCCGCTTTAAATTCTACATAATAACAACTAGCCAAATCTGACAGTGACAAACTACTGACACATACTGCTCAAGCAACTGTTTTCCAAAGTATATTTGTCTAAAAATGTGTAACTTTTAAAACATTTTTTTTAATTTCCAGATTTTTAAGCCTCTGTATTACTTTAAAAAGAATAATAATTCTCATTCTAACAATATAATGAGCAATTAAAATCCATTCCTTTTTTTGAAGGGAAAATGCCTGTGGAATTTGAGAAGAAACAGTAGTGACAGATGTCATTAAAAAGGTCATTAAACACATTAGTATTACTAGGAAATCAATACTTCTCATTACAACAGTAAGGTACCTGGAAAACCAAATTACCTTGCCTTTTACTTACTCAGCTGACTATTCCACAAACTGTGAAATGCCATTGTTGTGAAACATCATTGTTCATAAAGAACATTTGTTAATATTCTTGATGCTAAAAACTTTATTCAAACACACAGTATGAACCTCAGTGTTATACACAAAATCTATAAATGATGTCATCAATGTCACCACAACAGATCTATACATGATGTCATCAATATCAACACAATAAATTCATATCCTCAGCTGACCTGAACTGATAAGTTTCACTATCACAGCAAATGGAGCTGTATTCATCTGCACCAAAGGAATATCCAGTATGGATGTCAATAAAATTATTCCACCTTGGGTTCTGTTGGATAGCTGAGTGTGCTACCTGGTGAGAAAGAGCACTTTCACAAGGGCAAAATACAAACTAATTTCACGGTTTTGCTTGATCCACTTGCCCTCCTCTGACAGGATTTTCTTTTCTTTATATATGGAAGATGGTGCTATACAATAAACCAACCATAACAAAAATGAATAGTAAATGAAACAAGGAAGTCAACACGTGCATGTTTTCTTCTCTCAACATTTAAAGACATGCTCTAGTTATACAAGTAAAGGAGATACTATTTGATAAATAAGTTATCCTCATTTACTTCTATTTTATAATTTCTTAGCTTTAATTTACCAACTGCTTGACAGAACAAGCTACAGATGGGCACTCACCCCTAGCATTCCCAAGACTGCTAACTGGGTTGCTGCATAGCACAATTGCACAGACATTAAAAAGAAAGGAAAGCTTAATTTCATAAATATATATTTATACGTTGCATTCTGGAAACAATTATCCTTCATTTGGAAATATTTCTTCTTTACCAAAGATTTCTCTCAATATAACTCATTCCTTTCAGCCAGCCTGCTTGCAGTAACTGCTTGGCCACAAGCAGTAATTCAAAGGAAATAAGATCTTTTTGCTCCCATTATTTCTATTCATCTGCTGTATTTATGGAATTCATTAAAATATCTGCCCCAAATTTAATGGTATCTTAATTCTACTGACCTCTGAATTAGAACAGAAAAGACTTTTTGCCTCTTTTCTGCTTTCAACTTTCACAATCCCAGTAAAACTGGGAAATGTTTTTTGATAACATTGGTACAAAAGAAATCGTTCAACAGTTCCCTTTCCTGCATAAGCATCTGTACTTACAGTTAAATACTGCAAAGCCAAATTAAATGCAATTGGGATTGTTTTTTTCAAAGTCATCTACAGATTATTAGAATAACCCCAATAGTCTTTTACTAGAGGGTAATTGTCATACAAATAAGGCTGCCAGGAAATACTCTAAAAATCTCAAACTTTTGGTAGAAGAAAGATAAAAATACCTGTCTTGAGTTTAGCTACCCCAAAATTTTCCTGGATATTCAGTTATCAGTATTATAAAAATGTTTATACAATTTTCTGCCTAAGGATCAGACAATTTCAGAAACTGCCTGTTGAAAAAATTATAGAATAATAATCAAGATTAAAAGACACATAATATAACACATAGTGAGGAGCAGAGTTGTGCACTGAGATATTTTTTAAATCATCTCAGCATAGCCATCATCCTGGGGGAGAGGAGTCTTCTAAAAGCCTTTACAAAGGCAAGGGGATGGCAACACAAGTGTCAGAAATTACCAGGGCTCTTCCAGTGTGGCCCTAAGAGGTTTGAGGAAACCCTACCTGGCAATCATGTTGGTTGGCTTTGTAATCCTGGTGCTAAAATGCAAAGTCAGCCATATTCAAGACAGCAAGGGAAATATATCTCTCAACTGGGAGGCACTTAAATAAGTGCAAATGTTTAACTTGTTCCCTGAATAAGGATAAACACAAATGTCTTCTACTTCTGCCGTATAATAACACAGCTCTGCTGAAAATAGAGATATATTCATGTCACTATTTATATCATATTTATGTGATTTTTTCTGTACCTGAAGTTCTAATAAAATTGTCTGTCTTGACAGGGATAATTTTTATGTGTAAACAGAGACTTTTCTCAAACATTTTAGCCAGTGTCATGGTAGCTGTAAACTGAAGGAGATATTCATTCTTTTCCCCACGCCAAGCTCATTCCTGCTGCCAAGTTCTTGCAGGCCCCTGAACTTTTTCTCCACTCTGGAAAGCAGCTTTCTCTAGAGGTCACATCAAGCATCAGCAATTTTTGCAGATTACACTTAACAGCAAGCTAATTCCCCATGTTTCCAGTGAGCACAGCATTAGCTGCTGAATTTCCCGCCCCTGCTGGCCCCATGTTGCTTGCCACAGGAGCAGAGAGGTAGGAAAGCCTACTCCAGCCAAGGCTCACATGGAGCTGAATCTCCAGAAGATTTTTCCTCCCTGTACAACTCATCTGCACGTCATGAAACTGCAATTTCTCGAATGTCCCACACAGAAATAAACCAGTCTTTCAAAAATTAATCCTCCTTCCCCACTGCAAAAGTGTTTCAGGAACAGTGCAACAGGTTTACCCTTACCAAATTCTAAACAAGCAGAAAAAAATATTTCAGTATGAAAATAAAATTACCATCAAGTGGTGTTTTATTACCAGTGTAGCTTGGGGGATGTTATCTGCATAACTCCCTTTTAATACCAGTTTATACAAAAGACAGCCATTTTGGTTACCCTCTAAGCATAACATTGCAAGTTTATCCTAGATACTATTCAGTGTACTACACCTTTTTGCACATATATTTATTTTTATACAGGATGTGCCACATTAACTTTGAAAAAGGACAGCTGAGACTGTACAGTAGCTGTTTCATGATAGACCTGGAATCCATAATTTCAGCGTTCACTCCATTTGAATTTGTTTGGCCAGTTACTTACTGGTAAGCACAAATACAAGACCAAAATACTACAGCTCTCGAGAGAAAGGGAAAGATTAATGCCTATTATGCCAGTTTGCAGAGGTATCGTTACGAGGTGAGAGAAGACAAAATGAGGTAATTGTAAATATAATGATCTGTAAAGCTAGAAATGGTTGTCTGAATAGCGATTTCGCCCAGCACGTATAATTCAGGTAACATACCCTTCTGAATGTTGCTTTGCTACATATTACCTAGTCATCAATATTATGTCAGACAAACACACATTTTCAGTCATCCAATTTTTATTGTGCTAAAAGAGACAAAAGGGATATACAGTATTATTCTAGTTTAGACTTTAAACTGCAAAAACGCATAAGAAAAAGTACTGTGCTCTTCAGCACCTAAGATGCTGAATTCTGTTTTTCTTGGGCACAAAGAACAGCCCATGAATATGGGGGAGTGCACAGCACTAGACCTACATTTTTCAGTTCCACAGCCTCAGAAATAATGTGCATGTTTGGACATACACCATAAAAACCCAGTACCCACGCTGATAAGAAGCAAACCCCTTAGATATTAGTGCATAGACTAATATTAGTAGAGTGAACTTGCCTCAGTATTTCAAGAATCCAACATTCAGAACATGTTCTACTATACTTGGACCACATCCTCACTTCTGCTTTATCTTAGCAGCAATTAGAAGAGCTAAGCTATTTCTGTTCACACTGCTATAGACTCTTCTATGCCTTTAGAGCATGGTAAAACAACTTTAAGAAATAAGCCAAAGAAAATTTGGTTAAAAACTCCCATGTTGTCTATTGTTTTACCCCATTATCCACATATTCTGACAAATAAGTTGCCCTTTCAGCTATCTCTAAAGCTGGTATATTGCTGCACGTACCTCAGCAAAACCAAGGTAGATCAAAACAACCATGGGATCCTCACCCACAATTGTTATCCTTTATTCCTTCTTGATTTGAGTGTTTGTTTCTACTTCCCATTAAAACTGTTTTAACAGAGTTCAGTGTAAAATTGTAAGAGAACTATCTGCTAAAAACACACAAATAAAACTATTACCATTAAAATTTCCATACTAGAAAGAACCATCCAGAAAACTTCCACAGATGGTCCTCAGAATTGATATGTTGAGTGTAATTTCACTTCCATTTGTAGTAAACGGCAGAATTCCTATTGATGGTAACAGATGCAAAAGGGATTTGTAAAAGCTTATTCCCTTTGTTTTTTACTGTTTGCACCATATTTCTGTGTAGAAACATAAATTTCATCACATTGCTTCTCTTTTACTACTTCCACAAAGGAAAAGATCCTTGAGACCTTTTATTCTTATTTAGAATAATCTTGATCCTACATGTTATGGTCCAGCCTCTTTTTCTAAAACATCTAGATGGATATCCAAAACTTTCTGAAAAACAGGATTTCACATGAAAAAAGAAAAAAAAAACCCACCTTGGAATTACAGTCCATATCCCCTAGAAAAATTGGCTAAGTAGTTTCACAAGAACCATGCTGAGAACCTGGAAACAAGCCCGTTTCTCAACTTCAGGTCAAACTGAGTTTAATTAAACAGAATTATTTTGCAACAGAAATATTTTGCAACTATTGTACATTCTCCTTTGCTTGTGTGAGGAAACTGTAATATTCAGAAATGACAAATGACATATTATCAGTTTTGATAAGGAGATGCAAGCTTTTTCATTATTTACAATGCACCTTACCTTGAAATGTAGCTCACAGAAAGTGAACTGATGTTACAAAATGGAAACACATAGTTCTCCCTATTTCATATTTCACTTGATTGTAGTTTTTTTTTTTTCCATAAAGAACATCAGTGTTTACATTCTTAGCTTATTATCTGGTAGTAAGTGGAATGAGATTAGGCAGTTATTAGAATTGCCATAATTAATTTACTAAGGGGAGTCTATTGCTACTTCACAAATATATGAGGAAAGTACAAAGTTTTTCCAAGTATTATGGACATCAAAGATATATATATATATTTCTGTCATTAACAGCAGTAAGAGTTCAACTTAACTCTCCCAAATGCTCATTGGAGGGACTTAGAATAAAACTTTGGCTTTAACGTTTTGTCACAATGGATACTTGCAACTTAGATTTTTTTTTATTTCTTTTTTGCCAAACTGTTTATGATTTGTGTCCTATTTTCTTCAGTTCCATTCTAGCTCCATGTACATTTCTCTTACTAATAAGTTATATTAATGAGTTGTATCTCTCCAAAAACAATAGTTCATACTGAGATATTCAGATACTCAGATCTCCATGTTTGTTGCATAAATCCATCCTGTCCGGCCTATCAAAAAGTTGTCTAAAACAGACACTGACGTCTGCCTATTTAAGAACGCTCCATTCACCTACAGTTAAGCATGCCTCAATAATTCCATTATTCTATTCATTATCATTATTGTCACACTGAAGACTAAAAACTCAAAGCAAATGAATGCAAGAATTGTTTGTATTACATATTTTGACCTATGTTCTCAAGCTGCTATTCTAGGCGTCATTATGGAGAAAAGACAGTATTTTTTACTCTTTTTTTTTTTTTAGATATAGTAAAAAAACAGGCAAATTTCAATGTCTACATTAAAGAACATTTCCAGTAATAATTACAATAGTGCTAGATTCTTTGTTGCTCCATTTTATGGATAGAAACTGTAATACTTACTCTTGCATGTCCTTCTGTGATTTGGTATCATTTCTAATTTCTATACTTATTACTAATCCTGTTCAACAGTTAGATCTACAAGCTACTCTAAAAGAATTGTATTTGTTCTATAATGCAACATCAAAAACGTATGATTTCACAGAAAAAAATATCGATTCAAATAGAATAGAATGATCTTTCTTGTGTATTTGCCTTAAGGGTTTTGAAAATGGAAGTCAGAGAAAGGTTTTTCAATTTATACTTAGGTACTTACATGAAAGAACTTCCACTAATAAAGATAGTTAGTTATTTTTTTTTAATTTACTGATTGCCTGTGCTGCAACTGCAAACCAGATCGTGGTGCCTTTTTAAGGCATTTAAATTCAGGAATATTTCATACCTATGAGCATTTCATAAATGTTCACCTAACAGTAAGCCATAAATAGATTAAAAGTAAAGTTATATGCAATTTCAAAGATTTAATTGCTGAAATGTTAAATGTCTCATACATTGCCCCAATTCTTAAGTGCATTTTAGGGCCTTGGTTATCCTCTCAGCTGAAGTCAAGCTTCATCATTGGAGTTATGCCAACATAGGTATCTCATTTTAGAACAGAAAATCAGGACCTTTTGTTCTTTTAAGTGTTGGAAAACTCTTAAACTTTCTTTTTTTCAAGTTTTACTTTTCATCACTGCTTTGACCGTTTTCTAAAGTTCACAAAGAGCATGAAAAATCTTTCAATTTACTTTAAGTGGATGTGGATTAAGTCTTAGTAGTATTTACTTTGTTTTAAATGTTTTACACATCAGCTCTCCAAAAAGGATTATGTTACTTGAAGAGTATGACTTTGCACTATGAACATATGGTATTGATTAGAGCAGGTATCATTACATCAAGGCAAAGTTGCAGATGAAGCTCTCTCTGAAGAGGGATTTATTAGCTGTGTTTCAGACACCAGGGTCCTGAGTGTCTGCACACCCTCAATGCCCCAGCTAGCACCCTTTGCTCATGAGCCACAGTCTCCATTTCAGCACAGGCACAGGACACTCACTCCTTTGAGGTAGCTGCGCATAGTCCTGGCTCTGCTCTTTTGACTTTGCTGGCTGAGCTTTGGGCTTGTGTTGGTATGTCATTATATCAGTCCTAGCAAGAGTACAAAGACCTAGAAAACACTACCAAAGAAAAAAAAAATTGATAAAGGCGTATACAAAAACATGCCAGACAATACCTGATTGAAATCTGTCAGGAAAATGCTAATAGTTACGTTGAGATTGTAGGCCATCTACAACTATTCAATCATTAGCTCATAAAAGCTGTGGTATAGTTTCTCAACACTGCTATTTAACCTCTCACATAGAAGTTAGTGAAACTTTCAAAAAGTCTCAGTAAATTTTTTGAGTCTTCTACTCCATCATTAATTGAAACATATACATTTCAATTGGAGAGAGAATGAGTAACCAATACTAAAGATTGAGGAAAATGTTCAGTTCCATTAAAAATAAACTTGCATTAGCATTGATTATAGATATTTTTATTGGTGTTTAATATACAGTATCAAATCTACACAGACCAAAATCAACTGTTATATCTGTGAAATGGGAAAGTCTCAGGACAACATTATTAAATCCTTTACAGCAACTACTAAGAAACTCTAAAGCTCAGTTTTACCTGCCATAGGTCTGACATAATAGCTGACCTTACTTTGAGCAGGTTAGACTAGAGATTTGCTGATGTTCCTTCTAACCTGAAATATCCTATGATGCTATGATCCTTTCTGTAGAGGGGCCTGCTACTTTGTCAACAAAGGTGTCATACAACACACATCAACTGTCTACGGCTTTCTTCATCACAGTCTGCTTAGATGTCTAGACCACTATGACTGCATTGGATGAGAGTGATTAAGATGTTACCAGAGGGGAAAGGACTGTTGCTAATCTCTACAACGCTTTGAGTTTTGTCTCTAATTCAGTGGTGTGAAGCTGAAAACTTTGAGAAGGTAGACAGTCGGACAGACTGCTCACAACTATAAAGAAAATAGTTTAAACATGAGTTAATATTTTCTTTGTTGTTACTCACCAAGACAAGGGTAACATGACCACATCTCAACAAATATTAAAAATTGTTTAAATACTTACCTATTTTGTTACAAATTTTTAAAATAAAATACTGTTTACTCATATGATAGAAAACAGCTATTTTCTAGTAGGGGAAAAGCCCAATTCCCTGGAGCTTTACCATCTTAATCTATAATCTGTGTAAATCTGCTCAGACAGGTGTTCAGTATATTCCACAAATCTGATCCTGAATACACTACAGGTTTATACACAGTCTTGAAAATACAGCATTTGCAACTGTGAATGAGAATTAACATAATGACTGCTTCACGTTAAACTCTAAACATCAGCCTTCTCTTCCTAGTGTGGTATTTTATGTAGTGAATATATTTAATCTGTTTCTCTCTTTGTATGATATGAACCTGCAACAAGCTTCGTAAAGTGATTCAGATGAGGAATCTTGCCTTTTTAGAGCTATTATTTGAGCTGATTTTCTCAGAGTTATCTCCAATATCAAGATCCATCCAGTAATTACTTCTACCAGAGTAATTTAAGAAACATGAACTGGTCAATTAGAGTCGCCAAAAACTTAGAGTACACTTAAATAGATAATTAAAAGAACAGCATTTTTAGTCCCAAGCTTTGAAAAAACACAGCAATGTGCAAAGGATTATAAACTGGAACCGTGCTATAATACTACATATAACTTCACTTAAGTCGTGCAGTGTAAAACAGGGCAAAGAAATAGCTGCAGCACCAAATTCCAGATATTATTCTTATGTTGTCCACTACATAAGACATTATTTTAGTTCCAAGGTCTTAACATACATAAAATCATTGGAATTAAATTTATTTTGTACTAGGTTTAGAGGGACGGCTGAGAGAAGCCTTTGAAGTAATTTTCTTATAATATAATCCATTTTGTGCAGATAATTTGCATCTCAGTTCTTTACCATGAGTAAAAGCTATTATTTGATAACATACTAAAGACAAATATTTTTGCAAATATTAAACGATATTGTTTAAATTAATCATAGGTATTCTATCAAGCTTATACTCCAATATTCAAACACAAGCGTACTCCTCTAGATTCAGAAGTATAAAGTACAAAGAAGTTTAAGAAGCACAGGTGTTTCACTAATACCAACACAGTGCCATTAACTATTTCTTTGCCATGATCTTTACGTTTACCTGACAAAGACTGCTTGTTGCCACTCACTAGGGGTAAGTATTTTAATGCAGTGTGAACCTACATGTCAGTTATTCAATTATTTCCTCTTACAGCAACAAGACTTTTCTCATGAAAAAAAACCTCACAGAATTAATTACCAATCATTTTCCAAAAAAATCCCCCAAAAGTTTGCCTTTACAAGAACTTATTTTCAGACCCAAAATTGGACTCCACTGTGAGCAGCAAAATCTCAGCTTTCTAAATGCCTTTTGGCTCTTCTCTGATACTCATATTCAAGATAGATGTTCAGTGGAATTTGATCAATTACAACAAGTCAAATTTAAGCGCATGAAACAACTTTTAAATTAGATTTCATTTCTGCTTACATTATCTGATAATCATACTCAGAGAACAGAACCAGCACTTATACCAGTCCCAGCGGTATCTTATTGACAGTAAGTTGGTTGACAGGGCAAAAAAAAGAGTTTAAGCTGAATGCTTCAATTATTTCCTGAGCCAGGCTAAATACAGGTGTACAGAGAGATTCAAGGTAAAAGCTGAAGCAGATCTACTACATTGTTATGTAAATACCATGGAAAAAAAGCCATAAAAAACAAATTGAGAATATGAAGCTGGATGTGATACTGCTTTCCACACTGCCAACTTACTTGTGTTTTATTCCTGGATTTTTTTCTTTTTCCAAAATGCAAGAAATGGTTACCCTAGCAACTGCCAAATGTTCCTCAGTTTACTTCTGAGTTACAGAGAAGTCTATAAAACAAAAATACTACGCACTTTAATCAGGATGTTGTAACACCACAGACAGCTGGGAACTAAGTGTTACAACATCATATACATGTATTTTCCAAAAGTTTCAAGAAAGCATATTAAAAAAAGAAAAGTTATAAATTTTGCATTTATCTTTTTCTGCAGTCTCATTTTCTTTATTGCTTTATGTGTAAATTAGAAACAAAGATTGTTATATGAGGAAGAATTTATATTCTGCCCAATTTGACAGTTATTTCCTACATTATCTTTTTATTATATTTCTAGTATATTTTTATGCCATATACAAAATGAATAAAACTTACAAAACTTCTTTAATGATGTAAGAGATATCATCTCCAAAGCATATTCAGAAGGTAGAACTCCAGTTGCCACCACCTATCAAATGTAAAGATCTATTTCAAAATGAGAATTAAAATATTTCAAAGATGATCTTTAATTATCTGCTCTCCCTGCCTAAATGAAGTGAACTCTGATTAGGTGCCATATATGTATCAGCTACAAAACACTTTCTCAATAAGGTCACCACCATTAGCTATGCATTTTCACCAGTGATGAACAAGAGTCTGCATGCTACACTTGTAAAAATCTGCACCAGCAGAGGTGACACCCTGTTTTTCACAGCTGCTATGACCTAGGAATATATTATCCATGCAGTCCATCTTTCATCAACCCAAACAGATGGAAGTCAGAAGGTGCCAAATCACAGAATCACAGAATCATAGGAGTTGGAAGGGACCCTTAAAGGTCATCTAGTCCCAACTCTCCTGCAATGAACAGAGATATCTACAGCTAGATCTGGTTGCTCATGGCCTGATCCAGCCATCTTGAATGTCTCCAAGGCCAGGGCACCCACTACATCTCTGGGCAACTTGTTCCAGGACCTCACCACCTTTACTGAAAAAACCTTTTTCCTTACATTCAGTCTAAAATCTGGACTATAATGGTGGGTGTGGTAGGACAGTCCAGCCAAGACAGGCAGTGTACTCCACAGTCTTCAAACTGTTATGGGGCCTGGCATTATCGTGTTGCAAGAGAACGTCTGTCTTCTCTGGCCTGATTCTGGAAATTTGAGCCTTCAGCTTAGTCAGCATTGCAATGTAGCAGTCAGAACTGATTGTTAGTCCAAGCTCCAGGAAATCTAGAAGAATCACCTCTGTCCTGTCGTGAAAGACAGTGTACATCACTTAAAAGCTGAGGGCTGCATCTTGAACTTTATCTTCAATAGGAAATTCACGTCTCCTCTCCATGGACTTTTTGACTCTGGCTCGTAGTGGTTACACCACATCTTGTCATTGGTAATAATGCAATCCAGGAAACTGTCACCTTCAGCCTTATACTGGTTCAATAGGTCCTGACAAACTTGCATATGGTGTTCTTTCTGTTCCTGTGTGAGCATTTGCGGAGCCCACCAGTCACAGACAATATTCCTCTGTTGCCACCATCATTTCCAACGCATCAAAGCCAATATTCAGCTCCATATAGAATTTGATGGTCATAATCCACTCATTTGCTCGGATGAGCTGATCGAGACTCTCTTCATCTCATGACATGACAGCTGTACATAGCCATCCTTTCATATTGCCATCACCACTGCTGAAATGCACCACTCACTGCTTCACTGTACTCACATCCACTGTTTCATCTCCATAAACGTTCAGCAAGCATTAATGAATCTCAGTGGGTGCAATTTTTTCCACATGGAGGAATTCAATCTGACACTTCCAGGTAAGATGTCATTTTGTCAGATGCCTCTCTGCTGCCATCTGTCACATGGCAACAAAAGGTAACAAAATACTAGTGGGAAGGTTCAACCTCTACTGCCATACCACCAACATCCACCTCTGACGTCATGGGCCAACATAAAAAATAGGGTGCACTACTGTCAGAGCAGTCCTTGTAATTTATGAGGAGATACCACAGAATAACAGTGCAAAATTACCAGCACGCTTAAAGGGAAACAACTGAAGGTGGCCATAAATGAGCACACCTTAAAGAGAATTCTGTCCTTCTGCAGTTTGAGGGTTAGAAAGAGACCACCAGAGTTCTACAGCCCAGGTACTAGACACAAGATTTTTCCTGAGCGGTCAGCACAGGAATTGACACAAGACTCATAGTTCCCAGGTCAAGCTTTTTTCTTTTTTTTCCCTATCTCCCAGTTCATTTTTTTCTGCATAAAATACAGAAAAAATATTGGTTAAATCTCGACTCCTCATTCAAAACACACAACTGTGCCAATTCAGGTAACAAAAATATTTTGAAATTTGTACCTGAAATTGAATAATCAAAAAATTAAAAAGAGTTAGGATTTAAATAAGCATTTGTGGATTTGAATATTCTTCCTGATGGCTATTTTCACAAGTTCTGTCCAGTAAATGCTTCTCTGCTTATTTTACTTGTCCCTGCTGATTTCTTCTATATTACCATGTACCTCAGAAACTGAGAAACAAAAGAAAATGAAGCCTGGATATATCTTCTCTGCAGTTTTCACAGAAAGAGGTTTTGAAAAAACATAGGAAGAATGGCATTTAGCTGTAACTGTGAATTTTGATATTAGATTGACAAGAAAAACAACAGTGCTTCTAGAAGTCATGAACAGGTCAAAAGTTTTGAAATGGTCAAGTAGCATAGGAATCTCTTAGACTGGGAAGGTAAACTAATAGAGGCTAAATCTGTATTTAGCCTTCAGCAAGAACGCAAGCTCCTGGTACCTCAGACATTAATGAAAGCTTATGAGATGTTGGTGAACTGGACAAAGATCAACACATTCTCATTACATATTGACCACATTTATCTTCTTATACTGGGTAGTCCAAATGTTAAAACCATATGCTTCTCTTTGGAAGCACATGTACTTTAAAAATCTATTACCAATATATAAAAATAAACACAATAAATTCAGGTGCCATGGTATCCTAGTACAGAACGTGCTCATAGAGAAGTGAGTAGATTCTTACAATTAAAATCATTTACCTTTAGTAGTGCATAAATAATTTATTCTTTTGATGCTTAGTTAAATCAAACTACCAAAACAGAATAGTAGGGAACACAGAAACAGACTTTCTTCCCATTCCCTGAAGGCACAATATAGAGCAATCAATTGTAAATTAATTGGGGAAAATTTGTGTTTTGCATAGCATAAAGAAGCAAAACATTAATTCAGAATCATTTGCTTAATGGCATTTCTAATATGTTATGCATGTATTCAGCTTCGTTCTTTATATTGAGACGCAAAACAATTACCGAGGATGTAAATACCAATAAACCATAATCCACATCTTTATTAAACAAGTAAAACTAGAGTCAAACTACGAGATAATCTTTAATTTCTACCAAGATACAGAGTAGTTATTTGAGTGTCAAATCCTCCATCAATTAATGAGAATTTATAAAGATTTTATTACATTTAGACACTTGTTAGAGATAAGTAAAGCCATTCACGACAGCAGAATGTGGCATGTTATGCACTCTATCTGTACATAAGCATTCTAGTCAGCTCTAGCTCTGCATGTTACCTACTTCAGTTCTTACGTAAACTTAATAACTGACCCAAGTATTCTTTCAGTAGAAACTAATACTCTTTTTAATGGAATAAATGTATATGTCTAGTAATTGTACTCCTTGTTTTTAATCAGAATCCTGCTTATGGTTTGTCTTACATTGGTACAGATAAATGAACAGATAAAATAAATGAGAGAGGGAGAGAGGAAAGGAAGAGAGAGAGAGGGAGGAGATAAGAGACAGATGCAAGAGAGAGAAAAAAATTACAGAACAAACTAAACGCAAAAAAAAACACTTGATGGTTAAAGTTCCCAAACATGTCTTTAGACAAAAGCACAAGCACATAAAGTAACGAAAGAAAAATCTGTATAAAATTAACAAGCATTTTCTATTATATTGGCTTAAAAAAAATAATTTTGATTGGTGACTTACTGATTCAATAAATGCCATTCTAGCTCTGATTAAATGTCAAAGCCATAGACACGTTATTTTGAAACGAGTGAGCAATAATTTGCTGCATATAATGACTGTTCCGGAAGATTTATCTGTGCAATAGTTTTCTATTCTTATCAATGAAACTTGATGATCTAGTGCCTTAAACTGCATTATGATATGTTTTGATTTAATAAAATTTCATTTTTATTTTTAATGATAGAAACAAACTGCCACTAACTTAATCTGATTGTGATTAGATCTCTGTCAGTCAAAATCTTATTGCTTATACATAAAAGAGGGCCTTGTAATTTTTACTTCTTGTATCATCATAACTGAGACTTGAGAATCCCATATTAAAGTTCCTGTCTTAGACAGGGAATTTGATCCACCATTTCTACAGCCTTGAGGAATCACTGCAAAAAGAGAAGAAAAGTTGTTTGAGACATGGTGCAAGACTAACCTTCAGAGGCATTCTAGGTCAATGTGGTTATCTTGGAAAAGTTTTGTGTAACTCCGTACAAGTCTAATCTCCAGAGGCATTCTAGGTCCATATGGTTATCTTAGAAAATGCAGCTCATCACCATACTATTCTATAATCTGTGCTTAACCAGAAACAATTGAGCCCTTGGGAAATAGGCTTTTCCAAGTGGCATAAAAAGCATTTCTCAGCAGAAAAACAAACCACAAACCAGTGTGCAGTGGGCCACTCCGTTCAAGTTCCTTGCACGTTTAAATTCAGGAAGTATTTCTAAAACGTATAACATGGGAAGCTAAACCTGAGAGAAAAGAAATGCAAGCAACACTTGCTAACAAATGCAACAAAATTTGCATTTATTTTCTCGTTTGGATACAACGCAATTCATAAGAAATAATTTCTGAAAAGGGAGTCATTCATTTACAGAATAGCTCCAACAGAAAGTGTTACACAGATTAAACCACAAACTCAGAATATCAAACAACAAATCTGAATTACTGCATTCATTCAAATTCCTTACAAGCAAACAAACAATTATTATTTGATTATTATAATGATTATTATAATGACCTTGTTTAGAAGTCCTAACCTGTTTTCATACAACTTCTGAATGGAGCGGTCAAATTTAACACTTAATCATTTATAGTTAAATTCTGCAATTCAGAACTGGTAAGCGAAACCTAATATGCTTGACAACACATTGAAGAAAGAAGGAAACATTGATAACACAAAGAAACATGGAACTTAGCCTAAACATTGAGATTTTTCAAATTACATGTGATGAAAGCTGAGCGCTGGTACCATACTGATGGCATGGTAATTGCTGTTTTCATTCAGCTCTTTTGGACATAAAAAAGATTGCCACACAGGTCTCCAAACAGTCATTTTATAGATAGCCTTAGCCTGAGCAAAAAAGAGCCCTCAAAGGATACATCAAAGAATTTTCTTCTTTTCTCAGAAGTGCTGCTATTCATCGAGCAGAGCAGAAGTAGAATTAAGTTAAAATCGATTCAGTTTTACTTCCCACTCAGTTAACTTCCAAAGATGGTGAGCAAGAAAAAGACAAAACTAGAAAAAAAACCCAAAACCATTCATTCTCTTTTCCCTTCATCTTATTCTCTCCTGTCTGTCTCTTGATGGGAAAAGCTTCGTTAGGACTGTTTGCACCTGTAGTTTTCATAACAAAACAAAATTTCAGTTTGTTACAGTACTACCAGTTTAAATTGTGCTTTTGTTCTCAGAATTCCATTCATGAAGAGGGAAGTTAATTAATTATTAATAATTTCAAAGCTATTTTGAAAAGCACAGCAACAATGACCAAATTAAAATAAAACAAAAACAAAATAACAAAAAAAGTTATAGTCACGATGAAGTGTTTGTTAACTTTTCCTATCAAATATTTTCTTTTAAACTCTGAAGCTGACTCGTAGGAAGACTATCAATGCTACATTCTTCTGTAACACGCAGAATGGAAGCCTAACACATACAAACGGGAAAATATCAAAACCAGTAGGTGTGGCCACTGTAATTAAAGATTCTTCTCAGTGAAAGAAATTCTCAGTTTCATGCTTCTTAGCTATCATTATTTTTAAAAGAGAAAGCAATTAAATCTGTAGTGAAAAATTCTTCAAGAGGGAACTTTTATAATAAAAATATGATTGACTTAGTAGCAGTGAAATAGGAATGAGCTCATTCCAAAACAATCTGCTTAAACTAATTACCAAACTAATGAAGTCTAATCATGTCAAACCTTAAAACTAGCTTGAAAAATATAGTATTTCACAATCAAGCAAATTACGCAGAGAGGTATTTTTCATTAGAATGTACAGATTTATTTCCATTTGATTTCAAGGATCACATTTGTATATGACCTACTATTTTATCTATAGAGTAAAGCAAAATAAATCAAAATAAACCTTCCTGCTCATGAATAAGAGTTAGTTGGTTACAGGACTCTTATGTTCAGTAAGAAAGTTCAGAAAAGGGAAGAACAGAAACAAGAACAAATGAAACTTGATATCAAGACTCCACCAACTCTGTATTTCCTAGGTTACCAGTCTGACAAGTACACAGTATTATAATGTTTTAATTCATCATAAAACAAGTATGATTATGAATTAGCTGAGTTTAGTTAATTGTTAATATTTTGATCTGCAAACAGTGAGAATTGCCTACATCCAAAATATAATTGATACTGTCATATTTATTACAGTAATGATAAGGGAAGACATACATAATCCTGCTGGAGATTCATTCAAAAGATATGTTAACTCTCAAGAAAAAAGCCATTTCAAAGTACAGATTCCCTTGACAAAAAAAAAAAAAAAAAAAAGATGTTTTAGTAACAGACCAAGACACTAATACCACAACCTGCTGAACATGTCTTGAAACCATTCTGGTCTGGCATGGGTCCCTACATGACAATACTCATATACCAAGCTTTGCTTTATCTCATCAATAAGAAATTGCAGCCTTCCAGTTTTTTTCCAACATAATGCTAGATTTTTGTAACTAAATATCACATGTCCTCACCTGCAGTAGATTCTGCATCTTCCATTAAAAATTTAGGCTAATGAAAATCAGTTTTCTATATCCATATGGCTCTATAAACCACAAAGATATTTAAAGGAATTTAGACATCCTGACTGTAATGAGAACTCATCTCAATAATTCTTCGGTATTTTGTTCCAAGACAGACCTTTATTAGCCAAAGTGAAAACAGAAATGCTTTAAATAGTGACCCTTGAAGACTAATTATTTGTGGAAAATGAGGAACTATAAAGTAAGTTTATTTGTAACTTATCAATTACCAATTAATTCTAATGTTTATCAGCATCATGGGATATATAATGAAGCTAAAACCTAATTTTCAAGCCAAACATTTTTATGGCCTTTGGGGTATTTCCCTCACTGCTTGTAATGCAAGTCTTGATCAGCCCTAAAAGCCTGCTCCTGAAGGAGTGCCAAACAAACCTATTTTGCTTCGTATCTGCTATAACTCTCTAATTATTACTTCTATAATTTTCAAATGCTACTTCATGTCCCCTGGATTCCTTCTTTAGCTCACATTATCTCTTCTATCTCATGCATGACAGGAGACAAAAAGAATATTTTGTCACTTCCCCAGAAATCCTTTCAGAACTTTTCAAGCGTTCAGCCAGTCAGATGTGTTTCTTCACCAAATCATTTAATTCCAGAATAATCTGAACCCTTAACCAGTTCATCATTCTCCATAATCAGTAGTGGAAATTGAGCCCAAGTCACGTTCTGAAACTCAAGTTGGAATGCTCACACTGCTCTGCAATCTGTGTTCCAAATTATAAAAGTCAAATCTGGACTAACTTTCAAAATTATTCACATAAAATGAGATGCCATAGTAAGCAGAGTTCATCGCTGTTGCGGTTTAACCCAGCAGGCAGCTAAATACCACACAATCATTTGCTCAGTCCTCCCAGTGAGATGGGGGATAGAAGCAGGAAAAAAAAAAAAGTAGAATTCATGAGTTGAGGTAAAAAATCTACTTACTGAGACAGAAAAGGAAAATAATAGTAATGATAATGATATATTATCTATTTACAAAATAAGTGATGCACAACACAATTGCTTACCACCCATTGATTGATGCCCAGCTAGCCCCCGAGCAGCAGCTGCCCACCCAGACGACTCCCTACCATTCTGAAGTTTTTTTTGTGTGACGCCATGTGGTATGGAATATCCTTTCGGCCAGTTAAGGTCAGCTGTCCTGGTTCTGTCCCCTCCCAGCTCCATGTGCCCCCTGAGCACCCCTCACTGGCAGGGCAGCAGTAGAAGGTGAAAGCATGAAATGTCCTTGGCTCTGTGCAGCACCACTCAGCAACAGCTAAAACATCGGTGTGTTATCAACACTGTTTTTCTCCTAAAGCCAAAATGTAGCATCATACCAAACAGTATGAAGAAAAAAATCAACTCTGTCCCAGTTGAAACCAGGAAAAAGGCATACTAACACAAACTTAACAACTGGCATGGATTTTGAACTTCAAATTATTTCTGTGCTTTGTTTTCTTAGTATTGAGAACGTTAAAGCAATTTAAGGTGACATTTTCATGCTCATTAACAGAGGACATAGAGTCATTTGCAAGGAGAAAGACAGGTGGTTTATAAGTTCCATCATTATAATACCAAACAGGGTGACAAGTGTTGCCTGAAGGAAGGATAATTATCCTACAAGAGAACTTAAACTGCATATTCAGTTCATATTTATAAGAACTGGCAGAAAAAGACACACACCAAAGCCAAATTATTCTTGTTTACCAGTTTCAACTGGGGTTAACCAAATTAATCTTTTATGCACTTCCATTGGTATTGGCTTTTCCACTGTATCAGGTACCTCAAACAGGTAAATCTGTAAATTTCCTATTATTATACACTACTGCAAAAAAAAAAAAAAAGCAGACTTTCATTACAGAGAATCACTTTGTCACCAACATCTCTTCTTTTACTTCTTATGGAAAATTCTAGACCCCCAAAAGCAGTTTTTCAGGAGGCAACAGAATTACCCAAATCCCTGAACAAATGGCATCCTTCTACGCTTCTATTTCTACTCTCTTCTGTTATATGTAATATAATGTTCCACAGTTTCACTCCGATAGCTAATGATAATTTTCAAAGTCCACATTAATTTTAGTCCTGTTATCTAAACAGCTGGTTGTTGTAGTAACTACACTGGATGTTAACTTAAATAGTTCTTTTCACACTCTGATAGCATTTGACTTTCTACAGATGCAGAAAGGAATCTTTTTTCACTCATTTTGCAAAAATACTCTTTATTCTTGGTTCCTTCTTGAAATTTTTCTTAGCATTTTCCTCGTATTAACTGATTCCGCATAATTCTGATTTATTTTACTGAAACTGAGTGACAAGAACTGTGTACAGCATTTTTCAAGCATTCCTATCTGCAGCTGATAAATTAAACTAATGTCTTTTGGAATATGCTAGGTTTGTATTTGTTGTTTCACAGGCATTCTATAAGTAAACAAGCATGTCATGTCTTTCTCTTTCCTTCTGATATTCCCTCGGATGGCTTCCATAGCAGAAATTACTACTAGGCCCTGAAATAATGTCATTTCACGCTACTGAAATTTCATACTATTGAAATATCTATCCTTTACACATTCAGTTGTTTTCAAGTTGGAAAAGAGAACCATGCCATTGTTTGAAAACAGAGAGGCTGAATCCAGACTCAAAAACAAAAAAAAAAGTGTCATAATGAAAAAACAGTAGGTTCCACTGACTTAACATGACCATTTTTACCAAATCATGCCTAACCCATCTTTGGAAGGACAGGCAAAAAGGACAGTCTGAAATGGTACATCTATCCCTCTTCAACACTGGCAATGAACAGAACTGTTCGTTCTCTCATTCTACAGTCACCTTTAGTATGAGCTTTTCGGGTACTATCAGTGTTCAGTACCTTAATTCCACCTTATCGTTTGTTCGGTTTCAAGAGCTATTGTCTCATAGCAAGATGTATTTCGTTGCATAAATACATCTACACATCTTGAACATTCTTATGGTAATGTGTGAGTTAGTGTTCCCAGGTGTCTTTATATATACACGGAAAAGAGATACATCTATGTCTTTGGATTGTAACTAGGCATCACAACAAAATATGACAGAAATTATGCTTGTCTAGAAAAAAACTAGAACAAGCTATGAGTACAGCAATCACTGTCTGGTTGATTGTGATACTCGAACAGTAAATACTGCTGAAAATTCTCTGGGAGATCAGAACATTAATTTTAACACTGCTGTCAGATTTGGCATCCAAATGCAGAAGGTCTAAAAAGGAAAAACAAAATTAAGATGTGACAATATCATATATGTTTCATAGGAGAAATTAACCCTGTTCAGTGACACGCTAGTGAGCCAAGTGAGCTAACATTCAGAGATTGAGTGATTTTCTCATTTTAAAGAAAATACAAAAAATTCCTTAAAAATAATAGGAATAATTAAAAGGATCGTACGCAGCGGAAAAAGGAGGTGGGGATGGTGGCTCTCAATTTATACATGCTAGAAAGGTACAACAGTTGAAATAAGTTTGTAAATTCAGACGTAAACTTAACAATGTGAAAGGAAAAGAAAAACATTTGAAAGATGATTCAGATAGCATTTCTGGAAGTATACAATTATTGAGCTGCGGTGCTACAAGAAGGTATACTGTACTTAGCTGTAAGTGTTGCTATATTTTTGTCTTATATCTATCCTTTTATTATTTTAAAAAACAAATCATAAAAAAAAAGTTATGCGTTTTAATGTATTCACTTCTAGGGAAATGAGAAATGAACTATGATAATCTTATACTGTGGATTAGAGCTGATGAATGGATCATAAAAGCAAAAAAGCAATAATTTCAGGTCTGAAAATAAAATTAGTTTTGTAAATCATGTTAAAACCTTTACATACAATATCAATGAGATACTCAGCTGAGCAAAAACTTTAATTAAAACTAAACACAAATCAAAATACTTTCTGATATCAGAAATGACAGTACCTCTCTGAGGCAACTTATGAGTATGCATAAATCACTCCAACGGATATAAAGCACAGCAGAAAACAAAACATTTATATCCTAATCTTTACAAGAGTATTCTGTTTTACACCTTGTCTGTTTCTGCATCCTGAAATTGTTTTTTCATCAGTACATTTCTTAAAACTGTCTCAAGAATTGTTCAAAATATATCTGTCCATTTCTCTTGAACAATACATTGTGAATTCCTGATTCCCCAGATGGGTCAGGATAAAAGTAATCACCTCATATATTCACAATTATAAAGTAGAAGTAATTTAGCCTAAATTGGTAGGAAAATTCATGACACAGAAAGGATTACCTGGATTACCTAATTCATTTCTGGTAACTGAAATACATATTCATATATTTGTACCGAGGAATTTCCACTAACTGTAAATAACAAGCAATAATTTTTCCCTTTCATGGATCTTAAACTATGCATTATATTATAAGTTTACATCAAATACTGTTGTATCAGAATTTTCCTGATACACTTGTATTTGTTAGCCACTTGAAAAATTTTAGATTATTATAGTTCAAAAATCATTTCCACTGTCCACTGTGGGTTTTTGGTTGGTTGGTTTGGTACATTTTTAGATACAAGGGCATTTACCTCAAAATTACTATATACCTCAAAATTATAAGTATACCAACAACTAAAATGTGAAAACATTAAACATTAAGAATCTGCCATTTAAGACTGATGGTTTAAATTAATTTAGGTCTTTCAAGCCTAAATGTTTGTTATTGCAAAATTATACAACAGAAATTGCCATTCCTAAAATTATCTTGTTTACTACTATGCTAATTTTATTACAGTAACCCTTTTTCCCATGATAAATTAAAAGCAAACAAACAAACCCAAACCAACCCAAACACAACACATAATAAATTCACAAGGAAGATATTATATGGTAACTACAGCCTCTATCTTCCTCTGCCTGTAATACCACTATGTGAGCACACCTGTTTCTATGTTTTAGGCTTATTTAACTTTTACACTACAAGAGCCACAAAACAGAAATATAAAATGCAGGCTTTGCCAAAAGCTCTGCTTGATGTTGGCTCGGATTCTTTACTAGTCAAAAGCATTACAGACTCCCAGCATTGGTTTGGTAGCTTTGTAGAAAATCAAGCCAAAACTGGTCTCACTCATCTTTAGTTCTGGCCATCTGCTTGGAGCATCTGGTAACAGGGTACATTCACCCACATCCAGAACGTGATTGTTCCTTTGCCAACTATGTGCCTAGGTAACTGCCAATATGTGCTTGCCACTACTAACATGACAACTGTCAAAAAGAAGTTGAACGTGTATGGATGAATCTAAACTAAACTAACGCATTGCTGTCTCAACTTAAAGCAATATTTTTTGGACATAATTGCTTGGTAATGGCAACAACAGATATCCCACTTACTCAGAAAAACATTTCTGAGGTTAGGAAAGAGGATACCAAGGTAATAAATACTTTGAAATGTTTTTAATATATAATCTCTTTATTGTTTTCTCTGACAACTAGAAAATGGATATGCAGTTATTATTTTAGAAGAAATTAAGAAAATATGTAATTCTAGCAAAGAGTTAAATTTTTAGACAAAAATGTCAGAAATGTACATTCAATATCTGATTTCTGAAGAAATCAAGTAAGAAACAAGATTACTTTGAAGTTTATTTTACAATTAATACAAGTATATGAAATTATTAGGTGTAGTCTAACCGCCATACATTGAATTTAAAATGATTTGAAATGCTGTAAGAGAAATTAGAACATAAATGATAGATTAGAACATAAATGGTAAAGAAATATATAACTTCAATTGAAATTCATTGTGTCATGTAAATATAATTTTCTAACGTCTCTGCTAATCCAGAAAGAATGCACAAATTCGTAGGTTTGTAGGTATTTCATGTTTGCTGTAGTATTAAAAAAGAAAGGGGAGGGTGGTAAATGAAATGTAAAAAATTATTTCCTGTGCAAAATATAATTGCACAAACTTTTAATCCTCTTTTTCCATGCCATTTGTGAAGTGGTCAGATTTACTCCATAGCTAAGGAGTGTGCAATTAAAAATGTCAAAAGCACATGAAAGAGATCTACAGGCTGAAAACAGAAAAGCCTGGAAAACTAATCCAGGATCATGACAGTAATTTACTACGCTGCTTAAAGAAAGAGAATAAAACCTGGGATATTCTGAGATGGTCATGGTGACATCTCTCTGCTTGCCCTGTCTCAATCATCCATTGTCATTTTTCCTGTATTTAAGCTGAAAGCTCCATGGAATAAAGGTCACAGTTTTGTTCAGCAGTGAGTTGGCAGTGAGACTGCCTGGTGCTCATCCACCCGAATGGCTCCAATACACAATGCTGCTGCCACAAACACTGCCAAATTTGTAACAGTAACAAAGTTATATACTATTTCTGCTAAGCACTGTGATTATGATTGATAAATGCCTTGCTTCACATGCGGGTGGTCCAACAGTCATCTGCCATTCCTTGCCAGTCACGCTAATCCACTTTAAAATAGGTTAGGAAATCAGTACTGTATTTTTTCCATCTTCAAATTTTCAAAAGGCTTTACCAAGCATTCATTCCAGTCTTTTCAAAAGTTATTCTAAAATAAAATATCACATATCTTATATTAATATTCCTTTGGATTCCACTTTTGTTGTTTTCAGCGATGTATTTTGAAAGCTTTATGCTTTGTTACTTTGTAACATTTACACAATTTTTTCTATTGATAGGGGAAACACAACTACAGTGAGTTCTCAATGAATTAAATATGGTGATAATTACTTCCCGTATCAGTTAAAATGCTTTAATGTGGAATAAACAAGCGCACAAGGAGTGTGGACCAGACACATGTAGTGAAAGAGAAAGGGTAAATCTCATTTGGATCTAGCTGATCATAATGTTTTCCTGAATTTTAGTTTTATGTTAAAGTAACCTCAAAGAACATAATGTCCATAGATACAAAGAAATTAATGATGTATAAAATCTTGCCATTCTTCTCATATAATGGTCTATGTGAGAATTTGTCCTGTTTTACAGTTACATTAAACATCTTAAGCTTTCAGCTTTTTCTCAGGGAAATTTATTCAAAAGAAAAGGAGAAAAAAAATGTAAATGTAACAAGCTCACAAACTAGATATAAACACATACACTGAAATAATTATTCAGACCCTGCAAATTGCTTCCAGGGTTAAATACAAATACCATTGCCCTCTCCTTTACATCTTGCACTCACTGCTATACTGGGCAAGCCTGATGTTCTAAAAATCAACCGCTACAGAAAATTAAAGATGTTCAAAATAAATTAACATTACAACAACAATCCCTAATCAATTTTTTCAAATATGTCCAGAAATTTTAGATACTCACCTTTGAGGTTTTCAACCTAAGACTATAAAAATACAACTATCATCTGAAACTGTCAGCTGTCCGAGTTGAACACCTCAGACACATATTCATTTCCAAAAAATTCTCATTCATGTTTTAAACTGGACCTGCGTGTTAGTCATTTATAACAATATAAAGAAGTAAGAGCATATTACCGTTAACTGTTAATTTACAGTCGTTAATTTGTAAAGAGCTTCTGTATGAAACTCTTTGCTTCAGAGAGTGGAAAGAAAGAGAAACTACATATGGTAGCAGAAAGTCCTATTTTTACAAAGCCTATATAATTTCCAACAACCATATCATCCAGTAGAGCTTACTTTTATAAATATTTTATTTCAGAATAGGTTCTCTTATGGAAGACTATTGTATTATCCCTTTGCACTTTAACCTAAAGTTGTACTAATTCCTCAGTCACAAACTTTCCATATATTCCTCAACAAAGGCATCCTAGTGACATTCTTAAAGAGGGGAAGGGAAAAAAAAGATTTTTGCACAGATTCTTGAACGATTTCAAATAAATATGTTTTTGCATCTTCTTTTTAGTCAAGAAAACATCTTTTCATTTTGAGGATCCAACAAAGAAAGAGGCGCCCGATAAAGTGTCAGAAAAATACTAAAATTTCAAATGAAGTCTGCATAACTCCATGACTTCTTAAAATAAGTAAATAAATAATAAATGCTGTAGCCACAGTCAAGTGAGGAATGAAATGTCTCATCTCCAATTTTTAGTTAGTGACATTTCTGTCACCAGGATTTCTGTCCACAGAACTGCTCAAAGTGGTTATAATGACAAGAACCGAGAAGTGGCTCTTTCAGTTGATGTTTTTGAAAGGTAGCTTTGTATGAACAGCTGTGTTTTCAAAATGCTTGCCACCTCTAAATTGGTCCTCGTGAAGTGAACTGTTTGCCTTATTGCCAGCAGGGCACATTGCAGTGTAGCTGCTGCATTTTTAGTTTTTATCACTGTCTCTCTAACTGCTGAAGTGGAAAAGAAAGATTGCCAAAATCTGACGTGTTTCTTTTCCTTTCTGCCCACTCTGACTTGGTTTTTAGCTGTCTGTTGCTCCAGTGATGAGAAACGTTGCTCAGTTTATTCATTCACTGAATGTCTTTTCCAGCTCAAATAATGGTGATACACTCTTGTAAACCAAGGCTTCAGCTGTCAATAGCAGTGAACGAAACACACCTAATTAAGACATACCAATCATTGTCTACACGAGAGACAATTAGGTTGCAAAAACTCACAGACATTAAAGAATCCAGGGTGTATCTTCCTAAAAGTAAGAGGTAATACATTAAACGCAAAAGGCACATCATATTTGATAAAACCATAACCATGGATTCAATGGAGTACAGATGGTCTTCCAGTAGAATTTAAGGAATCTCTCCACAAAGATTTAAACACTTTATGACATAAACTCTAGTGCAGGAAAACAATAATACAAATATTGAATAATTTTTATTACTGATAAGTAATACTAACATTTTAGATGCAAACACCATTTAGATTTTTTAATTGCAGACATTAGTAAACAAATCATTTTATTCAAATGAGACAGAACATGTATAATCCGAGTGCACATAATAACTTTTCAGGGCAGGTAAGTAAAGACTTGTACATCAAAGACTCCAAAACTATAACGTGAAAACTCTTATCCCCAGCTTACTGGTGACAGTTTGCTGCTGAGCCTCATCTCTACATGCTTTTCTGTTGTGCATCATAATTCGCACAAGTTTTGCAAATCCATTGCATCGCATCGAAAATATTGAATGGGCATCAAAAGCTGCAAACAAAAGAGCTATAATAAAATCGTATTTTTATTTAATATTTTTTGTTGTTTTGAAGAAAAAATTACTTTCACAAATAAACCTTTATGTATTCAAATCTCAAATATCTTAAATACTATTCAAAGGAACAGGACAGGTTCTTTTTGTTCTTTTTTCTTCAGGTTCTTTTTGTTCTTATTAGTACCTTTAAAACTGGATGTTCGAAACGCAAAACTTTTACATAAAACTCCAGATGGTACAAAGTGCTTAGCTTTAAAGTACTGGAAGGCATTAATAAAAGTTCTGAAAATCCCTGTTAGTAACAGTATTTCAATTTAGTCCTTATTTACTGTTATCAGTATACTAATGAAGAAAGGGAATCAAACCATTCCCAAAGTTCGAAGTATCAAAAAGTTAAATGCTTACTCTCTGATTATCTCTGTGAGGCTGCATTCTTCAAGGAAATTGAACTTCAATTACAATTTATAGTCCTGAGTGCAAGATAGCAGTTTACATGGGGTTGATTTTATTACAGTAGGCTGCAGCTCACTTCTCAGTTCAAAACTGTTTGTATACATCTCAAGGTTAGAAATTAACTACATACACACAGCACCACAGACACACATCAGTTGGCATAAGCAGAGTCATACTCCCATACTCTTTAACATCATCCTGAGCTTTGATCTCTTCAGATGGGACCAGAAAACTTAACATCAGCAATCCATGTTTTCTTAACTTCTTTATTAATATTCTGTATTGAAGCTTCACACGATACTATAACTAGAAACAAAAAGACCAAAACACTGCTTTACTACTCAAATGATTGTACGCAAGTTTTCCTGTGTGTTTCACTATTTCTCTTCTTTTTGTATAGTGTCCCAAGTCATCATGGGTGTCCATACTACTCTGCAAATACTCTTTTATTCCATACCATGAGTGATGGTCAATAGCAAGTCATTTTCATATAAAATAATACTTAGATATAACACTATTTAAACCAAAAATCTTTCAGAAGTGACTCTGTAGGCTAGGACAGAGTGAAAATTATTCTACAATCTGTTCTTCAAGGCACTCAACCCCAGTGAATATTTTATACAAGGCAGAAGCACATCAACTGCAAAAATAAGAAAGATTTATGCTATAACACCACATGAGCTTGAGCTGGTGTCTTATTAGCTGAAGCATTCACCAGAAAGAGAAAAGACATCAGATTAAATCATAAGGAAGAAGAATTTCAACCTGGATCTCTCACATCTTTTTTTGATGTCATTTGCAGAAAGCCCAGCCTAATATGTGGTGTGAACATGTCCACTAATGTCCCTGTTTTGGCATGAGAATCCCATAGATACTGAAATATTAACTGATGCTGGCACTATGTTCACAAAAAGGTAGTTGTTTGTATGCTTTTACCGGTACAAGCTCTCAAGTACCTAGGACTTTACACACAAAAACTCCATCTCAGTCCACATCCTATCATTAACAGTGGCCAACAACAAATGTCCAGAGTGGAACAGAAAAGCAGGTCAATTATGTCATTACTCTTTCCCAGAATGCTTTCCTAGTCATGTGCACGATAGTGGAATCTAAATGCTGAGCTTAGATATCCACAGAGCAGTTTGTTGAACCTCAATGACTTTATTAGTCATGTAAGGTTTCCAATGATGTTTCAATCATTAGAAGCTTACAATTTGTATTCGCCACGCTAACAAATTTATTTGTTTAAAATACAGTTCAAATAAATTTCCAGAAGTCAATGGGACATGTACCTAAGAAAGTGCATGAAGAACAGGACTCAAAAACCACTCCTTCTTCTCCTCCAAATCTTCTCTGTAATAAATCACATCTGTGCATTTGGCCTAGAATGAATTCTATCTAGAGATGTTCAATAAATGGGACAGTACTCTAGATACATTAGGTAGGTAATAGGTACATTACTTACCTTATGGTGGATAAATTAAGAGCAAGTTATAGGCTAGACATTAGCTCTAATACATATCTTTATTTTTATGCAAGCCCACATTCATCTCATTTCCCAGAACAAAGGAACAGATTATATTTTACTATTTCTGTCAGCATGTCTTCGCATTTCAGTATAAACTGGGCCATTTCCATAAAAACATATTATTAATCCTCAAAACAGCAGAATGTTTTCTGTATGTTTATCTCACACATTGTCTGTTCACTTTTTTAATATACTTGCATGTTAAAGTAAAATATTAAATGTCCCTAAACGTATATAACATAGAAGCCATAAACATTTGCCAAATGCTCTTCATATTCACCCACTTCTCATGCCACTCAGCATGGTCCAACACCTTTCCTCTGAGCTGATATGGACTGTCTATTTGATCAATATGTCCAATCCTCCTGGGCCTGCAAAGGAAATCTGAAATCCAAATCCTTGACACTTGACTTTTGTAATTCTCTCTATCGATACCAACAACACCTCAGAAGTTATTTATCAATGTCAATGAAGCATTGATTCTCATCTTACAGTTTGTAAACAATGTCACTGTGAATTTTAATGCAAGAAGCAAAGGGGAAAAGGGCATAGATGTGTATCATATGGTAGTCTTCCAGATAAAGTATGGTTAAAGTTAGCATATAGACTATTTTGTCAAGTAAATGCAGCAGCTAATGAATACTACTTCAGATATAAAACATGGAAGCTTTTTAATTATATCACCTGGAATAAAAAGTACACTCGTAGGATATTTTTCCACAGGAAAAAAAAATAATTAGATAACAAAAATCTGAAGAAAAGACACATTTGACACTTTGGGACAGTAAGACTCCTGTCTTTATTATCACTTGGGATATGAAGAAGATCTGCAACTTCACTGAAAATTTCAGATTCTTGCAGAGCTATGGATTGAAGAAGCAATTGCTAGTGATGACTATTTTTTCTTACCTCTCTTACGACACTTTTCATGTTTTTTTTAATCCCTTGCAATTGAAATTATTGAAGCCAAAATATGCAAGGCAGTATTCTGACTAGGTATGTCAAGATGACAACCTGTTTATTATGAGGTACATTCTTCTTTCTAGTTATGACTTTAAAGAAGGAGGTGGGGAGGAGAAGTTTTATTCCTAAACAACAGCTACAAAAAGAATCAGAAAATAATACAACTAGTGGATTATTAATGCTGTATATTTCTGTTTAAATATCACAGAGGCTCGCCTAAGTATGTCACCACTAGGAACGGATATTAATCCAACCATTTCATTTTCCTTTGATTACATATAAGTTATGTTCTTCATATTTTAAATTTCACATTCAAAAGTTAAATATTCATGCTTTGTAGGATTTTGCTCAGTGTTTACATTTTCAAAGCCAACAGAACTCAGCCTGCTTCTAGTGATAACTGTAAGAAAAAAGAACTTATTTTAAAGGAACATAAAATATGTAGAAAAATCTCACTGATATATTTTGCTTTATACTTTGTGGATCTTCATCTTTCTTCAGAGCAATGCTCCACTGGATATATGACAAGCTACAAGTCTAAAGATATATTACTATATTAACTTCATTTATGCTGTTCGGATACCACTACAATACTCTAGGCACCACAGTCATTTTCTTTTCTTACTTGCAATAATTAACATTAGAGAACAAGAGATAGCTAAATTAATTTATAACTTTATAGTTTCTTATACTAATTATTTCCTCTTCTTATATTTTAGGTCATCCTGTCATTCCTGCAAACACTAATCAATCATGGGATTTGAAGTTAATACTACTAAATAAATGAATTGCTTAATCTCCTATGACCATCTATACATGCTTCATCTTCACAAAGCTTATCAATTTTATGTCATCAAGGACAGAGCGACCTTCATTTCCACAAAATGTCTCTTGCTACTGGACAAGTTGGTTGTAAATTTATCACTTATCCTCAGGAAGAAAGTCCTTCGAAATCTGCATTTGACAAATGCAACTCTATGTTTTATCAATTGACCAGGTCATACTGAATTCCAAAACCATAACCGTGGAATACTAAAGGGTCTGTTGCTTTTCTGAACATTTCAGCTAAAATGAAGGACATGCAACTCAAAATTAATTTTCTACTTGGCCTAGTTATCACTGCAGTGGTACAGGCTGTAGAAAAAAAAGCAGACTGCCCAGAGTTGTGTATATGTGAGATCAGACCCTGGTTCACTCCCCGGTCTGTGTATATGGAGGTTCCAACAGTGGACTGTAATGACTTAGGCCTTTTTAATTTTCCAGCCAGGCTGCCTGCCGACACACAGGTTTTACTTCTACAGACTAACAATATTGGAAAAATTGAACACTCAGTAGACTTCCCAGTGAATTTAACTGGTCTAGACCTATCTCAGAACAATTTATCCTCGGTGGCCAGTATTAATCTTACAAAGATACCGCAGTTGCTTTCTGTGTACCTTGAAGAAAACAAACTTACTGAACTCCCTGAAGAATGTCTCTCTGGACTCCACAATTTACAAGAGCTTTACATTAATCATAACATGCTTTCTATGATTGCACCGGGAGCTTTCATAGGCCTCAAAAATCTTCTCAGACTTCATCTCAATTCAAATGGTCTGCAAATGATCAACAGTAAGTGGTTTGAAGCTATTCCTAATCTGGAGATTCTCATGATTGGAGAAAATCCAATAATCAGAATTGAAGATATGAACTTTAAGCCTCTTATCAATCTGCGCAGCCTAGTTTTAGCCAGCATAAATCTCACTGAAATACCAGATAATGCTTTGGCTGGCCTTGAAAATTTAGAAAGCATTTCCTTCTATGACAATAGATTTGTTAAAGTGCCCCATATTGCTCTTCAAAAGGTTACAAATCTTAAATTTCTGGATCTAAATAAGAATCCCATTAACAGAATACGAAGGGGAGATTTTAGCAATATGCTGCACCTGAAAGAGTTAGGAATTAATAATATGCCTGAATTGATTTCCATAGATAGTCTTGCTGTTGATAATTTACCAGATTTAAGAAAAATAGAAGCTACCAACAATCCAAGATTATCATACATTCATCCAAATGCTTTCTACAGACTTCCCAAGCTGGAATCACTCATGCTCAACAGCAATGCACTGAGCGCCCTGTACCGCAGTACAATAGAATCACTGCCTAACCTGAAGGAAGTTAGTATACACAGCAATCCCATTAGATGTGATTGTGTCATCCGCTGGATTAACATGAATAAAACAAATATTCGCTTCATGGAGCCAGAGTCTCTGTTTTGCGTAGACCCTCCTGAATTCCAAGGCCAGAATGTGAGACAGATACACTTCCGGGAAATGATGGAAATCTGTCTCCCTCTGATAGCTCCTGAAAGTTTTCCATCTACTTTGGATTTAAAAACTGGCAGCCATATTTCCTTACACTGCAGAGCAACAGCAGAACCAGAACCTGAAATCTACTGGATAACACCATCAGGACATAAACTTTTGCCTAATACTATTTCTAATAAATACTACATTCATTCTGAAGGAACATTAGAAATAAGTGATGTAACACAGAAAGAAAGTGGCTTATACACATGCATAGCAACGAATTTAGTTGGGGCAGATCTAAAGTCGGTCATGATTAAAGTGGATGGCTCTCTTCCTCAGGACAGCAATGGACCTTTAAATATTAAAATAAAAGATATAAGATCTAATTCTGTTTTGGTTTCATGGAAAGCAAGTTCTAAAATTCTGAAGTCCAGTGTTAGATGGACTGCTTTTCTGAACGCAGAAAACTCTCAGGCTGCACAGAGTGCTCGAGTACCATCTGATATAAAGGTATATAACCTTACACATCTAAATCCGTCAACTGAATACAAAATTTGTATAGATATTCCCACTATTTACCCCCAGAATAAGAAACAATGTATCAACGTAACCACTAAAGGACTAGATATGTCAGTGAAAGGCTATGAAAAGAACAGCATAATAGGATTTCTTGCCTGCCTTGGTGCTCTTCTGGGAATCATCTCTGTGGTATATCTCTACAGCTGCATCTCACGAGACATGAACCATGATGTCCAACACAGCTATCTAAAGAATTACCTGAAGAAACAATCCTTTTCACTCAATGAGCTTTATCCTCCTCTAATCAGTCTTTGGGACATGGGCAAAGAAAAAAGCACAGCAATGGAAGTGAAATCAACTCTAATAGGCGTACCAACCAACATGTCATAAATATCAATTTCTGAAATAAAAAGCACAGGACTGTATTTGTGCTAAATAAAAAAGAAACAAGAAAAAGTGTATCTTTTAGAAATTAGATGCCTGGACTTTGCTGCTGACAAATAGGAATATATACTGCCTCAGCATAAGAGAAGAATTTTAACTAAGGCTTCTAAGGGTATTCTACCAACCAAATACAATTAACTTTGTTTTCTAGAACTTTCATGGGACTTTTAAGTCTGGAATACAGTGCAAGTAGCCAAGAACATTTTCTGTATTTTATTTTATTTTTTTTTACTATTACTTAAAAGTAGTGGAACTGAGCAATACCTCCTCCTGTGCTGTATCACATACAATAGCCACGAGTTTTGCAGTGAAAAGATATACTAGGATTGACACATGGTATAATGAAATGGACAAATTCTGTAGAGTAGACACAGTGAGTATGTGAAATTTTTTTATGAGGAAAATACATTTTTGATTAAAATCAAAACTGTTTTTGGCTTGTTTGTTTCTAGAGAAGTATTCTGGGTGCTCTTGTCTGACAATAAACAAATTCATTATAATATCTGATAAAATATTTCCTTACATATTCTCCTGTTGAAATGCCAGTTGGATCACATAGGTCATTTTTGCTGCTTTTAGGCTGTACAAGTGCAATGACTCGCATAATAAAACACTTTCACAAAGTACTTACCCATACTGGTTAGTAATAATAACTGTATTTTACATATTGCTTAATGTGGGAGGAGGAAGAGAGAAGGGCAGAAAGGAGACATAAGACTGACATGGAAATAGATTATTAGCTACTGATAAAAGCAAGTTCTGAGCTACTTTGGTATTTTCCCAGAAGACTGAGAAATAAATGCATTTTTTAGACTCAGAAAATATAAATCCAATATTTTGTCTTCAATCAAAAGGGAAATTCAGTTATTAGTAATGTCTAAACTTAAGGCTGTGATACACTGAACTCATCTAGTTTGAACAGCTTAGATGATATTAAGGATTTCTTTGTAGACCCGCACACTTCTCTTCAGCAATAACAACAACTGACTAGTTTATAAACCTCCCCAGCTTTCACAAACTAACAAGCAATAAATGACTGACAGAAACATTATTAGTAGAAATGAAATAAATGAAATGAAATGAGAACAATGAATACCTGACTCATATCAAAGTTAAAATTCTCATGAGAGTAGGACTAGGCTCATGAGCAGTGAATGTGCTCAAAATCCTGTTGATCAGAATTTTGATTACAAGCCAACAACGACTCTTGCAGGATGACTACTACCAGGTCCATTAGAGAAAAGACATCTGACCGCTAAGAAGATATGGTGACTCCAGATAAAGAAACTGATAACTAAACTTTATGTTATTTCATTTGATGGTTATGAACACAAACAGGAAGAATGAAGAAAAAAGTTATCACTGAATACTGTAACTAGGGAATTAAGTATTAACTGAATGCAAAGGTAGCTTGTATTAAAAAGTAAAAAATAGGAGTGGCAAACATACTTTTAAGTAATTCACAGGTTTTACATATTTAAAACTCTACAATAACATACATTTTATTTTTTTAGACTTGACTGAAGTAAAAATTTCTGTGGAATCACTGACAGCATTTTTGTAGACAGAAGCAGAAGAACTACCTTTTGTACATAGAAATTCTCTTTTTCCGCATATTTATAGTTTTTTACATACTTTAAAAATATTATTGGCATGTAAGCATTCATAACATGGAAAAATCATTTCATTTGCCCTACTGCTATTTAATAACATGCATTGGTTTCACAGATGTCATTTTTTCAAATTAAGGTTGAGGATAATAAAATTATGCAAAGGTTATTTTCAAAATTTTTAAAGGCAGAAACAACCTGGTGCTAATTCTAAACTACCAACAATAGGATATTAATAGGTTTTATATGCTTCAATGAAAAAAAAGAAAACCAACAACATGATGAATCAATGTCATACACAGAGGAACATTGAAATGTATCAGATAAAGACACTGAAAGTGCATATATGATTTCAGCACCATAGACAGAGCTTATGGAGTGCTGCAATTTATCAAAAGAAGGTACCCATCACTGCAGCCACCACTGTGCAGATACTGTACATGTTAACAAGAACATGTGGGCATATCTTGAATTCCTTCCTTTTGAATCAAGCTGCATGTTGAACTTACAATTAATACAGCTTAGAAACAAGAATCTCTTTCAGGCAAAAACAGCTCCACTCAGTTTTATAAACAACGAACACAAGCATGAAAATTCTTCCCCCCACCTCCATCCCCCAAGTGAGCTCTGATTATATCTACTTTATTTAAGCATCTCATTAAAAGTTTTTGTTTCTAGATAAAATGCATTAGCATATAGAATTTTCGTACTAAACTGCTGAGTAACTAAGTATATCTCACAAGTATTTGAATCACTCTGTAATTTATCTTGATATCAAATGAAAATATACCTTACATTTTAAGAAGAAATTGACGATTCTATTGCTCATTGCTCAGATGCAAATCATTTAATTTATCTCTCAAAAAGAAAAATACACTTGCATTTCGATAAATAACTTTGCAATCCTCTTCTGACATGACTTTGAGATAGCCATTTTATAATTTAACACCTTCCTTTCTCCATCTCTGAAAGACTAACCTGAGCTTTTGTTTTTAATAGGGAAAAAAAAACACTTTGGTAACGAAAAGACACATTTCCAGTAATCACTACTGAATTGAGTAATATTCTTTATTTGCGCGTCCTCACAGCTATCACTTAAGAGTGCTACTTTAAGAAATACTGGGAAAACATCCAAAAGAACAGCGTCAAAAGCGTCTCTACAATAGGTTACAAGATCACAGAATTTTCAGTAGCTCATATAATTTGAGAATTTTTACACCATAAAACAGCGGGAAAGAAACGAATTAATTTTATTCTGGCATTTGACAGCAAAACTCTCTCTGAAACAAAAGAAAGGAGAAGGCAAGATCAGTGTTTGAAAAGTCTGGCAAAGCATAAGACATTAATTCAGTGTTTGGATTCAGTTGCCTTACCTCTTTCTGTCAGTTACTAGACTGAAAATAGCAATGCTCTATTCATGGAAAGATTAAGCATTTACTTCTTGGTAAAACATTTACAAATATAAATTCCAATATTCCATCAGTTAACACAGACAAGATGATAAATACATATGTACATTTAAGTTTCTGTTCTAGCTACAATGATGTGAAACTGTAACTTCAAATAGTAGCTAAAAAATAGATAAAAGATGCCAATTTCCCTCTTAATAAAAAAATCAATTTCCAAAATTCACTAATAAAATGCATTCTGTTTGTGTAACCTTAACCACTGACCTCAAGATAACTTAAAGAATAAAAGGAGATTCTTTCCTCGATCTTGTGCTGGTTAGTCATAGAAAAGACACGAGGATCAACAATTCTTTAGTAGTATTTGTTATCTGAAGCCAGAGGAGATGTTTCAGAAAAAGTGCCTCTATTATGTAGAAAAAAAGTTCACATTTACTAAGCGATTCCAGAAGAACAGAGGAGAAAAAGAATGCACTCAATAGAGTAAAATCAGATTCTTGACAAGAAACATAGCAGAAAATGCGCAATCAGTATGAAAACCACAGGAGACATTTTTAAGGATACAGTTAAACAAAACAAATAGAACAGCCTTTGAGCATAAACCACTAAAGACAAACCAAGATTAACAATTCACCACATGCTAAATATGAGAAAACTTGCTTGGAAAAAATCAGCTACCATATTCTGTTTTTGTAGATGTTATAAACTAGATAACTAGAAACATATATTGAGTTGAAAAGTACTGGTCTACAGAAGATCATGTTACTTCATCATAACACAACTTACCAAAAAATATCTTGGATAAAACTGAAGAGGGAATGACAGAAAAAGTTAAACAAGTGATTTTTTAGAACACTTTGGGGTTCTATGATCAACAGTGCAAAGATGATGAAATAAACTGCTAAGTAGGAAAAATACTCATTTTTTGTGGAATATGGGCTGACCTTACCAACTAATTGGTTTCGTAGATTAGTTGGTTGACCTACAAAATGTGTAACTTGAATACCTTCTGATTTAATACCACTGCAAAACAGCCTGAATCAGTCTCCTAGGGAAAAGACTAAAGAGATACTGGTGAGAATACGGTACTACAACAATAACCACAGAACAAGAAGGATTATGAGAACAGGAGAAATATTCTGTGAACACAAAATGAAGACACTGAGATCAAAATCCAAACAACATGTCATAGGTTGTGAGAATGAAAAGAAAAAAACACCTAAATTATTGATTTAACAGTTCTAGAAGTCGGGTTTTAGACAAAATAATTGCAATTACTCATTTACATAGATAATTCAACTTCAGTTACTACTAAAACATGGTGAGATATGAATGACTGGTACTAAAGTACATGGCCACTTCATATCTTGTGAGATCTGTCCTTTGAAACTCAGAACTGATCCATTCAATAAAAATTCTGAAGGAGGTGAATCCTCTTGGAAAAAAAGCAAAACAAAACAAAACAAAAAACTGGTGTTCTTCAAACATTAAAAATGTTTTCTATGATTTCTTTAAGCATTAAGGAAGAAAACCTTCCGTTTTCATTTGCCAAATGACTGACTGTGCAGGTATTTACATAACATGAATTAATAACAAATCATTAAATGAAATGCAGATATGAAATGTTGACATTCTTGTAGAACATTTGATATTCACTGAACCAACGATCTCAGGTTTTAAAAAGTTCCTTTCAAAAAAAAAAGTGTTTATTTCTTTCTAATTCTCAACCCACAAAGACATTGAAGTAATACTCTGTAAACCAACAGCCTTCAAAGCAACTGAATCTTTTGCTAAGTCATTCTTCCTTTCAGAGGAAGATGAAAGCTACAACTAAAAATCCTTTTGCTGCTTGAAAAAAAATATGCTGTTTACATTTCACTTGCTCAGGTTTGTTTTGTTTTGTTGGGGTTTTTTTTGTTGTTTTTTTTTCCTCAGCTTCAATTGTTTTTACACTCTTTTTGCCCAAAATCCTTTTATTTGCTTTGCTGTCTCCTGTACGTTCCAAGCTCTCTGTTAGTCCTATGCTTATTTCCTGCTACTATTGTTTTAGTTTCCAGCACTCCAAGTAAGGGCAGATGTTGTCTGACTTAATAAAGAAATTATCAAGCAAACATCATATTTGGGAGCAAAGTATTTGAATACTGAAACATAAATATTAAAGAAAGACCTGGAATTCTTAAAGAAAAACCTGGTGTACAACAAATCAGCTAATGACATGAAGTATCTTGCATAAAGCATAAAAATGTAATGACAGTCAAATGAAAATAATGGGAGTAAGGTAAAGCTGAAAGGGTAGGCAATTTGGGCAGATGGCCTATTCCTGATCCTAAAATAGTGGATGTTCTTTTCAACATTACAGTTTAGAAGAGTGGAAAACTACTCCATCTGCCTTACCCTTATGTAGCTATTGTTCCTCATTCGTGTTGATTGCAATTTCATGCTGTGCTCCAAACAGCCATAATGCTTTTGGGAATCACAAAGCTACATGCTGTATGTATTCAGGTGTGAAAAGAAATTTAGAATAAATGGACAAAAGAACAAAGTATTTATTATAATAATTGTAGTTGCTTTATCCAAGATCATTTATATTCATATTTCTATAAAATATACCATCTCATGGTATATGGGAATTTGGAAGCATGGAATTTCACCCCACAGGTTGAATTCACTAATTCTCTCCCACCCACTCAAAGTATACAGTCCTGTAACACCATGATCATCTAACACTATTTCCCGAAGCAGGAATTCTCCCCTGAAACAGAAATGAATGAAAGCATATGGAAAAATACATCTATACTGAAATAGCTTCTTAGAGCCACAGTGAAGAGTCCTATTTTTCCTTCCAAGAATTACCCATTAAAGATACCAAGATATACAGATATACAGATTATTGGGTTCCATGCACTACTCTGATACAGGTCAAATTGTGTTTCCCCACTAGAGCTCAAGATAAAACAGAAATGCAGAGGGCAGCTATACATACAAGAGATAAGATTTCCATAGCTCAGTGCTAAATTAAGGGTGAGGGAAGGCTATAGCTCCTGCCCTAGATAGTACTTACTGCTTCAAAATGTCCGCACGTGACACAACACTAATTTCTAAATTATTATTATCAACTATACTGGTTGATTCCTTTTTAACAGTTCAATCCAAATTTTATCTCTATATGCCATGCAGATTTAGAGTCAGATTTCCCACAACCAATGCAACAATGATACTCCATAATATTTGGCTTAACATATCTACTTGAGACTGGATTTGATTAGACAAAACTGTTCGTTGTCGGAGAGACAGCCCTCAGGTTCACGCAGAGAAGGAAAACAAATCTGAACAGATTCATGTTCATTACAAGGTATTCAGAGTCGATCTCTTCAGTCCTAACTTGTGCTGAAGATTCCTACAGAAACATACTTATTTCACTCTCCATCACCTAAGATGACCTGAGAGAAGGGCCTGTAAGGCAGTAAGTAATAGTTTCTTCTACAAACAGAAGGCAAAACCAAGGAAGCAATCAAGACACAAAAATGAATCTACACTCAGTAAATGTGGTTTCCAGTGACATCACAACAGTGCAGAAATGACCTTATTCATCTTTTTAATGCTAGCAACTTCAGTATACCTTGAAGGATACATAAGATTATCTCTGTAATTAAGAAAAAAAGTGAGGCATGCCCAAACTGAGGTATGCAACAGTATGAAAAACACAAAACAGAGTGAGAAAATGAATGCTGCTTTTCAAGCTAACCAAACTATTTGTATTTCAGTATATAAACACACTCAGATTCTCTGAGATGGCTGTTGGGCATAAAATTTGATGGCAGAATCTTGTCAGATTTTTTTTTAATATATACATAATTGTATTCTTGCTCTTAACAATGATGATGATCTGTTTGTGTCTCAACCATGAATTTCAGCTAAACTTAAAAACATACAAGATTGTACAAGTTTACCTGAAGTAATATAATGCATGCAGACCGCCATTGCAATTCCATTTCTTCTAAAGCCATATAAGATGATTTTATGGGTCACTTCCAACTTGGGATATTCTATGATTCTAAGAGGATTTCAATTCTCAAGGTAGGATAAAACATGTCTCCATTACTTCCAAACTCCTACTTTGAACTTCAAAATAGCACTCTCCACCAACACATGCATATTCACATTATCATGTCCAAATCGCTACATTAGAGATCCAATTCAAAATTACTTTCTTTTCAGTCCTTCCAGGAACTTCAATCTCTCACACCTTTCACATTTTTTCCATTCATTTAGCATTAACTTACTGTTCGCTCCTATAAAAAACCACATTAGCCTGGTCATGCAGTCTTCCTTTTTAATTAGGTCATGCAGTCTTCCTTTTTAATTATAATTTCATTAATGCTTCATATTTTTCCCACTCTTCTACAAAATGTATCTTTCCTTATGTTATTTGTTATGATTCTTGCACAATTACATGAAAAAAAGAAAATACTAAAGCTTAATTCTTCTGAGGATTTGAGTGCAAATTTCAAGTGTAGCTCGAGGAAAATTGCTTCTTTCAAAAAACTAGATATATGACTTATAATCCATACGACGAACACCATTCAGAGCCTGACAAAGAACAGTGGAGAGTCTGGTCAAATTTTAACATGTCTCGAGCAATGCTGACATCTTTGCAGCGCTGTTCCCCCAGCCTTCTTCAACAGTTAACTGTTCTTCATCATTATGCTAACTAAAGCTCAATCTCTCCCTTGGTCTTCAAAAGGCTGATTAAAATGTAGGATGTCCACTCATGCCAGAATAATTTTAAGTTATTTCTAGCTTGTATGCTGTCTGCTTTATTAGAAAGATAAATCAGAGAGAAAATAATCTCATTATTAATCCAGGCTTTTGATAACATATAACAGTTTCTGAGCATATACAAATAAACATGTTACGCTAAAGCAAAGCTCTACTGAAGACAGTATAAAAGCAATGTGCATCATTTATTTAATTGAAACATTACATAGATTTTTAATTACAACAAAATGGGAAAAGAAGGACATTATTTATTTAAAATACTTTAAATAAAAAACTTTATGGAGGACATCTGTTTCAGAATTAAATAATTAAGAATCCACTAAAGAAATATTGGGTAGTCTAGAATTGTATGTAGCAGCAAAGGAATATTCTTTACATTCAGATACAAACAAAATTCATACACTGTACAATATATTCTAAACTATAATGAATTTATTGCAAGATATCACCAAAAATTCAGGATTCCCTCAGATTCAAATTCCTCCTCACTTACAAGTTTGCAAGAGCCTGCTTCTGCTATTCATCTCTAACAATCAATTATCTTCCTACAAGATTTCTTAGGCTTTAGCTTGTCTTCCTCCTCCTTTTCTCTCATTCATCTGTAAATGTATTTTTGCTTCAATTATCTTAAATGTGAAAGATCCCTGTCTTTGTATGTCACGCAACATCATTCTCCCACTATCACTATCTCCTCTTTTGTTTAACATTCTGGCACTAAACTCTATTATTCCCTTTCCAAAACTAATATTCCACTGCACTGGATGTATATAAGAATATAAATTCTCCTTGATAAAACCCTTCCTTTAAAATATGCCATATATAATGAAATGACTTTCCTGTCATTTTTTAATTATTAAAAGTGTGGAAACTACCTCATAAATATTCAGACAATGAGAGAAAGTCTAAGGAAGAAAAAAAAAAGTTTAAAACAAATAAATGTAGACTACAAACCCCATCATACATTGCTAACAAATCAAGCAGGAACCATCACCACAGAGGTGATGAAAAATCAGAAGTCATAGATACTCAATGATAGGCAAGTCAGTGGTAAAAAAAAAAAAACATGGTAGCAGAGGAAGATAGAATTATTTTAAAACAAATCAGAAAGAAGATGGAAGAGTGAGGCCAAAAAAAATGAAACTGCTAAAGCATCAAGTTGGCACCAGCAACAAATAAATAAATATGAGAACAATGAATGAATGGAGGAGCTTCTACATGTAGTTTTAATGATGATGGAGAAAAGTAGGGCAGAGGAAAGGTCCAGGAAAGACTGTTGAAAAGGAGTTAAGACAGAGGTCTAACAGCCCATCCTGGTATCACAGGAATTAATGGTAGCAAGAGATGAATCAGTAGCTGAAAGCAAATTTTGGACAAATTTTGGAAGTGATAGTACTAACAAAGCAGGAGAAAGACTAATGATAAAGAGACAAAGGAACAGCTAAAGAAAACAAGTGACCTTGAAGACACCATGAAATATACATATCCAAACATCTGGAATGAAGTAAGACAAGAATTAACAAGAATGGGAAAGATGGACAAGACAACAGGAATATATGATTTGATTTGGTCAAAATATTTAGTAAAAAAAAGCTGCAAGAAGCTTCTGAAACCTGTAGGAGACAATCATGTTTAGGAGATATAATTTCCATATCTTATAAGCAATTATAAACCAAGTGTCAAGAAAAAAGTTACAGAACTAATTGAAAAACAAGTAATACAGAACTATTTATTAGCAAGTAAAGAGAAATAAAGGCTTAAACAATGAAGAAAATCGTGTTTGGAAAGTCTGGCTAAAGTGAGGAAGGCAGCTGTAACAGGTATGGTCATTTGGGAGGTTTCATCCAAGAGACAATTGAAAGCTGATAATCCTGTGTTATTAGGCAAAATAAGAAATCTCAGTGGGAAGGAGACATTACTGCCTCTAATTAAGGACAGAGCTCAAAGTCCAGGAACTGCTTAACAGTATCAGTTATAATGCCACTAATAACTAATTAAGGTTTGTGATTTCCTAAACATTACCACAGCCACAGCAATTCTTACTGTCACTTTTACAAAGCCTCAAAAAACCTTAAAAATAATTAATTCTAAAGGATTAACTCAAAAATCCTTTTAAAGGCAATAACAAAAGATACTGGAATGTATTCAAGTTTGTTCTAAGTTATACCCAAAGAAAATGTACTCCACTAAAAAAAAAAAAAGCCAATTATTGTCAAACAGACTAAAAGCTTAAAGAAAAAGAAATGGTAAGAGGAGGATAGAGGACAGAACACAGAAAACAAAACCCCTAAAATTAAGAAAAGATGGAAGGCAATGATTTAATATTATATAAGTTACACTAATATATTTAAGTTATACATGAAAATACTCACTGAAGAAAGAGGCAGACAGAATACAGTACAAGAAACATCAACGAAGAAGAAATTATTTCCCTTCAAGAATGGAAGTTATCACTAACTGAAAAATAAGTAAAAACTTGAAAATGAGGCAGACTGAATAATCTAACCAGGATGTCAGTGTGTAAAACCAGAACACTTAAAGATGCCCCACAGATGCTCTTTGGAGAGGTCTGAATGGTAATTCCATAAAGCGTAATGCAGAACTTCAAGGCTTTCACTACCTTGGGTCCAAGTGAACTTGACCATAATCAGTCCGACAGAAAGGAACATTAGCTTAGTTTCACTTCCTCCACTCCTGATTAGTTTGGAAGGATCCTACATTCATACAGAAAGGTGCTAAAATACCCCGTACTATCCATGGTAGCTTGAGCAATAATATACAGCACTCAAAGGGTAGTGGTTAATGATCTGTAGAGAACAGATACAAGCAGTGTTCCTAAGGGCTCTGTTCTGGGATTTATCCTGCTTGGCATCTTTATCAGTGACTTGGAGGAGGAGGCAAAATCATTATGAAGTGTGACAAGCGCTAAAGTGGAGGACGCAGTCAGTATGTCTGCAGACAGAGCTGCCATTTAGAGGGAACTAGAAAGGCTGGAGAACTAGGCCAACAAGATCTCATGAAAGCAGGGAGATAGGCATAGTTCTCACCTAGGATGGACTACCCCCCAAATAAGTAAAAGGCTGAGAATGGCTCACTGTCCACAGAGGCTGAAAAAGACCTGAGGGTCCTAATGACAGTTGGCTAAACATCCCTGGTAGTATACCATCTTTCCTGTATCGAAGAAGACAGAGTCAGGCATATTACTGAGGTGCAAAGCAGGAGAATGAGCAACAACAATCATGAACTGAAAGAAGGAGGAGAGGGAAGTCTCAACTAGATACAGAAAAAGTAATTAATTAAAAGGAAAATAATCTTGGGAATAAGTTGCCTAGAGATGTTAAGAAATTTCTGGTTTTGAAGATTTTTCAGCACCCAACTGGGAAAAGCAATAAGCAATGTGATCTGGTTCATGGTTGACCCTGTTCTGAGCAGGAGGTTGAACTAGATGACCTTTCACCCAACCTGAATAATTCTGCCAAGGAACTATATTCCCAAAAAAGAGTATATGAGACGCAAACTGCTCAGAGAAGCAGAAATATTTTAGCTGAAATGACTCCAAAGTTTTGATCAGGAATATCCTCTTATTCCTTTTTAAATGATACAAAAGGCTCCAGAATAACTGCAGTCTTGCAGAGGAGCTCTAGCTTGGGTATGTTGTTAGGCCTTTCAAATCCCTAAATTTTAAAACTGTGTTCATAATGCAGTAAAATATTTATCTTGTTTCAATATGTGATCTTACATTATTTTAAAAACGCTTAGTCTACTTTTTTCAAAGTTCTTAGAAATTTCTTACATACATATGTCTACCATTTTTACTATGATGTTCCTTTCAAATGTCCAAACGGCACAATTTTACATAAATGTGAAGCAACAGACTCAAATTAAACATATGAATGTTTCCTGCTTTTTTTTTTTTTTAATTCCAACCCAGATGCAAGTAACTAGCTATAACTAGCATCCTTTTTTATGGAGTATAAAAAATTTAAAATAAATCCATCAACATGAAAAAAAGATTCAAATTACCTTCTTCCTTCTAAAAAAATATGAAACTTTAATGATCTGGAAATCTTTCCTTTTGTACTCCTAAGTATTTCAAAGTTTCACTTAGTTGGGGAATGGTTTTACTCTGTACCTTCCATATTAGCATTTTGTTTAGCAAAATTAGCAAGGCTAAAAAAGTAATACAAAAAGAAATAAGAAAAAATGAAAAAAAAAATAGAAAGAGAATCTACCTATCCTAGGAAGAAAATTACTGGAAATATGCATGGAAAATGCCACAGAAATCAAAACATTCAGTCACAAAGCAGAAAACTGATAATAAGCAGAGTTTAAAAATGGTGAAATATCACTGGCTAGTGGGAACAAGGAACACTTGAGAAAATACTATTTTTCTGGTAATCTAAGCTACATACCTGTTAAATTCTGATTACAATGCAATCAATTAGCATTCAGGTATAAACACAGGAGTACAATGAAAGATGTTTTTAAATCACAAGTTTGCTTAGCTTGATATTGTGTCTTTGACAAGGTTCAAAAGAGGATGCCTAACACAGAGCAAAGGATCAGGGGAATACTGCTGCGCACCAGACCCTATTTGCATTCCTGGACCTCAGGAACTTCCTCACCCAGGGGGGACCTTCAAGCATCTTCATGTTTAACAGCTTTCCATGCACTCTTCCCTAATTAATTCATCTGATCAGTTTTTGAACTTATGGAAGTATTTAGCATTCAAAACATCCTCATGATGTGCCATTGAGTTCTAACAGCGTTTAACAACATGCTAAAGAGATGTGCGAATTTTTAGTCATATGCAATTATAGAGCCTTTATTTTTTCATATATACAGAGGATTCACAAACATTTTTCTTTTTAAACAGAAGAGTCAACTTTCTCAAAATTTTGGTGAATTTTATATCAGAATTCTAATGTTTCCAATATCCTAAAATAGGTGCTATGTTCTGTTAGATTTCCAGATTTAGTCAGTCTAAGCAAACCAAACACAAAGACCTGCTTTGCTCGGGATCAGAAGAATAGTGATTGGTGGAAGAACCCTAATAAACTAACCTGTGAAAACAGAGCATGGTAAATGAGCACCTGACACCATTAAAGAATGACTAAATGGCTGTCCCTGGTATGAAACCCGCCACAGAGACCCAGGGAAAGAAACTTTCCCCAAACACTTGGCGAACTTAACTTCACTGCCCGAAGTAAAAATGTGGGAGATAGAGGGAAAAGAATTTGGGGATTGTGTAATTGTATGGCAAGTTTTAAGTAGTAACAGGAAAAACAGGAGGAAAGAATCCAGGTGGATTTGGTAGAAATTACTAAGGAAAACAAAGGGGGAAAAAGCATAAAAGGGAAGAGTCCACTCACTTGTAAGTCTGTTGCTGGTCAGGATGCTTGTCTGGCCAAGTGTTCTACCTGATCACTCCAGTCTGTCCTGTCTCATTAAACTTTAGTCCTAACTATTCCCTGTGTAAGTAAGCCTTCCAGTCTGTGTGCATGCGTGCACAATTTGCTAGAGAATATCAAGCTGAACTGAAACCCCTGTGGGACAAGAGATGTCAGTGCCAATTGCTCAAGAGGGACTGCAGGGCTGGGGGACTCACAGGGCTGGGTGCCAGTAAATGTAAGATACTGGGGCCTATGGCACAGCTCCAAGGCAAACTAAATGAACATCTGAAACTAGCCATTCAAGAACCATGATGTGTTGTGTGTGGCTTTAGATGTGAGCACTAGCAAACCTCTTATCAACTGGACAAGGGGGAACAGGATCAGACTATTCATTCTGTTCATGTTCAGTATGTTTCCACTGCCGCTGGTAAAGACACTTTCTGTCTGTGCTGGTCGGTTGGCTGGCCACAGGTGTATACTGCACTATGTGGGCATCTGGCCATAGGAAATGTGTGTTCAGCCTCTCCACAAGCTGAAACTTGGAATATTTATTGTAAACAAAATCAGAGGATTGACCTGATTAATTAAACCCAAAACAATAACTATATATACATATATAAAAAATGTGCCTTTCTACATAGCTTTAAAAAAATGCATCTGATTTCAAAATATTTCATTACAAACATTTCTGTGCTATTTCCACATTTGCTTTCCCCTTTACAATACAAGACCACCTTTCACTGCAACATCATCACCACAGGGTATAGGAATTGATCAGGGGTAGGATTACTGGTTCTGATGTATGCTGACAAACTTTACCTAGTTTTCTCCCAAACTTCAAACATGCTATGCCATTGAAACCATTTGCTTTTTGTCCACAGGCAAAAGAACTGCTTGCTACTAAAGACAACAACCTTTGTTTCTACCTTTGAGATCCTTACAGCTAATCGTTCAAACTGACAGCACCAACCAGGGTCAAAATCTTCTTGTGTTCTCAGGAACACATTATGAGAGCTACACCTTTATTAGTCATACTGCCTCTGGCGAGAGAACATTCAGTAAACAGTAACTGCTTTCATTTTACCTTCTGATATTATTGTGCTATTTCTTTCCAAACAATAATTAATTACATCAGTTTGAGTCTGGTATCCTTATTGCACAAAAAGCTGATTTAGTGATAGTCTGTTGTCTAGTTCTTCAGTGCTGTGACTGACACTTGCCATCTTAGCATTCTTACCCAACCACCTGCCAAACTTTAACACAGTTTGGGGAAGTCTACTCTCTCTGTCCCCAATATTTTCTATTAGCTTCCCTCACGAACTCCCAATCAATGAAAAACACTAGATGCAAGGACTCAAGCTGTATTTAAAATATCTGTTACAGTCTTCAGTCATACAGCTCTGCACTAAACCTTGTCTTTCCATCAACAAGTCAATCATGCTGCAGAAGTAGCGATTCCTTTCTTTTGTCATGCTGATGATAACAGTGGAAGAACTTTAAAGTTCATGTTTGTTCAACATTCTCTACCTCCTTAGTAAGCTGCCTAGAATCCAGCTGGAATTCCATACTAAAGTATCACATGTATAAGTGAAAGGGAAATCTGCACTCCCTTTGGAGCTTCAGCTTCTTCCTGATACGTGCTAGTCAGACCAGCAAAAGCACTTTACTTAATGTAACTAGATACTAATCATACATTTAACTGTATCATTATCTTAAAACCTTTTCCTGTTTCAATTTTCACATTCACTTCAATTGCAAACAAGCCATCGCAGCTCCTTATTTATTTATTTATATACTTGTAATATTCTGAAAGTTTGAAACTGTTATTATCTCCAAAACATTACCTATAAAAAAGATGTGCAGGAAATATCAAAGTTCTTAAAGGCTTTTCATACTTCCTAACAATTTGTTTAAACATGGTACAGCAAAATATTTATTTATTTCCAATATTTTTTCAACTTATTTCACCTTTATTAAGATTTCAGACTTCAATTGATTTGTAAATACTGGTAAAACATCCTCTTCTGCAGTTAAGATAATCAAGCTTCACTTTTAAAATATTTTCCTACTAAAACAGCCACTTTATTGTGAAGTATAAATTTTAATAGCATATAGTGCAATGAATTCACAAGTCTCCGACCCAGCCTAGGATACTGCAAAATCAATTGTGCTCTGAATGACTGCCCTGTAGACTACATGGATATTTTTCCCTTGTGCACAACACAACCTATGCTATAGAGTTTAAAGGAGAAAATGATTCATATTTTCTACTGCTCATTCAAATTCTGTGTACTAGAAACCTCATTTTCTAATTGTCTCAAGATGTTTGTGAACAATTCTCCCAAAGTTTCTATGAGCCACTGATTAGCTTATATACCTTTGCTTTCTGCTTTTATTTTAAAAGAAAGTTTCCATGAATTTCAAAGCACAATGAGTCATTCATAATCTCTAGACTACACACTACATGTAAAAAATTATAAATGCATATGTCCCCTAGCATATATTGTTATTACTCACACTAACCAGCAAGTATTACAAATGGCAGAAATTGTAAGGTTAATTCTCACCTTAAAAGCAACAAAATCAACAAAAATCAGTATTTACGTTATCATTACATTGTTAATTCATGTTCATAATTTTCTAGTCTTGCAATGATTGACTTTGTGAGTAGATTCAAGCATAAAATGTAGCACATACTTAAGAATGTAAGTGCCTATAAACTCAGTTCCACAGTGCAGTGGTTTTGGAACATTTATCCCATCACCTTCAGAGCAGGAATCAACGACCACAATATTCAGTGTTCAAAAGATTCTAAAACTGTTTTTCCAGCAGTAGTCTCAAAACCTCACAAATAATTTAATATCTTACGGTATTGCACTGTTTTACTGTGTAAACAAGTACATTTTACAACACCACAATGTGGAAGTACAATTTAATATTGCAATTCTGCTTTTGATAGGAAATTTGGAGAACAGAACTTTAATGAGAGCATACACAACCTTTAAAACCATGAAGTTACACGCAAATGCACGAACATACATCTACACCAAGGGAAAACCCTACTGAACAACTTTCTGACTCCTCAAAGTTAGGAAATACTGCATTCCACACGTCCCTCCCCCTAAAAAAAGATTTAATTTAGATAAAAGCTTCTTATGAACTATATGCAACTTGGAAAAACATTCTGGGTAATATGCAATTACTTATTTCACATATAATGCTAGATTCAATATTAACATTGAATCATAAGTGATTCTTACATTTACAGTCAGTTGAGCTGCCATGAAGCCAGTATCATACCATGACAAAAATATTTTGTATAAGCAAAGGACAAAAAGCAAGGAAAAAAAATCAGTATTAGAAATTAATAAACTGTAATTACACTAGCGGATGGAGATTTTTTTTCCACACTAGAGAGTTTAAAAAGGTTAGTAACACGGCTAACAACAATAATTGTAAAATTAACTGCTTTAATTACTAATCTAAAATGGAATGTTCCACACAGGTCTTACCTTCAATAGCACTGAAAAGAATGCTACAGAAATTTAATTAGCTTTTGGAAATTATTTCAGTAAAAAGTAACTACAAAAAGATATGAACAGAGTTTAGCTACTAATATGAAAGCTAAACAACACAGGCAAATTAAAACAACAGTCACATTAAAAAATGAAATCCACAAAAGAAGAAATTTCATGAAACTGTTTCAGACTTGGAATCAAAATAAACTTAAACTAGAGGGGGATCTTATCCTGGAGAGAGGAAGGTTCAAGTCCAGCAGAATTTCATGAATCTCCCTAAATTCTAAATCGTCTTTGCTGTTCTGATCTAGTGACTAGTAATTGCAGCATAACTCAACAGAGGTTTAGGAGAACAGTACTGCAAAAAAGGATAGAATCTATTATTACCAAGATGCAACTGAAAAATGAGAATATTTGTTTGTTTCTATGAATGGTCTTAATCATCACTATGCGTATTTAACATGAGTTTTATTTATACTCAGAAAATGAATCCTTTATCACTGAAACACTATACAGACCCTATTCTTATTACAAAATCAGTACTATCTTTTGAATAACAAGGAAAATTAACGCATATAGATTTCCTGATAAAAGAGACTACCTTTTATTTTAAATCACTCTGTTAAAGAAAATCATTCAAACATTTTCTAAAGATTTTATACCACTGCGTAGTGCATGCATTACACAGCAGAAGTACTGATGAAATACTCCCCTATTTACCAACTAATATACACTGAGTTTATTCTTGTTTCTGATGACTGGCATTCATGCCATATCAAATATATTCTTAGTACTTCTCTCTATGCATATGAAGCACTTATGGAGTCAGATCACAGAATCACCAAGGTTGCAAAAGACCTCCAAGATCATACAGTCTAACCGTCCACCTACCACCAGTATTTCCCCACTAATCCATGTCCCTCAGTACAACATCTAAATGTTTCTTGAATACCTCCAGGGACAGTGACTCAACCACCACCTCCCTGGGCGGCTCGTTCCAGCACCTGACCACTCTTTTGGAGAAGAAATTTTTCCTAAAATCCAACCTGAACCTCCCCTAGTGCAACTTGAGGCCATTCCCTCTAGTCCCATCAGCTTGCAGCTTCAGTTTGACCCGGGAACTGCACAGATGCCTCTGCTAATGGCCCCTTGCTTTGTGTTGCCAGGATATCTGCACTTAAAATGATTTCAAAGAATCAGAGATTCACTATGGTTGGAAAAGACCTTTAAGTTCTACTGTTCTGGAAAAAAAGGAAGAAGCAAAGAGACATCATTGTATATCTGAGTAATTCTCCTCAGCATAGCAATGCTCTCTGTTCCACAAATTAAGTACCCATTCTGTGAAAAGGAAGAAAAAAATTAAACTCTAATGAGTTTATAATTTTGTGGCTTTTGAATTTCATAAAGGTATCTTTACTCATGTGTTTCCAGAAACAGTAATAAGCACAATTCAATTGCTTACTACTCATTATTTTTTATACTTCTCCCAAGAACATTTTTATTCATCAATTGACCAAACAAAACAGTTGCAATTTTTAAACCCTTTCTTTTCTAGAAAATCTCTCCAATTATTCGTGACTATACAGTCTCAGTAAGTTTAATGAACTCACTTAGGAATTCTTAGGGTAACCCTGCTTACTACTTCTCTTCATCTCTTACTGATGAATTTTGTATTCCATTAGACAGCCTATTCACCTTTTTTTTCTGAAGTTCCTCAACCTTCCATGGTATTATATCATTCAAATTGTTTGACATTACACATGAAATTTGTCTCCTCTTCAACAGCCCAAATTTTACCACAACATATTAGTTTAGTATGCCGTCATACTAAAAATGACACCACTTTCATTAATCTGACCTCTCATGTTTCATCCAGTATATTACTACCCCAGTATCTGAGTACCATCTGTACAGAATCAACAGTAATAAGGCAATTTTAATGGAGTCTGTAAATTTTACTGGGGAATACTAAGTATCACCTAGTTCTGAGAAAGTTTTACAGTGGGAAATGGTCTGTTATTTTTCTCAAAAAAAAGTCATAATTTAGATCTGTCACTTCTGGAAGATTAAAATCTCCATTATCCCATTTTCATAATTTGTAATAATCTTGTAACATTCAAAATAACACAATATTTTATTATTTTAAATGTGCATATTCTTATAATTCATGCTGGCCTGCTATCTGCAGCTAGCAAAATGCAAAATCTTAGCTTTTCTGCCCTAGCTACAAAAACAGTTATTCAAATAACTGATTTTTCTGATAAAGAAGGAGTTTTCAGTATAGAAGAAGAAAAGATTTAGACTAAGAATCAAGAAACTATAACAGAAACTAACATCAAATTACTACCCTGCTTATAAGCTAAACCCATCACTATTGTTCTATTCTGTCACAGCAATTTGTACTACAAAATAAGATGCACTATGTCATATACCAGTGTCATGATTTGAGCAACAAATTTTAGAACTGCAAATGATATATACATCTATTTTACTGTATGGAACAGCTAAATGAGAAGAAGCATCTGATGAAGGAAATAAATCATGTGCAAAATTCTTGTGAGAAAACAATCTACTAGCTTCCATAATGTATGCTATTAATAAGGTGCCTAACCAATTACAGAAACAAAAGGTGACCTCAGTTTACAGCTGTTACATTTTGATTAGGGCAAAACATGAGAAAAATCCTTCCTAGAAACTATTAAGTCTCACTTCTGTTAGATATTTGCTAGCTTCATCTCCTGCAAAGTCTTCTTGAATTGCACACTTTTATTACAGGCTTTTATAACGTTAAATTAAGCACACTGTAAATATTCTACTTTCATCATTAAAACAAATGTTGTGTAAGTAGAAATAAAAAAAGATTTCTTTTCCTTTTATCTATATGTACTGGCAATGAATCATAGAACAATGTTGAATGGTAGGGTCCTGTGGAGATCATCCTGCCTAAGTCATTGTCAACTTCATAGTTTGATAAGTCTGCTCAGAGCCTCCCCTAGATAAACTCTGAAAAAAAAAATGCATTTATTGTATCGCGTCTTCTTTGAATCGTCTTTTATTATCATTTTTAAATTCTTCAGGCTATCTTGGACTACCAAGCATAGGATTTTTCTATGCTTTTCCTACGAAGAGAAAAAAGAATCTTTCTCCATGATAAGAAGAATATAAAAATAGTATAGAACACAGTCTACCTTTATAACAACAGTTGGATATTTATTTATTTATTTCGGTTATCAAGTGGTAAAAACTAAACAGCAATGTGGCTATTTTTATAACAGATTTCACAGTATGCCAGTGAAAGCTTCCCTTCATATAAATTCTCAAAAAAGACACTTTAGCCAAATAGATCCACGTCCAATAGGGATATATTTTGTTACTGAATTAGGTAACACATCTCAGATCACAGTAGTAATTAAAATACAAAAGCCAACATGTTCATGTGCTCTATTTTCACTTAATGAGTGAGGACAAGAAAATAGGAACAAAGATGGAAATATTTAGGGGGATGTAATAAAGAGAGCTAAACCTGAAGCGTAGAATCCATGTTTATAAAGCCCAGGATTCAGAAGTGGGGAATACATTCGGTTTTCACTCCTTAAGATACTATACCTCACAAGCATAGTCAGTTCTCAGTTACTCACAGTGAAAAGCAAATATCCTCAAGAATCTATTATCTAATATGAATAATCTGCTTTCCCAGTTATTTGTCTGGGCTTCCCCAGAAGGAAATCTAGGACCCAACAAAGGTATGTATCAATGGATTTGTAGACCCTGAATAATTGCAGGGTATGCATGGGGTACAGACATTTTGCTGCCTATTACATGCCAAATGAAAGCAGCTCATTTTCAGACCCAAGATGAAGTTTGAAATAGTATGGGCATGTTTTTGTGTTTTTGCAGCATTGCATTTAAGGTAACATTGCCCATTGTCTTGAGCTATTTCTGCATGGAAATGAGTGATCGTCCTACAACAGTATTAATACATTTTCAAAATGAGACAGAGGTTCTAACCTGATCTAGCCTAACCTCCTGCAACTCACACAACTGCAACCCCTAAGGCAACACAGTGTTGAAATACAGCATACGCACCACATTTAAAAAAAAAAAAATTACAATATGGAAGACCTGCTTTTGCAATGTTGTAATGCAGGGTCAAAATGTCACAATAAAAAAAGAGGCTGCAATTTTAGTTTAATTGATTGATGCAATGTCATGTAGAAAGAACTAATGTAAATGACCTCTAAGCAATGTCTGCTATTAATTATGACTTGCAACTCAGAAAAACCTCTTACTGAATAAATCTGAAAAAAAAAGCATAAAGCATATCTCTTGAAGAAAATAAATTGAGATTTTTATCTAGAAGATTTAGGGAAAAAAAATAAATTTAGATTTCAACTGTTCAAAAGAATTACCTCCTCATATATAAAGAATTGATTTCTGTTTTGATTTATATCTAAGAAATTACTTAAGACACCGCAGAAAAAGTTGAAAGACATTGTCCCTTGCAGGGACTATTTAATTTACTGGGTAAGCTCATACAAAATCTTTATTAGATAGCAGTTTGCTTGAAAGACTGACAAACAGAATCAAGGACATCCATTATCAGAAGAAATTCCCTTGCTCATTTCTGTTAGGCATTTTTTTTGTCTCCTCACAATTAATTCATTTTACTTTCAAACACTCTTTTCATCCAATACAATTTCATTGAATGAAAACTTGTGCTGGGAGAGGTGGAAATAAAAATACAGTTATGATTTATGATAATAAAATCAAGAGAAGTTTATTCCCTTACCTTCAGAGTCGAAACTTAGAAGGTTTTTATATATATATATAAGGCAAGTAAAAGGAAAGCAAGCAAGGAGCTGTTTCTGTGAAAAAAAAAAGTTTCAGACTTCTGTCACAAAGGATGCTTTCTTCTCTCCATTTTTTGTCTACCTGAACCACTGCTGGACTTCCTCTTCAGCACTGCACACTGAGGCTATAAGTCCAAATTCCCTATGGGTCCATTAAGGATGTTGCTAGGCAAACAGTCCGGCAGCAACTGTAGAACAGGAGGCCTGGATGGAAGCCAGTTTTGTAGGTCACTAAACTGTAAACCTTCACATCATTAGAGAAGAAACTAGTCTTGCTAACTGCATCTATTAAGATTGCTGCTGTGTTATTTCTCTGAAAAGTTTGAGAGTTGTTCATACTACACTAAGTTCTCATGAAAAGGTTTTTCTAAATCAAAAGCATCAAGAAGTATTTTTTCCACATACTACAAGAGTAATGCTCCAATTATCAGATGTTTTAATACTATCTATCAAGTGTTAGAACCAATATAGTCATAGTGAGGTTAAACATATACGATTACCATGCAATTAACTTCTACCTTGTTATCTTGAAAGGTACATACAACATAACGGAGCACATACCCCTGAGTGAGCAGCACCTATTGTACTTTCTTTCTTTTCTCCATTTTAATGACAGTAAATCAAAGCAGACCTATTCACAGAAAATTAGCCAGCTACCACATTATCTGATCTGGGAACATGCTATCTCTCAGACTGAAGTAATGTTTCTGTGCTTCAATGTATTGTTATCCTGAAATTGAGTATATAAACTCTGCAGAGCAATCTTTGTATTAATTTAAACACATAACACTATATAAGCACAGCAAACTGCGGAATCCTGCTGATGCAATCACTCTGTGTTACTGTGTGAAAGAATCACTGCTCCAATCAGTATGCTCAAATGTAAATAAATATGGTCACTGAAACTAGGAGACTTCAGTATCATGGTTATTACAAACTAGAAAAGCAGCAGTGAAAGAAAGCAGAGTATGAAGTAGAAAAATCAAGGCAGATCCATGAGGAAAAAATATGGCTCATACACCTGGATCTTAAAGTTTCTTTTTTAGCTGTTGTTTGACATTGAAGCAGTTCTGAGCTGAAGAAACAATGAGAACTAAAGAAAAAAAAAAATACTTCTTTGAAGTTTATATATTTAGTGGAAAAAATGTGTGTTAAATTGTATGTTAGTGAAACTGTGACTGGGATTTTTCATCACTACCAAATGCAGGGAAAACATTGGCAACTTTCTCCCAGTTAAGCCCTAGACAATCCTCTGCAACCCCTAATTTGTTGGTCCTTCTATGATTTTCAATCTTAACAAAATACTCCAGAAGTGCAAAAAAAATTCAAGCACAGAAATGGATTTTTATAAAATTCGTATCATTTTGAAAGAGGGTTTAGAATTTGCCTATTTATCCTGAGGAAAAACATCCTCAGACAAAGTGATCAGCATTATTTAAGATCTCTGACATGTATGTTTGGGCTTCAACAGACAAAACAGTAATTTACACTTCAAGTTTTAAAAACAACTCCCTTGTGTTATTTGGGCTTCTTTTTGAAGAAAGATTGGAAGAAGTAACTCATGACCTATCACTGGATCTGAGGATTAGAGTCTACTCAAGTAAATTCTTAAATCCATCTAATCTATGCATATAAACAGAGATGCTAGAAGGGCCCATTAAAGAATACCTTTTTTCAAAATCCTAAGTGCTTAAAAAGTCTCCTTACATTTACAACATGTTTTTCATCTGCTCTTAAAAACTTGGTGTTACAATTTGCATTCAAAAGACAGAGATAAGGTACCAGGTACTAGTAAACTCTACATTAATAAAAACCTCAGAGCCATTAGTACATTCTTAAATCGAACACATTTGCTACTTTAATTATAATTCTTTAAAAAAAAATAATTAACATTCTGTGAGGAAAAAGGAACATGGCATCAGTTTCTTAGTGTACAGTTAACAAACACAGCCACCAAACTGTGAGTGGTGCACAATTGGTTTTGTCTCTTCTGTAGACAAATACTTGAGCCCTGAGAACAGCTAGCAGCCTTCATGTCCCTGCCTGCCTCCCCTGGACTCTTGGCCCATGGCACAGGAGCCCCATTTCACTGGTCTGGAACCATGAGTCCCTACAGCGATGCTACATGCAGATGATCCCAGCCTTGTCAAATGAGGGGACTTCAGATCCATGCTGCAGCCTTGTCTACAGCCCTGCCTCTGGTTCCATCACCTTTAGCTGCTGACAGGTGGCCCGTAGGTCTGGCTCATCATGTGCTGCATGTGGGGCCGTCAGTGGACCTCAACACCAGCTCTGCCCCCAAGTTTGCACCTTGGTGATGACACAGGGTCCCTTTGGCTTATCTGCCTCATGATGCTGCCCTGCTCTTGCTGCTCCCCGACAGCAGAAAAAGGAACACGTGTCCATTCACAATTTTACATGAATGCTGAAGGCTTTCCTCTGTAGTCCTGTACTGTACATGGGGTAGATCTTCCATAGCTACACTGGTAGCTTAGGATGTTCATAAGCAAATAGCAAAATGTAGGTGTCCATCCTGAACTAAACCAGACACTGTTTTCCTATTCATGCACTTCAGCACTGAAATGCCTTGTTAAACACGGCCAACAAGTATTTCCTAATTCATATTTTTAACTGCCTAAATAACATCAAATACTCCAAGTTTCCTTGACATTTTTTTAAATTCACAGAACTACTTGCTTAACATTCTTGTCTCCACTGTTACTGCATCAAAAAAGCACCTCACAAACACGAATTCATGAAGTTAGCAGATGTACTAAGACAGTTCATGCTGTCAGAACTTGAACATCCAGAGAAATCTGTGGTGCGTATCCTCACTGAAAATCATACTAATAACTAAGGAGTTTAATAATGAAATCTTCAGACATTCAGTCCACTTTTTTTGGTACACGCTTAATGCGCACAGACAAAACCCATATCATGAATGTTCTGCAAGATATTTTCTGCTGTCAGCACATCACAAGGATGCCTGAAGTTGTTTTAAATGAGTGAGCTCAGTTGCTCAGATAGCATAGCCATGTTAGTGCAGACACTGCATTATGCACTCTAACCATTACTTGTAATACATTTTTTAAGATAGCGATATATTTAGAAATTATTTTTGGTAGGCCATATGAGCCTAAAGAATCTCAGCGGCCTCAAAAATACAATCTCATCTTTGACAACAGGACAGGAAGGAGCATAATTTGGACTTGTGTAACCATGCTTTATAAGTTTCAAATCTCAATACAAATGAGATTAAAATAAATTCTGATTGCTATATGAAATAATAAAGTTGGCATACCAGTTAGGAGTTATCTTTAAATCTGTTATGGTTATTGCTCTTTTTTTTTTCCCATTTTGGGGGTATTCAGTGTTTTATTTCTTGAAAGACAACTTTTATGCTTACAAATTTCTATATTTATTATAATGAAAACATAACAAACATATTTATTTGTAAAGCCTTGAGGTCATTCTGACTTTGCCAACTGCAAGAGGAACTTTATCCATGCAAAAACTGAAGTGCTTTTAAATGTAAAATGGGCTTGCTTTCACATGAGTAAGCAGCCTGCAGGTAAAAAAATGCCTGCCACGGGCTCAAAGGATAATGATGGGATTTCAGGCTCTCTTTTCAGAGTATTTCTAACTAAATTTGTTGATCAGAAGTCCACTGAGCATCACAATGAACTGTACTATAATTTCTGACAATAGGATGCCATTTTGTTTTTAATTTTAAAACAGAGCCATTTCCTCTCACAGTTTACATTAGTGGGATAATCTACATTTCCTGTAAACAGAGAAAAGGCAGGGAGACAAACAGAATAAAGATATCACCTTGCCTAAAGACTGCTGTTAGCCTGAAAAGATATTTTACAAGAGTTGCCACCATTACTGTGAGCATTGCTGGCTTTGACTGAGTATTTCTGAAACTGAAAACCATTCTCATGCAGATTTTAGCCTACATAAAATCAAAAAGAGCGTCACCATCAGTGAGAAGGAAGCGTAGATAAAAGCTTACAAAACTTCTACCTTAACTAAGAGTATCCAAAAGCACACAGTCTTTCTAGAAAAGGAGAACAGCTGGAGGCAGAGGGAGAAAATATAGCCATTATATACTGACAGGTTTTCCTTGTTTTCATGCTCAAGACCTGAACACCATAGGATATAATTAATGGTATAATTTTTATACCATTAAAAGTGCTTTTAGCCTCTCAGCATAGCACAGAAATTTTTGGAGTACACTTATGTTAGATTTCACAGACTTTGATCATCTAGGATGCTTGGGCTATTTCCTTGAGATCCAGCAAAAGGATAACCTAAGGTTTTCTTCATCATTTAGCAATCTTAACTGAATTTAAGACTGTTTCATTTGTTAATTCACATTTTGCCACCCATCTAGCTGGTAGAATAAGTATTTCATAGGTATTCTTTCAGCCATGGTTCTTTGCCTTCTATTTACTCACCAGAGATTAAAAAACAAAACAAACAAACAAACAAAAACCATCATTAGTGAAAACAAACATTCAAGAAAAGTAGCACATAAGTAAACTGCTAAAAATATTTTAGAATATTTCTGGACACCAGCCTTCCTTCTACTCATTTGTTCCACCTAGTCAAACCTAATTTTGAAGAACAGATCACTAAGTAATGATTCACCAGTTCATCCAGACAGAAATACACTATTTGGATGAGTGTGTGTTTCACTACAGTAAATTTAGGGTTAGTTGTGATCAAGGCCATCCTGAGTAGTTCTTACATGGCAGATAAGGAGATAAAGCTCAACAGTCCTTTCTGCCATTGATCAAGATTGCTAGCTTTACAATTAATACTAAGAAAAATTAGCCAAGTCAAGAGAAAGAAAACCTAGGATAGACAAGCACTTTGCAAATCAGCTAATATAATAACCAGACAATTGCCCATTCATACCTCCTTCCATTTACAGCATTAATAATACAAACAATTTTATCTGGAAAGATAACATATTCGTTCTATGATGTATAATTTAGTTTTCAGAAAACAAAGAACCTTAGCTTTAATTAAAAAGAAATCCATTCCTCTTCATTCAATTTTGTTGACTTTTTTTTTTTTTTTTTAAACTTTCCTGCATTCATCTACATATCCTGAAAAATAAACAGTCAAGTATCACCAAATTTGGGGGTGTTTGATCACATGGTTTTCAAGCTAATTTCACGCTTTTCCTGAAGCATTCTTGAGATTGCTGAATGGTTGGAGTATATAGTATTCTCAGTTAGCAGAAAGGAACAAGAGGTTCTAATTTATGGTTTGTTATTACTGCTTTTATGGACTGACTCTAACAAACCAAATAATCATCTGTGTAAACACTCATACTGAATTGTTTAATTGCCATATGTTAGAGAGCTGCCAAAGACAAACAGTCCAATAATCCAAAGCACAAAAATTCCCTAAAATATTTTTGTTAAAAGGACAACTGATGATTTCTTTTTATCATGCCATTAATATTTATTTTTTAATTAAATCATCACCTGTAGAACTTTCAGCTGGTTTACATCAGCCATTTGACTTATCACCCAGATTTGCAACATAAAGATTGCTGAGGAAAGTAAAACAATTTAAATATCTATGTATAATCATGGTGTTCTGTGAGAAGGAGAAGACTGTGAAGTCTCTTCTTGCCCTGAGATGTAAAGCAGATGTGAATTAAAGCGGAAAAAGAATGGAGTAATGCATACTGCAAATATGTGGGTACAAAATACACAAAAAGTGGATGTTTGCATAGCTAGGAACATTTCAGATGTAATGAGATAATGAAATAATTTTCATATTTTCTTACAGGACTTTTTTATTTTTTGACACTAATACTAAAAACAAAGCAAGACAAATAGCATGCTACCAAGGATGATCCATCTTTTACAAAGCAGTACTTTAAAAAGGTTATTTTCTCATTTTTTTTGTCTGCAAAAAAAAATGGTCTCTTCCTTGCATTAGGACTTAAATACACCTGTGATCTCTCAACTGGTAAATATAGGGAAAAAGACCATACAAGTCAATGAAAACAATGAAAAGATTGAGAAAAAAAAAAGAAGGGAAAAAACAAGAAAAAAACCTGCAAGCTGATATAGAGATTACATGCTGGAAAAAGCATCTGGATGTGTCAGTGTTACTTGAACACCAAACAGCAACTTGCCCATCAACAGTTTTGGCTCCCCGTATTACTAGTACAAAGACAGATAGCCATGCAGCAACATATCAGCACATACCTATTTACAGTGCATACCACGAATCTAGCTAATGGTGGTCTTTGTATTTTTCAACTTAGTGAATTTTGTTCCTGAAACAGCCACTCAGTATTTGAAATGGATGCTTAAACTGCTGTATTTTCACACCTGTCCTGAGTTATGTTTAGCCATCATCAAAACAAGCCATTACTTTGGCTGTCAGGCAACAAAGCAAAGGCAACAAAATCTGGCAGGAGGAAAGCAGATCCAAAGCATCCTGCTCCCTAAAGAACACACAGCGCTCATTAAGTTAGCAGGCTGTTAATGGGGCACCTGCTTTTGTAGTTGCTCTCAGCTCTTACTTCCACAACCCACAGAAGAGAGACGGCAATGAGCTCACAGGTGAAGCACCTTGTACCTCTCCTACTAACCACTATCTGTTCCCCACACGGCTCAACAGGACACAGTAAAGCCACCCCGCATGGCTCTAAGGCAAGTAGCATTGCACCCAACATTCGCAGAGGCTGGGCCGCAAGCCTGGGGCAATGCTGGGGCTGGGAGTTCACTTAAGAGGCCATCATGACAAGGAGCATGGGAAGGAGGACAGAGTAAAGCAGCTGTTCTGCTTCATCACAGTTTTACAATTCATTAGATAAAAGCAAAATAAAGCATTTTATCTCTGCTCTCAAGGGGGCGAAATTCAATTTTTCCAGCACTGCTGAGTAGCGCTAAGATGTGACACACCTAAACTAATGAAGTCAGGAAAACTGTTGCATTTTTAAAACACACATTATCTACACTTGGCTAACATTCTATTCAGTGATACTTTCTATCACTATTTAATTACAGACCTATAAAAACTCCATTAAATTCACACCAGTAAACATTTCTTTGAACTGAGTGAAATAAAACATTTTGATGTATGCTGTTCTCAGCATTTATTATAAACATTAGAAATATATTCAGAATAGGACCAGATTACAAGAAGAGTCATAATTCCACAAGAATCAAAGTGACAGGGCCCTTAATTGCCTCAGACTAATAAAGGAAAAAATGGTGACAAAATCAATTAGAAATATATTAAACAAATGTATTTTAAGTGGCAGCCCCCCACCTTCATTTAGTGCTTATTTCCTTGAGTTTTATGAACTTGCTAGTTTTACATCAAAAGCTGTGGGATATAAAGAGATAAGCTACAGGTGTTGTCCATGGATTACAATGTAGGCTAAAAGCAAAAACTAGCAGGGGAAAAAGAAAAGGGAAAATTTTAAAAAGTCGCATACATTTTGGAAGGTTTAAAAGTTAGAGCAAAAATCACATGAGAGTATTATGTGTAAATACTAAAACATAAATAATTATTTAGAGAAACACACGTGTTAAATGAATGATGGACCCGTAACCATCCAGTAACAACATATTTGCAATATCCTAAGTTAGTAGCACACCACATATATTGAAAAAAAACATTAATAAGCCCAAAAAGTGCAGGAATCAAACTCACTCATCTTATTTAAGATCACAGATTCAAGCTAAGCGGAGTCCACTCAAGACTTACCAGCTTTTTTGAGAAGAAATACCATCACAGCAATCTTGCTTCTTCCTTTTTTTCCCTCTATGCGCTCATAAAAAACACATCCTACTCTAAAAGTCCAAATATATTTCTGAAATAAGTGTATGTTGCACTGCACAGGTTCTCAGCAGCCAATGTATTAAAAGTTTTGGCTCGCATAGTGGCATGACAGGCTTAGCTGACAGCTACAATTTCAACGGCATCAGTCTTAGCACAAGGCCATTTTGCTCTTCCAACTAAATACGAACAGATGCAATCGCAAGACAGAAAAGGTCAGACACTATACTGTAGTTAGCAATCCAAATAATTATAGTACATAATGAAGAAACTGGTCTCCTTGTCCTTGAGTGTATACACATTGAAACAGCACATTTGAAGGTTATCTTCTTACAGGTAGCAAAAGGAATGAACTCCTTTTACGAGTGTTAAAGATATTTTCCTTTATTTAAAAAAAATGAATAATTTTAATTAAATTTAAATGCTTTCAATTTATGTCATTACCCTCAAATATCAACACGTAGTAGTGTTTGATTTGGATGAATACCTTCATAAGGACATACATAATTCATGCTATAGTTGAAAAAAATAACTCTGCTATAAAATATATATATTCAACATACATATATAATTTAGTTTTGAAAGTGTAAATATTGCAACAAGACATTTTAGCACTGATTGCTGCTCTAATAAAGTACCAAACACCAGCCTGGAAATCAAACATTTACAAGAATACAGCTAAAGTGAAACTCCCACTCACAAAATTAAAAAAAAGTGCGATTAATAAATGAATTAAAAAAGTATTCCTGCTGCTCTTGTCCAGTTTTTTTTCCCCATATGGCATATTATTTGTCATATGGAAGCTCCAAAAATACCCTTTTAGAGAATAAATTAGAAAAATGAAGCATAAACAATAAAGCCTGCTCAGCAGTCATGTTTTCCAGAGCTCTGTAGGGTAGCTGCAGGAATTTTCCATGCTGTGAGTGTTAATGAGACCCTCCATAGGCACCATTAATACATAAAAGCAATCACCTATAACTCACCTTTTCAAATCTGTATTTCTTGATTTTAGAAACTGGAGGCAAAATAGGAAGCATCATGTAAATAATGTCCTCATTTACTGATACAGAAACCTTTAGCAAAAGTATGGGGTTGACAACAGATATGTAAGTGCTTCAATATATAACATAAATGCTTCAATAATCAAGCACAGAGTTCAAAAGCATATAGAGAATGTGAATTTTGAAGCACACAAAATTATCCCTAAACATGTAGTTTTTCTGATGGAAGAAACCATACATTTCAGAATTCTAATTAGCTAAAACTGGCTTGATTCAAGATACTTAAGTACTTTTACCAAATGGCTGTCTGACCAAACTCTATAACGACAGCATTATGGCAAGAAGAAAATATTACACAGTTCATCTCCAAGTTGTGGTTTATCTTTTATAATGTTTAGTGAAATGAAAGGGGGGGGGGAATCAAATTTTCCACATGGATGCTGTGGATGTATTGGCTAACAGTTGCCAGCATGAGGAGACTGTCACGAACCAGTACCTCACACAAGCAAGTTTCCAAAATCAGACACTGGACTTCAGCCAAAGAGAGCTCCACCAGCTTGTGAGGGACCTCAGGCTTTTGTTAGGTGCTATTCCACTTCCAAACTGTCAGCCTCTGGGCAAGCCATGTGTGGGGTCTGTCAGTCCCTTCTACTTCGCAAATTTTCAAGTCAGTTCACTCTACCAAAAATGCACTGCTTGTGATATTACTTGCTATAGTTAGTGACAAAAACATGAAAAAATAACATGCCTGAGAGATATCATTCACTCTGGTATGGGTTCTAAGTGATTTTTCTGTTCCAATTACTGACAAATTTCTATATGATTTGAACTGCACCGCGAGTACTGTGTTCAGTTTTGGGCCCCTCACCACAAGAAAGACATTGAGGCCCTGGAGCTGGTGAGGGGTCTGGAGTGCAAGTCTTATGAGGAGCAGCTGAGGGAACTGGGATTGTTTAGTCTGGAGAAGAGGAGGCTCAGGGGAGATCTTATCGATCTCTACAACTACCTGAAAGGAGGCTGCAGCAAGGTGGGGGTCAGCATCCTCTCCCACGTAACTAGTGATAGTACTAGAGGGAATGTATTCACGTTGTGCCAGGGGAGGCTATCGGGTTAGATAATAGGAAAAATTCCTTCTCCAAAAGAGTGGTCAGGCACTGGAATGGGCTACCCAGGGAGGTAGTTGAGTCGCCATCCCTGGAGATATTCAAGAAAAGTTTAGTTGTTATACTAAGGGACATGGTTTAGTGGGGAAATATTGGTGGTAGCTAGATGGTTGGACTAGATGATCTTGGAGGTCTTTTCCATCCTTGGTGATTCTATGATGCTATGATTCTATGGCTCTAGAAATGAGACACTTTTTTAAATAAGGCCCACCCCTCCCACAAAACAGACTGTGACTTCCAGTAGAAGCATTGTTTAGGTCTCCCTTTCTGAGCTGCATTTCTATTTCTGTTGATGTAAATTAACTGTACATTTTTGACAGTCCTCATTACCAATAGCTGATTCAGGTAAGACATCCTGTACCAGTCCAGTCCTTTTTGGTGCAATGCCATGAAAAAGTACCTTTCCTTTTGAATAGTACTACTTGCTGCATAAGCCCAAGCATATAACTTGGGCTGCAGTTCTAAGCCAAACATACCAAAACATATCAACAATTTCCTCCAGCCTTCCTAGACATTAGATCTAACCTTTGCCTCTCCTTTTGCTGGCTCTGATGACCACCAGACCATTCACTGAGTAACTTCAGCATGCTAAGTTAGCAAAAGAATTTTTGATGGCAGCCAGGTTAGCTCCCTGTCACCTCAGCATGCTCCAATAGCTTTGTCAGCATCTTATGAGAACTAAAACATTTTACAAAAAAAAAAAAAAAAAAAAAAAACAGGACAGAGGTAAGTGGACAGAGTGAAGGAAGATGGCAGCAAGAAGTTAAATAGGCATAGCTGCTAACACACTATTTACACAATGAAATGCATGTCACTTTCAGGGAAGTGAAAAATCACTCTGGACTTCAGAAATACAGCAGCCATTTCATCTAAGACTCATTTATTTGGCTTCTACTTTTAGACTGGAATATAACCAGAAAGGAGCCACATACTGATATTTGGTAGTTCAGTTAGTGGTTCACACAACTGAAACATCATTTCCTCTCATCTGGATTCTATCAGATAATTTAGAAATAAAGTAAATTCTATCACTGTTCATGTTCCCAAACAACACTAGCTGAACTGCAGTTTTTAAAGGCAGAAGGCTTTATATGCTATCTCAGTGGCACATTAAACCACTGAGTGAATTACTATTGTGATCTACATCATCTACTACAACATCTCGCTCACTTTCTTTTTTTTTTTTACTCCTCTTTCTGTCTCCACATTTTTAATGAAAAAGTGAAATACTGCCAGTGCCTGCCAGACAGGAAATTAGGGACAAACAAAATTGCACTAACACTCACTAAAAAGAGCATAGCTATTCTCTGAGTTTTTCTTATTGCTTTTCTACTCTGCTGCATAGACATTTGACTAAACAAATAAATAAGCAAAGTTCAAAACTGCCTGATCCAGACCACAGTAAAGTCAAGGCAAAATGTCTCAACATATTTAAATGTAGACGTCTGCCACAAACTCCCATTTCAAAACAATTTTGAATTACTGTCATCATCAGTTGTACAACTGTTATTGCAAAAAGAAACTTGTTGCTATAGGGTGTTTTAAAGACTGAAACTAGGAAGAGTTACAGAGGGTCCACCAGAATGAATGGAAGGAGAACATTAGATTAGATTAGGGTTATTAAACAAAAGAATACAAATACAGCCCGTGGCTCAGACAGTAGCAGGAATCTTCTCTCTTGGAAGCCTAGTTCACCAGGTGAAGAAACACATTCTTCTTCTGCCATTTGTGATTGAGCAGACCACTGGAGTTTGTTCTGTTTTTAAATACTGTTCGCGTCTTCATTCTGTCAAGAAAACTAGTTATTTCCTAAGACCTTCTTACCCCAGGGAAAACTAAGAGAAACTGATTAGAATAAATATGTGAAATCCATAAAGTGCCACAATCAGGATATTTTCCCTTTTAGTTATGTTATTTTGTCATTGACTGTTGTGATATGGTGAAAATAAATGGGACATTCAGGTAACAGATTCAGTAAATGAAGTTCCACATATCATGACACCAAATGCGCTGGTGCTCTTCAGCTTCTCTACCATTGTTTCAAAAAATTAGACAACAAAAGTTGTTTTCCTCAAGCCAAATTTTGCACAGATATGAACTGTAAAAAACCTCAACATGCCAACTTATACACATGAACTGCTGTATTTTATTTAATGGACCGTTTTAAATATCGGCTTTCAGTGAGGATCATGCTGGTAATTTTTTTTATTTGGTAATTACCCAATGAATTTATTTGAGCTCATTTACCGCTAATTTGTCAAAGAATGGCACCAGAATCTCTAACATTATGCTAAATTATATGCTCATTTAACACCTAAGAATGCTGACCATGGAACTATATTACTTATGTTCTAAGAAACCACGTTGGGTGGTTTCTGAGAAGACAGAAAGAAAATTAGGGATTAGAGCCTTCTAGTTCTCTTCATTCCAGAAAACCACGTGGTGGTTGAAATCAAGTGTGTGAAGAACAGAGAATGCACAAGCAAGGTTTCATTTTGCAGGGGAAGAGTAATACTAGAATCCTGTTTGGTTTGTTTTGCCTAACATAGCCATGTGCATTTTTTTGATGGTGTTGTTGCTGTTTTGTTATTTTCTCCCTATTTTATAATAATTATCTTGAGTAAACAGGTTTCCTGAGTTTAAAAAATGTATGGTCTTTTTCAGAAGTTCCTCATAAAGACAAGTTCAGATGAGATTACCTTGAAAGTCCTGGCCTTCTTAGGGAATCATTACTACAATTCTGCTATCAACATCTGTTTAATTAACATCACCAGTTTATATTCTTATACATTTTTAGATTTATAATGTATAGATTTATACAATTTACAGAGAGGTGTGTAAAGATTTGTAACATTTATAATTTTATAAATCTATACAATTTAGAGATACATCTTCTATTGGCAAATTAGAAAAGTCTAATCTTATTTACCTATAGTCTAACATTTATGCCAGCTGCACCTCTCAGGGAGAATGAATTTCAGTTCATATTAAAGAATGAATGAATTTCAGTTTATATTCAGTTTATATTAATATTTTATGTGCAGAATTTGCCCAGTAGTATTATGTCTATATCTGACTTCAAGGAACAGTCTTGAACGACAAGAAAATATATAGTAACTGAAGTTCCTATTATATTCAAATGAAATAGTATACAAAAGTTATCATTATGGTAAGTTATATGAGTATGACCACTCTTTCTAGACAAAGTGTCATTGAGATGAAGAAGAAGCAACATGAATGTCAACAGAAAGTTAAACACAGAGGCAACAGTGGTCTACAATACCACTCACAAACATACAGCAAATATGCAGCCTATAAAAATGATAAATATAGATAGAGTAAGCTAAATCTGGTATTCACTAAATAACTAGAACAACGTGTGAGTGCAGGTCAACTTTCTAGCTCTAGAGGAAGAGTTTAGGTATTCAAGGAATCTTCAAAGTGAATATGAATCTACAAGGGTATAATGTGGGAAAATAGGTTAAGAACAAGCAGTATTTCTATTTTTAGGCACAAAGAAAATCTAAGAATACACATGCATGTGAATCCCAACAGAGAGAGAGCACTGTCAAAAAAAAGAGATTGAACAAGCAGATAGAATTTGCGAATATGTGAAAGGACTCAGAACTACAGTGATAAAAAGAAGTTCTAAAAAATACTCCTATAAAAGAAAAAAAATATCCTCCACCTTAAACGGACAACATAATCCAATTGTTTTTTCCATAATTTCTATTTATGATATGAATAAGTAGCTAAAATGGGAATAATGTACCTACTGCAATGCAGTGTTTACTTGTTCTCAGAGTGCTCTAAAGTTAGAAACAGCTGCTCAGACACTCATGCTGTTATTAAAAAGTTTCTAACGGACTGATATAACAGCTTGGTTTTGAAGGATCTCAATTCCAATGACCAGAACTCTTAATTCTGGGGTCAGTCTCAGAGTCCACTCACTTATTTATTTCTAAGTTTTGGAACTAGTTTATGTACAATCTACATAATAATCCCATTCTGTGGGATTTCCATTCTTGTGTTTTTCCTTGAATTTCCTAAATAGTTCTCTAATTCTGATGATTTGGGACACAGTTCTAATAAAGTAAGTCAGCAAACAATCACATCATTCTTCTATAAATATCAGTCTCCTCTATGCTCTGTTACAAAAAAAAAAACTCTGGCATCAATCTCATAGTAACAATAGCCCTCATAAACCAGAATCCTGTCTAACAATATGCCAAAAATAGAGGTTTAGGAAAAGTATAAGAGCAGGTGTCTATTCAAACTATCCTAGAAAAATCTTCTAGCTTTCAGCAATGTTCAGTCCAGAGAATCTGAGCCATAAGTCTTATCTTTACATCTTAGATTTTCCTTCATGAAATAAAAAACAAACCGACATTGATATGCTCGCATTGCATATTTCCACTGATTCATTCCTTTGAAAATTTTCTGTTAATTTGTCAAATAATTTGCACCTCATTTAGCAGAGGAGTGTTAAGTGTCAATGCATTACGTTTCACAGTGTTACGTTTTTACAAATTTAATGAAAATCAGCAGCTGGGGAAAGGAGACACTTAAATTAATGACCTTCATGGAAAAAGGCTACAGAACAAACATATTTTTTCTCTCTTCCATATGGTCTGTAGTGTGTCCAGACTAGCTATGGTGTGTTTCCACTCCTTCCACAGCCCTACATAGGAATTCACAAGGCAGTGGAGAATATTATATAATGTGTTGGATGGAAACTAGAGAAAGCAATGGCAATCTGGGGAAGGCATGGAATTACTGCTGTGGGAAACAGCAGAGGAAAGAATGGAGTGCACTACAGTGGGATGGATAACATGGGGGAAATGGGAAGGAATCTGAGACATCTAGAGGGAGATGTATCTCTGCAGGAAACCTGGCCTCCTCATCTTGGAGGCAAAGACAAAGGTGAACCTCTGTCTACAGAGGTAGAAGAAATCAGTGTTGAAAGGAGATTGGAAGGAAAGTAAAATAAAATGCAGTAACGGCATAATGGAGAGGGTAAGCAGTCTATACAATGAGACAGTTCCAGACATAAATTTCTGTACTATCTGGGGAAGAAAAAAAAAAAGAAAAAAAAAAAGCCTGTAAATTTCAGTGGATGGAAAAGTACTTACAAGACAAACTTACCCTGTTAGGATTTTTTCAGTTGCAAAGCTTTTGTGCTACTTTTTTGACAACTTTTAGAATAACAACAAAAACTAAAATGCCAACTAATAAGAGTCAGAATCATCATAGAATCACAGAATGGCTTGGGTTGGAAGGGACCTCAAGGATCATCAAGCTCCAAGATCCATCAAGGCAGGGCCACCAACCTCCATATCTAATACTAGACCAGGCTGCCCAGGGCCCCATCCAGCCTGGACTTGAACACCGCGTCACATTGACACCACTCAAAAGCGGTGATATAAAGTAAAATATATCTCAGAAACAACTTTCAAATTACTATTTTCTACATTAATAAAAATTATTAGACAAAAAGATTTCCCATTGAGAAGACATTTTTAACATTTCATAATTTGTTTTCATTCAAATAGGAAAGATTAAAAATTCTCACAGAAAAGGAACTCCAAAAATATCCCTGTTAGAAATATAAAAAGTAAATAATTTCTAATTATTCTGGTAATAAAAAAAAAAAAAAAGAGAAATAAAATTAGCCAGGAATACGATAAGGATATGTGTTTCATCTACAAAGCCCTTTGTAACTGCAAGATTTGTCTACTTTGGATACTCTACAGGAGTTTTCCTGTACATTGGCATGGGTGTCAGGCAAACAAATAACTGCAGACTTGTTTGTTGAGAAAGATTAAGAACATAAAAACAAGCGAGATGAAAAGAAGGCCCAATAAGCAAATAAAAAAGCATTAGACTTTTATGACACAAATCTTTCCATAGTTAGTGAAGACACTGTAGATTATGGCACAAAAGAAGCAAAGTAGAGTTGAGGGACTATTCAAATAAACTAGAAATCACATTTCATAATGAACAGCAAAGCAATTAAATATTGGCTAATTAATAGTCCAACTTTCCAATTGCTGGCTAATTGCAGCACATTTGTGACACAGAATATTCCTTGGATTTTTGTTTTGGAAAATACAAGTCTTTATAAGAATACATGTGTTTAACGTTTTTAGGTATAAATACTAAAAACAAAGAATAATGTCCTGATGCACCAGAACTGGTGATGCAGATCTTTCTTAACCCTTTATTATTTCACATATACTAAAATATTTTAAAATGTTCAGCTTGCAAGGACATTACCTGAACGCCTTAAAGAAAAGACATCTGAATATTTAAGCAGTAGGTGTCCTATCATGTAAATGAACTTTTACTAACGTTGCCTGGTGCATATAACAGGACAAAAATCATCAGAGCAAAAATGTCGTTTTACTCTGTTAACATCTTTCATTCATTTCCCATACCTATATCCAGCTCTCAATCAACTGAGTATTTTTGTCCCTAATATTCTAACATTTCTCTCTCTTAGGCAACAAAGAAGTTTGTTCATTCCTCTTTCTTTACTACCAGTATGGGGACTGTTTGCACACAGTGGTGGATTCTTTTTCATTACCTTCTCCATCCAAACCACTCTTCTCTTTATCAAAGTGCTCTGTTTTCTTTCTTTCGTTGTCAGTCATCAGAACTTTGTTATAGCTCAGGCAAGGTATATGGATACTCAGAGGGTTAAACATATTCAATGGATTAGTTCAGCTACTCCCATTAAGAAGCACCACTGCTCTACTTTACAATCAGATGATATACTGATCTTCACTAAACACAGACAAAAAATACTGCTGTGGACCTGGTAGATACAAAATGTTTTCACATTTGCAACCATCTTCACCTTTTTAAAACCTGTTGTATAGATATAAAAACGGTTTCAGTAAAGGTGTATTTGGAAACTACAATTTTTACATTTTACATTTGGAAATTACAATTTTTATTAAAATTCAAATCCTTTAAAGAAATACATTTTGTTTAAGTATGAACTAGCATTTGTGGTAATGTTTGAAAGGCATTATGAACAAGAAAATATCCATTATGGATTACTAAGGAAAATGGATATCAAATATAAATTGCATTACATGTGACCCCAAGGCTTAGTAAACAAAGTGCTAATGCACTACTTCCAGAAATCTGCTGCTTTCTCATTGATTAATCAAGAGACAAAATTAATTATGTGCCAATATAAACAGAGGCAGAATGGTAATATAAAAAGAGGCAGAATGATGTTATGAAAAGAAGGTGCTCATGTTAAATTGGGAGTTGCAATCCTACAACATAAAAACCCATCCATTAGGGTTCACATTAAAACCACCAACCTAATTTCAGTAGAGCTCACCTTAGATGTAAACCTCACTGCAAGGCATAAAATGTCACTGGTTTATCCTCTAAGTAATCCAGCCGCATCAGGAAACTGGATAGTAGTTTTAATAAAATGGGACTCATAAGTTTTTATTACTTTTCTAATGAATGCTCTTCAGTTTTATTGGCTCTTAGAAGGAGTAATTTAGCATCTCTATTTAAACATGACTTTTTATCCTTCACAACTTGCACGTTTCAATTTTATGTTTCTAACATTATAAATAAAAATGCAGATACTAAGGTTTTAATAAAGGCAAGAGGTTTTTTTCAGAGATATAAACGAAGTAAGATTTTGAAAATCATAGGGAAAGAAAAAAAGATTTAATCTTTTTCTACTCTGATACATACGGCACTATTTTTGAAAATATAAGCTGTATAAACTAGTTATCAGTGGTCATGCTGAGTTAGGCAATACGTGCTGTTATGCATCAATTTCGGTGCTTTTCTTCTCTTCACATTTCCCCAGAAAAAAAAAAAAAACATTTGAATATATTTCCAACATAATAATATCATCCCTGAGAGTAAAACTGCTTTAAACACACAAACCATACCTGATTGTTTGAACTATATTACTGAGTTTGGTTATCTCTGAATAATAGAATGGTGTTGAGCTGTTCAATTTATGAAAACATATACATACCCATTTCTTTATGTCAATACATCTGCAGTGCTATTTATATTTCTTAACAAAATTTTCATTACTGTTAAAATATTCTGCAGTACTTCAGCTCTAATATTATCAGGATTCTTCTTTTTGGCAAAGATATGGTCTTCTCAGTATTACATCCACAAAACCTATTAGTCTAAACAGTAACTCTATAAGTTACTCTGAAATACTCGTCTTCAAAAACATTTGTCAGAAGTCTTATCTGCATGAACATTCATATACGATGAATTTAAACATCGCGCTCTTACTTTTCTTAAAGGTAAATCTTGAAAATATTACTTTTTTTAGACTATGACATTTGCTATCTGAATTACTCTTTGGTTAAGTCAAAAATTATTGCTAAGTTTCTTAGACTCAACATTCAGGTTGGTCTTTGTGCATTTCCAGATAGTTCAGTCTGGATTTAGAGTGAAAAAGCAAATGCAGTATCCTGCAATCAGTAACATCATTCTACAGCCTCTTTCATATTTCTTAATTTGTTAGCACTTCTCAACAGAGAGTTTGCATTGTTCAGTAAAGTGAGTGTAACATGTTCATAGAAGTCCAGATTCATGGCAAACTTCATGATATTTCTGGTAATCTGATGCAAATGAAAAGAGGCTGCTTGAAATCTTGGCTCCTACTGGTATCAGAGGGATTTTTACCATCAATTTTGTAGATCACAAAATGGAAAGGTAAGACATCAACATGTTTCCATAAAGTGAACCAAGAAATAGAGGTTAGTATCAAAGGAAGAAAAAAAAAAAAAGAAAAAAGAAAAAAAAAGACTTTCTGTTCTTTTTCCTTTCACTGTGGTTTAAATAGCAAAGAAGTTTAAACATACAGATTCTGAAGCTTCATTTAATTTTTTTTCTAGCATTTTGGAATAGACGGGAAATACGTGATCCGATATTGTAAAAGTATGTTTTGTTGTTCTCTGATTTTGTTTGTTACAGAGGAAACTGGAAGATAACAATATATTTTCACAATCTGTTTCTAAAATAGTGAAGAATCTTTAATGACTGGTGAAATTTTGGCATTGTCAGATACATTCTAGTAAACAATTGACTGGAGTACACTGGCAACCTGAAATTCTACTCATTAATTTCTAGAAGACAAAGCTGTCAAATCTGCCATGTATAGTCTTCTGGTGTAACAACCATAAAAATGTTTTTTTTCCCCTTGCTCTTCCCCATATAAGTGAAAAACATAATGTCAGTAAAGTTTTCATAATAAGCTGAAGAAATGTTTACAAATTGCTTAAGGTTCAGCCTTAAAAAAAATTAAACAAAAATAAATTTGTTTCATTTTGTCATAACTAAAGGGGAAATGACATAATGAAATTATACTTTTCAAAAACTGCATATATCCCGCTGTTTCTGCCAATACTGAGGTGGCAGCAGACGGGCTAGTTAGAGACATAAATTAGAATGGAGTTCAAAACTACACAAGATGTAATGGGAGCTGGCAATGGATGCTGACGTGCTGATGCCTGCCATCTATAAATGCAGTAGAATGTGCAACCTCCATGCAGTACGTCATGAGAATTGTCTGGCATTCCTATATCACAGAAGATGAAGCATAGGGTCATCTATAAAGCATTCACTAGATAGTTATGAAATTTTAGGGTTTATAGAGAAAAAAAACTGTGGAAAATCATTAAAATTAAAATTTACATAGTAAAGCTTCAGTCTATTGGTCTTCACGACGAAACCCTGAATTTCACGCTGTTTTGTTTTGTTTCGTTTTAAACACAGCTGGCTCTCATTGAAATTTAGAGTTTGCTAATATGTTATCATTACTCAAATAATTAAGCTTGGGAGCAATGGATTTTTTTTAATTGGCTATCTCAATGTAAGTAACATTATAATCATCTAATTATCCTTTGAGGCAGTTTTATGCATAAATGCTTTAAGCATTCATTACCTTACTACTGGGGGCTATGCCTCAGTTTATATACTCTATAAGAAAATAAAAATTAGTGTTATGATGAACATGTATTAACAGAAAATATGAAAATGCTGAACACTGTAATTTTAAAAATCTATGTTTATTTTCAAGAATTTCTAAGGCTTAAAGAAAAAAAAACTGTCCACTTAAATTAAATATTAAGAAAGATATTAGCTTTGTTCTTCTGTTTGATTTCTGTCATTTACACTGTCTGCAGCTGTTTCCTCTCCATAGCCTGGAATAATGACACTTCTAAACACTGAGCAATACAACTGTTAATGAGTAGCCTTTCAGATTTTTATAAGCATCGGCCTCTTATTTAATGAACTAGTCTTTCATCAAAACTACTTTTGACAAGGCCTCTCAGCAATTTTCAAATTGCTAGTGTATCTTCTCATCAAAACGAACATTGGACTACAGGATGGGCAAGCACAACCTTGCTAGAGGGCTTATCAACAACAGTGAGAAAGCAAAAGCATGCATTAGCAGCAAGCCAGCTGTGGACTTGGTAGACGTTGGGAATGCTGGCCAATAGCAAAGCATGTGCAGGCACATTTTTATTACTGCTCCTACTTTCAGTAGATACAAGAAAAGCTAAAAGTAATCTATTCATTGGTTTAGACATTCATTTTGCTATATCCATTCCCTGAAAGGATAAGTTTTACCTAGTTTCATCTCACCTAATGAAGGCTTAACACCTTAGGTACATAACATGGTGATATACAATTAGCATCTGTTACAAACTAATAACTCAAAGTAACTCATTTACCTATTTTAGTGTATTATTAGTATTTTAAGGACTACACACAATAACTGTATGAACCTATAATTTAAATAGCATGATAATTTTTCTACCTTAAATAGTTGTTAGATAGATGTAATAAATATGCAATGCTATCTTTGTAATTATTTCACACATTTTAAAAACTCCCGCAATGGAGATACTAATAGAACCACTTCAATGTTCTGTTTTTAAGATCAATCATTAGACCCACTATCACTATTTTGATTAAAATATCGTCTAAATACGAGAATCAGCTTTAGTGTACAAAAAATTTCCAGACTAGTCAAGTCTTTCTAAATAACAGATACATCAAGCTCCTATATTTTCTTGTTCTCACATCATCTGCATTAAATCAGGCTTCAAATTTGCTCACAAGGTATTCAGATTTCTTTTCTTGTTTATTTACTTTTAACCAAGTTCCTGATGCATATTCCTTCCCCACTCCTAGAATTTTGAAAGAACTAATTCATACTTCAGAAATCTATGTTCTTGTGGAACCCAAACTGCCTTATCTGTATCTTCTGTAAGTACAACTCTTTGGTCTTAAGAGGTTTTGTTAGTTTTTTTTGTTAATGATACAGGATATTAGATACACCTCCCACACCCAAGATGCTGGCAATCAAAACAAGGCAGCTGCTTTTCTTACTATCTGCTCTATCTACCTATTAAAAGTCCCTCCCAGGGGAAGTCTGGTCCAAAAGATAAGTTCTGAAAATGTCATCACAATCAGGCTAGGAAAACCATAAGCAAAAATCAATGTATATTAATTTCCTATCTGATATCCTCCTGAACTTTAACTCTGAAGACAGAAAAATAATCCTAGATGTATTAATTGTCATCTAACAACTCTACAAATAATAATAATAAAATAGGTAGAATAATTATTTCTGAAGTAAAAGCTTATAATGGAGTAGATTAGGTGTCTGATCTGGCTAATACAAATTTATTCAGATTTTTATAAGCACGGCATGCAGGCTCTTGTTCATTGCTGGTGAAAACACACAGCTAATTGGGTGACTATGTTGAGAAATACTGTTTTGTAGCTGAGAATTTGCTCTATCCAACAGTGTTACCGTGCTCTTTCTATCTGTTGTAGCTTCCACGGAAATAAAGAGAAGGCATTACTTTCAGAGCAACTTCCATAAAAGAAAAGTGAACACTTCACTGTAAATAAAAAAACATCTCAAATAAAATCAGGCCTATCAAACAGAAGTTACTCATAGAAGAGGTCATTCAACTCCAAAATGCTTAATTTAAACATCTGATATCCAACCACTTCAATGAGGAATTTGAAAATACATACAGATTCCATCAAGTAATTTAAAGCTTTCTGTTTTATTTCTTTAGAGATATATATATATTACTGCATAGAGACCAATTTCCTCCTTTATTACTTATACCTATTCTTTATATCAATAAACAGGTGTACAAAAATTCCATTGAGAGGCAACTTAAACAAGTGAAAATTTCAAAAAAACTTGTTAAAATTTATTCTTGAATGATAATTAGGTAATTACTGTATTAGTTTAGAGTTGAAAAATGCACAAAGCTGCACAGAGTTTTGAAGTATTAGACTGATAAAAACATTTCCTCACAAATATACCACTTCCCCAGAAAAGCTGATCTGCACCTATTCTATGAACAGACAAGTCTTCTCTTGATTTGACAATATCCAAAGAAACAGTGTTTGGATACAGCAGGAACATGTTGTTGACATTTTCTTTGCCTGGATTTTCAAACAGAATAACAAAGTAGAATCAATAGTAAACTGCCCTTTGTTCGAGAGCCCAAGTTGTAGAAAACATTGCTAGGAAAAAAAAAGGGGGGGAGACAAAAGTAATTCATATCCCATTCAAGTTAATTTTATGATGTTTTTTAAAAATAAAATAATTATCAAATTCCCATACTATCGTGCCTTAATGACCCAGCAGAAAACAGAAAACATACGTGCACATCCTTTTACATCCAAACCACATAACTTTCAAAATTCTTCATGAAAATAAAAGTATTCTTCATAAGAGAAAATGCAGATCTGCAAAAAGATGTCCCTGTAAGGCTGGTAAGCACAGAGCTTATGTATTTTCTAAATGCTGAGAAACACAAGAGAGAAGAGTCTTCTATCAACAGAGGTATGGATATAATAATGTGACTCCTGAAGCATCGTCAGAATTTCAGAAGTAATTCATGTTTTAAAAAAACATGGAAATGATTTTCTTTGACAACTTAAGAAAACTTCACAAAACACAGTACTTATATTCAGATAAGATTTCTGATATACATCTGAAACCACAAATGGAGACAAATAGGTAATTAAATAATTTCATGTAGTTGTTCAAATCTGCTACATACAAATGCCTGAAAACTGTCACGCTCAGCTGGCAAAGATGCATGGAACAGGAAATAAAAGTACTTTTTTTGGTTGTTTGAGGTGTGAAGGCAGATTAGATGTCCTTTTTTCATTTAATTTTCTAGACCGAATGTACATTCAACACTAAGAAATCTTTTTTAATTCTTACTTTTAAATACGTATTTAAATATGTATTTAAAAGATATACAAATAAAAAAAAATCCAATTTACTTAAAAAAAAAAAAACCTAACTGTATAATGTCCATGCGTTGTGTGTACTGAAACAGATTATTTTCTTGCTAAAGGCCAAATACAGGTAAGTGAAAAAGTTCAAACATAAACACCATAATTTATCATAGGTTTCCATGGATTGAAGAACTGCTTCTGGCTGAAAACTCGATCTTTTTACAGCTTTGCATGGCATTTTTCTTGCTTAACTAAGCTGAGAAAGATAGCACATTAGAAGAACTCCTGTCTCAGATACGTATCCCAGGAAGGGATAAATTACCCCTTGGGTTAGTATTTTCCCCTTACAAAGCAAACATGGATGATTTTCTTAGATCACTTTGGTTACAAATACATATTCATCTGAGTATGTATAGATATGTCAGAATTTGACTCCAATTTAAAAGCACTGAGGAGGTGCCACTGCATGAATTGCATTTTTGTTAATGCAAATAAAACCCACTGGGGTCCCAAGGGGACGAAGAGGTTTTGCCATCTCTTTCCCCCGACAACGCTGCCCTTGCCCACAGCCAGCCCAGAAGCTGTGCAGCCATGTCACTGTGGGTCCTGCAGATGTGAAAAGCCCTGTGGGGTCACCCCTTGTCCCCTGTGCCTGGCCTTGTGCCTCACAGGTCTGCTTTCTCCTCAGCCTCCCACCAGGGCCTTGCACTTGTCTCCTTGGTACCAACTACCCCCAGGCCCGTGGTGCTTCCATTGCACTGCTCCAGTGTTCAAGTGGTCTCCTGTGATTAACTGCTGTTAACAGGATTCCTCACATGCTTACATTTATGCATGTTAAGAATTTTACCAGATAAGTACTCTCTGATCAAGTTCAAGCAAGATTAGAGGCCACACCATAGACCACAACTCATAAAACTACAAACTAAAAGGTTGATTTTCCTCTAACCATTTTCAGTGTTAAAAATTTCAAGTAAACCTGTCATTGTACTTCAGTAATGTGTTCTGTTTCCATTAAACCCCTCTGAATCATCCAATTACCCAAATTCCTATTAGTCAAAGTGGGCTCAAATAATTTACAGCTTTGTTTCCAAGCCGTATGTGCCTCTGAAAGCCTTACATTTCATGAAGCAGACATCCATATAACCTCTCTGAGATTATCTAAAAACTGTGGGCTATTTGTGTCACCAGCACACCACAGGTTAACGGTGAAATCCACCTCTAACTCTCTCATGATGTATTGTCCTAATGGATCATTTGGGACCTCCTTGAGAGAGCCAAGGGCAAGCTGACAGATAAAAATCTGCAGCAATTGATTTCCAGCAGAATCTTGGAAATCAGGACATACATCTCACTTGTCTCTTCAGGTACACAGACTACATTTCTTCTAGCGTGCACTGCAAAAGAAAATACCCATGAAGGACTGGTGGATTCACTCAATACTTAAAGAACCATGAAGTGATGTATTCTATCTTGAAAACAACAGCATGTTACCAGCTGTTTCAGCCCACCAGTATGAACACCAACTACTTTAATTGTATGTAGCCACATACTAGACATCTGACCTTTGAAAACTGAGTATTTCAAGTTACTAGGATTAATCACAACAACTACTTTACATGTTTCACTTGCATATGTATCACAGGCTTCCCACATAGCCATTAGAGCACAGCTGCTTCTGTCTTGAAGTAGCACAATCACATTTATTACCAAGACAAATGTATTTGACCCTTACATGGGCGTGCAGGGAGAACAGGAAGAATTAGATGAATGCAATGGCTAGTCTGTATTGCCTTGGAGACAGTAATGCCAGAGTAGAAGCTGGCAAACTTGCAGTAGTGCCTCTGTACACAGTGACAAGCAGCATGGCAAGACGGAAGACATACATTTCATAAAGGTATTCTCAGCAAAAATTCTGTTTTAGAAACTGAAATGCTAAAGAATGTTCACAATAAGATGTTGCCTTGTACTGAATTACTACCATGTGTCTCAGTGGTATAATTTAGACATTAAAAATCAGACTGATAATCCTATCAAAAACAGAATTCAAATCAAAATCCAATCAAAAACAGTATTGCAGGCAAAGAAACATTAAGTCTGCCTATGTACTTGTAATTTTTCTAAGTATCCCAGACCATTTTTCAGCTTGTTTCATAGCAACTGAAGTAATCTAACAAGCAATCACCACTCTATGGAATTAAAACCTCTAGTAACTGTTGAGGCTGTTAAAAATACTAATAACACCTACTCAGTAGAGAAGACTCAAGCTACATGTAGACCCCAGAAAGGAATTCACCCTTTTTCTTCAAAACTTAAACTGATAATTGCACAGACAAGAAAGAATTTTCTCTTCTGTCTTGAAATCTATACTCTATAACTTCACACTAAGTTTCCTAAGATGCAAAAAGGGAAGAAAAATAATAAATTCAGAAATCCATGTGACTACAGACACAAACATAAAATATATTTTCTTCTGTTAAGAAATTTTCTAATTATTAATGGATTTAATGACATTACTGGAATTTAATTTTGCATGCATGACATGCACATGGTATAACAGTTTCTGTTAGAAACGATACACCCCGTGTGATCAGCTCTAACAGATCTAGATGAAAAGAAATAAGCTAAAGTATTCCTCCCATGTAGAGTGGAACTAAGCACAGTAACTCAGGTTATGCAATATGAGGAGCTAGATGTGGAAGCTCAGATAAAAAGCTGAATAGGAAGGTTCGCAGCATACACAAATTATTAAAATAATCTTTGAATGTAACTGCGATCCAGAAGATTACTTTAGATATGTATACAGTGACATGGATTTGATGGAAATAAGCAATGTTCAACATGCTTTTGAGATGCCTCATTGCTCAATTTCTACTGTGTTCGTAGAAGTCTACTAATTATGACCTTGCAGAAAGTTTCACAGTGTCCAAGGGAATGAAGCAACAGGCTCTTAGTGCACCTGAATAACGTAAGCAGGTTAGGTACCTAATTCAGAAAGAGATATAAAAGGCTTTCATTGGTTTTAAATTCAAAGACTTAATAACAAGATGCACTCCTATGCAAATACCTACTTGCAGTAATTCTCTACTTGCCACACCTCATAACACATGCCGCGACTGTGGTGACAGGTCATTGTTATATCCCAAGGACACCTAACAGCAACAGCATGTTCAGCACCACAGTCCAGTCTAGCCAAAAAGCAACACAGTGCATTAAGAATGTAGGGTACTACTACAACTAGAAGCCTTCATAATGCTGATTTCTCAGCGGGAATTACCCAAGACTATTTTTTAAGCATGTCTAGGAAATTAGATGGATGATGAGGTTTCCCTATGTGTGGCCTCACTGTGGCTATTACACAATTTCAAAAATGTAGGCTTCAGTTTGTGCAATGGTAAAGGAGGCAGATCACTATATAAAGAGCATACCTTACACAACATAAACATGCCTAAAATATAATTTAATGAACTACATTACAACATAAGAATGTATTTATGGCAGAAAATAAATATGTGAATGCCATTAATGTCAACATAAGCCTATTCACTATCACATACACAGTGAGACGCCAACAAAATTATTGCTACTATTGCCATATTTCTTAAGTCAGCTGCATTGAGAAGAAAAATCCTGCCATTAAAATAACATTATCGCTTAAAGGATCACAGGTCTCCACCTTGTCTCCACCCTTCATATTCTTATAAATGTATTAGAATCCTGAATCTCTGTAATAAAATATATCTACACAATATGAAGCTTTCACCTATCAAATTACTGTCTATTTCTACTCCCTTAGGAGCCTGGGGAAAAAAAAAAAAAAAAAAACTAAAATGGTGGGGACTTTGAAAAGATTTTTAAATCTACCTAGTATCAAATGGCAAAAAAACTGCATAGCAGAGAGTTAGGGTGGCCAACCAGCATACAAGTTATACTCCATAATGTATTGGAAATATATTTCTTAAGAAAGCACTCAAAAAATCTTCATAATTAAATTTTGCATTTATTCATTTTGCCTGATATTTGCACTCTGCGTCTTACCTACACATTTGCAAGTGTATATTTGTAGAATATTTCAATGTATCTACCCTTTCACAAATGCAGCATTACATGGTGTTAAAAAAAAAAGAGATTTAAAAAAAAAAACTTAACACTCAACAGAAACACACACAGAAACACAAATATAAAGACATTAGATCAGAAAGCCCTGTTTCTTCAGAGGACAGTGTTTACATTATACTAATTTCACATGACAGAGGTAAAAAAAAATGCAGGAAGAATAATCTTGTTCTATTATGGAATAATAAACGTTAGAACAAATAAAGCATAATTGCTTAAGCTACTTGCTCTGCTCAAGAGAGGTTTCATGCAGCAAATTCTTCCAAGACATTCAGGTAAGTTAAGGGCAAAATATCATATTTTCACAGTGAAGGCACAATGAGCATCAATGAAAGAATTTTAGGAGCTTTGCTGAGAATACATTAAATAACATTTTATGGTTTGATTCATAAAGCAGTCTCCTTTCCTCACTCATTAAACTGGTAAAACTGAAAGAAGAGATTCCAGTTCTTCATTCCTTTCTGATAATAAAGTATTTAGCTGTTTCATGTTACTTTCCAGGAGAGACATATGATAACCATGAGAGAATCCCAAACAACAGCAGAAGAAAAGAGCAAGCTACTGTGCGTTTTCTTTTTTAACCTTATGAAATTCGAATAAAATATAGTAACATTAACCTATTTGCGAAAAGGTGGCAAGCTTTTCACATCAGCTGAATCAAATGCCAATTAAAATTAAGTCACCCTTAGCCAGCTGTCACTATCTCTATTGTACAGATGAAGAAACTGAAGCAAAATACTAGTTGTCTCCTGAGCTTAATTGTGACATTATAAGAGAATGGAAAACCAACACTCAGAACGTACTGGCCATACTCCTCCAGGGTGTTCTAACCACACAGAAGACCTTACCTATATATTCACATGAAGTCAAGAGTTATGAACCTAAGAAAATGAGTCTGATAACATCTGTATATTTAGTACCCACAGTTTCCAGCACAAGGTAAGTAACTGTCATTGCTTTCAGTGAGCAATGGAAGAACCATGAATTCTGAGAGGAAAATAGGAGCACATCATGTTCAGTACAATTTTTTACTTCTATTTAATATATAGAATGATTAGACATAACTAGAAATAACGATCTTGCAAGCCACTAACACTAATAAAATCAAAATAATGTCTCTAATGTATAGTTGAAATATGAAAAAGAAAACACATTTTGTACTGCAAGGATAATACAGCAAATCCTTTAACAAAGTTCACTGTGTTGTTTTTTTTTTAAACTATCCTGTGTTCTTTTTCACAAAAATAGAAAGATTCTTCTTTATGTAACATATCTGCCTTATTAATAATGTGTACTGTGGTGCATTTTATTACCCTATGAAAAATCCACTACACAATTCCTCTAAAAACCCCTACCTTGGATGCTCTATTTTCTATTCAAGTATAACACCACACTGTGAGCAAAAAGGACAGCTGCTTGCCAATTACACTAACGCACCCTAACTGGAACCCATCATTACTTTATGTCCACTTTTCAAGGAGAAATGATTCAATCATATTTCTTACAGCTATCAATCATTTCAAAGATGCAATAAGAACAGTTTTAGAAGGCATTTTCCTTCAATTAGGAAGAAATAAACTTTATTTATAACCTTTCTTGTACTATCAGAAAAGAAATATAACTGTGCAAACACAGTTGGATAAAAAATATTCCCACTAGTTTCCTCTTACGGTTCAAACTAGAAGGCACAAGCTTTAGTAAGGGAGCCATAAATATAGAAAAAGTTATTGGTATTCTGTTACAAAAAATTTTTTTCCTCTGATATGATGATGATAAAGCAGAGCCTGGGCCTCGACCCCTGCTCTTCTCACTTTGCAGTGCCTGTGAACACTTTCTTCCACTCAGACAGCTTATAAAGCTATCTACTGATGACTCAAAAACCTACCTGTCACACCAACTTATCTCTTGTGCGCAGCTAATACCTCTTCTTAGGCATGCCTCTGTCACCTTAAACAGATGATTCTCTCATCCTCATTTTCAAGTCCTTCCTGGACATTTTTCTATCTCTATTACTACTAGTCTACTAATCTTTGAGGACCATGAGCAATATTTTTGCCTTTTTCCTTCTTCTTGCTTATCCCATCGTCAGTTATCAAAAATATCTCTCTGCTACCATCATTTCATTTCCATAGGTGTTTCATCAAGAACTGCCATTCAGCAACTCACCATTTCTCTTCTATTCATAGGGTCGTGTGCTGGCCTTGATCTGTTCTCTCACCAATCTTTTCATTCTCAATTTTTGTGCAATACTGTTGATAAGCCACATGGCTTTGAATCCCTCTAGTTAGCCCCTCTTTGGTACTATTTCAAAACATGAATTTATTGCTACCCTAAAATTTCCTAACACACTGTTTAAACTATTTTGTTATGCCCAGTTGCCACCCCCTACCTCCAATCCACCACAGATTGGCTACATATCCTTCAAATCCCTTCTTTAAAGCTTCTCCACCAGAGGCTTGTTCCTTTTTGCCCTCAAGTTGTTCTTTTGTTAATATCTACCTGCAGCCTATGCACAGCCAGTGGATTCATTCTGACAAGTATATGCACTTACATCCAACTCTACTTATTCATATCCATGTGCAACCTGACACAGCTGGCGAGGTGAAATATAACCTGAGAGATAAGGAGTGCAGTAGGGCAGAAGAAAGAAAAATACTGGGTTTTTAGCTCATTTACAGTACACTCACACTGTTTGTAGTAAAGACGGAACTTGCTTACTCTTGTACCCATGTTCACATGTTCATATATGTTACATGACAGAACTTCACGTCTCCTGAGCTGCTGAAATACGATATAAGCTGTTTGCATCTAACAGGAAACACCTGTGACAGCTGGGTAATGTGGGAAAAGTACCACTTCATGGTACTAGCAGCCACGCTGCCTTTTACATTTGGTACTCATCCTTGGTCTGTCAATTGTATTAATGTTTTTCTTCGCTATTTTTTCTTAAATGCTACTCTGCAGTGAAGAGATTTGGTATTGTACATTAAAAGTTCACATTTGCATCTCTCCAACTTCACATCACGTACCTGATCAGATTTAGTGGTGGATTTGAGAGAAACTGTTTATCATTAGTTTTCTAAATGAGCCCATATATATTAAAAATCAGCTCATTCATCAATATGTGATACTGCTATCCTGCTATTTTAGTATTTTACATAAGACTTGGACGTTATACTATTCCTCACTAACCTTCTATATATTGCTTTTCTGGCAGATGAGAAATAGATCAAATGCAAAGACACTCAAAGACTGAACATGCCATTTATCAAACGTGCACAATTTCCTATTTATATGTCAAGATTTAAAGATTGCTACATTGTGGGAATTATTCAATTTATATCATTGTGGTAGTTACATAATCCCATCTAAGCAAAACATAATTCAGACGGTGCGGTGGGATCGGCTGTGTACAGAAACAGTAGATCAGAACTATCATACTTTTGCAGATGTTGCTCAACCCATTCATTACACAACTCACAGAAGGTAGCTTGGGAAAAGGCAGAGATTACACTATTGTACTGCCAGCACCACAGACACATCTCAGCCACAGAGCGAAGGAGTTTCATTTTGCTTTTGAGAAAGAAAGGGAAAAGGGTGCACCATATTGGCGAGCAAACATCTGTAACGAAGCCAAATAAATAACTGTGAAAATTATAAATGAAAATCTAAAGACACTTCCTGCAGCTGATAAAGACATGCCGGTACATTTCAAAGTGGCCTACTGCTGAATGTGAAATATGAGTATGGGATCACCTGACCATGGAAAATGCCCTTAACCAATCTATGAAACGGCTTTTCTCTCCAGATCATGAAGAAATATGTGTCAAAAGAGTCGTGTATCGTGGAGGTGAATAAGAAAAAATTGGGAGAAAGACTGAAAAAAAAAGCTAGTAAATGGACTGGTAGTTTCTCTTACCATAAACCTTGCTAAATATGCTTTAGGGAAATAGACACGGCTACAATACAAGAGAACAAGGACAGGTGCCTGCTGTTCAGTGATCATTCAGCTGAGCAATAACTCAGTGTCTTTAAGAAGCTATGAGTTTAACGCACAGCTGAAGTACATCAGCAAGGAGAGAAATCCAATCTCCTCACAGATTATTTATGACAGAGTGCACCTAACTGAGGCCCAATTTGTTTGTGGAATTGCAGTCATTCCATTTCAACTAAACAACAAATGAATCTGCCTCTCACAGGATTGGTTTAGGGTATAAAACAAAACAAGAGAGAGAGCAGATACACCACTTCATTTACACACCAATCTACAGGCTCACTTACAGAAATGATTGATAAAGCATTTGCTTGGAAGCAGAGATCTGAAGTGCTGAAACAGAAAGGCTCTGAATCACATCTAAAAGCTTCCATAGTAGAACAAGCATTTCTTATTACAGAGTATTAATATATACTCATTGGCTTAAAAATCATATTACATCTCAGTATTTTACTGCTTCCGCATTTACTTTACATGGTTAAATTGCACCTTTCTTCAAGCTAAGAAAACTAGCATGATTACTGTTTTATGTAGAAGGAAAACACACTCTAGGATTAACTTTTAAAAAGAAAACAAAAGTTAGGGTGCTGTGTGGGATGGCCACTCCCCATAGGCTCCCTAGTGCTTCCTCAGTGCAGAGCCACATGGCCAGGGCTCATTCCCCCATCCCAGCTGGGAGCAGGGTGGCTGGGGGACAGCTGGGGACAGCCCCAGCCTTGGGCATCTGGCATCTCTATGGGAAGGTGTTTTTCTGATTAATCTGATTTAAATATTATTACATATGCTATTTGAAGGCATTCTGATAAAAGCTCACTTTTTACAATGGATTTGCTGTGAAAACTCTGAAATCCTATTACATCTGCTAAGAAGAAAATATTAATCAATACTTTTTCAATCTGGGAGATTTTACTGAAAATTTAAAATATTCACTGAAATGTAATCATTGGAACTGAATTTTTGTCAGCAATTGCCAACTGCAGTTAATTTCCACTCCTTTTCTCATCTTTACCATCTACTCCATAACTTTACACTTCTCCATGCCAAAGCTCATGAGAGCATTTCCCCAGTTACTGAAAATGACCCCCACCTTAAGCAGTGAATCAAAAGTCCAGTCCAAAGACTGGACAACACTGTCTGAGTGACACTGCTGCAATCTTGATATTAGGGTTAGGAAAATATGATATTTTTAGAAATGGTAAATAATGTGTTCTACAGAACAGGCCTAAAGAAGAGGGGTAGAAAAAATAGCCATTGTTAGCCAGTTAAAGGCAAAGCCATGCTTCTGCACGTGCCTAAAATGAATTCTCAAATCCAAGGTCTTAAAAACTAACAAAAACGGAAGAGAAGCAATGTACATGAGCTGCTCAAAAAGTAGTATTCAAAAATACTTCTTAAAAACAACAACAGAAAAAAAAAAAAAACACCATAAAATATAATTAAATTCATATTTCCAAGCAGAAGAGGCAACTGTTCCGGAAAACATTCAAATAGAAGAGAGGCAAAAGGTCAAAACAGAGGACTAGACCATTTACAGGTCTGTATTTGAAACTGGATAAATTAGCAGAAGAACAGCATGATTTACAAAAAATACATACAAAATACCTGATAATGAGGCTCTGCTTCTCGAAATGCTGAACAGAAAAATCAAACATAAAAAAACTTCTAAAATGTGCTATATAATAGGTGTATGGTGTCTCTTTTAAAAAGTTCCAACTTTAAAAAAACAGACAGTAATAACTGAATGTTGGAAAAAGAGAAGGGAGTCTCTTGTGCTAATGATACAGCACTGAAAGTGGAAAGCTGTATGAAGGTAACTCTCAGGGATAAATGAATCTAAAGCAGAGAAAAGACTCTCAAGATTGAGCAGAAGATGAGAAATGTATATCTGTATGTATAATTTTATATTATATTTACCAGCCTATCTGCTTTATAAATTAAATTGGTATCAGTGACATCACAAAGTTTAAGGCAGTGCGAAAGTAAGCAACAACAGAGTAACTGATGTCAGAAAAGGTGAGGAAGCAAACAACCCAGCTATCAATTTAAGTAACACTATGAAAGATGGCTTGACTTAATACTTTCTTGTTTCGCCAATTATGCAAAATCCTTTGACTGTGTGATTATGAAATACTGTGAGAAGTGATGTGTGAAATGGGATTTCCTAGACACATCACAGACTGATACACGATATATGTTAGCCGTAGGGAAAATATCAATAGATGTGACAGGACAGTTTAAACTGAGCAATGTATTTGCCAAAGATGTGCACAGTTGCCTTTGGTTTAAATATATATCTACTTTATAATGTGAGACACACTGGAGGACTTTTGGTCAAGGAAAAAACAAGAAAGTTGTCGTATAATTAAATTACAGAATATAAATTACATGAACACAGAAGAAATGAAACCTTATTAAATAAAATCTAACAATAAAATAAAAACATTAGCAATTTATGATAAGCATTGCTCCAGTAAACAGCAATTACTAAGCTATTAAAGGAGCATTAACATGAAGTGATAAATTTGGAATATTTTGGATATTTCATAAATGCTAAGGAAAGATGTATGTTTCAGTGCCGTATACTGTCCTGAGCAAGAGGCTGGATGATTCTATACATATTATTTACATGTTTCTATGAAGTTTGCTAGAAGGAGCTGAAGTTGGGAAACTGTTAATTTCTTTAGAAGCTGACAGTGTTCTGAGCAGAGTGGAGGCTTCCACAATCAAAGATCCCTTCAGGTATCTCAGCATTTAAAAAGAATGCTTTTATCTGAATACTAATGTAAACTTACTTTACCAAACTTATTCTAAGAAGAATTCAAGCTTGAGAAAATGTGAGGAAAACAGAGTTCTCAGAGGTTATCCTCTTTGGCCTCAGAAAAGGTAAGAAAAGGCATTTTGAGACTGTGCTCACTGTATATGTGATATCTAGCTCAATGATAGAAAATGAAGAGCTGTTTTAAGTGGGATTAATTGTCACCCTACCTCTGTAACTGCAAATGTCATGATCTCCAATAAGCAGGAACGGCATTTGGTAACATGTAGGAGTTGGCTAAGAAAATATTTTTTACTATTAAAAAAACCAGAAATATTGTCTCAATAATGTGCAGAAAATAATAAGACCCTTTATGAAATACATGATTTAGTATTTTACTTCCAGTAATGCAAGGTAATTGCTTTCCCTGACCGTATAATTTTGTCCTGCTATCTCCTCACCTATACTCTAACTAAACACATTATCTTTCAACTTCATCAAGAAAATATTATGCACTTGAATTTTTTAACTTCTAAGTATTAGCACATGAATTTCAACGGGATCAGAACTTCTCTTTCTCTTGATGAATGCTGAATATATAGATGCTTAAGAGACTCCTATGAGAAATGACAGTTCTTTCAAGATCTGCTACAAACAGCCTTTCTAACATGTCCTCTCATACTCTCCTTTTCTTCTTACTTTCCCCTCTCAATGCTTTATTTCATCTTACATTGCCTCTAAATTAAGGATAGATTTTTGTTTTTATTTTAACATACGCAATTAGGTTGTCTATGAAAGCAATTTGCTTGGGAAAATACAAGACAAATAAACATGCTTCCATCCCTAACTTGCCCATATGCTTTATTAGACAGCATAAGTCTGGCCAGCAGTCATGCTTTTGAAAGCATGAGATCACTGAAGGTTCCTTGACAGCCATTTTAGAATCAACATAGAAAACAATACACCTGAACAAAATAGAAAGCACTAATCTAGAAATATACTCAATTTATTGGTTAGTATATGATTTATCTATTCCACTCATAACAAAAAAGGGTTTACCCACTTTCAGTTTTAAGTGTGTGGTTCAACTGTCACTGGCAACTTTTTGCAGTACTGCTCTGCTGCGAGTTATTTCAGTTTTGGTTTTATTGGATAAACTATGGCAATTTCTTATTCACACCTAATCTTTCCCAAGTTACAGAGTAGGAAAAAAAAACGGATGCAGTCTGGGTTATTTCTGCCAAAACAGATCACACCTTAATGGATTCTTAAAATGTAATTAGCTGATAACTTCTTTGTGAAGCTGTAAATTTGACATCTTTGGAAAAGTACAGCATATACTGCTAAGGACATTCAGTTGACTAAGCTGTAAGTGTATGCAGTGCTGCTTTGCATTTCTCTAGCCATAATGGTATTGATGTCCCATTGTTAAACTACAATGTCATCATAATTCAAGCTTGCTGTAGCAAGTACCTTCAAAATGGAGGAACTCTGAAAGAAATCTGCTGCATATCCACCTATCCAATGACAAGTAATTCCAAAACCTATTCATTAAAATTCAGTTGTAAATACAGTTACGACTAGAGATTTCTATGTTATTCTAATTTCAGTGCTAGTCCATATATACGGTTTATTGGTTTTGAATAATTATTGTAGTGGACTGCAACAAGAAAATGATGTCTGAGGAAATACTGGTGGTGTTCCTGCACATTCCACCTTATGCCTTTTCCACGAACAATGTTGGCTGTACATCTCCATTAGAAGTCTAAAATCTGTTAACGAGGGAAAACAAATAGGATCATGCCTATAGCAATAACAGAAAGTGAATTTAACATGAGCATAATGGATGTTAAAAAATATAATAATGTATTGTATTGCTTGCTTACAGTCACACGTGCAGAAATCAAGGACATGAGAGAAGTATTTTGAAAGAAAGAATAACAAAGATACATACTGTTTTGCTATTCCTTTTCCCAGATTAGAAGCTTAATGTATATTGTTCTGAATTTTTCCATTACACATATTGATTTTTAATATATTACCAAGGTCCTCTCAATGATTCAGTCTTACATGTTCTTAAAGTTTGCAAGATCTGAACTCCCTTGGGCTTGATTTCAAAAACATTTTATAGAATATGACTGATTTAGCACAATTTTCTCCGGTTGCTGTGAAGCTATATATTATTTCCTTTCCCCAACATCAATCAAATTTACATTTTGAAGTAATGACTATTCCAAACAAAGACAATTTTGACCTCTGCTGCTAACTTGCCCTTTTACCCAAGATCTACATCAGAGAAGTAAAAGGACTTCCCAAATGCCATTCTGTCTGATCTCTGAATGTATCCTCCCCAGGAATGTACACTTCTTCCCATTATTTTCTTTCCCTGGAGTCCTTCTGTTCTGCTTTTCATCCATGTTTATCTAATAAAACAGCCTTTCACTCCACTTGACTTTTATTCCTGACAAGGTTTCTTTGCTCTTTGGCTGCATTTATAACACACTTAAATCCTTGTCCTTTTCACTTGCTTTTTTCTTGGTGTCTCAGATGTCCCAAGAGACTACAATACAAGTCTCTGGACCTAATCCCAATGTTCTGTTTTGTTTGGTAGCACATGTATTTATACAGCTGACATAACTTGATGGAAAATTGTAAAAGAAATTCAGTTAAAATTTCAGTTAAATACAAATTTGCAGTATGTTTCAGAGACCCTAACTTAACAAACAATAGCTTTAAAATATGTATGTAATATAGAGAGAGAGATCCTTAGACCCCCCCAAGAGAGATTTTACTAGTTTTTCTTGATATTCAAAGCACAGCAGTAATAAACAGATCTGAAGACATTTACACATACATGACTGAATATACTTGCTTGCCAGATTTATATCTACCATCTCTTTTTAGTGATCTTAAACTTTAAAGCTATCTTTCTTAGTAAGATTGCTATCTCAAATCAATATCAAGTATTTTTAACCCAAAATATTTAAGTGTTTTGGTTTTTTTTTCCTCAATCATAGAATCATAGAAAATTCCCAGTTGGAAAGGACCCAGAAGGATCATCGAGTTCTTTTCTCGTTAGTTTGTATTTATATTCATTACCTTAGAACCAAAAGTGTATTGAAATGTGTTGTAAGACATATTAAGCAGGATACTGTTGAATAAGGACATTGGTGAACTTTGCGATGAGGGGTTTTAATGTCTTTTCAGGCTACAGCATTGAAAAGGTTTATAACATTAAGCTACAGGATATGAAATATTCTTTTTCGAAACCACAACATAAAAGACTTTCAATCATTTTATTTTCTTCTTGATATATATTCTGTTTTAACTACTCTTACTAATTGTCTCTTCTATGCAGATGGGGGAAGGAAAAAATATAGCAAAAACCACATGAAAGAGCTGTTTCACAGACAAAATTATCTGAAGCAAAAACTACAGAAACAACTTATTGTTGTATGCAAAGTAAAACAAATCTGTCTTCATGGAGGACTGTCATAATACACAATAACTTACTGATTAGATAACTAACGAGTCTAACATATTGACATTTTGTAGCAACCACATAACTCACTTACTATGCTCATCTAGAAATTGGCTAGTTCCGTATCAGTGAAGATTTTTCATCTCATTTGGTGTTTTATAAGTTGGCTGTGGATTCTTCAAATCAGAAGATACATCTTCCATTCAAAGAAAAGTAAAAATAATCTAATTTCAACATTTTTGTAAAAGAAGTATTCTCAAATTATCTACAAATATACACAAGCTTAAAATTATTGAGTGCATCTATTTTTCTTAAAACTACATCTTCCTTAAAATTCTTCCCTACACAGGTCCTCTTGAGAGCATGAATAGACAAAAGTAGTTATAGTGTTACAAAATTACTTAATTATGGCCAAGACTGTAACCCCACATTGTTACAAAACCTTCCACAGGGAGACCTGAGGAGCAAGAAGGTGTCAAGGCATAAGGAGCGTGCAGAGTGATCTCAGCACTGAAACATCTCCATGGCTCTGATTATGGCTCCTCTGAGAAACTCAGCAATTACCTCAAATATATTCCTTCCAGCACTCCTGGCCCAGAACAACACATACTACTGCTGCTGTTCTGCTTACGTCAGAGCAGATAAAGTTCTCCGGAATGAAAAGGAGATGTAGCAGATAGAACCCATATTGCATTAAGGAAACCTCTGATTAGGAGCATGTTTTTCAGCTCTTGGACAAATGTAGGAAATATCTCTGGCAAGCACATCTCAAAGTGTGAGAAGATGCTGTGACAATGCCTAAAAGCAAAAGTTAGTTGCTTGCCTTACAGCTTTGAGGGAAAAAAAATGCATGAACTACGTGATTTAGCACTTCTCTAGAACCTCTGAATCATCAGCGCTTGATACTTAAATAGTAATTAATGAAACAAATTCTAACAATAACACTAAGCTTCATCCTTTCAACAAACCTGTGAGACAGATTTTTCTTTTTAATTCTCCTACAAGGCATTAAGATAGCCTATTAGTAGATAAACACACGGAGCTTATTCCAAAGGGTAAAGTAAGTGTGTAGTGATGAAGAAGAAAAAAAGAAGAAAAAAGAAGAAGAAAAAGAACGCACAGGCATTACAAAGATAACAGTGATTTAATATATATATATATATATTTAAAAGAAAAAAAGAAAAAAAGAAAAAAAGAAAAAAGCTAATGAGATAAATGAGATATAGGGTACTTTGCATTTTCATGGAACTCATTTGCAATTAGCCACTGAACTTCTAGAATAAAAATCAAAGACAAAACCAGTTTAGGATGAGAAATTGCCTAATGCACTGATCAAGAGTCCCTGAAGTCAAAAAAATACTGTAAGACTGGCATACAGTTATTCCTCGCAAAATGCCCGTGTTCAAATCTCCAAAGGGGAAAAACAATAATCATGTTTGAATGTAAAACACACTTGGAACTTACAGTAAATCTCTGGTTTTATATGGAAAAATCAGTGCAATATTTCATTTTTTGTTCATTCAAGAACAAGTCTGCACATAACCTTAAAACACTGTCATTATTAAAGAATTTCAAACTTGTATTTTAAGATTTTGAGTCCAAATACAAAGAGAAATGCTTTGATTCAAAATATTTTCTTCTGCCCAGCATCTTACAAAAATAATGAAAGATTTGCATCATAAATGGGATAGAGAGTTCACTGACTGTGAAAGTCATCAAGAATGAGAACACAGGATTAAAATGTAAACCTCTAAAACCATTTGAACAGATCTAGTGGAGATCTGCATTCAAAAAGGCCTAAGAAAATGTAAACTGCCAGTCACAAAACTTAACTGTTCAATAAAAGGAACTGAATAAAGTGCAAAAAGCAGCAGAGTACACTAGAAAAACGTGCCGTGAATCACAAGTATGTTTAAATGTGTGAAACATAGCACTGAATCTGTTCAGATGGGAAAAGAAAGAAAGGTTGGACCATGTCAAAAACAGAGCTTCACCTTTACATAGGAGACAGAACAGTGACTATGAAAGTCTTTTGGAGAAGGTGATAAACCATTACATTCTTTTTCTTTAATTCTAAAGTAGTTCTTTTTGGTTGGCAAGTCCATAGAGCAGTATTCCTTAACCCACTTGAACTGAGTGATGTACTAACTTCACATGTCTGTCTACATTTCTGCCTATGTTTTTAAGAAGTATTTCATTAGTGCTAAATTCTATGCTCTTAGTGGTTATTATATTTTTCCCAGGTAATAGATGCAGAAGTGAACTTAGTGGAGACCTAAACCTATTAATTAACTCTAAAGCCCTTGGAGAAGTATCCAGAGTCTAAACAAAGGTTTAAAACCTCTGCTCATGATTACATGAGCCCGATCTAACACCTCAAACAAACACCCACTGAGATGTGGTGTTTTTCACTGAACAAAGTAAAAGGAATTTCTCTGCTGTAATAGCTACTAAATTATTTTTAAGTAAACATTAATGAAAGAGGTATGTCATTCTACAAAACAGACTGATTTAGATCATGTATAAATTACACATTGCCACTTTCACAGCATCTCGCTAAATATGATAATGTGAATTCAAATAACCCAGTGCTTTTACTTGCACAGTCACCCATTTTTCTATTGTTTGTAGCAAACTAATTTGATACGCAATAATTCAGGCAGCACAGATTTCAAATTACACAGAAATATTGAATTTTAATACACTCTCATTCTTTTGCTCAACAAAAGCCTCTTCTTTGGGGATTTTACTGAAGCAATTTCAAAGTTATTCTAAAACGCAATTTTTTTAAGTTTCATATCTCTTTTTCACCCCACTGATCTACTTCTTTATGAATTAAAAACTTAGTACATCTTTGTTTATATTGGTTTATGTATTTCCATAAAACGCTGAATGAGTACAGTGAGAACAAAATGCTCGTATATAAACATTATTTTCCTGCTAATCAAAGCACCCTTTCCCCCCATTTTCCTAACTAACGCTTTAAAATTGCTTTGAGTTTTTAAAATAATGTAGATGAATGGATTGCTCCAGTGGTAAAATGCGTCACATCCAAACAAACTGAACAGATAACCTCATTAAAAAATCTGAAGACAGAGTACAGCTGGTTTACCCTTCACTTTGTAGACAGGGTTACACAGAGTTTTACTGTAAAAAGCAGAAGAACTCACTACATCTAAAAGACTCTAAATTCTTAAAAATTCTTCCATTGCTAAAAGGGCTCTTTATAAATTAAAAAAGAAAAAAAAAATAAGTCAAGTAAAGAAAAAGAAACTAAATTCTGTTCCCAGTGAATCTGCACGACTACTGTTTCCTTGTCATTTCTCCTGACAGTTCAAAAACTTTGAAGTCTGTGTGGCCTACTTTCATCGTCACTTTAGGTAGGATTCATGTTGTGTACTTCAACGGTGTCTGTAGCTCAGCTAGTCCCTTTATGCTTTCTTCATAGTGAATAGAGAGAAAACGGTCACTTTTAGGACCTAATTTGTGTGAATTATTTTATATTTCTATTTCAAAATGAGAGTGCCCATTTCTACCCACTGAATGTAAAAGAAGTCTAAACAATAATCTTAGATCAAGACGCCTCAATTTGGCCAAATCAATCCTGGGCTTCCAGTCTCCCCAGAAGCCCACCTGTAAGGCTGTGTAACAACAGAACCCAGTTTACAGACAGTGTTCCAGGAGCTGGTCAGTGCAGTAACACGCTTCTATTCCAATAGCGGCATGGTTGGATTTGTCCTGTCTGCATGTTTTGGCTTCTACTATTACAGAATCATACAGATTTGACTTCTTTCAAAATTCATATAAACCTATAGGACTGGCATTTTCCTCTCCTTATTTCTTCTGCTTTCAGAATTTTTTTAAAAGTTGGTCTGCTTGGTGGTTTGATGCATTTTTTGACATCCTCTATAAAAGAAAAACTGTTTTCTTTTCCTTTTGATTACTTCCATCCTGTGAGCTGTACTGCACTTCGGATAGAGAATTTTAATACCTTCAGCTGTAGGAATGTCACACTGAACCACATTCTGATCTGAACCTGTTGGTTTTCTTATAGCTCCAAAGTTTAAAAACTTTCTTTCAATCTTCTTGATGCTAAGTGGCAACAGCCTAGTATCCTTATGGTGTAAAGGAGGTCCCCCTGTCTCTTTAAATAGGTGCCCTTTCTTAGAAACAGTCATTCACAAAATGTTTCCTTTAGAAAATGTTAAAAACATTGACTTTACGAGTTAAAACATTGGCGTGATGAATAGAGTTTACACCCAAAGGCATTATCTTCATATTTCTTTCCAAATCTCTAATCTGTTTTCATTTTTGGATAGGCTGCATTTGGACTCATTTACACTAAAATAATTATTTAATTCCCAAGGCAGCATTTTTGTATCCCTTTCCAGGACATAGAAGGTTATCTACCACCCCTCTGAGAACTGTCAGACTGTGACTAACAACCATTTCAAATTAAAATTGCTGTTATTTTGCAATTAACAAACAGAAATAACTCAGCAATATAGCTCATTTCCAGAATCCAGAGATGACAACGTACACTGCAGCACTTGTTTTATGAACACCTCTTTGGTAACACTGGATTCAAAGACCAGTTTTAAACCAAATAAATACTTCTCCTAAGAGCCAAGAACAAAAATAGAATAGCTTTTTTTTTTTTTTTTGCATGATTGCCAATAGAGACCGTACAGCTATAATTGTTTAAAGTATGAATGCTTCACCTACATTAAAGATACCACTTTCTCTCCAATATGTAAAGCCCTTTAAGTCTCTTCACATTACCATTTGCAGCTTTCTCATCTCCTAGTTTTGTAAGCCAAAATCACAAAACTAAGAGTTAATATCAGTCTTCATTTGCACTAATATTCCAAACTTGAAGTGCATGAGAAATAGTCCTGCCATTCTTCCAGTTTACTTCAACCTGATTACACTAGGGAAAACATGCTTGTTTTTAAGCATCTTAATAATTCTCAGAAGAATCACAAAAATATCTCTAAAGGAACTGCTGGTAACAAAAGTCACTGTGCAAGGTCAGAAAATACTGCTGACCATATACGAGGGCCTCCTACTGTATGATGTTGGCCCACATCGTCAGAGGTTGGTGTTGGTGGTACGGCAGTAAAGGCTGAACCTTCCCACCAATATCCAATTACATTTTGTTGCCATGTGGCAGATGGCAGCAGAGGCGTAGTCTGACAAAATGACATCCAACATGGAAGTGCTAACAGAGCAAAGGTGTGTCACTGAATTTCTCATGCAGAAAAAATGGCGGATTGATATTCACTGACACTTACTGAACATTTCTAGAGACCAAACAGTGAATATGAGCACAGTGAGGAGGTGGGTGGTGCATTTCAGCAATGGTGACAATGACATGTAAGACAAACTACATTTCAGACAGCCATGTAGATTTTTAAAGAATGGCATGCAGGCACTTGTTCATGGCTGGCAAAAATGCATAAATAATGATGGTGAATATGTACAAATACAGTGTTTTGTAGTTGTATTTGCTCTATCAAACCATGCTTGGTGCTCTTCATGTCTGATGTAGTTTCCATGGAAATAAATAGAAGACATTACTTTCGGAGCAACCAACAAAGTTTCTCTGTCATACATGAATTTGAAATAAGCCTTACTACATCCATTTGCCAAGTACTCGTAAATTATAGGCATCAAAATAACACTGACACTGGAAGTTATAACATCTCCCTTGTCCATTGGCAGTCATGGAAAAAGTCCGTATCCAGTAGTCCCCATGCTGTGACCCCTGCTTGAGAAGCTAATGGGTGTTGCATGTAATTTTTCTCTGGAACTCAGAGATGTTTCAGAAACTCACAGTGCATGCAAGAGCTGTCAAGATCATAACTATTTCTTTGTTTCTTTGTTTTTTCCAAAGAAGTCCTACTAAACACCTTCTAGAAAGTAAACTTTTGGTCCTCATACCCCTGCATTGCTGAGATGACAGTACTTTCAGAAATCAACAAAATGAGTTTTATGTAAGAAATACATTCAGTTCAGCGAGCAAAATATGTAAAATTCTGCATTTAACACTGAAAAGGCCTTCAAGATTATCTAACAATTATGCAATGTTTTATGTTACGTTTACTGATGTCTTCTGAAGTCAACAACAGTTTGTGACCTGTAGTGATGACTGATTACTTAAGTTATGCATTTTCGGTAAAATCTTCTTTGATCAGTTTAGATTCTCTGTGTTAATACATGATGTTCTATTCTCTGGTTTAATTTTCTTACACCCCTTCACAATTTAGTTGCTTCAAATGCTGTGGAAAATTCAGCAAGCTGGAAAAAAGTCATGCATATTTCTAGGCTACAGTGCAGTATGCCTAATGAGAAACTTAAATTGCAGTTTCTTAAAAACTAACATATGTAGTACTAACAGTCCTTGTCAGGATGGAACTATAATTATACTCTACTCACCTACCAGACTGCCTAATTAGTCATTAATCACATTGACACAATCCATCCCATAACTCCCAGAATCAAATATGACACAGCAAAATATTTTAGGTTTGTATTGCTAACTTTATATGTTTGACATATTGAATATTCCAGGAACACAGCCATCAGAGACTAAGAAATTCTGGTCTAATTTCAAACTGTCTGGCAAGATAGAAAACTTCAGAATAAATCTTTTTATTGTTTCCCATCCATATTAACAGATAAAAATCAACAGCAATGTTGAGCTCATACTACTCGCAATTAGAAATTGGGTTTCTACAAGTTATTTCTTTTCTTCAGATAGTAAATAGCATAATGAAGAAATTAGCATGAACACTTATGTCTGGCATCTAGCAGGGTAGAGTAATTTGGGGAGTGCAGGAAAGTGGAGACTGGCTGATGAGTTTAATTTGGACTTGTTTTTACACTAATTTAAAGTAAATTTAGCTAAATTGTTTTGACACAAAATCTAAATGTTTCATTTTCAAATCATTTCATTTTTTTCAGAACCACTTATGGTTTTTGGTATAAATTGTTACACAAATAAAGATTCACATGTCATATCAATTTTCTGAAAGATGCAATTCTATTGAATAAGCTATTTGTCCACTAGTAAACTTCATTTTGAAGAAATACCATTTATAATCTAAGACTGTGAAATCCTGAGTTAGTTAGACACTTGACAGAAACCAACTCTACAGAAAATGGTAGCCAAGAAGCTCTTTACCATTAGATGTAAATAGTCTCAAATTGGGCACAAACTTATTCTTGGTGCCCAGAAACAGGTCAAGGGGCAATTGGCATAATTTGGAATACAGGAAGTTCCACATGACCATGAAAAGAAACTTCTTTACTGTGAGGGTGACAGAGCACTGACACAGGCTGCCGGAGAGTTTGTGAGTCTCCTTCTCTGGTGATATTCAAAACCCACTTGGATGTTTCCCTGTGCAGCCTACTGCAGGGAACCTGCCTTAGCAGAGGGTTAGACTCAGTGATCTCCAGAGGCATCTTCCAATCCCTATGATTCTCTAATAATACCTGACTTACGACAGCGTTTCCAGTATTGCCAAATCTCATGTAATTTCAAGGTCCCTTGTACATTCTGAATTTTACATATAAATGTATTAGGCACAATTCTATTTGCAAAACATATAGTCTGTATTTTTTTTAGACAGCAAAAGAAGTTCTATTCCCAAATCTTTCCCTTAGCTTCCAACAGATCTTTGTTATACATTTACCACAGGTAAATATCTCTCACTTCATTATAGACCTCCTAATCAGTTCAGTTTGTCAACAGTCTAAACCTGAAGAATTCCTTGCAGGTCTCTATCCCTTCACACAACTTGAATAGCACTAAAGGAGCAGAACAAGGATGGAGTCTTCTCCATACAGACTTTTATTTGTGATATCCATCTGAAAGACTATTGTCAGGCTAGAGTTCTAGTTCTTGGTAGTGATTTTCAAACACATTTGTGGGAAAATAATTTTATAAAGACTTCTAAAAAAAAAAAAGATAATGCCTTTTAATGCAGTTTTGCATATACAAATCATAATGCACAAGAAAAGTCAACAGTCACAGCAGAATCAGCACTGATTATATGATGTAACTGTTTGTGCTAACAGCTGACTGGTATGGACAACTCAAGAGGCCTCTCAGATGTAGTTTACAGACCTGCGAAAGGTCCATCAAGTTATAAGTAGCATGGCAAGGATAAACGAGAAGCAACTTCCCTCTCTTTTCTAGTGAAGAAAAATGGGAAGGCATCAATTGAACCTATGACAAATCTGGATTCAAAATAGACAAGCCTATGGTGTTTTTTTCCTGTCAGCTGGACCCCCTTTCTTTAACAAGAATTCCATTGCTCAATGTTTGTTTGTTTTTTTTTTTTCAACAGGAAATGGACAAAATAATGTAAAGAAGCCTACTGAGGATTCCAGACAGGAAACACATGTGGCTCAGGAAATTCCTGAACTGCAATTAATTGGAGTGCAAATACCTGCTAGGAGCAGCAAAAAATCTGTGCTAAGACTGCCCTTTGCTGACCAAACCATCATGTCTTTTAATCAAGTATTTATCAATACAAACCCCTTCCATTTATAAAAAAGATTATTTCCTTCATATTTGCAGAACCAGGCTGCACACCTCTCAGAACTCCTAGTCAAATATATTAACTAACATGATCCACCTAACTGCTGTCTCTCTCAGAACAGTATCATACACCTGAAAGGCAATATTTCCTCTCACAACAGCTATGCTTGCTCTTCCAAAAGCGTATCACATTCATCCATTCATTCATTAATTGATTATCCATACAGTTTTCACTAATTTGGCCATGTCCGTACTTCTCGTTGTCTCTGCTACCTTTTTTTTTTTTTTTTTTTTAATTAATTTATTTATTTATTTATTTATTTATCACAGAATCGCAGAACTGCAGGGGTTGGAAGGGACCCCTAGAGATCATCAAGTCCAACACCCCTGCAAAGCAGGCCCCCTACAGCAGACTGCACAGGTAGGCGTCCAGGTGGGTCTTGAATATCTGCAGAGAAGGAGACTCCACAACGCCCCTGGGCAGCTTGTTCCAGTGCTCCGTCACCCTCCCCATGAAGAAGGTCTTTTGCATATTGATGCGGAACTTCCTATGCTCCATTCTGTGGCCATTTCCCCTTGTGCTGTCCCCACAGACCACTGAAGAGAGGTTGGCCATGTCCCTTTCTCTCCCACACTTAAGATATTTATAAACATTAATCAGATCCTCTCTCAGTCTTCTTCTCTCAAGGCTGAAAAGATCCAGGTCACTCAGCCTTTCCTCATAGGGTGGATGCTCCAGGCCCTTTATTATCTTTGTGGCCCTCCTCTGGACTCCTTCCAGGAGAAATTATCTTTAACCATTACTTCTAGTCCTCAAATTCTTAAGTAGTTTAAAGAAAGACTAATTCTCACTGAAAGCAATCAGAAAAAAACTAATATACTGCATTCTAATCTCAACTTCAAATGCAATTCAAATGCATAGAAAGAGTTTTTGTTTTGCAATCATTGATTATACAAAATGAAAAAGGCTACTGAATGTTTTTGTTAGAACAACAGAAATGGTATAGACATATCCAAAAAGTGTTTTATTTTCATACTCAGTTTCCTCAGTCTGTACTTCTGCCCAAAGATTATGTCAGACATTTGTAATAACTGCACAAATGCTGTGTATTAACAAACAGACTTTTCAGTCATTTATAAGACAGCTAATATTTTAGCCTATGAAATCATTATGTAAATTAAACTAATTTCCACTGCAGCCATTCGACTTCAAACAGCTGCAAAGAACAGGATTTTTCTTTTTTTATAAAGAAATCTGCATACTATTGTTCTTTGTAGCACAGTTACACAGCACCAGTACTGTCCTTTGCTGGAACAAGACAGACCTTCAAGCCATGGTCCATATTTTAGGCACTGCTGCGATGCTCACCTTGCCATCTGTTCACATTAATCTCATGAACAAATCTGCTCAGAAGCATGCCAAACACAGACAGTTTTACAGCAAAAACATATTCATAATTAGAGGGAGAAAGAAGCACTTGATCATTAGAAATGGTGCAGTTCTGCATTCATCTAGAGACAGTCACCTTTAAGCTTATAATTGAGTCTTCTTTTGAAAGTACCTGGTCAACAAAGTGGACAAGACAATCACATTGCTCCATTAGCTCAGTGATTATTCTGACCAAGTTCCTCTGCAGAGTCAGACACGGTCTCTCCGCTTCCTTCTCCTCCCCATCGTTCACTACAGCAATCCAGCAGAATAAACTACAGTTTTGGGGAGGAATATTAAACTACTATTATGTAATAGATAGAGTAAATACAAACATAAGGAGGCAGGTAGATTCTACATACCTAAATGATGGACAAAGGGATTTGAGTAGCAGGGAAGAGACAAAGTGGAGAAAAAGAGGGCTCCTGTCCTCCCAGCCCCTTAGAAGCTACAGCCTTTCTTGCCACCTTAAAGCCCCCATGTTAGCCTTTCTAGAATTCCTTTTCTCTTATGCAGAAACCACTCAGTAAATATTATGAAAGTGAATTTTATTTATATCTTAAAAGTTTTACTCACTTTAGTCACTAATTATACATACTCTGTGGATAGAAAAATATGTGTTTGTAGACCAAAAAATAGAGAGAAATAGGTAATTTGTTGAATATACACACATGGAAAGATAAGCAAGACCCAAAAAGCTCACTGAAAGATGATTCGTTCTTCATGTAACAAAATTATTAGTCTATTATTTTTTTTGAAAAAGCAGTAAAGTCATTTTAAATTGAAAAGCAAGACATATGGTACAAAAATATGACTAAGCAGACATCTATATATGAGCATAAGCATGTGTTAAACACTGGTTATATTTGGCAGAAGCATAGATTTCAGCACCTCACACTTAGCCAGATGGATGAACACAAACAGGTGCAAATTAGAAAGCAGGACAATATAATGCCAAAGTCACATTCAGAGAGCATACAAATTGGCACAGTGGAAACTGTCTATATTCAGCTCAAAAATCACCTCTCAGTGTTTATTATTATGTGTCATATTTCATATTGATTCGGATGGATTCTCAAAACTTTGTAAAATCTTAATTTTTTAATCATAAACCAACAAAAACGCAAGCATATTTGACATGAAAATAACTTCCTAAAAGATAACGTGTACACACAAAGGGGCTAAATCTATATGTAAAATCATGATTAGAAATAAAGCTTAAATTTTAATACATGTGCAGATTCTATTATTCTTTAGAACAGCAATTTATCTGACTGTTGCTATAAACAGTTTGTCCAGCATGTAAATTCTGAAAGTATGTAATGGTAATCAAATGCAGACACTCAGGAAATTCACCTGCTCTCACACATACAGACAAACCATCTCTCTCTTACAGCTGGTCCCAAAAAGAAGAAAAAATGAAACAAAATCAGTCTTAGCACCTTTACTTAGTGTTTTACAAAGACTTTCTGGAAAAAAGTCCCCATTTGCTGGGTATCCACTCAAGAAAACTAGCTCTTGAAACTCAAAGGCATGAAAAAACAACTTCAGAAAAAGCAGGTAAGTAAATGACACCTCCACAAACTTATAATGAGTTTCAAACAATATAGCAAGCACACGCAACAAGAAGCATAATAAGATGTAAAGGATAAGGACTAACTCATTCCATTAGGTTCCATTAGAAAACAAAACATTCAAAAACAGTAATTGGCATTTAGAAAATATAGCTACTAAAATTGATCTAATAATCAGAAACTGGATTATCCTAAATTAAAGTATTAAGAGGATGCAGATAACGTGAACAGAATGAATTTTCTTTAAATGTTAATCCACAGTTTCAATTGCAAGATATTATTTTTTCATACTAAAATTAATTTGATGGAGACAAAAAGACAAAAGAACTTTTTAAAGTGGAAAATGGCCCCCAAATACATCACAACACTTTTTTTTTTTCCAGCTACATGTTAAATTTGTACATATGGTGGTGGAACGGATTATTCAATCAATAGAGCACTGTTCAGCTCACCAAGAAAGCCTGGAGATGATGATGATTGCACACAAGCAAGCACACACTTCAGACTCTTAGCACCTAAGTTAATTTGAATTTTGCAGAGTAAGGAAAATTGTTTAGCTTTGGAAAAGACAATATTATTTTCAACACTACTAATCAAGACACCAGTAAGATATACTGTAACAGGAAAAAAAAGAAGCCTTTAGTTCACTTTTGGCCTGTGACGTGATACGTTATGCGATTAAGTCACAAATGAAGATTGATAAAAACTAAGTAAATTAAGAAAATTCCTTGTAGTAAAAAGACCATTCTAACTGGCACATCGCTAGTTTTCTTGAGATCTTCTGTGAAGAGATAAGTCTTTCACTGAACTCTGTTGCTTGGTAAGCAACAAGAAGTGCCCTTCATTCCCACACTCTATCTTGGTTTGGAAAGCAGCAAGGGAGCTGAACCTAGGAATGAGGAAAGAGTTTCATATTCAACACTTCAATATATTTTGACAGCAAACTGCACATTTGCCATTATGAATAGAGACAATATTAAGACAAAAATCGCCCGAATGTTTACCGCACAGGAAAGGGTAAAAAGTGGTGACATTTTAAAATATCACACTTGGCCTTTGCAGACACCATTTAAATTGCACCAGTACCAGTAAAACAATAAGCAAACACAAGCACTGAGTTTATGTTCATCTGTTTCTCCTTCTCAGTTAACAGTACTGGCCTATACTCAACAATTCCATCAACAATTTCCAAATTAAAAACAACAACAACAACAACGAAACACAAAGGCTTAGATTTCAGAGCACAGCTATACAGTCGTGCCACAAAGGATGACACATTTGCTGCAGGTTTTAAGGCACCCTACTGTCCTGAAAAGAGCACTCTAATCCATGTTCTTGAAATGAATGCTGCATAACGTATTTCTAAAATGGGCCTGAGCTCATTGTGGGTCTCAAATAGGTCAACAGGCAAGGCCACATGAAAGCTACTTCAACATCATCTATCTTTAGCCATTTGGCCAGCAAATTCAAATGTAATTCAGAAGGATGATGACTCAAAATATTTCATTTAGAAATAGTACTCACTCCAAATCATTTCAGAAAGTAATATATATAATAAAGGTCAAATGCCAGTTAGTATCACATGCAATTTATAATGTTATATTTTAAGAGAAATGACTACAATATATTTGATTTATATGTGATAGCTTTTCTCAATATGTCAAATTGCATGAATAGGAGGATAATTATAATGAGCACTAGCAGGTCCCAAAAGGGTCACTGTGTGAAGTCCTGAACAACAGAAAGTCTATCTTTGGACAGACAGTTTACAGTGCAAATGCTGTTTTTTCTCTGTTAACGACATTTAGAGAAGGGGAAAAAGACAAGAAAAGAAAAAAGGGATTTAGATTGCTATGAAGCACTCTTGGCCAAAGATGCTTTAAATGTCCCATGGTAGTTTCCAGAAAGGTAGCCCAAAATCGATTCAGTGTAGCACCTGTCAATGAAGGTATTTCACTCCTAATGTCTATAAAGGAGTCTATACATATCCAAATATTTGCTTGAACTGTGTCCAAAACTACATCCATGAGCATGTGTGGTTGATAGCTTTTTTACTCTTCAAGCCCAGTGAGCAGCATGTACGTGATTACCTGAAGTCATTAATCTAGATTTGTCATTCTCTTTTAAATATCCTGCTCCAGACCAGTGAGAAAAATTATCTGAAGCTGTAGTACAGTACCATCCACTGCTGCAAAGGGAGTATAATTAGCTTGTAAATTGTTTTAATTTGTTTGATTAGCCTCAACAAAAAGCAGGTCATCTGAAATATTTCTTCCCTGTTTGATACCTAAATCACTTTCTCCTTAGGATTATTATAGGCAGTATGTGCAGTAATACCTATTCCCTAATTGTAAAATCCAGCTTTTATAACCTCCGCTATTCAAGCTAGGATTTTCCATGCTGGAGGTCCATTAAAAGATCTTTTTTCCTTAAGTTTTCAATTAGAACCGTTCAAGTATTGCTGAAAACCAAGAAGAATATATTATTATTCTGTCAATACTATGAAGCTCTTACAACTATTTCATTGAGAGGTTTTAATGACCCTTTGTTTTGAACCAGAATACTCAAATGTGTCAGGAGATTAAATTTGTATGAAGTGATAGTTCCTTCTGAGCTAACAAAGCCTATCTAAATCTTGCAAAGCGATAAACCTTTGAAGACTGCTTTTTGTTTGTAGTCTGTTGAGGTCACCTACATTCTTCTATGACAAGCTTGTTTTTAAGAGCATATTTAATCTTTCCATAGAGCCAGCAAATTTCATCTGCCCCCAGAGGAAAACTGGGCATGTCTACCAGCTTGTCTCATTCTCCTAATTAAACCAATTATGCCAGAAACTGAACTTCTAGCCCTTGTTTCCATATCGTCTGTGAATCCTACACTAAATGCAATGTGTAGCATGCAAGGCAATTGGTATCATGATCTGTTTCAGAGCTATCAAGCATGCACGCTTCCTTCTGCAATTGCTCCCCATGCCCAGTATTATGCAGATGATGATGCAAAGGCTCATTATGACAACTTAAATCCTGGACGTATATAGCTCTATCAACAGCATTTAGGGAAGTCAAAGAAAAGAGCACTGGCTGGTCTTGCTGGGAGCTGAAAACAGAAGGAGATCAGGCAATAATCTATGGCAACGGAGAATAGACAACAGAAAAACAGGATGAGACCAGACACCCAGAACATTGTCTTTGCAACTCTGCATACTGATTCTTAGAACAGAACTTGTGTTTGCTGAATTAACAATTAGTCTTATGTCACCAATTACCAGTGAAAGCTGCTAGCAAAGTTGATGTCTCATCCTCCTGCACTGTGGCTATAACAAATCTAATGCTAGATTATTATTATTAAATAACTAGTTATTCTTCAAAAACAAGGAAAAAAAAAACAGTAACTAAAACATCAGCTTGTATTTGCATGTACTATCTACTTTTCCATAATGCTTTAACACACAATAAGATTTTGTTATAAGATAATTCAATTAGGTTCATTTCAACAGTTATTTTGGTCTCCTTGTTATTGATCTGTGCTCTGTGAAATAAACCAAAACTACAAAGAGGCACACTGCTGTCTCGCCAGTACTTCAAACACTGATGTCTATTTCTCTAACTGATTAGCACATTTCTTTCAACAATTTAGGGTAATAATTACTTTAAAAGAATGTCTTTTCCTTTTAAACAAAGAAAGCCTTGTAATTCTCAGTGTCTTTCTTAACCGCACAGATTTTTTTAGTCTTTGACAATACTGATTTTGCTGAAATATCATTTTCTGGAAGACTTCATAGAATCACAGAATCACCAAGGTTGGAAAAGACCTCCAAGATCACCCAGTCCAACCATCCACCTGTCACCAATAGTTCTCACTAAACCATGTCCCTCAACACAACGTCTAAATGTTCTTTGAATACCTCCGGGGCCTGTGACTCCACCACCTCCCTGGGCAGCCCAATCCAGCACCTGACCACTCTTTCAGAAAAGTAGTATTTCCTAACTTCCTAATTTCCTAATTTATTCTTTCTTTCTTCCCCAGACCAACCTGAAGCTTCTGTCTTTCAAAAATATCTTTCCTGTGTCTTTCCATCATTTGAGAGGTTTCTACTTACTGAAAAATGCACTGCTCCAGTAGTTTCATTTTATGTTTTGAGGGAGTATTCCCACATCTCTAGCCATTTCCGTTATCATTTTTAGGCTGTTTTTCAGACTTACATTTCAGGATGTATCTGTACAGGATGATGATATGTCAAGATTAATCCAGAGCTGTAATACTAAGTACACACACCATCTGTAAAGGATTTTGTTATCTTTTGAAAATATCACACTTTCTTGCTTGCAAGTCTGATTGATGGGAGGTTTGTCTCCTTTTACAGGGAAAGTAATAATCAGATCCTGGACTAAGAACAACCAGTCAAATCAGAGACACTTTATTTGGCTGTATTCCAGAAATTTCAGATGAAAGATAATTTATGTTGGGCAACACTGAGACAGTGTGATCAAATCAAAGATTTTCCATCAAGAAATTATTGAAATACGCCTACTTCATACAGATACCATATCATATTAAAATTGTTAAAACAAAAATAGAACATTGTTTCTGGAGCTTAAAGAGTCTTCATCCAAGGAAGTTTTTCTGAGAACAGTCAAAAGCCAGGCAGCCAGAATTACACACTTCCACAACATGGTGTGCCATCAATATGTGTGCATATGTTCTCAATCCACATTACCAACAGAACTCCAGAAATATCCAGAGAACACGAAGTTTTGCTGCCTCTGCTTATCCCACTGGACACAAAGCTGCAGACTATTCATCCTTCTTTCTGCATGCAGGAATCTTGCACTGAGTTCCCAATGGTCCAGTTTCTCAGGTAAGATGAAAGATTCTCCCCAGAGCAGTGGTTAGAGCACTGTGGTGAGTTACACAAAGTCACTTATAATAATGCACGGTTTGCCTCCTGGGCAACTATGCTAACAAATAAGCTACTATGCTGAAGCAGTTAAAACCTACTCTTCCAGCTACACACTATCACAGATCATTTCAGATTCTTTCCAAAGCAATTAACCAGTTGTAGGGGTCTCCACATGAATTAAACCTGCTCAACATTTCAAATAATTTATACATCTTCTGTAATTTTGCACCACTCTCTTTCTAAAGTCCTTATCTTTATTAGGATGTTAATTTTTATTTTTTTTTAAGTGAGTTAGAGTCAACTACCAGTTATGCTACAGCTGTTGCTTCTTCTGGCAATAAAAATGAGAGAACTTCAAAACTGAACATTATCAGTACTGTGGTCCCAATTTTAATTTCTTTTAGTATTCCTCATCGTCTTTCATTAGTAGTTTGCCTAAGAGCACTATACCAGGTTGTTGGGTTTTTTTTAAGTTTATTTTTCTTATTTTTTTAGAAATGGAGATTGGCTCACAGAAGCCAATATGTGAACAGGAAAGACCTTCAAGAAGATGAATTCAGCTAGTAGTGAAGTTACATTAGCTAGCTAGTATTATGTATTAGTACCAATTTCTGATGCTAGTCTGATTGCTCCTGTGATTCAACCATATTTAGTTTGAGTGGTTGTAATTTTAGGAGTTAGAATCATTTCTAATAACTATTGCGAATGTCTTGCCTTACAGCTATCCCAATGAATTTCTACTGCAATCACGCCACTCAACTCACTGTAAGTCAGCCTTGCTAGAGTACCTCACAGCCTTCAGAATTTAAGTAGCTGAAATGATGATGTGTCTTCTGCAAATTTTCTGTCTCTCTGCTCATCTTCCATTTTCTGGCTAATAATAGCACATTAAGCAATGTGACTGTAGCAAAGAAATGAAGTACACTACACTAATATAAAACTTGAACATACGTACATTCTTGCTGTCTACTTTCCTTCTGTCAGACTGCTCAACCAAGAAACCTTACTTCTCCCCTAAGATTCTTGCTTCTATGTAACTTCTTTACAGAAAAGCTGGAAAAGATACTAAAAAAAATGCATAGACATCATTCATGTACATTTCCTCATCTCCTTTACAGTTAATTTTGGAACTGATAAAATGTCTTCTGTTTTTTGTTGTTTTGTTTTTTTCTAGCCACTATAGCAGTAAACATGAGAAATACTACTGACAGCCTGATGATAATAGAGCGGCATGATTGTTTTGGAATTGCTGTTAAGATAAGACTTTCTCCTTATCACAAGCTTTCTTACCACTCAAGCTTGCTTACAGAAAAAAAAATCTCCTACTTATACTATACTGTTCCTATAAAGCTAAGATACAGTGTGCAAGTTTAAAAACAGGAAGAAAAGAAGTCCTGAAGTGGCAGAATCTTCCTAGAGTTGCAGAATTTTAGGATAGAGTGAATATTTTTAAGAATGCTTTAAAAAACTATAGAAATGTAAATTTAACTCTCCCCGGGACAAAGACTACAGTCTTAGCAGGGACACTGCATAAGTAATACCATTCATTGCTAATATATTCTTTATTATTTAGCTCTCTTGGGTAAAGTTTTAAATTCTCACAGTTGAAAACAGAATTTGATAAATAAAATAATGAGCATCTTTGCTTTAGTTTTCTCTCTGTGCCAGATTAATATCACTGACATCAAAAATCATAGTGCTGTTAAAGCTGTGAGGATCTAAGCATGTACGCAGGTCAGGATTTGGAGGAAGAAGTACTATCTTTTTTTAAATAAGATCATATAGCTTGGCTGCCTGCATTTAAGACCTGGGCTTGTGTACCCAAAACATGGCTTTTTTTCCTGGCTGACAAAACTATTAGCCCTCTTTATAAATCTTGCCTTCCTGATAGAAAAAAAAGATGAAGAACAAGACTTGGAGCACAGTGCTGAAGAGCTTAGGTTTGGAAAACTTCACAAATTAGTAGCACTTGTCTGAATGTGTTTGCTGGCAGTTCGTTAAAGAGAATTAAACCTGAGCTCCCTATTAAATGAATACTGAAAGTCAGGAAACAGGGTTTCCTTCCTTCCCTTTCTTACAAATCGTGGTAGAAAATCTTTCAGCACTTCATCACATGAAACTATAAAACAGTTATCCTTTTATAATATTACTGTTATACTAGGGGTTTTACAGGCTGAAAAGGATATCAAGAAACTGCAAAACTAGTAAGAGAGAGTGTTCACAGTGGAAGAAAGAAGCTTAGGAAGCTGTGTTAACTCAGACGTGTAAATGGACTTAAGAGTTTATACCTGCAGGTGACAATTTAGTAAATTATTCATGTGCATCAGAAAATTTATAGTAAAGATCTAAAAGTACACAACAAAATTGCTCTGCAGATATATGGTAAAACATACATGCAAGTGAACAGAAGGGAAGATAGGGAACATTGGGACTAATAAATGATAATCTTGAAAATGAATGTCTAGAAAATGATAGCACTCTAGAGCTAATACAGAGGTTTGCTTCACTAACAGATGAAGAATGAGACAAGATGGATAACTGTAAATGAAATAATGAAACCGGTATGAAATACTTTTTTAGGTGAAGAAGAAAAAATAACAAGATCCGTCAAAAACAGTATGAGGCAATATGGGTTTTGGACACAATATATCCATGGCACTTTACCACTCAGCATAATTTAATGCTGCAAAAATTACATTTTTGAAGCAATCGCATTGTAATTTCATATGCTTTGAATCTCTGAAAGTTTTCTTATTTATTACAGGAAAGAGTGTACCTAACTGTAGAAAACATTATAGGTTTTCAGCTGTAGCATCATCCAAACAGAAGAGTAAAATCTGAAAAAACTCTTTACAAATTTGGTTTCTATAGTATTGTAAGCAGTCATGTCCCTTTATAGCATGGAGCAGGAATGGGTTCCAGTGACTTTCAAAAGAAACTCTTACTTTGATTATGTTGGCATTAATTATATAATACAATAGCTCCTCTGAGATCAACAGAATTATTCTAGCTTGGTAAAATAATTGTCTTTCACTACTGAGAAGCATTGCAAAAGTGTAATAATTAAATTAACAAATTGGAAGGACTGCCAGGTACCCAGCACAGTCTACATTTATGGATAAGAGTGAATGAAATAATAAGATTTAAAAGTACATTCCATTTCTGATCTTAATTAAAGGTAATTACAACCCAGCAAACTTCCCTATTTCATTACTGTCTGTATTTTATTTTGGATACACTTCATTTCACATTGCTGTCAAAAGCTAAATCACTTTCATTACTAAATTTCATATAAAAAAAGATCCTAAGATATTTTACTTCAAAATTGCTGAAAACAAACTTGTTATGAAAAATCCTTTGACTGCAACATATTTTAACTTTTTTTTTTTTCATTTTGTAGTTACTTATTTGTTTTGACTGTATTTTTTTAAACTTCTGTTTTTCTTCTCCTGTTTTCATACATGATTAAGATGTACTAATGGTAAACCATGGTCAATGTTTTAAGAATTCAGTTAATCAGGAAATCTAAACTTTTTTCTTATACCCTAAAATGACACAATGCAAAGCGTTAATGTGGAGTATGGGTATTACTTTTCATTTGTTTAATAGAGAATCAAAACAAAGAAAATGCATAGGAGTTCAAAAATATACCTTCTGGCAATTTGCTTTACAGTCTTTCCTACCTCCTCTGCCAATGTTTCTGGGACACATTCTCATCCACAGTATATGAACACTGAGCAAGCAGAACAGCACTCACGCACTGCAATTAACACTGCGGTTATTCTGCGCAGCATTTTGAATCAAAATGAAAAGTATGTGAGGCAAGATGAACAAGCAGTAGAAATACCTCAGGAAGCAAAAGCAAAACCTGTTCACTAGTGAATGGAGGGACTTGTGATGATCAGGCCCTTCTGATAAAAACTTGTTGATTCACACTACAAAGAAGTGACTGAGGTGTATGAGAAAAGTTGAAGTAGAGTTATGTGATGAAGATGGAACGTATTACTGTTTTAGAAATAAAAAAGCTCTGACACTGTTAGGGCATGACCAAGGTATTTTAAGAAATACATCTGGTGTTCTCCATTCTCACATTTCTCATTTGAACAAATTGTTTCCATCCTTCCAGTATTTTTGGTGGATACGCTACAGTGCACTGCTGCAAGATAAGCTGCTACCAAGCTGTCATGGCTAGTTACTTTAAAAATCTTGAAAACCGACACCATAATCAGCACTTCTCTCATTTTTTCCATTTTATACAATATAAGCCTTCTAGTATTTTGTGTCTGTTCTTGTCCTCAAAGATCTTCTCCTAACCCCTCATACACAGGGCATGATAAATTCCAGGGCCAGGGAATAGCTTACGAAATACCTTTCCATCAAAAAGCAAACCAGAAACATGCAGTGTTTTTTCTCCCTCACAGATATAATGAGAACACAAAGATCTCTGATTCCAAAGAGTGACTCTTCAGCCCTGTTCTGCAGTGTTTTCCCTAGTGCCCTGATCTTGCTTTGGACAACTATGAATTTTCTATCTGTTCTGAAGCTGGGAAAACAGAATGTTTTCTTCTGTTTTCCAGGGTAGCATATTGTGGATTTTGCAACAGCAACAATGGAAAAGCTTTTGATAATCCCTTGCTTTCATTTCTAATACTCTTTCCCAGGGAACAGATCCAGTGTACATTACCATTTCCATATTTCTATTTGGTGACAGAGATTGAATTCTAATTTAATTTTACCAGTTTCCAAAGTTCTTTGCGGAGAGAAAACTGTGATATCAGTTGTTATATCACTGCCCATTGAGAAGATATTATTTACCAGAATAAAGAAATTACTACAGTATTTTGCTAGCAGTAAAAAAAGTTATTTCTCAAGTAGCACTTATTGAACAAGGACTTCTATTCAACAGGGAGTAAATAACTGTATTCCTCAATTTTTAATTACAAGTAAAGGAACTTAACTTGTAGCTGTGTTTCTAAGATACCATGTTGTTTATGATGTTAAACATCTCAAAAATGAGGTGCAAAACTGCATAATTGCAACCAATTACCCCCAAAAGAAGAAATAAAATTAAAAAACTAGAACTTCTGTAGGTCATCCCAGAAAACCCCATATTGGATCCTGACTTTAAGTGATGGTATTTCATTTCACAAATGAAGATAATTACAAATCAAATATAAGTTTTATACTTTCAGGGTGTAGAACACAGAAAGCCACCAGGAACATAGCTATCACACTGAATTATGTTTTAAATTAAAAAGAAAAAGCTCTGTGAAAGTATAGGCTATTTTACTATCTTAAAATGCTTCACTGTTTCAAGAGTATCCAGCATCATAGGATGCCAATTACAAAAGCATTGATACAAGTAGTAAACAACAAGAAGACACCCAGTCCTGGTTTCCAATAATCCTGAAATATTGACCTAATAGAAAAGAGTGAAGTTAAATCCGCATTAAATGTTCGATGTTTTGAAATACACAAGATAAAGTGTCGTGTTATCTACATAAATGAAGGATGTAAACATATGGAGGCTATTCCTGTTTGCTGCTCATTATAATACTTGAAACAACAAAGCCATATTTCAGATACAACAAGAACAAGTAAGGCAAAAGGTTGTCCACCACCCTGGAGGCATTTTCATACCTGCATTGATCTATTCTACCAATTTCAATGACTTTGGGCAGCAGTTGCTGCAAGCTAAATACTTCTTATTCAAACCACCACAAAGGTAGATTAAGGTGTTTCCCCTTTTACAAGGGCATTTCTTGCTCTGACATCTACGTGATTAGCATGACCATTTCTGTATCTCAATATCTCCGTGAAATATGTTACAGATAAAAAATCAGCTGGAATATTTGAAAATAACAGCTCTGATATCTTGGTCTGAATTGTGTTACACACAAGCTTCCAAAAACTAATATTATATCTTGATATATTATGAATATTAGAAATTGAGACTAAAACTAATGTAACTCAGAAGAAAAATGATAATAAATTATCGAATGCAGTGGAACTAGATTAACAACACACAAACTGACTATCTTCTTCAGTTTTCAAAAAAAGAAGCAAGTAATACTTCATACGAAAAGGCAGATGGATAAATGTAAATCATGGAATCATAGAATATTCTGAGTTGGAAGAGACCAGTAAGGATCGGAGTCCAACTCCTGGCTCCACACATGACCACCCAAAAATCAGACCATATGAGTGGTTTGATTTAGCTTCCAAGTAGACAGATATGACCATAACAGACCATATGACAGACTTAGCTTCCAAGTAGAAATCTGGATATGACTGAGCTCCAAACAAGAAATGGAAAGTAACTTTTCAGCACAGTTTTCCATCACAATTGATTCCCTTTATGAAATGAAAAAGTAGCAATTCCTAGTTATTATACATATGCATACAGTTAATTTTCTCCTCACTATTTTTAAAACAAATACAAAGTCAGGCTCTTCGTTGTGAACAAAGACATCTTTTATTAATAGTTTCCAAAGACGTTAGCTAAATTTGAGATCTGCATTAACACCAAGAAACTGGACTGATGCTTCTAAGCTGCCAACAACTGTTCACTGAGTTCAGACATCTGCAGTATTCAAGTAAAGAAAAGTACACTGTATTTTTAGCTTTACATGTTAATTCTAAGAGCTCTGTTTGGTTCACATCAAATGAAAACCAAGAAGGCTACCGGTGAGCTTTAAAATCCATCAGGTGGGAATATACTAGGAAAAAGCTATTTCAGATGAAAAAGAGTAGTAACAGCAGAACAAATATACACAGCCTTGATGCATGTATGTATAATAACCAATTGATCATCAATAAATTTAGACTAAAATAACAGTTTCTGATCTTGCAAGAAATGAGATACCCTTCCAACTAAACCACTAAGTAATCAAAGCTATAAAAAATATGTTGTGTGACAATTTGTAACGGGAGGGTTTAGATCAACCAATGCAAGAATGAATTTCTTCTTTCCTCTCTTACGACTCATGCAGTCTACACTAGGAAATAAAAATCTGAATTCTAAACCTCAGCAAGATGGAAAAAAAATGTGTATTTTGAATTATAAAAAAAAAATAAAATTCTGAACAAAATTTCTGAAAATCTGTATTTAATTACTTCCAGTATCCAGTCATCAACTTTTTTATATTTAAGCTCTCTTCCCATTTGAAGATATATTTTTCTCAAATCTAATTATGTTTTTGGCAGGCACACTGCCCAGAGCATTCTGGAGTTCTGCAGATTCTTAACACCAGAACTCCTGGCAGAATCTCTATATAGCAGATGCAATTCTAGCAGAAAAAAAAGGGGCAAAAGAAAAAAACAGTAAAAGAGAAAAATCTCTCCTTGTCTCTTTCATAACCAATGTTCTTTGAGCTTACTATGTCCCATTTGCCAGAAGTGAAAGGCTAGAACAGGTCTCAAAGGTACACTTTCAGACGGTACACTTTTCATTGGAAAAAATCTGGAGTTCCAGCAGACAATTGCTTCAGCTACTTTTTCATGCAACAAAGAAGATCCCTTAAAGAAAAAGATAAATCAAAAAAATAGGAAAAGTCATTTAAAAGTTTCAGAAGGGATATACATGGGTAATGAAATTGTAAGAGAACAAAAGTTTAGTTATAACCCCCTTATCCCCAAACTCAACTCCAACGCTTGGAAATGCGCATAGAAAATTAAACACCAGAGGCAGCAAATAGGAAAGTTTATGTTAAACTGCAAAGAACTGCACAGAATTTGCTAAAGAACATATGAAAAGAATTTCAAATATTCTCTCTCTTGATATCACTTCTACTGTACAAAACAAAATGGTATTATGAATCACCAGCATGAAGAACGAGTGAATGAATGAGCTACTTCTGATTTCTCTCAACTAATCTTCTTATAACATCTTCCCACAAAAAGAGAAAATTACTTAGTGTTCATGAGAAAAGAACATCATAAACACTGTATATTATATTATAGCTTCATTAAAAAAAACTTTACAAAGCCAAAATAAGTTCTTCAGAAGTAATAAAAGTATTCTTAAAACATGCATTTTTCATTTCTACCAATAATTTTGCAGGGACTACAGTACATCATTCCAGAGAAAGCCTAATTAGTAGACAGAATCAGAGAATGAGGGACTTTAAGAGGTCTCCAAATGAACCCTTATGCTACAAAATAGGTGTAACTTGACCTACAGTACTCGTGATAGGTGAATTTCCATATTCTTATGCATACCTGAAGTCAGTGGATCCTTAATGTCCTTAGACATATAAACCAGTACTTTGCTCCCAAAGTTTTGTTGCTTTTTCTCCCCAATACCCACCCACTCTCACTCTTTTCTAAACATACAGTTTGAAAAGCAACCATAACTAAGATCACTATGCTCAAGTTACTGATTATGAATGTGTGCATTGTTAATTAACTAAGAATTTAAAATACAATTAATAGCTGATTCTCAGAGTTCCATCTGAAAATTATCCTAGATAGAAGCTCCACATATCTTCATGAGATTTTCTTAAATTTAGCCCTTCAAATATGAAAGGCAAACATAATAAGCAATTTTCTAATTACAATGTTCACACCGTATGTACATACATCACCTCTAATAATCTATTACATATCAAAATTACAGAATTAACACTTTTTTAAAGAAGCATAATTATTACCTTCGAAAGAAAGTATGGTTAACAGAAAGAACAGCTACATTCTCAAAAGGAAACAAAAGAAAGACAGAACAGAAATTACTCTGAGTACCACATTACATACTTGAGGCCCAAGTATGGATAATAAAATACTTTTTTAAATAACTTCTAATATTAAGTAATTTAATTCTATTACAGAGAAAGTTATTTTGGATGCAAAGGAAGAGATTCTTAAGAAGTAAAAATTCTTAGAAATACCATGGCCATTTGAGGCACTATGATAGAATTCAGTCCACTCAATCCCAAGCTTGTGGAGGTCACAAGAGCTCCTCAGCAAGAGTACAGCACAGTCCCTTACAATGGCAAGGAACAAGTTGAAAAGTCCTATTCAGACCTAAGTTTCTGTGATGCAAAGCACAGCAAAGCAGAGATCTTAAAGATTATCAGTGAAACAAAACAAACAAACAAACAAACAAACCAAGGACTGTTCATTTACTGTCTATTGCTACTATATTCAAAGAATGAAGGCCTGGATTATAGAATTTGCAAACATGATGGGACACATTACACGCATAGCTAATTTGATTAATTCCTCCACCTTCTGGAAAGAAGCCCAAAAAGCTCTGAATATCATCTCACATCTGAAGAAAAACAATGTATTCAAAACGCCTGCAGCCTTGCAAAAATACATTTGTTGTTGTGTTCGTTGTTTTTTCTTTTAAGTTTTTGAGTAAGTTTTAAATACCACAAAATACTTTTTAATGAATGGCCCTTCCTGCTGGATTCAGTTGGATAAGCGTTTATTGAAGCACTAATTGTCACCACTACTTTCAGATCTCCATCAGTTCTCATAAATGTCCATATGTTCTTTGGTTAAAAACCACAGCTTAATGACACGGGAAAGTGCAATTCAATTTATCATCCTTCCTTAACCTTTTGAAAAATAAATTAGTTTTTATGAGAAACAATCACTGTAAATAAAGTGAAAAGCACTTCAACTCTATCATCATCTAGTGTCACTTGGCATTAAATCTTACTGGAATCACTTTACTTTGAAATTATTTCAATCAATGATTATTTGCCTGACCTAAGTGTTGAGTTCCTATAGAAGAGCAGAGATACAGACCAACTTTGAAAACAGCCGTGTATGTTTAAGAATGTCACACTGCCCATCAGATATATACACATCCCTCTCAGCTGAGCCATGTTTGTACAGTACTCTACAGTACCTCTATTTTCAAGATATTAATGCTAGTATAAAATCCATTATGCTACAGGGATTTATATTCCTCTTAAATACCTACTCTGGCGTAAAGGATTTTAACTCGTATAACTGAATCCACACCTCAAGGTTCTACTATTTCAGTTGTAAGTTTTTCACAGTTAATATTGCAGCTTCAAAGCAGTATACCTTATACAAATAATGCTTCAGAAATGCTTTGTTGTTATCTAGGACAGCACATGGGTAACAAATGGGAATTAAATTTGTGTCTGCAGACAGGCTTCAGTACTGAAGTTGAAGTTTTGTCATGTGTTGGCCTAGTCAATTGTACATAAAATAAAATAAATCTGTTACCAACCCCACCGTGTACCTGTACTTAATGTGACATTTAAAATATTCTATCTTCAAACCATCAAAGCTAAAAAAACAAAACACCAGAGAGCCTTTTTTCCCCATCCCCCTCACTACAAGCTACCAAAGACATCACCAGTACACATCAACTCTCACTGAAGTCTCAAGTTGTTTGTTTTTTGCTATCTTGATTGCACATCAGCACTTGTATTACATGTTGACTAACTTCATTAAGAAGGTGAAACACCAGAAAAACAGTTTATAAAATTGTAGGTATTATGGAGTGTCAACTATGGTACCGCTCACAAGGGAAAAATAGCTAAGTGGATAGTTTTTGAACTTATGAAAAGGTTCTTTTCTCAAAAACTTCTTTAGCACTTTACAGTTCCATTTGCTATGTGACAATACAGTTGTTCAAATAAAAGTTTTAAGTCCTTTCTCATAAGTTTTCTTCACTTTTTTAAGTTTTGTTTTGTTTAATACTAAGTTACTGAATTACAAAGAGACAGAAAATAAAGAACAAAGCAATGCTGAAAAAAAAGATTAAAAAGGAAAACCAGCTTTAAAAAACATATACAACTTGAAAGCTTCAAATAGAATTTTGCCTCAGGCTGCAGAATAGCCTCTGCAGGAGCTGGCTTCCATACCAATAATTCTCCATCTTCCCTGATCAGCATGGAGCAACATTAAGTAATGTGCTGCCTCAGATTTCATCCCTCTACACACACTTTGAACTTTCTGTGAACATAGGCATTACTGGAAACTCTTAAGTGTGTTGTGTTAGGGCTCACTTGCCCTAACAAGGCAAACATGAAGATTTTGGTTTATTATATGTCAAGTAACAGTCTGACAAGCATCATGCCACAACAAGATCCTGTGAGGAAAAGTCCTGCTAGATATGGGTTTAAAAAGCTTAGTTCATTCATCCAAGGAAGAAGCCATTAGGTAAAATTTACAAGTAACAAATAGCAAATATTCATATCGGAATAGTGAGGAAAACGTTTACAGTACAAACCACTCATCTCAATGATGCATTAAAGATTTTAAAATAAACATTTGTACAAAAATCATGTGCATTGTTCACTGTTAATTCTGTAAATCTAACATAGCCTTTTTATGAACATATACTGTGAACTGTTTGTACAGCTGCAGGGACATCTTAAATGGTTCAAGCATTTTCTTTTATCTTTTATGAGGATATTTTAAGAGAAAATTTTCCTATGAGATAGAAGAACATTAAGAGAATCAAAGCATTGCAAATTTCCATACACCTAACTAGATTTATTAATTAGGGTTTAAAGACTTATAAACATCCCATAAAATATCTTATTTCTGGGCAACAGGTTGCAAGGGAAGACCCACACTACCAGCTCTCTTAGGTCCAGTATCCTGCCTGGTTTTGCCTCTTAACAAAATGGGCTGAACAAACAAACATGGGAATGGACAAGTTATGAAAACTATTGTTTTAAAAAGCTGGGAGGATTACTAAAAAAACTCTTTTTAAAATTATCTCAAGAAAAAAATAACCTCAAAGAAGTGCTTTCCTTTACCATTTTAGCATCTCTCATAGGGCTCCTGGGAAATTTTTGGTCATTTTTTTTCCTGAAACATTTAAACTCTGATTTTTAAGAAAATCTGTAACTGAAAAGAGATTTGTTATCAAGCTATTTACAAGATAAGAAAATATGCTTTACCACTACACAGCAGTTCAAATGATACTCCTAAAAAATATTTTGAAACTATAGGTCATTTAACAGTTCTCTCTGCCCCATAGTAATACTATAAAATGTTTAGCAATTATTGTTAATTAATTTACTACGCATAATATTGCTAGCATGTATAATCTGTACCACCCAAGGCATTCTGTCTTTCCTGCAAGAGCAATGATAAACACTGTAAGAAGTGCTGTAAGAAGTGCTGCATAATACATATTTGCATGCAGAAATGTACAGCAATTGCATACCAAGGTGAGAAGAGGCCTGTAAATAGCCATTTCATTACTGAAATCTTTTCCCTTGAATCTGCTTTTAATGCAGCAGGAAGAATTGTGTCCTTCAGAACTTGCTTTGTTTATTTATGACTAAAAGCATTTGTGACTGCTACTTATTCTCTTCTAATCTGTTGCACTTCAACTTGCCCTTAACTTTTCCCCAAAATACTTGGAAGTTCTATATGTGCAACATTTGATGAAGTCTGCTTAATTCAGACAGTCTTCTGTGATCCTGCAGTCTGAAAAAAAGTCACACAGTGATTACAAATTTTCATATATACAGATGTCATCTGAATGATAAGGCTTCGAAAAAAGGGGAAGTTTCCAAACTGCAGATACAAAATCAGCTAGTCCAGGTAAGGCAATAACTTCTCTACAGCTGTGAGTATAGCTTTTGGTACAATATGTGTCTCACCATTTAAGTATACAGTGTATTTTTTACACCAGAAGAGCTATATTCCCTGTCTATAGTAATGGAAAGAGGACAACTCAAAGACTAGAGAGGATGCTTGGCTCTGGGGAGGGGATGCTGAGCTCAGCAGACCCAGCTGTCAGCACAGTCATTCTGGTACTCTGAGGAAAAAGGTCAGTTCCAAGCATACATGAAAAAATACGGTAAGGATATTAAAGAAAGAATGCTTGAGAATAAAAACAGGCTTAAAAAGTGCAAGCTATATGCAGTATATATGGAAAACCTAAATAGGAAGCCTTAATTTCATTTTCCTTTCACTTGTCATGATGACCATTACCAAGATATTTTAAAAGAATTCTGTCTGTAAAATTTTTTAAATAAATAAACTACAAATTTTGACAAAGGATGCAATAATTTTAATACTACTACCTGATTACAGCCCCAGTAAGATGTCATGCCCCTCACCACTGTGCCAACCTGTCTTTCCTTGAAAAAGGGCATGCTCAAGGAAAATCATTTGTAGCTGTACTGTCACAAGCTCTTGCTTTCTGTGCACATTGTCACTGCTCTTAACAGCAAATCAACCTGTGCATTCAGGAGATACTCCTGAAAGCATTCCATCCTGGTAAAAATATGTTGAAATACAGTCATATTTCTTTAGATTTGTTGAGTCTGATTCTTCATTTGCAAAGCTCAGAAAATTAAGGCATTTTTAAGACAAGGTGATGTGAATGGTTTGCCTCGACACTGTGCTGAAAAGGGTATGGCCATGTTTATGGACTCATTTTATCTGCTGTCAGGCAGGGCCCAGGAGCCAGGACCTGTGAGGCACAAGGCCAGAGCGGGCTGAGCTGTCCCTTGGCCTCCAGGGGCCACAGGCAGGGGCTGGGCCTGGCTCCTGAGCCGGCCCCACACAGCCTCTCCCAGTGACAGGGCTGTGCTGCCTCAGCGCTGGCCCTGGCCATGGGCAGCCAAACACCTGTAGAGTGGTGGAGTTTGTGTGGCCTCCCCAAATAATTTTGACAATGGTGACTGCAAAATGGCAAGTTTGCTGAATAAAGCTAGAGCAGGATATTATTTGTATTATGTGAAAGAGGCCAGAAACATGTGGAAAAAAAAATCTTGTTTTTTTCATTCTACCCATGCAGAAAGGGAAAAGAAAAAATACTAAAAATCTAACCTGGAAACATCTAATTACCTAAAATTTGTTTAATTTACTTCTTTATGCACACGGCATTGAACTGAGATTTCGTTTAGCCTGAAATTGTATTTTACTGCCTAAAAATGTTTGGAAGTGTAGGCAGCTACAGCTAGTGAAAGATGCAGCCATCGGCTCATAAGCATCCCACTCAAACACATGCAGGTTAGCACTGCAAAAAACTACGTGAAACTGAGCTCTTGCCTTCTGGGTACTGAGGAACATACAAACTGTGTAAACCATCAGCACAGGCAGGAGCTGGAGGAGACAGGAGATACTCTTTGTTTCCAAAACATGCCCTGGTGCATTACATTTATCAACTTCCTCAAAGCCCTTTTGTTTGCATCAGTATAACAGCTTTATTAAATATTTATACTGAAGGTTCTCTAATACTTTCTCTTGCCTAAAATTTTTAAAAAACATTTAGCTTATTGTTTATTTTAATTTCAACCTAGATATGAAAAATTACTCCATATTTTTTTTAAGAAGTTCTAAAAGTCAAAGTCAATAATAAGATACAGCACAAAGAATACAAATGATGTGTAGTAAAAAGAAAAGAGAAATTAAGTCTTCTGAGATTCCAAACGGGAGAAGTTTACTGTCAGAATCAAAAGATAGAAGAAAAAAAAAAAAAGAAGAAACAACAAAAGCATAGTAAGATACTTTGAATACAAAATAATATACAGACACAGACATTGTAGCTTCTTCCTAGCAAACATGAGTGCCAAGTACATTCTCCCCTTATTCCCACTTCCACCGTCAACAGTGGACATTTTGTGCAATGCTTCTCTCACAAAGCCTCACTATGCTACTACGAGCAGGGCATTCCTTTCTTTTCTAGGTTCTAGGCCTACATGCCATCAAGTATTTGACTAGTAATGTAATACCAATACTCTTAATAAGAAAATAAACTGCCTTAAAGTTACAAGCATGCACTAGTGTTGTGGATTTTTTAACAACTTAGAAGTTTTTGAGATTTTCTAGAGATTTTGTATGCAGCTTTAGTCATACGTAGCTAATGCATTGCTAGAGCTTCTGAAAATGGCATTTTCTCCTGACGCACTCTGTGTTTTGTTCTATACTGCCCCTCCACCAGGAGAGAAGCTAAGAAAGCTGATACAAGAAAACTCTTTTGATAAGAGACCTGAGCTCCAGATGAGGATTCTGCAATGGAGCTGAAGGAAAAGCAACTTGCTAGCACATTATGCCATGGCATGTTCTCTGTCCATGTTTGCAGGATCCATTAAACAAAAACAGAAGTTTTCAATATCGAAGTAGGTGCTGCAGTACAGAATGAAATCACATGAAATCCAAAGAAATTTTTTCATCTCTTTAACCTCAAATTAGTACATCTTGTAATTTCTGCGAAATGGACATTTCACTTCAGTGTCCAAATCTACATAGCTTAGCTTTACTTTTTTATTTATTGATAATTTTGTAATATGAAAAATAAATACCATTTGTTATGAAAGCAGACATTGCACAAAATTAGCAGACATACTCTGCCTCAGGGCATGAATACAAGAAAATTGTCAGACATTAATAATGTAGACAAAGCTTTTTCCAGGGAAAATGAGGATCCAATGGAACAACAGATAAATCATACCCAACTGCTCACTGTTTGTTGTTTCACAATCTGTTGTATTTCATCGAATATGACTAGAACAAGTCTGTTACAGCCATAAAAAAACATTAGTGGAAATTAATATGTAAATTACTGTAGTGCTCGTGTGGGATGCCAGTTCATTAATTTGAATTCACTGACGTGACTGTGTAATCTAAATTTATGAGTTTTTCAACTGTCACTCCACAGAGAATGCAACATTTATTGAATTTTGCTTTAGAAATATTTTACACATTAAATATTATTTGTATGGAAAAAATGTACATGAAGGATTTGGAATTTCATATATATGTAATATATAGCAGACATTTTGTCCATGAGAAGACATAACCCACAGCACAATAAATGATATGTGGATGTTTTCTTTCCAAACATTTTTAGACAATGATGAAAACAAATAATTGGAAGAGGGAACAAAATCAATTTTTCAAGTTCTCAGTAATGCAGATATTGCCCATAATTATTTTGTTGAAACAAATGCAATTCTTATTTTTAATAGAATGAGTTAATGATGCATAGAACTCTTGTGTCACCCTCCAGAGTTTAAGAAAAAAGCACAGTCAAAAAAGCACCTAAATTGAATTAAGAAGTTTCATCAACACATAGCCCAGGTTGAAGGTTTGCACATCAGTATCAAGATTTGTAAAAGGCCAGCAAGAAAAGATATTGGAAAATTCTTTACCATTCAAACCTTTATTTAATTAACATCTGGACACAAAGTCAGCAGATATTTTGGATAGTCTTGGCTTTAACATCCTCCCTTCTCCTGCAAGTAAAATGAGGTACTCAAATAACATAATACTATCAAGATGTTTCTGAGGCAAATACTGCAAATGTAATGTTCCGTTACTGAAGGAAACACAGCAAATACAGAAAAGAAATAAAGGTTAATAATAATACAACAAAACATTTGATCAACTATGAAGATCTATTTTTAGAGCTGGGAAAATTTCACGCTTAAAAAAAAATGTATACGATAAGTTTTACTTATTGGCTGTATTGTGAAGTGCTTCTCCCTTTCACAACCCATGATTCTAAATGTTTTGCCATCACATATTTCCTTGTAGGAAATGAAATGATTATTTAGCAAATCCATAGTTCTGTTAAGAAACACAACTGTTCCATTACTGTGCCTCATCAAAGTATTTATCTAAGAACTTCCATGGTGAAGTTTTACTTCTAGATGCTTCTGTTTTTTTCACTCTGAGACTTGAATCCACAAACAAAATAGTTACTTAATGTAACATCTAACTTTTGAATGTAGAAACTCACTTCAGAATGAGGCTTTTGGGGAGTGAAAGGGAGAATGTGCTAAACAGTGAAAGATTTGTTTAACTATGACACAGGGAGGAATAGACTCTCAGCCAGTAGCGAATGTTTCACACTTGTCAAATCCTCCTGTCAGCATCCCCTACAGCTCTGCTGACTACTAGGAACACCTGCCTGCTCCAAGGTCACGCTGACTCAATGTCACCTTGCAGGGAACATGCTCACACATAACCAGGATTTCAGCATCATCTTGCAGAGAATTCTTGTTTCTGTTATTTTTCCCAGTTATTGACAACTAGGTAATTATACTTTGTGAATTGGTGAGATCTTATAGATTGGGACCGTGAATTAGTTTGCCTGGCTAAGAAGCATGCACAGACATGACACAAAGAAGCATGTACAGACACAAGAATCTGTTAATGTGATGGCTGTCATTCATTTATTTATATTGATTGTGTGGAGACAACATATTCATAAGTTTCACTCCACTAACTTACTATGAAATATATTTTTTTTCAAACTGAGATAGTGATGCACATTATAGCAAAAACGCCATCTATTTTTTGCCTCCTAGAACATTTCCACCTACTTACTATTTAGGAAGCTACCTATTTAATGGAAAATACCACACAAAAAAAAAAATCATGCAACATTTCCTAGTACTTAAATACACATACAAATTCATCAGATATGCCCACAGACTTGTATTCAGGTGTAAATTAAAAAGCAGGCAAAAACTACAACAAAAGTCTTCGTTCTGATCTGACCTTGGTATCAAAGTAAGTGTATACTTTGTTCTGTTCCCCTGAGTAAGTGATTTTTATTAGAATCGTATCCTCCAGTTTTCATAACACTGAAACCTCCTCTTCATGTCTGTAACTATTATTTTCTCCCTCATGAGTTTTGCATAACATAGCAAGCAACTGTCAGGAGACACACATTCCTCAGCAGCGCTCAACCTACTTAGCAGCCACCTCTTCCTACAGTGAAGTCTTCCAGATAAGCATTTCCTTTCTGCTATCCCATTTCAAACCGTTTTTAACTCCTATCTAAAAACAGAATAACAAAAGCAGAGGGGAATGCTTCAGCTCTTCAAATGACCAGAGGAGTATCAATGATACTGCTGTACCTCATGGGAAAAAAAAAATGTTACTGCAGAAATCAGTGGAGAATTTTTAAAGAACCACACATCGTGGATCTTGTAAAACTACCTTCTCTCAACTTCTCAAAGCATTGTCTGTTTATGCATATGCAAAGACAAATATGTTTCTACCGAAAAATGTCAAGGCCTTCTAAAGGAAAAGGAATAAACACATGTATCATAGTCTCAACAAAAACACAACTGAAAAGATACTTCAAGAATAAGAATCTGCTAACTCTTTCCCATGAATTCTCCGGGCTTTTGACTACTCTTCATAGCATTGGATAGCTGTCTGCTAACTCTAGGCTGCTTAGCCTCTGATAGTCAATACCAGTCAGGGTTAATAACAGTCTAGATAACAAAAGTCATCAGCAAAGACAAGTCATGGTATTGACTCCTACGACTCTACAATGCTTTCCAGGTAGACCTTTGGAAAGTGACATCTGATGTCTCGCTGCTATGGCTTAGGTCTGCAGATCTGATCTAACAGGAATACCTAAACATACAGGCTCCACAGACTGGAGTGATTTCAGTTTACAAGTGATCAAATAAATGGGAATATAATGCTAGCTCTTTCTCAAGTACCCTTGTAATCCTCATTCTGTAGTACCACCCAGTTTTGCTCTTGGCAATCTGTCTATACTATTCATTTGAAGTATCACAGCATGTTAAATTTTCCGCTGCATTGTCTGAAACATATGTCAAAAGTTTTTCCTGTTCACAGGATGTGTAAATGGATGAGAAAAGAAAAGGAAAAAGCAATCCCAGGAATTACTTTGCATGTCTCACAGTTTCTTTCCCTACCAGTTGGAATCTTACAATGTGAAGAGCTGAATAGCTAATCTTTCAGATACAAAAGTCCACCTTCATGTTTGATCTCTCTTCTCCTAAGCGCCTCTTTTGTCTATTGATTTAACGACTACAGCCAAGGACTTTATCGATTTTCTTCAGAGGGAGAAAACTTGTGGTAATGGCTCTTTTTGCTCATGACTTCAACGCTGCCTCCTGCTGAAGTTAACAGAAATATGTGATCTTGTAATTATAAGCTACAGCAACAACTGATTGACCCCACCTACTGCCTGGTCTTAAAAAAGACTCCACATCGTGCTTCACTTAATATTAGGCAATGACATCAAATTCCGTCCTTCCTAACTATACAATCTGTACTGTCAACCACAGAGATGTCGCTTTTAAAAACCATTAAGAAGGAAATCTTAACACATTTTTATTACATACTTCTTACTGAAGAATCAGGAGAATGCACAAAACCATCATCAAACCTCCAACAGCTTAGTAATTTAGTTCTCTGGGAAACACAACAGACTTCTTATAAACATATACCATTAAAAAACACACATAAAAATCCACTATAAAACACTATCTTGGCCAATTTCATAAAAGCAAATCCTGGTCTGCCTTCAGTAAGAACAAGATGAATACTCTGATATCCTGCCTAAACATAAATGTAGTCCATTCTCACCCACAACTGCTTTACCTGCCAATATTGTTTGCCAAATTACAAACCAGACACTAAATACAGCACCATTTCATTTTTCACACAAAACACACAGATAGCATCCTAGACAATTATAATCTGGGCTCCCTCAAATTTCTGTGATTCAATAACCACTACTTGTCCATCAATCTGAATCTTAAAGGCACCTACAACACTATCAGTTTCTTAGTCACTGTACTCAATGTACAAAACCAAAACCTACCAACTACTATACACAAAAAATGTGCAAAGTATCACTCCTACTATCTTAAAAACAGGTGCTTCTCAAAACAAACAAGGAAGGCTATAAATTACAGTAAGCCCTCAGATATCCCTAACATTCCCTGCGTACTCTGACGATGCCCAGCTCAGTAATCTAAGACCTTTAATTGAATAAACACACCACTCCAGAGAAATCCATCGATTCTCTTGCTAAGTCTTCTATACTTCCTAGTTTTGACTCTGAGGGAGATTCACAAAACCCAGACCATTTTGAGAGCTGAAATAAAAACTCCAAAGAACACCAAAAAACACAACAGAGCGTATTCTGGTGCAATATAATTGTCCCTCATACCTAACCTCATGCTTCATATTCCTCTCTACCTCCATGCCTGAAGAACAGACTTAATGACTGCATTGTCTTTTCTGTGGATAATATTCTTTCTCCTTCCTTCACCTCTGCTCCACAGATATCCACTATATTTTCTTTCAGATGGTGCAGCTTGGTAAACAAGTTAAATTCATAACAACTTACAGTTGCCCCTCAAGACCCCTCCTGCTATTTAAGACTTAAAGAGGCTCAAATGCTCAAAATGAGATGTATTTTCCATTATTTCAATTGGTTTATCTCCTCTTTAAAAAAAAAAAAAAAAAAAAAAAAAAAAAAAAAAAAAACAAAAAAAAAGCCTGCAATCCTTATAAAACCACAGCTACAAAGCTGTGAGTGCATTAAAGTATTTGTTGTTAGCATAAAGGCTTTTTAGTGCTAACGTCTATGGAGATAAATGAAACAAAACCATGTAGGCTTTCAAGAAGCTGGATTACAATGTTCTTTTGTCTAGAGCAAGAAAAGTATTTATACTCTGAACATGAAATTCAGATAATTATCTGGTAGTTTAATTTAAGGATGAGCATACTGGCCTCCTACTGCAGTAACAAGAGCAATTACTTTTGTAGTAAGTTAAATATTAGATTTGAAATGTTTTAAAACTAAATGTAATAATGTTTTCACAGCAGTTTACCCTATTAAAAAGTCAAGCAGTGTCCTCTTTTGAATCTGCAAATTTTATACCTATTGTACTAAAACTTTGCAGGTATTGCAGTGTAGATGTTAACCAGCAGTTAACAGGTGCAGTTACATTACCATCTATACAATTATTAATTTTTGTATGTGCATAGATTTTACAGTGTTGAGGTATGAAAACAATCTGTATAGTAAAATTGGTGAGAGAGAATTGCTGTTTTGAAATGTGATCTGTTATTCGCTTCTATACTTGCTCTCATTAAGCCACTGATACTACAAGTACGGTAACCAACTACTGAGATTTACTTGTTAAATATGTTTGTATTTTTGAGCACGACTTTATTTAGCTAATTATGGAATCAGTGTTTTTTATACTTCAATAATTTTCACTTGATTGTTTACAAGGACAGAACTAATTAAATAATGAGCCTATGGAGCTGACCTGTTTGTATGTAAAAGATTGTGACTATTTGAAAAATTCCCAAGTATACAAACATTATCAGTGGAGATGAATACTACAGTGAGACATCTGGCTTATGTATCAACCACATCCCTTGAAATACTGCTTTTTTCCCCACAAATATAACAAGCAACATTAATTCAGCAAAATGACAACAGAGCTATCTGTATGAAGAGTTTAAGCAACAGTTGCTACAAAGATTTATTTTAAGACAAAAAATACACAGTTATAAAATGTAACTTCATCCATATTACACCAAAAAATAAAAAAATACTGCAGAAAATTTGACATTTCAATAATGAACAAAATCCTCTTATGAACTGTTTACTGCTTAATGCAAAATGTTAAAAACTGGGGCTTTAGTTATTTCAGACATCCTAGTCATCAGCTAATGTTCAGTATCATTTTCACATTTTAGTTTCCACACATTGTTAGTTTTGGTCATAGCAGTTACCTTTAGGCTGATGTTTGGTATACTGTTCAAAACCATGATCTTGGCAAGCTATAGCAAAATAAAGTTTGAAGGGGAGGAATCAGCTTGACTTCTTTATGCTCGTTTACTTTAAAAACCAAAAAAACCTTAAATTATTCTTTTCTAACTCCTTGTTATGACTTCTGGAACATTTCACCGACCATTAAGTCCTTAATGTGGACTACTGCCCTTATGTATTAAAAGTAAACTATTAAAAATGCAATTTTATTTATCAGGGTGGAACTCATACTGACTTTCTTCTTTGCAGATTTCACAAGATTTTAGTATGGCATTTTAGTATTTCTTAAGCAGATAGCTTATCCTGATAAGCCTAAGAGCCCAAAGACAGCCAGCACTCTCCAGTACTTCAATAATAATCCATAAAATTAAACATACTGATTAGATGGAACATAATTTGTTAAATTCAACAGGAGAAAAATCCACACAAAGAAACAAATATAGCATAAATGCCCTAAAAAGAAAAGTAATGGTGATGCACAGGTTTTAAGGAAAAGTGCAAAGAGATTAACTGGAAGTGAAGCTACCCTCTCAAATGAGGCTTTCCAATGCAAAAGCAAATCAGTTTATTTGTTAACATACTTGAAAAAACTGTTGGCACTACCGGGGGGCAGAGGGCTGAAATGTTTTTGTACAATTTTGGAAAATCTAACTGTGCTTGTACATGCAAACGTAAAGTTTGATTTCATGGAATATTCTTCCCAAAAGCAGAGCTGACCTGGCAGATGGGCTGGCCAGTCTTAACTGGCCAGTCTCAGACGTTACCAAGTGTGTAACTGTAAATATCCTACACGCTGTGCAGAGGTCAAGGTAGGCAAGTTGTATTACAGCTTATTAAACCACAACCCACAGCCTTTGCATCTTCTTATTTGAAAATTTAGGGCTTTCCATTAAAACTACTTAGCTTTTCTTTATTTCTTATTTTTATTTTTGGAAGAGAGATGAGTTGAAATTTGTTTGCTTTTAACAATATAAATTCACAGAATAGGTGGAAGCCAATTTCTGATGCTAACAGCTGGATAAAGACTGGCTCTAAGCCCATCAAAGGTGTCACAGAGGAATGTATTATAAATTGTAGCTTCTGGAAGCAGCACATCTCGTACTGCAACACAGACTCACAGCTGCAGAGCGCTGCAGTTGAGGCTCTATTATCCTTCAACTGTTCTCTGTCTGCTCGGTTCAAATTTCACACACAGATCTGTCCAGAATCATACCTCGCAGCCTTCAGGGGGCCCTTTTCTTCTCTGTAAATAGGTAGCAGCTGCTTTGCGTATGTCAAGATAGTTTCTTGGCAGAGGTTGTAATACCAGGTTCTATCTGTGGTAACAAGGATTCTGAAATTTCTCATTTCATGGGATATAGAATCATAGGATCATATAAAGATGCTTACATAAAATTCAGCTTTTAACTGTTTGATTTATGCTAAATAATTAAATTCAGCAACATTTAGTTCTTAGCTGTAATACATTTACAAAGTAAAAAGCCAATTTGCTCTTCTAAGAAAATTGCTTTTCCAGAAGTATTTTAAAATCGCCAGAAAAAAAAAGCTGATTTCTCTGACAATTTTTATCCATATTTTATACATTACTCAATAACATTTAACCTCATTTTACCATATACATTTCAGTCGGATTACAAACTGTCACGGTTTTGGCTGTTAAAGAGTCAGCTTTTTTCCTGTAGAGGCTTATATGATGCTGTGTTTGGAATTTTGGGGTGGAAACAATGATAAGATCACATCATTGTTTTAGTGGTTGCTGAGCAGTGCTTGCACGGGGCCAAGGATTTTTCTGCTGCTGCTGCCCTGCCTGTGAGGGGCTGAGGATGCACAAGGAGCTAGGACAGGGCAGAACCAAATTGGCCAAAGGTGCATTCCACACCACAAGGTATCATGGTCAGCAATAAAAGCCTGGATAATATTTACTATGATTACACCTTCCAAATAATTACTAGTTAAAAAAAGAAAAAGAGGGAAGTACTAGTTGTCAAGCTCTTCATGTAGAGCTTGCTTTTCCTGAATGGAGTGGTCAAAAAGATCTCTTTCAGAAACATTACAACCCCCCCCCCGGCCTTAGCTAGTGAGGATGTCAACAATACGTCTGAAGAATTTAAGATATTTTACCTGTAACTTCCTGACTCTAAATGTGATGTAAAAATAACAATCAGTAAATTAAAAAGGAAAGTCATATTAAGGAATATAGATCAAAGAGCACTACTTAATGCATAAAAAATCTGAACCTGAAATTGAGCCTTTTTGTACATAGTTAACATCCTCAAAATACCTGGAAGCAATAAACCAAGCCTACAGCTTATATAAATCAGTAGAGCTCCATTAATTTCAACAATAACAGGCTAATTTGCATGACCTGAGAATGTGGCACAAATCTGTTCAAGTTTTTCAAGCCTCAGTATTTGACAAATAACCAGCTCTTACAAGAGATGATATGTGAATTGACTCAAATACAACATTTGTAAATGCAGATGTCCATTAAAAGTCCACAAACTTGAAAAATGCTACTGCTAGGGTTCTACAATCTACATATTAAAGATTATACAGAAAGCAGTTGTAAAATGTAAAACCACCATCAAAATTCACCAGCGCTCCAGTGGAAAGAAGTCACAGACTTCCACAAAAACATATCTACTTTTTCTTAAACTAATAATGATTTCTACATTAGTAACTTTATATTTCCTTATGTATTCATTTACATGGAGAGAAATTTAATTTAACTACATGGGAGATAAGGCACCTTATTGGTTTTAGGTCCGACATTTAAACTTTTCTGATGCTCACAAACACTGCAGGCACCTCAGTGCTTCAGATTACGTTCCTAAAGCTTGCAGAAGAAAAGATAACGTTATCCCTGAGTAGCCCACAGGCCTGCAGGCCCAGCATACCCCAACCTGCTCTGTCAGAGGCCATGGCCACCCACCGAGGAGGGAGCCACTTGTAAATGGGGAAGGCTGTGCTACATTCTCCCACTGTTGAAATACACACCTTTAAAAAAAGAAAATAAAAGGTGTAAGTAAGGCAAATTTTAGGATCTTGAGAAGACACAGATGCAATGTTCCTGTTTAGACCAGATGCTCAGATTCCTAGGAGTTAAATGCTTATTGCATTACAGTTTAAATACTTGCCCGCCGACTGTGCCAGAATTTTGTATCTCACTCCTGGCCCTGGCCCTTCTTCACACGCGCTGTACATAAAAATTGGATATTTAATTTCACTTGGCAAAGGGTATCTAAAGAAGATAATTTAAATGCTCATTACAATGCTTCAATCTCTGTCTGAATCTAAGTCTTGCAAAGATCTGAATATAGAGTTGAACATTCTGGAAAATAATCTTTTTGTAATTGACATGCTCCCTTGGCCTTTCTAAAAAACTATATCTGGAACTTCCTATTGAAATAGAATTTAATGACAACGCACACTTCTATGCCTTATACTGGTGACCAGATTATTAACCTAAAATATTAATCAGAAAGCTATATCTCATAGTTCTTCTACATGTCAGAGTCCCAGATTGAGCCTCCTGTCTCAAGCAGAAATTGAAAAATTGATGAAGCATTTACACGTCTCAAAAGCAATCCAAAACTCAGGGATGAGGCAAAGCCTTCCTAACACCGCACTCTACCCCTTTAAAACTTCAAGTAAACAAAAAGCCCAAAGAAAATTGCAAGCAGCATTTCATGCATCAACAAATTGCTACAAATAAATTACAAGCATATTCCTTCTTGGATTAGGTAACAGTTGTATTTTGGTGAGGATTAATGTGTCTGTCCATGGGTGGATTCTACATAGTACTGAAAAGAACAAGATGTATAGCTTGGCAAGTGATGCACATAACTGTTTGCCATTAAACAGTGGAGAAATTACTGCATCCAGTTCCAAAATAACAGTTCTATATGCAACTTTAATGCAACCTTCAACTTGCTTTATTTGTACATTTATCCAAGACTAAATTTCCAAACTGGACAGGAAAAAAAAATTCCTCTTGCCAGATTCTGTGGTGTCACCAGTGGTAGTGTATCGTATACCTCAACTTGAAAAGAGAACAAAGTTTAGAAATTACTCAGTTGTATGTATTTTACAAACAGAAAAAAATCATACCTCAGTACCAAAGAGAGTCGGCACGTAAAAGTATTCTTAATTTCCCATGGCACTAAGGCATATTACACTTATAGCCTCTCTTTTAATGAACAGTAATCTAAATGTTTTCTAATTATTTGATGAGCATCATTTGTTTTATGTTTTCCTCATGAAGCAGCAAAAATCCAGTCAAAATTATGTAGGTTGCTCCAAAAGTAATGCCTCCTATTTATTTCCATGGAAACTACAAAAAGTACAAAGTGGACAATAACACTATTTGATAGAGCAAACTCTCAACTATAAAATACTACTTTTCCACAGTCACTGTCATTAGTTATGCAATTTTGCCAGCAATGAACAAGAACCAGCATGCTACATTCATAAAAATCGGCACCAGCTGAGGTAACCCATTTTTTTTTACAGCTGCCATGACAGTGCTGTTGCTAAGAAAACGTTACCCACACAGTCCATTTTTCATTGGCCCAAACAGATCGAAGTCAGAAGGCATCAAATCTGGATCATACAGTGGTTGCTGTCAAACAGTTCAGCCAAGATTGGCAATGTGCTCCATGGTCTTCAAACAAGTATGGGGCCTGGCGTTATCATGTTGCAAGAGAAAAGTCTTCTTCTATGGCCTGACTCTGAGTCTTCAGCTTAGTTAGTATTGCGATGTAGCCATCAGAGTTGATGGCTTATCCAGGTTCCAGGAAATGCAGAACAATCACCCCTTTCCTATCCCAAAACACAGAGCACATCACTTTACCCACTGAGGGCTGTGTCTTGAACTTTTATCTTCAATAGGGAATTCACATGTCACCACTCCACAGACTGCTGTTTTGACTCCAGCTCATAGTAGTGGCACCAAATCTCACAACTGATAATGATACAAACAAGAATACTGTCATCTGCAGTCTTGTATTGGTTCAGTAGGTCCCAACGAAATTGCACGCAATGTTCTTTCTGTTCCTGTGTGAGCATTCATAGGACCCAACTCACACAGAATTTGTGATATTCTAATATTGCCAGCATCACACTGAAGCTGATATTCAGCTCCATACATAGTTCCTTGATCATAATCTTCCTATTCCTGTGGATTAGCTGATCAAGACATATGTTGCATGGCAACAAAATGTAATGGAATACTGGTGGGAAGGTTCAACCTCTACTACCATACCATCAACATCCTCCAATATAATAAAATAGGAGGCATTACTTTAGGAGCAGCCCTCTAACCCTAGAAGGTGACACTTTGAAGAAATACAAGGTAGATTCAGTATACTGGTCAAAAATAGAAATGAAGTAAAATGTTTTAAATCCAGTCTCTACTAAATGTTACATTTGTCTTGCTTCATTATCCGTGATTTCCATTTCATTTTACCCACAGTACAATGAAGATCACACAGTTATAAAAGCACTATATTAATGGTTCTATTTGAAATCTTTTTCCTCACACCTTTCAGGGTACGCAATAAGACCTTAAAAAAATCAGTCTTCATTATCACTCTTTATTAGTAAGCAAAGCAAAAGAAGATATTATCCTGCCAGGAGCAACAGTAAAAAATTATCACCTCCTCAGAAGTTTTCTTGAGTCCAAGTTCCTATTTCTTTACTTCTTCATTATGTGTAAGAAGTTCTCAGTGATGTGCAAGCACTGGCTACAAAATTTGCCTGAGAATCTGTATGTTTTTTTAATAAATCTACTTGGCTGTTTTAATTGTTAGAAGCATTCTTAAAAGCAGTTTGCTCAGGACCCATCATCGTTTCCTGTTCACTGCAATGAATTTCACTAATCAAGCTGAATTTGAAACTCAAGATTATAATGCTAATTAACTGTGTGAACTTTCTGAACAAATTCACACACAGATCTCTCATGATCAGAATATTCCCCAAATATATGAGAAGATACTCTGTTCTTAAACTGGGACATATAACATTGCATATTCTTCAGAAGTTTACATTTTAGTGCTATCAGCAAACAAAAACATACATACAACCATATACGTACAAATCCATAATCCAGCTTCAAAAAGGTAAGTGAATATGAACTTGATCTTAACAGAGAAGTTTATAATATCACTAATCTGGCTTCATGTGTGTTTGGTAAACAACAACTTCTAAACCACACAGGGATTTACCTCATCTGACCTTAGGCATCTCTGAAATCAGCATGTGGTTTAAGCTAAAGAACTAAATCCCCTCTTCAGAGAGTGAGGAGGAAGAGATATAACTTCAAAACGATTCACACAGCATTATTTAGCAATCTTACAGGCTGATGAATTAACCCCTGAAGGTGGTGTTTCCTCTCTGTTCAGTATTACAGTAACCTAGAAAATACTTTTAGATATCTAGAGCTATTTAAGATGGAAACCACGTTTAATGATATGAATGTCTCTAATATATCAGGCAAAAAACCTTCTAAATATTTGAATACTGATTGCCATTGGCAAAACTTGCTCTGAAAGAGCTCAGAAAATAATATAGAATGATTTCTCTTGTGCTGCAATAATGCTAAGAAAAACACCATTTATATTTTAAGAAAAATGTTTGAGTTTGCTTCTTTTAGATCATATTTTTATATCTACAGTCACATCTTCAGTACAGTATTGTGTAACATATAAGTTAACATATATGTTAACATATGGCCTAAAGTTGCGCCAAGGGAGATTTAGGCTGGACATTAGGAAATTCTACTTTTCTGAAAGAGTGGTCAGGCGCTGGAATGAGCTGCCCAGGGAGGTGGTGGAGTCACTGTCCCTGGAGGTGTTCAAGAAACATTTAGATATAATGTTGAGAGACATGGTTTAGTGGGGTTATTGGTGGTAGGTGGATGGTTGGACTGGATGATCTTGCAGGTCTTTTCCAACCTAGCTAATTCTATGATTCTATGGTTCTATATAAATTCTGTTTTACGTATGAGTGGGTCTACCACCAGAGATTAGAATCTTTCACTAGAGTAGAAATACCATTCCTCTCGCAGTGGGAAAAGCAATGAATTCGGGCCGAAGAACTTCACAAATAATGTAAGTTAACAACATAACAGTATTTTAAAAGAGAAATATGACTTCTGAACAGGGACATTTTATGTTTTGGAGCATAGTGGGAGAAAAACAACAAAATTCTGGGCTCTAGTTCTCTAGTTGCTCAGAGTTCATATACATCATAAATAAAAGGGTAAACAATGTGAAACATTGTGATAATCCAAAAAAGAACTGAGGAAAACTCTCCACAATGTACTACATTGTAACATATTCATCAGATATCATGCCATACTTGTTGAAGAAAGGTGCATTCCCTGTTTAAATTCAGAATAGTAGTGTATTACTAGCAATAATCATTCCTTACCAGTAATAAAGCCTGGGTATGACCATAAATTGTCTCCCCAGTGGCAACTGATGTTCTCCTTTAAGATTACATACAATGCATGGAGGAATTTTTCCAATGCGTTCAGTATGAGTAAGTCCTTGGCTCAATTACTGTGTAGTGTTTTGGTCAGCACGATTCTAGAGAAACATGGATTAACTGCAGAGAATTCAGAAGCCCAGAAAAGAGTAGTAACAACAATCAAGGGTCTATAAAAATAATCTGCAAGAAAAGTATGGAGAATTGAGTTTGTTTAATAGAACAAGATGATTGAAGTAAAGACTTAAGTCCTAAATTCTTCGAATAAGCACAAAGGTAGAGAGGAGGGTAATAAACAGTTCTTCATTTTCATTGTGGATGGGACAAAAAACAATGGCCTTAAATGACATCAGTGGATATTAAGATACGAAATTGAGAAAAAACAGTTATACCTGTAACAACACACAGCTTTGAAACAGTGTGCCTAGGAAGACAAGGGATTGCTGAAACAGGATTTTTTTAAGCAATTTAAAACAGCAGTTTAGGAACCAGCGAAAGCACTGCCCAGGTCACATCACCTTACATCATCCCATCACCTCACACCATCCTTTTGTATCACTTCCTGTGGTTTCTACCATGCAACGAGGAATTCCTACGTTCATTTTCTCCAGTTCTCCAGATCCCTTTACCAGATACTGTGTCTGGCACCACAGCCCCCTCTTGTCCCTAGTTTCTTGGCTTTTTCTTCTCCCTCTCATTCAAAAAAGAATTAGTGTCCCTTACACCATATTAGTATACACAGCTCAACATATAAGAAGTCCACTGGACTTGGTGAGGCATACCACCTGTTAGTTTCAGTAACTTGATACATACTCTCAAGGTATCTCCAAACATATTTATTTTGCAACAAATCTATGAATGCAATTTAACTGATGGGGTGATGTCACTTTCCATAGCCTACTTGCAGCTGGAAGTTGAAAGAAACAGGTTTCCTTAAATATGCATCAATACATTTGATGAATGGCAAACTATCTACTGAATTTATATTCAAACCTTCTGTTAAAATTCTAGAAGCATCTGCAATATTTCAAACAAAATTGCAGACCTCTTCCGGCCATCAGGATAGAAACGTCTGTTTAGACTTGCAAGCCCTTTAAAAAACTGCCAGAGCTTCCTATATTTGGGTTAATTGAATTAATTCATTCATATTAAGATCAGGAAACCTTCATGGCCATTTTTTATCTTCATTATAGGCTTGCCTTCGCTGATGCATATCCTTAATTGTGAACAACACGATTATATTATTATATGAAGCAAATACTTAACTCCAGAAACATCTAGGTAGTTATATTTAGTTTCCTTTACCTTGACACTGCTTATTTGTGGAATTTCATCATTCAATTACTTACAGACAGAATTCATTCCAAATCACATACAATGCCAATAGCAGTTGTTCCGATAAGAATCAGACTCAGAGTTTTAGTAAGACATTCTTCTTGGTATTTCAATAAACACACAAAATGTTTAGCTGTGAAAAAAAATAATGCTTCTCTGGAGAATACAGAGATAGGAAAATGACCAATCATTAGAGAGAAGTTTTTCATTCAGCAAGGAACAGAAGCTCTGCCTACGAGGTAAAGCAGAGTCAGAAACCTTCTTTTACTCTTGGCTACGGTCTCAAGGGACATGGACAATTTCTGAAAGAAATACTCCCAGGATGTTGGCTTGATAAAACATGCTCAAGCTGAGGCATGCCTATGACTCCCAAACTGAGTAGATGATTAACTTACAAGCTACTGTACAAGATATCATCTCTGTTTATCTTTTGGATCCAATAAAAATTCTCAATTCTAATTTTTTTTATGTAAAACTTGAACTGTAAGAAATACATACAATTGCTGTTTGTTAACCAATCCAACATACACAAAAATCTAATAACACATTTTTTGAGTTGGATTATCATTAGAATATAAAAACACTAGAGTATAAATTTGTGAGATTAATAAAAGGTATTACACGGTTTTGAAGTTGAAGGACATCGTGCTGGATTGGTCAAATAAAATCTTACAAAACTGCTAGGAAGACCTGCCATCCTTCTCCATTATTAAAACTTGACGATGATGGCAAAACAGACAAATCTTACTAATCTGCCATAAATACAAAAATGTTTATTTCCTGAAAACTAAATAGCTGTGTGCTATGTCTTCACAATATTGCCTACTTCTTATCGCAGATTGAGCTTCACCTAACACTACCCACATGCTTCACACAGCTCAAATATGAAAGAAAACACAACTCCTGCTTCAAAGAATTGATAGAGATGTCCTATGAGCGCATCTCATTTCTGTATCATACTGGGGTATTGAGTAATTCATTTTCTTGTTGATTCTTTTCAGTCAGGAAGTAGAAACAGTTCATACAGTCATCAGCCCTCAAATTCAAACTTCCTGCCCTCAGAACCACAAATTAAAGCACTACCTTGCTCAAGTTCAATAACAATAAAATTGCTCGAGTCCCTGGCACCTGCACAGCCGTCTTCAAGGTGATCAGTTTACAGTGTGTTAAGCACCTGCAGGTAGCTTAACATACAGAATCCAAGACCAAATGCTGGGCAACTGTAGATCAGCAGCTAAGCTAAACTGAGATTTAAAAAAACAAACATAAAGGTTGTTCTTTGTGGACACAGTTCAACTAGTGGACTGCAAATGCAGAAAAAGTGTATCATGAGATGTCTGTCATCCCCCTGCTGAAGCCAAGTAAAGAAAGACTACTCTTTATTTCTTATAGACAGTATAAGTATATTCAATCTATCAGAAAACATAAATGTAACTTTTTTTGACTTCTTGTGTCTTCCTATTTGAAATAAAGAAACACAAAGAGACATGTGATAAAGCCAGTTCTGAAATAGATACATTGCAGCACTGAAGTTTGATACTTTCCACAAGGAATAGGTCATGGTATCTTGTATAGTGAAGAGAATTAATGGACTCTGATACACATACTTTAATTTACAGAAATTGCTATTCCTACTTGAAACTACTTCAATTTTGCGTAAAAAAATGAAAAGGCATCCCCCTGCCTTTCACATCACTATCTGTCAGGGAGAAAACCTTCTGCACATGTTAAGTATATGCCTGAGTTAGTACATTCAAATTAGAAAAGTCTGGTACCGTATCTCCCAGCAAACAACTGCCGTCTTACTCTCTGTATGAGCCTGTTGTTTCTGCACATGGTCAACACAGCCAGCTGCAGAAACAATGCTTCAAAGCACAGCTCTTCCTGCCAGGTCCCATTCAGTGCCGAGAGAGGGGAAAGCGGTTTTGAGATTTATCCATGCTTCAGGGAATCCCTGGATGGATATGCCTGCAACCTCCAGGGTCACAACCAAAATAATTTTGTTTTTCCAGCAGTTTTACTGACTCTGGAGGATAAGTTCCATACATCACTAGAAGCAGGTTAAAAAAAAAAAAAAAAAAGGATTCAGAGTTTCATTATACCTTTTCATCCCAATGGGGACTCAAAGTACTATAATAGATTAAAAAGTTGATTACACTTAAAAAATTAGACAGTTTTAGTAACATTCTTCAATGGATGTGCCTCTACGTTATATGTTTCTCTGGGGGGGTGGAAATATTTTTCTATTATTTTTTTCCTCATCATTTTATGAGTTTTACAGCTACCAGTGATCCAAAATGCTGGCCTTACATAAAATATCATGTGTATTGACCCTTGGCAGCACTGCACATACATTAACAACCGAGATGCTTACCACTAGCTGCAAGGGCATTCCCTAAGTTTTAGCATCCTGGATGTTTTACAGGCACTGAGGTACAAAAAAGTTGCAGTATGAACTAAGAGATCTGTAACAGAAATGTTAATGCTAATATGAATGGAGAGTTAATGGGAAAGCAGGGGAGAAGAAGGAAATAACAAAAAGCAGTAACAAGAACATGAATGCATGTATTGGTGAAGACAAGATTAATAGGTCTTACAGATCACAGCATCTCCACCAACAGCTTCACAAACTAGAAAAACAAAGAACAGCCTAATCAACGAAGAGTATACTCTTGACTAAAAGCGCAACAGACTCAAACCATGAAAACATTACAGTGAAAACAAAGAACAGGGTTGGAGTCACCCAAGAGAGGAGACAAAAGATACTGAGAACTTCCTAATAATACACAGAGGTGCAATAGGATGGAGAATCAAAAGATCACAATCTTTGTTAGCTCCTAGAGAGTACAAACTGCAAATCCAAAACCAGTAGTTGGTCACCAAACTATAGAGCTGCAGCCATAATGAGATCTCAGTAGTCACTATCAGTGTTAGGATAAATATGACTACAGTGCAGATATGCCACAGCTAAAATGAAAAACAATAAAGAAAAATAAAACAATATTTATAGTTTAATGCATTTTTTTCAATTCTCCTGTTAGTCACCTGACTAATGTCTTATAAAGCCACATTTACCAAATGTTCATCTTTATTTTCTTACTGTCTCTTTTTATCTGACCTTTTAAAAAAGCATGTAGCTTGTATTTCTTTCAAAAAGGTACACAGATGTTGTATGGTGGTGTCACAGATGTCATATAACCATTCAACTTGAAACGAAACCTTCAGGTTGAATTTCCAAATCCTGAAGTCTTTTTATGTTACTCCACTGTACTAATGAAAATAACTTTTAAAATATCTACAGCATATCTCTGGCCAAATCTCTTACTCCTTTTTAAATCTGTAATGCTAAGGAATCCTTACAGCAAGGATAATATTTTATATTATATTTAATTTAGAATTTGAGTCTGAAACTTCAAAGATGGATGGATGGAGCAAAGAAAGGAGTACAGTGCGCAGTCAGTCCTGGAGTTTGCTGCTGAGTTGTAGCTGTGACAGCTCCAAGAAAATCCACACCTGTAATCCTTCATCCAAATTTTCCCTGAAAACCATTTTACTCCGTTTTTCCTGGCAGAAAAGCTGAATTGTCGGGTGATAACACCCCTGTTCACTAACTGAACTCTTAGTAGATTCCCACTAGAGGTTTCTGCTGCAGAACACATCAACGCTTTCAAATGGCTATGACAAAAAACAGGCTTCAGACTGAGAAGGAAAAAAAAAACAACAACAAAAAACTTCTGTATTTTCTAGCACAGCAAAGGTAAAAAAATGAGATACCAGAGTACAGTTTAAATTTAACTTTTACACTTCTTTACAAGTTTCACAGATCAAACTCACAGATCGTTTTGTATATCTTCCAGTTTACCATGCCACGCAGCCCTAGAGAAAAAAACCTGCACTTCACCTGTCACTCCTATATAGCACTACCAGTTTACAAATCAGTCTCTCAAATGATACTTTGTGTTGTTACACCTGCACTTTATAAAGCTGTTTGATTACTATCTCCAGGAATGTCAGCAGTAGAATTTCAGCAATACATTAACATCTGAAATCAGGAAGTGAACAAAAGCCATCTACTGACCCTTTTCATTTGCATTTCCTCTAACAGGAATCACCCATCAGAATAAGAGCATCTCACTGAACTAGATGTCGTGCCATGCTTTAAGAAATGAGATAAACAAAATACGGAATTGCAGCAACAACACTGATTTCTTTCAATACACTGCTGTCCAGCATGTCCAAAAGAAACAAAAGGAAAAGAAAACCGCCCTTGCAACTAAGCAAAATCAAGAAGGTATGACTCTCCAAACAACCATTTTACGTAATTTCTCTGTTATATATTTTAAAACAAGAACTGTCATACCAAACCTGATCTCATCTAGCTTGGTAATCCATTTCTGACCACAGTTAGAAAAAGATCTGCCTTCAAAAGTGTATGACAGGGAACAACTGTACTTCCCCTCCGATGCCATGCTCAGCTAGCATCCAACTATTTTCACCTTAGTGAATTTCAAAGTCCCGTGTGACTTTCCTAAAACTCCATTCAATCTGTAAAAGTGTGGTACTTCTTCACACTGATGCCTTGTCATACTGATTTCATCCTTGATCTCAGAAAGATGGAATACTTTCATTGTCTAAAATCAAACAATCAGTCAAAAAAGAAAAAAAAAAAGTCATTTACTGTGCATTTTTTTTCTGCATAATACACAACAGTAATTTTCATCTAATGAGGTAGGATGTTAGTTGTCTGAATTAATGGCTTTATTCAGTATTAACTTGACAGAAAAGCAGCAGTTGTCACCTGAAAATAAAAACTGAAACAGTTGTATTTTTCAACTGGTGATGACAATAAATAAACAAAGTAAGGATCACTCAGGATTTAATTGTTTCCTTTGCATAACAGGCCATAATTGTAATGATAAAATAAATAAATTATGTACATGGGACATATAAAAACTCACTGATGAGATCCACAATAACAGTGAAGTTCTTTGTTGCATTTCATTTAAAGTTAAGCCCAGCCTGCACAGTATCATTTTAAGTCTGGATATCAGAAGCATATTCTGTGGTTCACAGCAATACAATAAACAGATGTTCTAATATACCCTATGCTACAGATAACTTAAAATTTGTCACCTGGGATGTACAGGACATTGGTTTCTAGTGAGCAAATTTAACACTGTTGCAAAATACAGACTGTGTGAGACAGTACACATTGAAAAGAATGCAGAAGACTATAATCACCCACATGTCTTTAACTATACTTAGCATTTTCTGTATCAAGAAACAGTTATTACACAGTAAGTGTTATTCAGTACTATGCATTGTACAGCACTAGTTATATACAGAAAAGAGAAAATAAAGTATGTTGGCTTCTCTAAAACAGGTATTTTCTCCAGAGGAAAAAAAAAATCAAGATCATATATGAAATTAATTTTGCAGTCATAAAGTTAAATTAAATAAATATAAGAGGATCAGGAAAGAGAAAACTAAGCTTTTTAGATGAGCACGGGGTCCTGTAACACTGCGCGTGGTTAGAAAATACCTGAATCTCTGAGCTCCGAGTAATGTTCACAGCCTACCTGAGCCACTTGCAAGACATGGCACAGGCTCATCTGGCCTACCCCAGAATTGTGTTCAAGCAGTCCCTTAGCCTTTTTCCAGTATGCAGCACCAGTGATACACCCAGAAGTGATTTTTATGTGTTACAACATGCGTCTTACAGGAGTATTCGGAGGGCTTTATGAGTTTTCCACAACAGCATGAATGCTAGTTTTAGTTTTTCTTTACCTGATGTAGAACTAGCACAGGAACTTAATGTTATTAATGTTTACAAAGAAATGTTTTCAAAGCCACACCACTAAATAAATAGAATAAGAAGCACTCCATATTATTCTAGACTGCAATCAACAGGTATGACAGAAACTAATATTCAAATACAGACTGTACCATAGATTCAAAAAAAACATAAACAGCATCCATTATCATAAAAATACCACTTTTTCAACTGCGGGCAAAAAAAATATCTTTTACAAAAACTACAAATTTCTATTTGATAAATGGATTTATGAAATTCAAATATTAAAGTGCTTGAATTCAGTACCAACAGAATATATGGAATTAACTTCTAACACAGGGTTACGTCAGCAATATTTTAGCTGATTCATTCAATATTTGATTTTTTTTTTCTTTATAGTCTGAGTGAAGAACAATACCTCCTATTTGTCAGAAATGTTTCATACATCCATTATACACCACTTCATGCTCTGGAAGTTTATGTCTTTTAAAAAAAAAAAGCTGTTACACAGCTCCTCAGCATATTCTATTTGATTTATTAATATAAAGCAAGATGTGATTAGACTACCATATCTCAGTGAAATAATGTTCAGGTACATTAGTAGCACTAGTTTCATTTCAAAATGAAATGTTGACATGACAGCTTCCCTTCTGTCATGTCAAAAGATGTCTTTTATATCTGTACATATTACTTTCACCAACTACATCTGTAAAGCACTCTCTGTATCACTTTTCTGCATGGATCCAAGCCTTTACAAGTGTGATTAATGTGAATGCAGCATGCAAGACTGACTAGAGTCATTTGTGTGCCAATATCACCATCAGTATAGAGCAACTCTGCATTCTCCAAGGGTCCTGTAATTAGATTAGAGTTCAGAAAATGTGTTGTTAAAATCTGAATTTATTTATTTATTCACCTAGATAATACCAAGAAATCTCACAATGTCCTCAATAGCGAGGAATGCTATAACATAAATATCCCACAGTGGGAGTTCTGTAAAGGATGTCATTATATTGGTATTATTAAGTTGTAAGCTAGTGCACAGGATTTCACTGGGGAACTGAAACTGAAAATGAGGACATTTATCTACTTATTTCTCTTTAACTAAAATTCAAATTCACATCAAATCCCATCTCTCCCCCCCGTACCCCCCACAACTGATGGGGAAGAGAATACACTGACATTCAGTTTATTCAGAAAAGTCCCAACAATTGTCCAAAGGGAAATAGGTTCTTTTTCCTTCAGATTTGCTATTATAGACTAAAGTCAATCGGATTCAGAGTTCAGGCAGGAACTCAAGAGATTACATTGACTTGGGAAATACTTCTAGTGCATTGCCAAATTAGTATTTGGTACTATTTATTATCAAATCCAACTGTTCTAAACAGTTTAGCAGTATGTGAAAGCAAGAGGAAATATCACTACATCGCTACAGGGCATTACAGAGTATTTTTAATCATATGGTAAAGGCAGTTTTTATCTTTTTTTAAAACATGGTTAAATTATTTAAATGTGTAGGACTGAAAGCAACTTAAAAATATATGAGGATGACCACAGCAAAGAGATCAGAAATGATTTCTAACAGGTGGGCTTGGGCTGGTGTTAAGCATTCTTTTTGCGTATGTCTTTTACTGTGTCTGTAGATAATAACATTGCTCTTTATTATATTTCATGATTCACAGAATTTTCTAATGAAGGTCAGTAACCTACTTTTTACTTCCTGAATCAGAATTTTCAATGAGAGATTAGTCCCAAAAAAGAGCAAAAGAATATTAATATCCATACAAAGTAATTAGATAAAGCAGCAGTTCTGAGAGCTGTACACTGATGACTGTTACTCCTGTATACAATACAGGGCTTTTTTCTGCACCCAAGTTACATCCTGGCCCTCTGGTAAGTATTGCAGTTATCAAAAAAAGTGCACAATTAAAAGTTGAGCTGATGACTTATTTGCTGTTGAACTCCTTCCAAGGCTTTCTGCTTGTACAGTTGGTTTCAACAAACCCTACCCATCTTTTTCCTGATCTTCAGAGTCCTCAGATCTTCCCACCATGGCTCCTGGCTTCCTTAGTCCAGTACAAGGTAGCACAACCCTGTCTAGGCTTAGTGACTAGAAATCATTTGCTCTGATTTGGTACTTCATCAAGCATGTGAACCCAGTAAGTACTTCTCATAGAAAGATGGTAAATGAATTATTAGGTCTAAGTATACTTGAATTTAAACTCTGTACGGAAACATTTTCACGCTACAGGTCTTACAGTAGAAATATTAGTTTAACATCAGTTTCATATACATTCATATTTGCACTGTCCCCTTGTCATCTTCCAAGAAGTAAAATTCAAGATACTTTAGAACCACAGAATGAATGGTACTGGAAGGGACCCCAGGAGGTCTCTGCTCACAGCAGGCTCAGCCAGAAAGGTCAGGTTGTTCAGGGATTTTCTAAGGACTGCACAACCTCTTGGGGCAACCTGTTCCAATATTCAGCTTTCCTGCTGATGAAAAATGTTTCTTGTTTCTGCATTTGCAGGTCAGCATAGCTCCTGCTTCACTCCTTTCATGAAAAATTACTTGTTCTCTTTCTAATGAATCTCAGATACCCTTAATAAATTCTTCACTCCTGGAGCTCTCACTCAGTCATGTGTATAAATTAATCTCCCAAATTTGCAGCAGTTGACTGTCTTGGCAAAGCCTCCTGCTAAGCCTACCCTGAGGTACAACATAATACAGTGTCTGTGCCCTCTGAGGCTTACCTAGGGCTCCTACCAGCTACTTGCATTTGCTGTTGATTTATTTTGCAGATGCCCCATATAGCTTTTTAAGAAATAAGCAATTAATAAAACAGCAGCATGAAGAAAAATTAAAATAATGACAAATATTAAAATAACCACACAGAAAACCCATGTCAATTTACCCTACTAGAAAATTCTCAAGATGGTTAATTGTAACTACCAGGAAAAAAAAAAAAAAAAAAAAAACTGTGTTCTTATCTTAGCTACTTTAAGAGATAGCTATCTTATCACAGAATCATAGAATGGCTTAGGTTGGAGGGAATCTTAAAGATCACCTAGCTCCAACCCCCTGACGTGGGCAGGGTTGCCACCCACCAGCTCAGGCTGCCCAGGGCCCTATCCAAACTGGCCATGAATGCCTCCAGGGATATGGCATCAATAGTTTTTCTGGGCAGTCCATGCCCGCGCTTCACCACCCTCTGAGCAAAAAATTTCTTCCTAACATCTAACCTAAATCTCCCTTCTTTTAATTTAAAGACATTCCTCCTTGTCCTATCACTATCAGACCATGTGAAAAGCTGGTCCTCTTCCAGCTTGAAATCTCCCTTCTGGAATCGCTATGAAGTCTCCCTGGAGCTTTCTCTTCTCCAAGCTAAACAAGCCCAACTCCATTTTCATATACTGCATTCTGTAAGTTTTGATGTCTTTCTGGTGTTGAACTGTGACAAGTTTAAAAAAGGACTGGAAGCAAAATGATCTCAGTGAAGAGCTTTCATTTTTGAACCGCTGCTGTAAACCTGGGTAAGGTGAATGTTTAAGCAGTGTCAAGAGATGCTTTTTACATAGGAGTCTTAACTAACTGAATTTTGTATAGAAAGATAATATGATACGCACTTGATTAGATCTATTTTCACTTTTTCTCCACTGAAATAAGGAATAACATAATGAATCTGTAACGAATCTATGCTCAGCAAAAAACAGAAATGGAAAACATCCTAAGAATAGCATGAGTTTAAATAAAATAAAAATTTTAAAATAATGTGAGAAGACAGTACAAAATTACTAAATTCCAAGGCTTAGCATCTACTAGCTTGATAGAATACTGAAAATGACTAACAATTTTTAAATTTGGGCAAAATAATTATTTATGACTAATACGCTCCGAATAATTTTTAACTCTGTTTGGCCGAAACTACCCAGGACACTTTCTGTGAAGTAGCCATCTGCTTATGGGATTTTTAGTAAATATTTCCATTTATTCAGCAAAAAAAAAAATAGACACAGAATGAATTATCATTTCATAGTAACCAGCAATAAGGAAGAACTACCTATCCATAGCTGACAGTGAAATTCAGTCATCCATATTAAACTGAGATCATCATAAGTGATATTAAAAACTTGCTAATTCATGTAGCTTCTAACGATGTTTAATTGTAACAATAGAAGAGCAAAATGACTTGGTCTAAACAGCAGAATAAAAAAGAAAAGGAGCCTATTTTAGCCCATTTTCTCAAAACATGTTTTTCAACTCTATCTGCAAGAGAGCTAAACTCCTTGGTACCAGAGGCTGATTCGTATACTTGCACTACAAAATTTACATCAATTAGCATAATCAAGTACTTCCAATCATTTTCTACCAAGTTGAATTATGTCTTTTCTTTTAGCTTACCCCTGAGCTGCTGTGATGAATAAACTAATTACAGTAGTTGTAGATAGAATTTATAATCCTGACAAAGAACCTCAAGAAACTATTCCACTAAATTAGAAATGACCATAAAGGCAACTTATAAAACAGTCGCACTTTTGCAAGAGACTGCCCCTTCTTGAGTATCCGGATTATATAAAAAAATCTATCTTGTTCTATCTTGCTCTATCTTGTAATCTATCTATCTATTTTTTTCCACCGGATAACATTATTTTCAACTTTTATTTTTCCAGATGTCTTTGAATTTCCAAGCAAGATAATCACTTTACTTTTTGCTTTCCTACTACGCTGACACACAGAGCAGAAATGTTTGTAACAAAACTGAGCAGTTTCCACTGTAGACTGCAAAAAACATGTAAGACATCTTCTCTTTCCCAAAGAAAACATTATGCCCACTCAGAAATTACAGTGACTGTTAACAGCCAGTATAACCAGGAGACCGGAGACAAAGTGATTAGAATCAAAGAATCATAGAATCACAGAATGGCCTGGCTTGAAAAGGACCATAATGATCATCTAGTTTCAACCCCCTGCTGCGGGCAGGGTTGCCAACCACTAGACCAGGCTGCCCAGAGCCACGTCCAGCCTGGATAGATCAGTAATGATACAAAAGAAAATGAAAGGAAGTTGCATGGGTTCGGTTGTTAGTGAATGCAGTGTGTTTTGTTTTGTTTTGTTTAAAAAAAAAAAAAAACACCTTCATCAAAGACTGAAAAAAAAATCAACAGAGTTTTTATGACATGGGAACTTTCAAAACCTAAAGGCAACATGATACCAAAGAGGAAATTAAATTTGCTAAGTCAAAAGTAAAATCTACACTAAAAGCAGAAACTTTGACATTTCAGTGGGAGACACATATATTTACAAAGATTAAATTGCTCTTATAAATTGAAGATGAAGCAGCAAATTAAATAAATCAGCTGGAATAAATCCACGAAAGAGAGGAAAGTTGAAAATATCACAAATAACAGTTTCCAACTTTCTTAAAATGAATAGTTAACACAATGCTTTAAAGATTCTGTGTGAATTTTGTTTGTGCACCTTTCATTTCTATTTTAATAATAGGAGGAAAATGAATATTTTTATAGCTCACTTTATCATATTTTTTTCAGTACTCTGCCAATCATAGAAGCTCAAAGAGTAAATTGTTTCTAGTTGAGAAATACACTAATGTGCTGTTTTTAAAGGAAAAAAAGCTTTCAAGAACTTTAATGGAAATATAAATCACAGTGCAGTGGAAGTTTTTAGGTGCTGATTTACATAAGCCATGTCTAAACTGCAGAATGTATTCTCTAGAAGAATAGATAGAAGAATCCAAGTTAATTGGGTAGTGAAAAAAGTCTGAGCAACACTTTCTGGAAGATAATCTAGTACACTTTTTATAACCAGGATCAAGAACTCTTGAGTAAGAAATCCAGTACCAACTATAACTAAGACCTTATATGATTTATGGGTAACCAGTACTTAGCTGAGCTGCAACTTAAAATTCAAACCTAAAGGAAGACATCAAGCTGAAGATTTCACTGCAAAATGAAAATTTTTTCCCACTTGTATTGGAAAAGCCTATACAGAAATGTATGAACTTACAATGCACAGCATATGCACAGCAAACTCCATATTCTCAGCAAGTACTGAACACCCACAGACAGACACACACACTGGCCATGTGAAATGCGGCAGACTTGTCCCGCGATTTCAAGGACAAACTAAACTAGCATCACTCAGCTCTGCATCACTTGTAGGAATTATTCTCCTCACCCTCCAGCTCCCACCCTTCACCTTCCCTTCAACATTCCACCCCAATCATGACTGAGCATTTGTGGAGCTACCCAAAGACCTGAATTATGGAATCAATCTGATTCACAATTTTCTCAGAAAAAAATATCAATAAACAACAACAACAACAAAAAAAGGCAGAACAAGTCTTTCCAAACGATTACTAGTTATCCAGTTTATTGGTCTGATTTACTGAGTGGTTACACAGAGTGAGACAAGTGATGCCTCTTCAAGAGCCACGTTGACTGTCCGGGAAACTGCAGTGGTACATGTAAAAACAGAGCTACAGAGATTACACTTCTGGAAAGTATCGATCTATTGCACAGGTATGACACGATTATGCATCACCTGCTGGCTGTCCATGCTTTACTCACCAAGTCAGAAAGTTTTTAAAAGTCCCATCTGCAAACTCTTGTAGATGTGTATGGGAAAACCAGAGTTACAGAAGCATGTATGCTGACTAAAACAGAAATAAAAATTGATTCTAAATATAAATATTAGGAGTTCAATATATGAATATGACAGATTTTAACTGAATAAATCATTTAGATCGTTCGGAAAAAAAAACATTGCATCCATTTTTTTCTACATGAGAACAGTAGCAATAATACAAATTAAGGAACCTGGCTTTAATTATATTTTGAAGTATATGACTTTCAAAAATGGTATGGATACCTTGTGGACAAATGGAAACAGAAACCAATGTAGAATAGTTTTCTCCACTGTCAACATAACAAAGCAACAAAAAATTGGGAAGTTTTACAAAGAGTTAGCTCATTCAAATTAAAATCCTGGTCAAGTCTGGATCACATTGAACACAGAAAATTCTGTCAGATTACTGAGCTTTAGAAGCACATCCCAGAGAGCCACTCTTTCTCCACAGAGTTTCTATGTGAAATCAGAAAGATGTTCATTACACTCCAACACGTTAAGAGTATCCAATGCACTAATTCAGCAATCCTTACATTTGATTTAATCCCCATTCCTGTCCTCTTCACATTCCAAAACAATGTTCCTTTCATTGATGTTGAACTTAACAGAGACAAATGAAAATTGTTTGACTAATTAACCCCAGATGTCCTCTATTCAACTTGTTGACTTGTCATTTTGGCTTATAACTGCCTAACAGAAGATTGTACAGGAAACCCAAACAAACACTCTGGAAACAAAGCCACAATATATATATACTTTTTTAAGTTAGCTAAAATACTCCAGTAAGAGTAGAATGTTCAGTCTCCTCTCTCTAACAAATTAATTACATACCTACATGACTTGAAAACAAAAGAATAAAGATATTTGGCAAGGGCCTTTTTTGTTGTTTTTTTTGCTGTTGTTGTTGTAAATGTTTGTTTTTAAGATGAAGACTAAGACAATTAAGTTCCAAGTTCACAAACCTGAATTTAGTGTCTATGTAAGTATCGGCTTTCTACATGCTGCTGATCGCATTGACAAGTTTTCCAATCTGCATCACGAGACTTTAAATACTTCATTTCTTGAATGCGTACATGTAGTTATTTATGTTTAAGCATTAGTCTCCCAACAGAATTCCAACTTTAAACTAATAAGCACAATCAGGTTTTCATTAAGCTCTAGATGACTGCCAGCAGAGAATATACTTTTTTTTAAGGTAAGAAGCATACAGTAACAAAAACGTGCAGTTATATTTTCCACTATCTTCTAGAACAAGTTTTAACGTTCAGATAAAAGGATGCTGTTCCAGAAACTTTATGAGGAAGATACTTGAGGATTTCTTTGAAGTTACCCTAATAATTTCTTAAGATGTAAAAGAGGACTACCACCAGAAAAGTCTGATTTTTCTAATCATTTTTAATCATTCTCTTGACTCTCATTGTCATTGTTACAGTACAACAAACACTTCAGTGAGTTGATCTGAATGATTAGATCAACATAGCATGGAAATTTAAAAGGCCTAGAGACTAGTTCCTAAAGCAACATGCATAACAATTTTATTTTAGCAGCAGTTACAATAATCAATATTGCAAGAATAAGCACCTCCAATATAACAAAACAAACCCATGCAATTATAGATATTGACATTTGCCTCAGTGACAAAGATGACTATATAATAAATAATAAAATTGATGAAGGCATTATATGAAGCTAGTCCACATCTAAATATTTTTTAAACCCCATGTTTTGCCCAAATAGATCTGTAATTAGTCTTCTGAAAAAGCACCTGCATTTCTCCCCTATATTCCTGCATCTTAACCTTCCTTAATTCAATTATCACCTTGAATTTAAAGGGATGCTGGCACTTAAATTATAAAAACATTGTAATATATCCTGTTATATTTATTTGCCATGTATCTACCTCAGAAAGCGCATGCATCATTTCTCTAAAGCTTGATTTCTCATGGAGAAATTTATGCCCTAAAAATATACTGTAAGATATCTTGCTCTATTAATCTACGTTTCTACTTCTTACAACTTCTTACTTTCAGACTAAAGAAAATGCTGTTAACTATTTTTAGGTTTTTCACACCATAATCTTACTTGCATGTACGCATGTAAAAACCTCATAGTGACAATATCCCAAGAGCTGGGTCAGTTCCCAAGAAGGCTGCAAGAAGTTTTTCTTAACACTACTGGAAGACTATATAAAGTTTAAATAGCTGAGAGACATGGTCAAAAACCTGAAAAACTCTGATGGTCGCTAATTATGATTTCAATTCCACAGAAATGGAGGGTATTTTCTAAAAACCAAAGGTCATATTATGAGAAAATAGTCAACAGCTTTCCTCAGACTTGAACTGGTACAGTTGCCAATTGCTTCGTAATCTTCATTTTGCAACGTGAAAATGTCTACGAAAGTCTAAAAAGCTACCCATTCCCCGAGATGACCAGGATGTTTGTTAGAAGAGGCAAGGAGAGTCCAACTCTCTTGTCCTACTTAGGACAGCAGCAGAAGAGCACAGCCCCCCTCCTATCAGGGACCTCCCTTTCACCTCTCCCGTTTTCTGACAGCAGAACAGAGCTCTTAACTGAGGTACTCCTTCCTCTCTGCAGCCACCACTATCATAAAATAATTTCAAAACAAGGCAAGAATGGAAGATCAAGTGCTGCAGGGGGATTCTGAGAATGATGATTTACTGTTATCAACACGAAACCCCACTGAAAGAAGTACGGTGGATGAAACAAACTGGTTCCAGAATGTCTGGTTTAATTGACAAGACCTTGTAAAATAGAATATGCAGACAATCCATGCTGTTTTAAGGATGAAAGAGGTTCAAAGTAACAGGAGTTCTGACACCACACACATGAAACACTGATATATACCTTTTGCACCTTAAGCTTAAGGGGAAAAAAAAAAGAGAATTTAAAACTATGGCAGCTTTAAAAAGAATTCCATATTGAACAGGAGATTACTGCTCTAGCAAACTAAGCTATGCTTACAATCTTTTAAGTGAACTTTACATTAATAACTATTTAAAGTAAAAGTATATATTCATTTCTAAATAATAATCAATACTCTAATGAGTAAGACGATTTTAAATTGCAAATTGTTCTTCTTTATTAAAATGAAGTTTAAAATAAACTCATTATGAAATTAACAGCATTTATATCTACCTAAATCATTTTATACTGTGGTAATTTGCTCTGCTTAAACATGGTAGGGAAAGAGACAGTTAAAACTCTCCAGACTCTCACACTGATACGAATATAATGAAATACTTCATCTTCTGGAAAGTTTTTTATGATTCTCAATTTCAGCAATCCTACAATACTGTTTTATTCTGTACTCCTGGAAGGTTATCACCTATCTTTCCCATAAAGTTATTCATTTCACACCAGACAACAGATACTGCTGGATTTCATGGTCCTCAACAGCCAATCCTAATATAAAAATAACAGAAGGACGTATACAAGATTCAAGAGAGGCAGGCTATACAGAACCAACACGTCGTGTTCTAAACTGTGACTTAGAAGTCCAAATGTAAATATGTAGACATCCTTGCCTAAAGAACATGAGTGCATACATTGATAATCAAAGATAATAAAGCTCCACTCAATTTTTAATGTGATTAGTAACAATGAATTAAAGGCTTTAATGGTTATTTACCCAATACAATTCAGATGCTTCACCTACAGGATTTTGACTATCTCCGTAAGAATGATTTTTTCAATTTTTTAAAATGTAATAGGATCATTTTTAAAATCTAGAAGCAGCAAAAGAAACAAATACTTAAAAGTTTGATAGACAGATAGGTTACAGACCTCAACACAGTAAGAGAATATATTTAAAATAGATTACTCCCACTATATTTTCTTCTTCTTAAAACAATAAATGTCCATCATTTGTAAAAGTAATCAGTTGAATACATGCATGAATTTCATTAAAGACCAATCATTTTTCTTACTCAAACCAAGGGAAATGTTGTCCTAGGCCAAAAGGGTATATACACCAAAATATAAAATTTAGTGGAAATATTTTCACATTGGCATTATTATCTTTAAAAGTCTCTCATTTATTATCTTTCTCCTCCTAGAAAATTGATTTCAGAAGAATAATTGTACACATCTAACTCTTAATGCAAATTTTACTCCATTCACACTAATCACTGATGCATTTGCTGATCTTCGACTACTTACAGACTGTCTGTCTGCACTCCTGAGGTTAGAAATACACTCACTGCAACTTCTTTTCTTCATGACAGATTAACATAAACTCCTGCAAAGAATTCTGCAGCATCTTAAATTTTCCAGTTTTGAAAAGCTGTTACCACTTATAAACTGAAAATTCATTTCAGCTCAATCTTTGATCATACTCTAACAGAGAAAAGAACAGGTATACTGCCTTTAAGCCTGGACCTGCAATGAGACTGCATGTAAAGCAGAGAAGCAGCATGACAATTTAGCTCATCATTCATTCACGCTCTTCTCTGAATCAAGGCACAATCAACACCTCAAATCTAAAGAGAAGGTCCAAAACAGGCAAAGAAGCTTCCAAATTCCCTTCTTTCTTTGGAACAGTGAGTACTGCTGCAATCACATCTGGATATTCATTGTTCTGGGTATTACATAACTTGACATGAGAAACAAAGGCACTAATGAAAGCCCTAACTATTTAAAAACAAGAAAATAATGAATTATAAATCTCAACTATCACCTAGCAGACTTTTATCTGTAGATAACACAATGTTAAAAGATGTGAGTTTCACTCAATAGAATCTCACTTATCACAAAGAGCTTTGTGTACTCTTACCTATTAAAAGTGCATTAAAAAGGTGCGGAAAAGTCAGTGCAATTGCAGTGGGACTCAACTACTTGAATACTTATGCAAATCTAAGCAATTTGCCTTAACTTCATAATTCTGATACTCAGAAATAGTGGAAAATAAATAAAAAGAACACAAACTGGAATCTATGCTCAAAAGATGAATGAAAGATTCTAAGTGTGATTTACGGAGATTTTCAGAAAGGGGAGAGCAGAGAATGAAGAGCAAACTGGGCTAGTACCAAGATTAAAGAGAACATTATCAGTGGACCTAAATTTCATTTTAAACATACAATTCAAAGAATTATTGACAAAAATGCAGGATAGACAGAAGCATGCAGAATCTGTGCTCCTGTACAGAACAGCTACTGATGAATAAATGTCTAGATGTAAAAAAGCAGATTTCATCTAGAATATTTAATACCTAAATATTAAAACAAGAGCTATTTTGTTTCCTTTAGTTCTCAAGTTACTGAAAAATAAGTCCCTGTGCTTTGCAAACCTTAATCTAAGTTGGAGTAACCAGAGATAAGACCAAAATCAGCTTCTGTCCCTGATATTGCATAGAGTTGGTGAGTTGGTGACAGAGGAGTGATTAAAAGCAACAATTCAGAAACTCAATTTCCACTTATACAAAATAGATTTTTTTTTTCCTATATGAATTACTGAGTTAGAGAAATACACACCATCCTGGACAACAAAGCACATTTACTGGGAAGGTCTGCAGTTACCAAAGGACTATTAATGCTGCAAAATTTCTGATGGATCAACTTTTACAGAAATGAATGCATTCTCCCCCATCTTGGCTTCTCTAGCTATTTTATCATGTAGTAAAATATCAACTAGCTGGAAGAGCAGACTGAAAGGAGTGGGGATTATATTTACATATATATAAACACAAGACAAGCTCGAAATAAACCAAGAAGAAATTCATCTGACACTGCTCCTTTCCCTCACTACTCTGCCCTGTGGTTTCATAGATTGTACTGACCTAAATCATTTGTCAAAGCTCAAATCCAGGTGTCAATGAAAGCAACTGGACAAAGATTGCTCACTATAAAACAAAAAGCATTTTTTGAAGACCTGTAACTCAATCAGCTAGTACTTAAATACATAAAGAAACTTTGTACCTCAGCCATTGAAGAAAATAGGACAGAAATACATGATCTGTTCTCTATTACAGTTGTTTGCATACTGATATTTAGTTCAACACTATGCAAATATAATGAACAACAGAATTGATCGCACAGATAAAGAAAGTTCTACTGCATTTAAGTGATGCTCTAGTTACATTCCCTGGCACATTTTACCTCCATAACCACAGAGGTCAGTAACTACTTTATTATAATATAATTCTCTAATTCTAATATGGAAAAGTGGGTAAAATTAACCACAAAAGAAAGATTGATAAATTCCCGAAAACTCAAAAGTTCTCCAGGGCTAATTTCACAGAACTGAAATATGAAAGAAGGTTGGGTGAAATACAAGAAATAATGAATGCATGTACTTTTGTGTCTTCGATCTTCCTTTTCTCCAAACATCTTCCCTAATTTTAATTTCCTCTTTTTTCTTTATGCTGCCTACTGGAAATATGTAGAAGCCTACACACTCTATAATTATCTTGCTCTTTTGCAAATTTTATATTTAATTGTAGATGATACATACCTTTTGAATAACTTCCAACATTTAAAAAATAGCTTTGTTCTGTGATTCTGAAGAATTAAATTAATACATTTGACATCAGCTTATGTCAAAATTCCACCCCAGCAGTAACTACTAAACATAAATGCATTCAAAATCAACAGGTAAGGATTAATGGTTGTTTTATAAAACCTATGCAGCAACTTCTCTCAACTATTATCATCAACTTGATGATTCAGAAATGCTGAGAACAGAAGATAATTAATGTTGTGTCGATATTTTAAAAGTCTTATTAAATAATCTCAGTATTAACAATCCCAACAGGCTGACAAAACAGTCGCATTGCATATACATGGCTAAATACTGAAATCTATAAAATGAATATGGATAAATATAATTACATTTTATATTTTTATGAGATTATTAATTAAGTTGATAGTGGAAATTTTGCAGGTATTCTAAACTTAAGCCTCTATAAAATGGGTTCAGTTAAGGTACTAACTGAGAGAAAATTAACACAGCACCAAGAAAAAAGATCGTTGCCTCAATCTCAAGTTTATTATTCAACAGCATATGAGTACATGTTATTTCACTTACTGATTATTCTATATTACAGAAAGGTTTTCTATCTTAATAAATCTAGATATAACTTAAGCTACAAGTTTGAATCAATTCATTTTATAAAACAAAACCACAATGTAGTAACATCTACTACTATTTTGGACATGCATCTAGTTTTGCACTTACTCTGTAATGCATTCCTAACACTTTAATACATTTTCCTTAGTGATTGTATAAAACAGTTAATTCCAAATACAAGCAAAATCCACTTTAAAAATGATAACCATTGGGGATACATGGAAAGCTGAAAATTTTCTCTGGGATGTCAGAAATTCACTTCCAGGAATGACCAGAGTAAATTGCAAATGGACAGTCAGTTATTTAAAATTGAACTAACAGGAAAAAAGAAACGTAACTTATCTGCCCATATTGCGTATTTTCTGTTCAGCTATATAAACCCTTCTATAATCTTCTACTACTGCTCTAAGTGCAGCAACGTGTTTTGACTCACACATCGAAGAACAAGAAGCCACCCACACAGCACTTTTGAGAGAAACTTCTCAGGTAGAAAACTTTTGTTCATGATCAATACTCACAATTCTAAATTAATAATGTAACGCAAACCAACTTTGTACATGATTCTTCTGATCAGAATAAAGCTCATCTAAATGGAAACCAGTCTTTCCAAATGACTGCCATAATGAGTTTGAACTTTCTACTATGTAAAAAACTGCTTAAATTATGCACCACATACTCTCCTAGGCATCAGTTTTTGTAAGATCACGCCACTTGTCTGACCAGCAATAACTCATAAAATGAGGAAGCTGATGGATTTTGCTAATTATTTACTTAAAAATTTGGAATAGTATTCTGTCATATTTTGTGACTGAGAAAATAAAAGATTCCCCCCTTTCTCACCAGTCCTCCACCTCCCCCATGCCTGTGTTTAACATTGAACAGGTTTTTTCACAAAAGAACATCCAAAACTGTACCAAACAATGTCATATGTTTATATTCATACCGTTCACTACACATCTTGGAAATTCAGTCACATCTTATGAATGAATGAAGACAAACACGATGACTTAGTGGAGGATATTGGGGAAAACCAATGTGTTTCAGCACATAACTCAATTTAACAAGAAGCATTTTTTCTCAAAGTCTTTGCTTAAGGAAAAATGCATAGTGGAGTTACAGAGGTGTTTTATTGACCAATTATGACATGTAGCTACACTGCTAAAGACAGCTAACAAAGACTTCATGTTTTTGAGGTTACAGAATGCCAGCAAAGTAATGGCTATTTTTACTAGTGTGCTGGCTAAATTCTTATGCCAATTACTTTTGACTGTGTTCATATTTGAAGCAGTACTGCCAGATTAAAACACTTCTGTGATTCATTCATAGTAAGTTTTTGTCTTCAGTACTAAATAAAATCACCACAAGTTGTCATGAGATCAGCTGTCTTCTTCTCCCTGTTTTTAATAACTAAACGCGGGCCTAAAACTATTTTGATTCTACTGACCTTTTAATATTTCCTCATTAGCTTTAAATCTATCATTCTACACTGTAATGTTATTCCCACATTTGACGTAGACAATAAAGCCTTTTTATAGTTTCTTATCTAGAAATAGCCTATTGAAACTGATACCACTGTCATTTTTTTCAGTACATGAAAAAGTCTTTATTTTTATCATTTATTAATTACTCACTTTGGCTCTTTCATTAAATGTTCCCATATAGCTATGCAGTAAGTCAATGGAAACAAGATACTACAGCGTCCTACTTCTTCAGTATTTCTTAATGCATACATTAGCATTGTGTTTTCCACCGTGGAATCTGCTCCTTTTCCAGGCTGAAAGGTTTTTGGTTTTTTTCTCCTCTCTCTTTCAGTGATATCTACTCAACATGAAGCTATAACCCTGGACAGATACTCATTTTCCTTTACCACACACCAGCAATTCAAATGTTTCTCACTTCTGGGTATTTTCACATATTAGAAATCAACAAGCCCCTTCAAATTAATGTTATTCTCACATCTTGATGAGATCTTCTGAAATTCCCCATTTACTTATGATTGTGCGATTTTCGTGCAACTAACTACATACAGCTTACTCCTATTTTCAGACTTTTATAGAGTTCATTATTTTATTAACTGGAACTTACACACAGAGCAATTATTATCATTTAGGCTAACTGTGTGGTTCACTCTAAGTCTGCAGTACCGCACATAAGTGCCGTATGTGTCAAATTCATCACACTTAACTTCAGCTATCTACAAGATAGGCTTGTCTAAGCTACTCAGCCAGATCCTTCATCCAATAGACTGGGGCAGACAAGCACCAAAAGATTGCAATTCATCCCAAATATAACTGATGTCTTTTAAAACAAGATAACCTGCTTGTCTTGTCAATTACAAAGGAGGTCTACATGACTAGGTTTTATCAGAAATCTCCTTTTTAGACAGATACATTTAAATAAGATATAATCTAGACATTACATGGCAAAAGAAGGATTTTTTTTGGCAGTAAAGATATCTCACATCCTCAGAATGATGAAGACCAAGCAGCCAAAAGTTATTTGTCATCAGCAGACCTGAGTTCAGATCAGGAGTTCCATTTGCACAGCACCTTTAACTATTTTGCTCTTTTCCTACCATGACCCAGCTCACCTACAATGGCAAAACTTGAGACTACGGGTTTGCCCTGGAGCGCAAGTATAATAAAGCTAAGTCAATAAATTAATAACTATATTAGTTGAATATGAAGAAAATTTGCAAATAAGTACAATAAATGAGATACTGGAGTATTCTGCTGGATATTACTGCTTATTCTGCACATTCATAGTTTATGATCTTCAAATGAGAATGAGAAGTAGCATTGTCAGCAAACATTAAAAAGCCTTCTACGAAAAATACTGAAATACAGAACAGCGCATGCTGAAGTAAACTAGGTTTTAGACCTGGATACCAACAACATCCCTGAGGTCTAGGTTGTATGGAGATGGTAATGAAAAACAGCACAAGTAACTTTTCCTGTGAATTTGAACAAGTCACTTCACAAAGCCTGATGCTTAGTTCTGAAGTCAAAGGAAGGAAAACAGATTTTGATGTTGGCTTAGCCACTTGATTGTAATTTGACACTAGATGTTTTGCTTCTACCAAATCTAAACCCAATACATAATATATACCAAATCATACCAGGTATATTCAGGTCTTTTAAAAAGAATGCATCTATTAAACCAAAATAGCAAGAACAACAGAAGATACACTTGAAGCTGATTCTTATCAGACAAACAGCATGAAAAGACAGAAATAAACTTACGTCCTGCTTTGCCTACTGGACTCATAAATACTGCTTTTTGTTGCCTACTCTCAAGTCTGTGATCAAAAGACAGAACACTCTTGGCAATAATAGAAGTAAAAAAAAAAAAAAGCAGCAGCAGCAGCAGCCAGCAGAACTGTTGCTGTGTAATCAGTATCATTTTTCTTAAAATTTTTATTTTCAAGGAATATATGCTCTTAACTGGAAAATAAAACTTCAGAAGGAAGTGAAGTATTTTATTCTTATTTTAAGATACAAAGAAAGGAATTTGAAATGAATCTACAGCTACAAATACTATATGCAACTCTCAAGCTTTATTAGCGCCACACAATACTAAGCCTTCAAAAGGAGAAAAAATGTATTCTCTTGTTTTGCTCAGATCACATTAAGATAAAAAACTACTGAGTGTTTTACTTACTGTGCCTCTTCTGATCGAGGTGCTTGGGTTTTTTGCCTTGTTTATTTTGGGGGGAGGGGCACTGCTGTTTGTTGGTTGCTGCTGTTTTTTCACAGAAACATTTTTTGCTGTTTCGGAATTTCTGTTTCCTGCTGTTTATAAACAGGTACAAATAGCTTGAGTTAAAGGAATTAGAAACATTTCTCACATATATCTTAGGCACAGATTTAAAGTATTCAGAGAGATCATGGATTTACTAACCTTGTTTTGATAACTTTCTTTCTTGAAGCAGGCCTGGGAAAACCCGTGCCACTTAGAACTTAATTAAATACCAAAAAAAATCAAATTTTTCTCAGTAAAAATGATCATTTAATAGCTTGTTCTTTCTGTGGCTAAAGAATTTACGCAGTTCCCACTTTGGTACCATTAGGAGTTACATACAAGCTTCAAATATTAATTAAGATGAAAAATTCCTTCTTTTTCTGTCAGCTACCCTAATGATCTTAGATTTACAAATAATGTAAGATGAAGTGAATAAAACATTAAAAGAGTTTCCCCAAACAGTGCCAAAAGCTGAAGGCTGAGTACAGAATAGGATACATCAAGACACGTAAAATATTTAAACAAGTATTGGTATTACGATATAGATGTGTTCCTCATATTCAGTGTGAAATACTTCAATTAAGTGAGTGGAAGACACCTGGTTAATATATGTAGTTGATTTTTACATTTGTAAACTATTTACTTGAATTACTGTAGCTTTCTACATTTAGGCGGTTGAACATTTGCAGTTGAGAAGTTTGCACATTTGCAGTCACCGTACAGACTACATGTTTGAGGTTTTACTTCATTTTATTACACTACTCCAGGCAAGCACATTTGCATTAAGCAACAAACATAAAAATAATAGCTTAAAAATAATTTCTGAAAGCAAAAAAATGCAGCATAACATCCAATGAGTTACTAATGGAAAATAATTTTAACCATGAAATCTGCCAATGAAGATTCAGCCTGCTGCGTATATTGAGTAAAAACAGAAAACTACTAACCAGTGAACAGCACATACTTGTGCCCTTTTCCATCTCTGCAGGTTAACAAAAGGAACTACCATCATTAAGGAGTGCAGGACATAAGTCTCTATTGTCAAAAATCAATTTTAATCTCAGACAACGGTGCTGTTCTTTTGAATGGAAGACTGAGTTAACAGAAAATTAAGACTGGAAGGGAGGGAAGTGATCCAGCCTAGACTTATTGCATTGATGCAGAACCAACAATATTTGATTTATTCCTGCCATACTTGGTGCAATTTGCTCTTTACATAAAGAATGTTACATTTCCTCCTCATCTTTTTTTTTTTTTTTCCTAGACTAATTAAACTCAGGTTTTTCTGTCTTCTTTCACAAGGCTTTTTTTTTTTTTTTTTTTTAAGTATGGAACTTTTTTTCTTCACCTTTAATCTCTCCACTCAACCAATGTTATCTGAAAAAAAGTAAATCGACCTTTCATTACATGAATACATATGAATACAATTATGTAGTGATACGAAACCATTTGGTTTCTTCTAAATTTTGTTCTCAGTGTTGTCTACTTCTCTTATACATTTGTTAAAAATAGCATCTACTCTTCACACTCCTACCCACAAAGTTTCTCTAAATGCCATTAATTTTCTGCCAGTTCTTCTACATTACGTACAAATTCAATACTGCCCAGATTCTTCAACTATTTATTTCCTGCAATCTTGGAAAAGGAATTCTGATCAAAGGCTTAGGAAAAATCAGAACGGTACTTAGAAAATAAATTGTATGGGTATGAGGAGACAGAAACAGAGTCTCTGTATTTACTGACCATCTCAGACAAAAAAAGAGACGCAACCTCTTTCATACAGGAAATTACCTCATGGTTTTCATTGACCTGATTTTGTAAAGAGAATATACATACAACAACAACAAAAACCAATCTGTAAAAAATATTTAATACTCCTGTCCTCCTCCACCACTACAGTCAGAGACTAGATGTGAGGTGCACATTATAAATAGTATGTTAATTTTAACACACAATACTAGCACTATCTTTTCAAGTGTAAGTTCTGAGAAATAATGTATACCAAAATACACAACAAATAGCTGACAATACTATATACAGCAGTAGCTAAAAACATAAAAAGAGATACAAAAGTTAGGAAGAATCATTTAGATGAGTAAGATATCATTAAGAAGAGTTTGCAACTGAAATGGCAATGGTAAGGTTTTTTCTGAATAACACTACTATTATATACCACTAACATCTTTTTATTTTAAGAACATGTATCTCAGAATTATTTTCTCCATTACTTCACCTGCTTTTGCATTGTTATTTTTTTCGAATCCATGTGAAATAAAAAAAAAATGTTTTTAAATCAGCACAATGGCATCCTAAGTCTGATTTTTATGACACTTGTTATGTGTAGAACTACAGAATTGATTTCTTCACTGCTACAGCAAAAGTGAATTTGATATATTCAGACTGGTTGGTTGTGGATCTTAAAAAAAACACACCACCACAACGGTGTGGATTTGTATCTATATTTCGGGGTTTTGCTACAGACAGATTTATGTCCATTCACCACTGTATATTATCACACTGCTGGAATACTATAGTAACATTATGGCTCAATGTCAATTTAATTTAAACTGTTGCTTAAAAGGTGGCTAATAAGACATTTTTCAATATGGGAACTGAACTAATGCATAATACATTGTATGATGATGGACAGTGAATTACCACTGGAGGAGAGATTATGGCAAACTGATACAATATTTATTTATTCAAATTTTGAAACTCCAGTAGAACATTTCTACAGGAACACAAACACCCTGGTCAGTCCAGAAAACAGACTGCACTGTCCACAAAAAGCAGTTTTGAATTTCAAAGAAAAACAACTTTTCCTTTTTTTTAACTACGCATCTCTCCTTCTTTAGGTCTCTTTACTTTCGGTCTCTTTACTTTAGCTATGGACAAAAAAGTCACTGGAAGCAGAATAAGCCTCAAAACACTATTAAAATAAAATACAACAAACAGTAAATACAAACTACTATACCTAAAATTATTTATTGGTTAATGCACTCAATACATACCTAGAATTTAATGAGGTACTAGACTAAGCATTATTATCATCACCAACCATGCAAGACACACAGAGCCCTTTCCCCAAAACTGCTGTCAGTCACGTTGAAAAGTTTCATCCCTCACTGCTACCTAGAATAACTCCTCAGTGGTGCTGATCTGATATCTTCTGCCACCCCCACTTTTTCCTTTAAGTTGGCATACCTTTTCATGCTGATGGGTCTCTCTTATTTATCACTCCCATCTCAACAATGCTACATACATGTCTAATTTTACCTTCCTTATCTTGTATTATTGTACTCTATAGACTTTTTCTCAGCTCCCCAAACTTAGCAGTTTCTTCAGAAGGCAAACCATAATAGAAATGGGTCTTGGATCTTTCAGCGTGGCTGAAAACTGAGAGAAAGAAGATGGGATGAAGAGTTTTGGCAAGTTCCTTTTCCCCATGTAGAACGTGCCTCCATATCCAATCTTCTATTTCTGTAAGTATGATGGAGAGCCCGTGTGGGACCTGCAGCTAAGGAGCGCATTCCAACTTGGCATCATTACCATTCCAAACAGACATATGTATGCCTTTTTTAAATGTAAACATGGAAACCCAAAATAGAGGAATTAAGCCTGCAAGTATTCAGCAACATAGAGACTACCTTTTAGGCCCTTTAGTCAGAGAACAGAATCCAAAACACGAAGTCAGAAATACAGCCACGCATAAAAATTCTTTTCACATTCATTTTCATAAATAAAACTAGGTGTTTCACAAAGGCAGTCTAAAAATCTGCATTTTTTACTGTTACAATGACAAAGCAAAAACTTAAAATATCCAACTGGTGGGATAATTAAGGGACCACCAGGAGAAATTTATCTTACTGCACCTATTGACTGATTTTAACAACATATATGTCAGCGTCTATGAGCATAAGAAAGAAACATTGTGGCTTCAATGTACAGGACGACAGAAAGTCAAATTGTGAAGTCAATTAGGAGTCTTCAATTTTTTTCTTTAACAATTACACTTATTTGTGTTTTTCCAGTTTTTCAGTTAATTAGGACAGAGTAAGCTGTAAACTACTAAAGGTATTTCTGAGGTGCCAGACCAAAGAAGTTTCAGTATTAATTATTACAGTATTTTCAAACATGCAAACTTCAATATTTTTATCATTTCCAGTTAGTTTGGGTTTCTATACCAAAGTTCAATTTGTAACAAAACGCTCCATGTATCTGTTGTGAAGCAAATTTCAAAGAAAGAAGAAAGGAAAACAGTGAAAAAATAAATTTATTAACCTATCAGTTCCACAGCACTATGCAAAAGCAACACTTGAAAATGAGAAATCAATAGATATTCAGTAATTTCATGCATGCATACTTCATGAATGACTATTCAGTTATTTCATGCATATGCAGCCTAGCCACTTAACAGATTCTGATTGTGTATTTGAATTTTTGTGAAAACTACAAACAAGTCAAGTTTACAGAACATACATACTGACATCTCTTACCAGATCGGTCCTAAAATTGTTTTTATCCTCTTGAAATGGAAATATAAACACCTTGATTTTTTTCTCTTTTATATAGGGTCAGTGACCTCAGATTTCAAATTATTTCATAATTAGTAATACAAAAAGAGAATGACACTCCTGTGATGAAACAAGATAATTAGATGCATGTAGGTATGATATTTTCAAGTATTAGGCTTTTGGGAAAACGCTAGTAAGACTGCGGAAACAACCAACCACTGAAAAACTGTTAAAACTCATGCTCTAACCTTGAACCCAATCTGTCAGGTCATCTGTCAAAAAGGCCACAACTTTGTACAGACAAGATCACTTAGTCAAAATACACTTCAGGAATTAGACCAGATACTATGAGAATTAATGTTATCTGTCAACAGCCTTCAAAATGAATGACAGTAAATGGAAACTATATACATATTTCAAAGCAAGTCCCAGCTGATGGTTTAAAATGTGCATCACTTAAATCAATATTAAACAGAACATGTGTCCCCACAAAACTGTGAACTCTACAGGTAAAAATGAACATCCTATCACTTTACTTTCCTATACTCATTACTACCACTCCCAGAACTCTCAGCAACTGCCTATGCTGACAACTAAAGGCGTCATTCAATAGGCTAAGAGCTACCTGGCACACTGCCGCCTTTCAGTAAGTCTTTTTTCAGTCACACTGGCAAACAACAAAATACTTTTTTCTTTTTATGATACATGAAGCAACGTGTAAAATTGGTTTACATGAAGTAGAATAAATTTTACTTGCTAGGTTTTGATGATCACATTTACAGATTAAAGCGTCGGCCTCCAGATTTCACAACATTATACAAAATGAATTCTACACCTTCTCCTAATGTAGTTCTCAGAATTTTCTCCAAAGGGGTCAGAACCAATCAAGCCAAGAAATCATCCTACTTCCTAACAGCAGCTGCCTCTGAAGAGAAAAAAAGTGCCTTTTCACAATCAGAAAAATGTGCACCTTAATGCAATCAAGGATTCTCTCTTTCTCGTGTGCCAGAAAAAAAACATGTAACTAATTTACTCAAAGTTATATCAAAAGTCTAGTGTTCTACTCTTATTAAGAACAGACAAGATTCGTACAAGTATTGATTACTAGCTCTTAAGTAGAATAAACCACTGTTTTCAATTTAGAAAAAGAAATGATGTTAATCACATTATTATACTACATACTGGCTACCAGTTCTTCTAGCCTTCATCGAAAATAAACACATTTCTGCTTGGCTTTTTGCCAGGTCATCTGCAATCTGCTAAGTCTTCTTAAGCAAAGAACTACAAAGAAAAGAAAACAATCCTAAGTATCTCCAAGTCAAAGCAATAGTTACCCTCTATTTGAGTTCAGTGACTTGTCACCTTAGTTATCCACACAGGAGAACTATTTTAATTGTACTACAACATATTTTAAGCTACTATATTACATGGGTAAGTTTTATCGTAATAGTATTAACAGAAAGTTTTCTAACTCTAACAAAGAACATGAACGTCAGTAACAATCACACAAGTCAGTTTTTCTGGATTCTGACATCTTTTTTATAAGCTCCTCTGAAGTACTGAAAGGCTGCAATGAGGTCCCCTGGAGCCTTCTCTTCTCCACACTGAACAAGCCCAGCTCCCTCTGCCTCAAGAGGAGAGGTGCTCCAGCCCTCTCATCATCTTCGTGACCCTCCTTTGCCCCCACTCCAACAGCTCCAGGCCAGTGTTGAGTGCTTGAGGCCTCAAGTCTGGACACAGTACTCCAGCTGGGGCCTCACAAAGGCAGAGCAGAGGGGAACAATCACCTCCCTCACCCTGATGGCCGCCCCCTCTTTTGGCGCAACATAGAATACAGTTGGCCTTCCAGGCTGCAATGCATACTGCTAGCTCATGTCCAGCTTCTCATACTCCAGAGCCCCCAGATCCTTCTTGGTACAGATGCTCTCAATGAGTTTCTCTTCCAGTCCGTACTCCTGTCTGGAATTGCCCCAACAAAGGTGTAGCACCTTCCACTTGAATTTACTGAACCTAATTTGTTTCACATGGGACCAACTTTTTAATGTGCTAATACATTTGAAGACTTTTGCTCTGGATATGGACTGTTTTGAGTCTCTTCCATTAATACAACAGAGATGGTCAAAAAAGTGGCCATTCTCCCCTGTTCTTTGCCACAACCACACCCCTAGTGCAAGTCGAAAATGTCTGCAAAATTGGCCTTTATTTTCAACAGCTGGACAGACTTGTCTGAAACATATGACAAATAAATCTCAAGGTATCATTCTCAAGACATAAAAGGCAGATCCATCCTTTTAGCCTATATCTCAAAAGAAGAAAGATAAAGAAGACAGTTCAAAAAATTTGCATCTGTGGGGAATACATTCACAGTAGGCATATCACCAAGAATGCTGATAAAATTCTCATGTAAATTCACTGCGCAGTCTGAATAATACAAAGAAAGCATTACCCTTTCTCCCTCCCACCCCCAACTCTTCTTGCCTCAAATATTATGCTGTTAACCCATCATTACCCATGTAACCAAAAAAAACTCATATAAAACTGCTTTTGAAGTTAAGCATAGTTTGTGGTATCCTTGGCATACTGTTGTGCCACTAAAAGCTACACTTCCCGTGAAAAGCTACAAATGAATCAAATTTGAATGAACTGTGAAGAAAAAAAAACAAAATATGCATTGTTAATACAGTCTCTCACTGGAGAATGTAAAAAGAATTCTACTTATTCAAGGATATAATCATTTAAATTGGAAATACGAGTTGGAAAATAAACCACTATTCTATGAAGTCTTTATTCTTGTTGTCAAAGATATACATTCTGCATCATATATTACCTAGCATTTTATCTTACCTAGTTAAAAATAATTAACTATTTTTCTTAGTCTATTTCCTATCACGAAGGATTCCCAATTCAAGATTCACTATTTGAGCATTACAGACAAGTTTTAGGGGGTCACAATCAGTCCATGATGACTATGCTAAGCAGGAAACATCTCTTCTGGAAAAATAGAAGCATATCTACTGGGAAAAAATATATTGTTATTGAAATGTTTAGAACAACAGGAACGCTCAAAACTGTGCATTTTCACAATAAGCAACGCATCAATTCTAGCAACTTTTGTATTTGTCCTAAACAAGTTATGATTTTCATGTAGACAAGATGATGTTGGAAGGTTTCTACAAGGGAGGATGGCCAAAGATGGTAACTCTGCTTTGCTCATAAACCGATTATGTTGCACATCTCTATGGAATAAAAATTACCATATTTATAAACTTCAGCACATGAAGAACTGAAATCACTTACTGACAAAGCACTAAGTGCCACAGTGCTACTTAGCATTATTATAAGTAAATGAGAAGCACATTTTATTGGCTAATGATCATTTCTCACCTACAGTGCTCTATTTTTGACTATATGACGAAAATAAAATGCATGCCATATGTCAGCAGGATATAGCAAGTACCAGTAACATTCAAAGATCTTTCCAATCAAAAGAAATCACTCACACAAACAGTGCTGAAAAACCTGTGTTTGGCTGTTTCTCTTCATGCATTTGGTATCTCTGTGTCAACGCTGAACTACTACTCTAATTTCCATTTTTGGTTATGTGAAATACAACAATCAACTGCAGTTGTGAATTTTGTCAAAAGTACAGACAGCAATCCCAGTTTTCTCCTGAGTGCTAAAAACGCAATTAGAGTGAAAATCTCTAGAAAGTCTGCTATTTCCATCTATTTGGATTTAAATGCTAGAAAGGCATCACCTGATCCATGTTAAGTTGTTTCTGTACTACAAATGAGCTCCCTTCTAAAACAGTGAATTTCCACATTTGTGCTAGAACATAATATGAGGCTGCAACTTACAACTCCCTAAGGGAATGATGTCAATTGGCATTTTAAAAATGAATTCAATGACCTACAATAATACGAGTTTCATATGCGCAATATTTGTCAGTAGGCAACATGGGAGGTTCAGAATTCATTTAGAGAGTCCAAGGTTTATAAAGGCAAGCAAAAATATTCTTGAACTGTTTCCTTTAACTTGATAGCTGTCGTACAGTGAATGACTGTAACGTTAGAACAACAGAATACTGACAATATGAAAGGGATATGAATGCAGTAGGATCAACATTTAAAACAGGAAGGAAAAAAAGGAAAAAAAATTCCAGGCAGTACATGCCCGTGTGGCTACATTATTGACTAGATATGACTTTCAGAGCATATGGAAATTTTGCAAATCATCTAGAAACTGTAGAATGGTAGTTCTCGTATCTGCTTGCATAGTGTATTTTCAGTCACTGCAGAGGAAATCTGCAACTATTAGCAGGTCTCTGAGGACAGAAGGCTCCATCTAAAAAGGCTTGATATCCAGTTACACCAGCGCTCCCTTTTTATGGTGCTACTTTCCATTGAAATGGAAGATAGCACGGATCACACCAAGTTGGCAGGAAATGTTGATCTGCCTTGGGGAAGTAAGGCCCTACAGAGCAATCTGAGCAGGCTGGGTAGCTGAACTGAGGCCAGTGGGATGAAATTCAACAAGACCAAGTGCCGGATCCTGCACTTTGGCCACAATAACCCCAGACAATGCTACAGGTTTGGGGCAGAGTGGCTGGAAGACTGTGTAGAGGAGATGAACCTGGGTGTATTAGTTCACGCTCAGCTGAATATGAGCCAGTAGCGTGCCCAGGTGGCCAAGAAGGCCAATGGCATCCTGGCTTGTATCAGAAGTAGTGTTGCTAGCAGGAGAAGGGAAGTGATCATTCCTCTCTACTCGTCCCCTGGTGAAGCCACATCTCAAGTATTATGTTCAGTTTTGGGCCCCTCAGTACAGGACCTCAGTGGCTTTCTTGAAGTGTGTTCAGAGAAGGGCAACGAACCTGGTGAGGGGTCTGGAGCACAAGTCTTACGGGGAGCCGCTGAGGGAGCTGGGATTGTTCAGTCTGGAGAAGAGGAGGCTCAGGGGAAACCTTATTGCTCTCTACAACTACGTGAAGGGAGGTTGTGGCAAGGTGGGGATTGGCCTCGTCTCCTATGTAACTAGCAATAGGACTAGAGAGGATGGCCTCAAGCCGTGCCAGGGGAGATTCAGACTGGACATTAGGAAAAATACTTCTCCAAGAGAGTGTTGAGGCACTGGAATGAGCTGCCCAAGGAGATGGTGGAGTCACCATCCCTAGAGGTGCTCAAGAAACATTTAGATGTGGTACTGAGGAGCATGGTTTAGTGGGAAATATTGGTGATAGGCAGATGGTTGGACTGGATGATCTTAGAGGTCTTTTCCAACCTTAGTGATTATACGATTCAATGAAATGTCAGAAGTAGCAGAGGCTTGTGCAAATGAATCATGCAAAAGGAGCTGCAGGTTGTTTTCTGACTTCTGTTGTAATAAGTGTAAGCTCTCTTCAGAAACAGCTTTTTCCAGTGACTCCCACTGTTTCATGAAGCATGTTACAGTATGCCCATGACTTTTGTTTATCAATAAAACAGAATGGAATCGGTTAGGATTTAGCTATGAATATATGAAAATTGAACATTCTAAGCAAGGATAAAATACCGATACAATTCTTACACATCTAAACACTAGAGTATTCAATATACTCAGCATTTATAATGAAACCAAAATATGAAGAAGACAGAAGCAGAACAGCCACTATTAAGAGCTTTAAAAGGTTTGACTTCGAAGTTTATGATCTACACTCAATTTAAATCAAACAAACAGGAACCAATGTTTTTAATTATAAAAACGTAACAACTAAATCTGAATAGACTACTATGTTGAATGAAGTACCTACAGAAGCAACCTGAGAGTAGTGATTAATTCCATGAAAGGAGAATATAATCCACACTGTCATCTTTCATGTTTTATCATATAGAGCCTGAGGCAGCAAACAATTCAGAAAGCATGTAATTGCCATATGTCCTTCAAGGAGAATCTTCAATTCCAAATAGTAATAAAACTATTTGAAATGGTAGATCGGCATTATTTTTAATTCTCATGCATCATTTATTGTCACTGGGCAAATAGAATATTTTCTTCCTCAAGGAGATAAGAACAAAGCTTCCCCACTCAGCATCCTTTGTTTTTTTTTCCTACTACATATATAGTATAAATTCAAGGAGCCTTTGCCATCCCATTCCGTATTTCTGCGTAACACCAGTTTTCATTTTGTCAAATATATAACATCTGAGTAATATTTAGAAAATTAACATTCACAGTAGAATTAAAATACTCTAACTGAATACATTAGATCAAATATAGCAAAAATTAAAGCAAAGTAGCCACTATCACAGAACAATTTAAACAAGAATATATTAATATAGTAAGACAGAGAAAAAAAAATCAGTTCATTTTCCAACTAAGAATACCATTTTTAGTTAATATGTTCTTTATCCAAAGGTCCAGATCTGGCTCTACAGATCATTTTACTCAAGAAGAGTTGCATTCTACCAACTACACCTGCAGTTTCAGCAGAGGTACTGTCACTTTCTGTTTTAAAGTCACACTAACATTTGTATTTTCAGAAATATGAACTGATCGTTTTTGAGCAACTAGCAGGGAAATCTAAATTAGAATACGGTATGGGTCAGCATCTTACTACATCACAGACCCTCAGACAATAAGCTTAAACTTTAAACATTTGATATTTTAACATTTTTTTCATTCTCCTCTTAAATTAAAAAAATCACAGCCCTCCATAACAGCAAACTGGAACTCACACAAGATTATGTGATCTTCATTAACAAAGACACTTAAAAAGTGTGGTTAAGTCCCCGCTCAGTCAGATCTACATGGGTTGCTCCAAAAGTAATGCCTCCTATGCCAACATAATAAAATGGAAGGCATTACTTTCAGAAAAGCCCTCGTAACATTAACTCTAATTGAAGTAAACGTTTGGACCATGTAACTCCAAAGTTATGGAGTTATAACTCCATAGTTAAGAACTAAACTATTTTATGACTATTGTAACTAAAGAGTAAGGAAGACAGACACTTAAGATCAAGAGACAGAAAAAAAATAGAAGTGTAGCAACTAAAGGCCATTAACAAACCAAAACTAGTGTTTGATGGATGGTGGGAAGAAAATTGGATAGGCATCTGACTTCTGTATGGGAAAAGTTAGAATCCACATAAGGTGAAACTTTAAAAATAAATTTCACTATTTTTTCTGAACCTTTAACTACTGACAAATTAACCAGTTTTCAAACAGTCACATTGACAGTGCAAGCTCTGAAGTGAAATTGTAGTAATACTGCAACCCCAAGAAGATACATTTTTGAAAGACTGCAAATGAAATTGCAAAAAGTGAAAAAATTCCTTGAAGAATCTCTTATTCAGTTGAAACTAATAAGTCAGACTTATAATTAAGGCTCTTGGCAGATTTCATTATAAAGATCAGATATTAATTCAGTTCAGATAACCAAAGCTACAGGGTGGAGGGCAAGGGGCAAGGAACTAACAAATGATATGTCTTCACATTCTGAAAGAGTGGTGTATGATATGGCAGGCTGCATGGAGAAAAAGAAAATGCCAAAGAAAGAAAAATACAAAAATACTTACTTGGGCTACAGACAAAAATCGAAAATGTAAGAATACAATGTAGAAAGTTCCATTCACAAAGGAAATACTGTCGGAAACAGTGTAAGACAGGAAACATATGAGATACAGAGCCATAAATAACATTTGCAAAACAATGTACAACTGCAGGTGATGCAGCCAAGAGCTGCCAACTCAAAGCAGTAGAAAAAAATTACATCTATCAAGCACACATATGTACAGTGCATCAAAAAAGCAGCAGATACAACACTAACAGTCTGCTCTGATGCCAGAAAGATCTAACCTGAAAACAGATACTTCTTAGAAGAAAGCTCCTGTGAATTTAGAGCTGGATTTATGCAATATCAGATAAATGTTATTTCTGAAAACACTTTAAAAATGCAACTAGAATCAAAGTATTGATACAAAATTGAGAGCTTAGAATAAAGAATTAATGTTTAGGCTTTATGACTCCAAAAAAAGGTGGCGAAAACAGAGATAAATAAGTGGTGGTTTTTCAGTGTCACAATGAACAAGGAGACAATTCATTATACTTTTTTTCAGAAATTTTAAAGCTTTAAATGTTGATCAGTGAATATCAGTAGAGACAAAAACAAAAGTAAGAACCCATGTTGAGACAGAATCATAGAGTCATTGAATGGTTTGAGTTGACAGGGACCTTAAAGACCATCTACTTTCAACCCTGTGCTGTGGGAGGGGTCGCCACTCAACAGATTAGACTGCCCAGTGCCCTGTCCAACCTGGCCTTGAGCACTTCCAGGTATGGAGTATCCACAACTTCTCCAGGCAGCCTGTTCCAGTATCCAGTACGTCATCATCCTCATCATGAAGAATTTCTTCCTAATGTATAGTATATCAAGACTGTATCTACAATTCATTTTTAAAACATTGTTTCTGAAAACTAGCTTATATCTTCTACCACTTCCACCTCTAGAAGAGAAGGGTAAAACTGGATGAAATGCATCTATATGATTAGAAGGACATGAGAATCTCCAGAAAAAAATCCATCTTTTCTTTCCAGGGGAGTAGTGTAGTATTTCAATCAATGTACAGCATGCAAATAAGTGCAAAGGTTTGCCTTAGTTTCAGCTGGGACGGGACTGTCTCCTTCAAAGTGTCTGGTATGATGCTATGTTTTTGTTCTAGAAGAAAAACAGTGCTGATTGCACACTGATGTTTGCAGTTGCTGCTGAGCAGTGTTGCACAGACTAAGGCCATTCACTGTGAGGGGATGAAGGAGCTGCGAGGGAACAGAATTAGGACAGCTGAGTAAAAGTGGCCAAAGGAATATTCCATACCATATGATATCGAGCGGAAGGAGTTTTGAAGGGCGGGAGTTCATCTCACTCTCTTCTGCCGCTTAGGGTGCAAGCTGAGCATCAGTTGGGGATTGGTAAGCACTTACTTGTGCGTCACTTGTTATATACATTTATATATATATACAGTCATAACTATTTTCCTTTTTTCTATCTTAGTAAATAATTTTATTTCAACCCACGAGTTCTACTTTTTTTTTTTTTTAATTCTCTCCCCCATCCCACTGGGAAGGGGAAAAGTGAGCAAACAACAGTGTGGCGCTGAGCCACCTTCCAGGTTAAACTACAACAAGGCTGCAACCTTCCATTGGCCATCTCATTAAACCTAGGCTGGGTTATCCTGATGCACATCCTTGCTCAGGCAAACAGGGGGCTGAAAAACATCTGAGCAATGTGTCACAAGAGCTGCACCACAGTTCTTCCGTCTCACAGATCATGCTCACAGGCTGGCACAAGGGAACACTCAGGGTATAAGGAACAAGGTGTCAGGAAAGAAAAGGAAAACACTTCAGGAATTTCGCTAAGGAACCAATAAAACAAGAGAATGGCTCTTCCTTCTGCTCTCCAGGTGCCAGACACCAAACTATTTATCTGCTCACAAACAGTGAGAGCTAGCTAGGAGACAATAGAGCTGGAATCTCCTGCTGAAAACATTTGTACATTATTAGGATAAGAAAAAAAGGTGGATGGGCAGTAAAGTATCATAGAGAGGTATATTTCCTGGTTGCAAAGGTAACTGTGAAAAAGAGGAAAAAGCAGTGCAAATTGGTTTCACAGTAAAACATCCTAAAACAAGGCAGAAGATCTAGTCCAAATTCTTTGAATTTTTGATGGATGTTTCAAGAAAGTCTAGTAAGTTGGACTTCCGGGAAGGAAAGTGGGGTTTATCTAAGTCTTTGATCTTACATACACTTAATTATGTTCAATGAGACTTAAATCCTGGGTCAGATATTAACAGCAGACATCAGCATCAAAGGATTACATTTCATTTCAGTGCCATCGTAAAAAGGTGTCACATGTGGAAGATCTAAAGGGACTAGGCTTACAAGTAGGCTTCTTTTGAATGCTGGACTATGCTTAGAAGCCTACTTCATTCACATGAATAACAATGTCTACTCTGCTTTACAAATACTCCTAACAACCACTGGTTGACCAACTTGAGCTAAATGATCCATCAAATATCAAATCAGACAGCGTGACAAGAAAAATTCAATAGAAAAGCACAAGTATAGACTGGACCTGAAGAGCCAAGTGCATGGACCCAGTCAGAGGGGTCTGTGTTACTTGAATACCTAAAGTATTCAGCATACACTCCCAAACCCTTGCAGAGTTTCAGATTATCACCCAAACTGAATTCTTCAGTGAATTTGGTGACTTTTATGGGGCACAGATCTTGTATTCACAATTTCTGTAAAACAGTACATTCCGTACAGTTAACTGTAAGAAGTAGCACCATTCTTTAAAGTTTCTTCTGCGATTACTACTTAGCTTCAGAAAATTCATTACACATAAGAAAAAAGCATATGTTTTTCTGACACAACCCCAAAAATCTGTTTAATAGAGTTTGGCAACCACAGAATGGTTTTTAAAACCTACCCAGGGGATTCTTCCCCAAAGACTGAAAATCCAAATTAAGACACATATTTTCTAGCAATTGCTAGAAAAAAATAATAGGCACATACCTTCAGCCAACAAGCTAAAACGTTACAAGGTGACAACAGCTCCCTTTTCTTTAGAGTAAATGCACAATCTCAGTTACACATGTACACAGTAGCAGACTAAATGAAAAACTCACAAGTAAAACAAAAACTAGATGGATGGGATATTTCTTCTAGACAGCACAGCTTAGACACAAAATGACACTATGATTGGGAAATAATATTTAGAGAAAAATGTTTCCTTTACAGACATTATTTTATATGGCAACTGAAAAAAATTATAGTAAATAGTTGAAAGGAAATTTGAAAAAAAAAAGAACATGGAAGCCTCCAGGATAAATCTCTCTCTGATGAGGAATGAACTTTCCTCAGAACATTCTTCACTGCAGAAATAATACAAAGAAAGTGAGAAAAGGGGAAAGAGGAAAGAGAAGAAAAGGGGAGAGAGTTTTTTTAAAGTCTAAACTAGGATGTCATTCCAAATACAAATTAAGTTGAAAAGACACAGTAAAGTTTTCCTTATTCAGCCATCAGAGGTAGCTTCTTCGCTCCGTTACTTGTTATAACAGCATCATGAAAACACAAGAACAATAGTTGCTTTTCACAGGGCAGAAGTGTAATTAAGTAGACTTGCTTTGCAGCGTTACTGCAGATTAGAAGGAACTGCATTAACATTGTAAAAGTTGTGGCCCTGGATCTTAGAGAATCAGCCTCCTACATTTCACAAAAACCAGTGGTGGTACATAGCTGATAAATTATCATTGCTTATTTTCTTCTTTCCATAACGTTGTTTTTTGTTTTTTTGTTTTTTTTTTAGAAGAAGTCTTTTATGGTACTTAATGGTACTTAAGAGCATATGAGACTGCTAACTTCTGCAATATTCACTTCAGTATTTTATAACCGCACAAAAGTATATTTTGATAGCATGTTATATTACTAGAACAGAAATTTAGCCCAAGCAGCGAAAAATATGGTAGCAGAAATGTTTCTGACAACTGAAATCCAACTGGCAAAAGGATTATAGATACTGTTTTCATTCAGAAGGCATACTAAAAAAATCTATATGCAAATCTATAATTATATATGTTTTTGTTTTTTTTTTTGGATAGGCAACATTTACAACACATATCTGCTTTCACATAGAGATTCCAGTCTCCATTTACTATACTTTAAACTGAAATGTGTCTTATTTAGCAGGAAATCAATTCTTGCCCTTAATTCTATCAAAGCACAAGTTGTCTGCCTAAAAAGCAATACATCAACTGTAAATTTATGGCTCAATATGGATACCAGCCCACAGCTAAAAATTTGCAGATCTATATAACGAAGCACATTAAACAGTTCTCCTGGGTAACGTATAACCAGAAGTAACTCTCATAATTCAACACACTCTATGGGAAGAGCTATTACAACCACGTCTGTTCACCTTTTTTGGTCCAATCCATTTTCAAAAGAAGCTGTGCATATTGTCAACATAATGAATGAAATCACAAGACTCCTCATAAATTTTAAAAGGCCTAAGGGGTTTCTTCACCTTCATGTGAAATCTGAGTACTGTATGCTTAAACTGAAGTGTTGTGCTGCATTTTTTTTTAAATAAAATTAACCATTTTGATGAATGTGCTCTTTTATTGGCCACATCAGCATTCTGTAAAATGCCTCAAAATGAAAACATTCAGTAATATTATAGTTGCATTTTCTTAGATCAGTCCTCCTTTACTGTATAATTCCTTCAAACTGCAGTGTTGATTTTTTTTATAGTAGAAGCTCTTCCCATATATCTTCCATCATGCCTTAGAGATTCTGAATTTATTTTAGTATGAAGAACACTATAAAAAGAAAATATTTTTTTAATGTACCATGAAATTCCTTAAGGAAGGGTTTTTGTGACCGTTCTAAAAAAAAAAATAATCTCTGAATTCTAGTAACAGAGAAAGAGCACCACTTCATTGTAAATACAGGATAAGAATACTGCATGTCATCTGTTCTGTCAAATATAGTAACACAGAATATATTTTATTCTTGGTAAAGCAAATGTACCCTAGAATAATCCTGTTATAGGAGGAACCTCTGCTGGGCTATTTTTATAACTGAACTAGAAAGCAGCCAAGCGAGTATGTCAGTGTTGGTCAGTTCAATATATTCAGTAAAACAAAATCTTTATTCCTTTTATACAGCAGTATTCATTATTGTGATGACATTCACTCAACAGTAAAAGGATTGAAAATATATGAGAGGCTGCGTAGTTTTAAGGCCAAACCAGTAACTGTAAAAAAACAGAATGCACTGTATGACAAACAGTACAAAACCAGATTTACTTAAGTTTAAAGACTACTATTCAATACACATTGCTCCTCTACCTAAACCATTACAGTTTCCACTAACTTTAACATACAGCAGCAAAATGTATGTCAAATACAATATAATGTCATATACTGCACTCACCAATTGCATTCTCTATTTAAACATCTAAAAGCTTTCTTAGAAGTCTCAGAGACCAGTTTTGCTTGTCATTTTCAGTAATGTTAATCAAAGGAATAGCAAAAAATACAGGAAGGAAGAAATTAAAAGGCATTATCTCCTTTGACAGATTCACTGTTAACTGATCATCCTAAGAACTTCATTCACTTCTAAAATTGATCAATAAACCATGTTAAAGGCATATATCAATAAAGGAACTAAGGGTCCGAAGTTCCCTTTATAGTCAATATCATTAGTGGAGCCTGAATGTTAATTTGGCATAGTCAGCAGGATCTCCTCAGTGTTGGAAGGTCTGGAGGCTACCCCTAAGCTGTACACCACAAAGGCTATAAGCCGGGAGAGGTACGAATGATACCAATACTTCCTCCAATAAGTGCAGGTGAGGAGCGTCAGGAAGTGACCTCTCAGCTATATGCCAAGAAGGCTGTACGCCAAGAGAGGTACGAGCAGTGACAAGCCACAACTGCCCTGGAAATACTACTAGAGCTTGACTACACCTCTGTTACTGAGAAGCTGAAAAAGTACAACGTGCGTCCTTCCCCACTGGGGATGACTTGGGATCAGAACAACCGGCACAATCCCAGTGCTGTAGCAGACAGAATTACAACACTTGTGAAAGAACAAAAACTGTGGCCAGAGAAAGGAAAAGCCATGGTGTATGCTGTGCTGGGAGCAGCACGGGTGACAGCTTAGAAGGAAAGGCAGCTGATTAAACCAACTAGTAATGAAATGGTTAAATCCTTGCAGGAACAACTGAAAACCTTGCAGAGTCAATTAACTGCTGAATGTAATACCACTCAGAGACTTCATGTGGTGTTGTCAGGTGCACTAGACTGGGAAAAAACTCCGTGGTCTCAATTAGAAGAAAAGGAACAAGGAACAGACTTTGACTTAGTCTCAGAAAGCGAGCCAGGATTTTCGAGTCCAGCTTAATCAACTGATAAACAGAGGCAGGATTCAGGACCCCTACACCCAATTAAGGAGTTAGACAGGGAAATCAAAGAGAATCCATGACCCAAGGAGAAATAGTTCAGGAACTGATAAACTACGGCAGAATTGGAATCACAGGGAGCAATGTTAAATCTAAGCTTGCCATTCGGATTTGATATGGAATCATTAAGAAGCTTATCTATGTGTGGTGAGACAAACAGAAAGAGCCCCCTAGGAATGAGCAGACCCTTCAGGAAAATAGAAAGGTGGGGCTCCGACCCTATGGTTAGTTCCAAAATTTTAAACAAACTATGTCAGTCAAATTATGACTGAGATGCTCTATCTGTTTGTACGACAAGAAACCCAGATGACGCTGGAGCCAAGAATTACCATATGCTGAATTACAGTGTCCTTAGGGACTATTGGTGTTTGTAGTAACCATGTTACTGTTTTTTATTTTAATCATTTTGAGTAAACCCAGATAGTAACAACATGAACTTCTGCAATTCACGGTGCAGGCTTATTATCTTTAAGTCTATAATGTTGGCAATTAAACTGGAACATCTGCCAGCCCGCATGAATACCTGAGTATGGTTAGCTCAACAAACGCACCATTTATCTGTCTTTGTTTATCTGGTAAATGGTGAGCTGATGACGTAATAACGACAAGTTTTCAATGAGTACCTACATCATTCTACTTTTACAAAATTATGCTAAGAAATTTAGACATTTATGCCACAGCCCTAGATTTGTATGACACGGGAACCATATCTGAATATTTGACTCCAGAAACTTACACTTCTCAAGTAGCAAACATCTCACAGGTGGAAATGTGCTTTAGTTTTGTTAATTGTACTGAACCAAAGGTGAATGTGAAGAACAGACAATTGGCTTGTAATGAAACAATGACTATAACCTATGCCAAGGCACATCTAATGCTGCCTATGAGGCGTTGTTTTGTGGAACCACTGCTTACACTTCTTTGCAGCAAATTCTACAGGTAGCTCCCATTTAATTGGTAGAAATATGATTCCATTATGATTTGAATATCCTCCCTTACCTAGCTATAAGGAAAAGGTCTCCAAGACATATTCTAGATGATTCTTGTAATCCTTACATCAATTTATTTTCTCATGAGGAGGCATTAGGATTAGCGGTAAGTTTGATAAGGGTTCTAAGATTGGTGGTACATCACAGAATCACAGAATGGCTTGGCTTGGAAGGGACCTCAAGGATCAAGTTCCAAACCCCCCACCACAGGTAAGGTTGCCATCCACTAGATCAAGTACTAGATCAGATTGCTTAGGGTCCCATCCAACCTGGCCTTAAACACCTCCAGGGACGGGGCATCCACAACCTCTGCAGGTAGCCTGTTCCAGCCATCATCACTCTCTCAGTAAAAAAAAAATTCTCCATGACATCTAATCTGACATAACTACAGGCAGTTGGAAGATGTGTCATGTGATTTGGCATAAGGATTGAATTGGATCTCAAAAGTTACTGCATCACTTAATAAGGATATGAGGGAAGTGTGACAAGGTATTTTGCAAAACTGATTGATAATCGATTATTTGCTATTGCGCCATAATCACGAGTGTCAAGATTTTGCAGTGATGGGTTGTTTTAATACATCAAATGAATCAGTTGCCATCAAAAATGATCTTAATTACATTCAAGACATTATTCAACACTTCCACTAGAATGACAGTGGAAGGTGGTTAGTATAAAATCTTACATACTTTTGGACTATCACTCAAAGGAGAAACGGGAAATGTAATTGTTATTGTGTTACTTTATGTTAATTTTTTGTTGTATTTTTATGCGTAAAGTCTGTGCTTGCTTGTTCACTTCTTATTTTTTGTGTGTTACGTACTAATCAACATAACTGAAAAAGAATTGTGAGATGTTCGAGCCATGGTGTGGAGGACTGTGCTAAGATGAGAAATCATGGAAAAGGTCAAGGAATTGTTTTAAGCTATGCAACTTTTGGACTGATCTCTTGGATCCTGGATCGGCTCCCTGTTAATCTCTTTAAGATTCATGGGGTGTGGAATAACGTAAATGCAAATATTAAAATTATGATCTTAGGTATTTTTCTGACATAGTATTGTTGTAAGTTATATGATTTCCAGAATATCCTCTCTTTTATCCTCCCTCTTCATCCTTTCTCTTCTTTTATTTTATATTCAGATCACCATGGTCTGTGGAATGTTTGAGCCACAGGGTGGATTATAGCAGACCAAGGAAAAATATTTTATCAGTGTTATGACAGGAATTGTCTCAAACAATTACCTTTACAGGGTAAGATCATCACCATGACAACAGGCTAAACACCAAAGATGTGGTCAGAGGAGAGAGCCCTGTGGAGGGCCTTCCTCTGTCCAAAACTCCCATTTGCTGCAGACATTTTGACTACAAACCTGTTTATGGTGAATACTACTGATGACATAACAACATCCAACTGCTAACATGCCTCCTGAAGTAGAGCTAAGTCTCCATCATACTAATATACAGTCACAGAATGGCCTGGGTTGGAAGAGACCTCAAGGATCAAGTTCCAACCCTCGTGCCACAGGCAGGGTTGTGAACCGCTAGATCAAATACCAGATCAGATTGCCCAGGGCCCCTTAAACACCTCCAGGGAGGGGCATCCACAATCTCTCTGGACAGCCTAGGCCAGCACCTCATCACTCTCTCAGTAAAAAACTTCTCCTTGACACCTAACCAAATCTCCTCTTCTTTTGTTTAAAACCATTCCTCCTTGTCCTATCACTATCTACCCTTATAAAAAGTTGATTTCCCTCACGTTTATAAACTCCCTTTAAATATTGGCCACTCCGATGTGTCCCCGCAGCCTTCTCTTTTCCAGGCTAAACAAGCCCAGTTCCTTCAGCCTGTCTTCACAGGAGAGGTGCTCCAGCCCTTTGATCAGCTTTGTGGCCCTTCTCTGGGCCCTCTCCACAACTTTCCTAGGTTGGGGGCCCCAGACTTGGACTCAGTACTCCAGCTGGGGCTTCACGAGGGCAGAGTACAGGGGGACAATCACCTCTCTCGCCCTGCTGGCCACTCCTCTTCTGACAGAACCCAGGATACCAATGGCCTTCCGGGCTGCAAGCACACACTGAAGGCTCATGTTAAGTTTTTCATCAACCTAAGTCCTTCTCAGCAGAGCTACTCTCAATGAGTTCTTCTCCCAGTTCATATAGGCATCTGAGATTACCTCAACCCAAGTGCAAAACCTTGCACTTTGCTTTGTTGAACCTCATTAGGTTCACGAGCCCAGAGGTCCCTCTGGATGGCATCCCTTCCTTCTGCTGTATCAATCGCACCACTCAGCTTGGTGTCATCAGCAAATTTTCTGAGAGTGCACTCAATACCATCATCTACATCATTGGTAAAGTTGTTAAAGAGCATCCGTCCCAAGACAGATCACAGGGGGACATCGCTCGTTACCGGCCTCCTCCCACACATAGAGCCATTGACCACAAAACCCCTGGCTGCGACTTTCAAATCCATTCCTTATCCACCACACTGTCCACCCTTCAAATCATCAGGCAGCAAGCGTTAATGTAGATCACCAGTATTCAAGGATGGAGTTCGGGCTTATTCAGTGCCAAACACCTGTGAAAAAGTTCAAAAGGCTAAACACTAAGTACTTAGTTAAATATATATATATATATAAAAATTAAAATATTTATTTCAATTCATCATCTCTGGGAGAATTTCAGCATTCTCCTTTAAACCTCTGTCATAAAACATGGCTTGAAAATCCTCTTAGATCAATGTGGTGAGAATCTAATTAAATCAAGCCACTGAACTGTATCAATAAACAGTGGTTTTAATTCTGTCAACTTAGTATCACTAATGCCATCCATAAATTTTGTCATGTTTACAAAGAAAGCATGAGAAAATCACAGTTTAGCTACATAATAAGTTATGCTCTCTTGTGTGACTTTAATGGGCTCTGCTAGGATAACAGCAGCCAGCCAATTTAAAATTTTCAGGCTTCATTTTGTCAGCATCTGTGATTCAAGGGGTCATTCATTAAATTACGGCCTTTTTCCTTCTGTGAGATTTAACAGTTACTAAGGAAGGAAGGTATAAAAAGAAAATATTGATGTAAATACAAGTAAAGAAAGGAAGACCCCCATATTATTTAATTATCTGCATGTATAATTCACAGGATGAAAATTTCACTGCAACATTTAAGACTCCTCTTGGTGTACTCAGCTACTATTATAATCTTGAAAGGAGGCTCCAAAATGCATGAAGAACAAGAAGTGTTACCCTGAAATTGAAGATATAATGTGACAAACATTATTTCCCAGAGTAAGTAAATTCTGCCTAAAAATATGTTAAAACATTAAGTGAAACAACATCAATCCATTTCAATACTATGCATCTATCTTAGGAACAGTAGTGGAAAGTCCAGATATAACTATGCTTTTATTCTAAATTAAAAACCATGAGTTATTTGGCCCATTATTCAAAACAAAATGTCTAAAGATTAATAATAAAAACTCATTTTTGGAAATACTTATTTTTCTCCATTTACTACAGAGAAATTCTAGTGAGTAGGCTTGATTTACGATATCTAACTATTAAAACAATAGAGATGATTGAACGCAGAACTCCTGACCTTGAGGCAACAAATAAATCTGTGTGGAGTTTCTTGAACAAAGAGGCTCCTGTCCAAAAGCAGTATCCTTAGGCATGACAAAATATAAATAAGAATAAAATAATAGTCTAGAGGTTTCATCCTTAAGGCTTCATTAGATATTTTTTAATGATTTTTTTTTTAAAGTCAAAGTATGCTATGAACAGAAAAGACATTTGCTTGTGAGCCAAACTAACAGATGAACTAGTCTGCTTCAAGTACTGAAGTATCAGTGTAACCTGTTTATTTAAGGAAGCCTGCATTGACAAAATAAGTAAAATATAACAAAATAAAAAAATACAATGAAGATGTCACAATTCCTTCCCTAGTATCAGTAGAAATTTCTAGAATTCAGTAGAAATTCTCCACCAAAATTCAGCTGGGATTAAAAAAAAAAAAGAAAACAGAACCATCTCACAAGGAGTAAATGATGCAACTTTGTTCACCATCACCAGCCTGTTCTCATCTTCCTTGTTTTAAATCTCATGCTTCTGGATTTGTTTAGTAGGACAGGTTGAAAGTGGTGTGAATGACATGCCAAGATTTACCTACCAAGATGGAGTGGGGGTTGAAAATTGTCCAGCAGCACACTATCTGTGGCTTGGGCAGGACCTTAGATACAGATGCAATTTGATCATACAATGATCTACAGACAAACCTAAATACATGCTTCAATTACACTCTTCTATATAATCTCGTAATCACATTGCCCAGAGAAGTAGTTGAGACACCATCCCTGGAAGTACTTAGAAGATACGTACATGTGGTGCTTAGGGACATGGTTTAGTAGTTGACTTCGTATTCCTAGGTTGATGTTTGGACTTGAAGATCACAGAGGTCTTTTCCAAACTAAATGATTCTATGATTCGATAAATTCCCTTCAGCTTATTAATATCCTCCTGAATGTAAGTATCCAAAGACAGTCAGAAAATAACTTTAGAGAGATATCTCATTTGCCTATAAATACCTGCCAGAATTAATTTTCTTTTAAATGGGCCCTAAGCTGAAAAATCCCTCACATATATTTCTTGCTCATTACTAAGAAACTGAATAATTCCTGTATCTTACTAGAAGTTTGCCATTCCAGGTGGAGGATCTGCTACATGCATCTTCAATGTAATACAGAAACAGAGATACTGTTTTCAAATTAAATAGTGTGTCTAGGGTCTAAACATTTTATATACAATACAGACCATAAGTATATCTATAAATTAACAGATTTAGTGAGTATAAATATCATTTTATGTTTTGATTTTTCTTCATAAACTGTAAAATAAATGAAATTTAACATTTTCCATTTTCCTATAAGTCTACTGATTTTCTCAACAGCTTTAAAGTATATGGCAGATTTGGACCCTAAGGATAAAAAGTTGAGAGTAATCTTCTGGGCTGTAAATTGGAAGAGCAAGAAGAGGATTACAGTCTCTCTTCTCCCAGGCACCGTGAACCTCACGTGCTCTAAGGAATTATGACCACAGGGACTCCAAATACTTTCACAATCTGAGTTCCCAACAGCACCAAATATCACTTCTGCTCCAAGTCATGCAGGGAAAGGAGAAAATGACTGACTCTCATACATAACATGCACTGTTACAAACTTTTGCAGAGGACAAGTGATGTGTTGCAGTCAACCTACCACTGAATGGGTACTGTTTTAAAATATGACCTTTGTGTGTCCGTAATGAATACTTTTCAAAAGGTCTGTACAATCTGAAATTAGACTAAAGGTACTACAAATACATAATTAGCAATATTTAATTAGTATGCAAGCCTTTTACTTGCCAGAAAGTATATGGTCTATATATATATATATATAAAAAAAAAAATCACTAATTTATGCACGTGAATAATTTTGCTTTTACAGTTCACAAATTCCTAGCATGGCTGAATTGCTTCCAAAGTTAAAGATCACTGAGTATCAGCTATTCATACAAGTCTACTCTTGTTCATCTTTGGCATTTGGATTAAACTTCCACAGCAATTTTCAAAATCATCTTATTCTCAGAAAGCATGTGGGAGACATATCAGGAATATACAACGTAGGAATCATAAAACTGTTGCTGTGTTCAAGGATCATCTTTAAAAATATATATACTTGTAATCAGGTAATTTCAAAAATTGCACAGCTTTTTATACAGCTTTTATCATCATGTAGATGAACTTCATGACAAAAACAGTATTGATCTATTTTATTTGTTCATTTTGTCATTTGCAAGTATGAGACAAAGAGAAAACTAGTACTATCTTTACAGAGCCCATTAACATATAAAGCAAGAGTATAACTGGTAGATTAGATATCAAATTGATTATTTATTGCCTGAAGTAACGCTTTGTGCTAAGACTAAATGATCTGTACATTTTGGCTGAACACCAGGGGCTGACACATTTGCTGTCCCTGTCAGTAACATCTACAGAATATAGTTGTTGGTGCAGTATAATACCTCGTGAGATTTAGCAAACTATGCATCAGAATGGGAACTGAGAGAAGCCACAGAGTACTGCTAATATAGGTGTTAGCAGAAATTTCTAGAACAATAGCCCAGGAGGGCTTTTACAAATCAGGACATGAAGAGTCCCTTCAAATTTAAATTTCCCTTGGCAGTTAACTGCTGCTGCATTAGCAAATCCTATGAACTGAAAAACCCTGCTGAGTTGCCTTGCATATAGTTATAACATCACAGAAATCCTAAATACAACTGCCTTAGCAAGATCTAAGTCTTTCAAATACATCAGTTCATTCACAAACTGTACAGAGAGAGATACTGTGTTATATCTGATCAATAAACACAGGTAAAAGCTGATTAAAAATACATAAAAACAAACACACACACACAAAAAAAACCTTTTAAGTATTATAAAGGAAAAAAGAAAGGAAACTGCATTTGGAATTAGCTGGAACAAGGGCAGGCTTCAGAAAAGTAGGCCACAACAGCCACTAAACTGAGAGCAGACCACAGTCCTCCAGTATTCAGACATCACAACACAGCGCCAATCTTCACATTGTCTAATGCTTACATAAAGCTCAACTCACTTTATGCATGTACGCATATTGCACACATGCTGCAGTCTCTTCAATGCGATTAGAAAATGAGAACTGAGCAGAGGATTAAAATTAGAAGGCCAGCTCATCAGAATTCTCACAAAGATGGCAAATGAGACAATGCCTCAAAAAGGAGACACGAAAAGGGAAATAAAGAGGAGTAAGCATTCTACATGAAAGTGGTCAGCTGTTTTAATTATCAAAACTAAGTAGTATCTAGACAGTTTCAGAGATTAAGATATGTCTTTTTGCTGCTAAATGTGCTTAAACATTCGGAGGTCCTTCGTTCTCCTAAATCATGTTTAACTTAACACATTTTCATAGATTTCTCCTAATAAAGACTCCTCTTGACACCACACCTTCTCATCACTGTCATTTTTAAACCAATTTGAATGAGATGCCCTCCTTCTCGGTTAAGATAAAGTACTGCAGTCCTACGGATGCACAAGAAATACTCTCTGATAGTAAGCAAGCATAAGGTTTCATGCCGTAAGGGGCATAAACTCTAAGACTTATTTAAAAATCAAACTAATGCTCAATATTACAGTCCAGTCATCATGGAAAAAAATAAATATCAAGCAATATCCCATAAGGTCCCAATAGACCCATGAAAGTTTATTGTTCCTGCAAATTTCTGGCTTGGCAAGGTATTTTAAATACGTTACAATAAACATATGCCAACTACACCAACGTGCCCCTTCAACTCTTAAAGGTATGAATGCTGTTCTTCTGAAGTAGTGGCCATATTGACCAAGAACAATCTATGTTATTCACAAATCTTATCGAGAAATCACAGCTTACAGCAAAGAAATTGTAGTTACAATGAAGACAGCAACTCACACTCTATGGATGCTAATCCTATACTAATCAGAGATCTGAAACCATCTCATCTTAAGCTGTTCAGAACAATGAAACTATGAGCCTGCCTCACTGATTCATCTAAACTATTATTTGATTAAGGATAGAGAATATAATTTGTAATTAAGGTTTCCCTTTTAATGTTAAACAGATAAGTCTTTGAACTCAGGGAAACTGCAAACTATGTAATATACATCTGCTGCAGAAAAAAGAATACTGTCAGTGTCCTGTAGGACTGAGGAACACACTGTGTATCATCATGCATTTAAATATCTCACAACAGTACCTCTTTACTAAGGTCAAACTCAGCATCAGTTTAAAAATAGATTGTTCCGAGTGCAGAGGGGATCTTACGCAGACACAAACACCACAGCAGGCCTTCTGGGTGCAGAAGATGCTATTATCTTTTGCTTGCTTGACAGTATACTTCCCTTTATATGGCAAGACCACACTACTCTCATTATAGTTGCCCTAGTTCTTGAAACATCAAAGTTATTGTTCTAAGAATGCCACTAATTTGTCCCTTAAAGCAAATATATAAAACAATACGTAACATAAGAAATATGTCCAATATATACCTCTTTTGTTGCCTAAAGGATATACACAGTTAATTATCAAAAACCATAAACTGCATTATATGATGCGTTTTGAATTTAAGTTAACTACAACTTTAAGCTTTTACTTCTACCTCTTGTCTTAAACCATGTGAAGGGAAGAGAGGAAGATCTGCTGTGAAGAGTCTGGAGCACAAAGCTGAGGGAACTGGGATTGTTCAGCCTGGAGAATAGGCTCAGGTGAGACCTCATCACTCTCTGTAACTACCTGAAAGGAGGTTGTGGCAATGTGGGGATCGGGCTCTTCTCCCACATAACCAGCACTAAGACAGGAGGGAATGGCCTCAACTTTTGCCAGGGGAGTTTCAGATTGGATATTAGGAAAAATTTCTTCTCTGCAAGAGTGGTCAGGTGCTGGAACGGGCTGCCCGGGGAGATGTTCAAGAAACATTTAGATGTTGTACTAAAGGACATGGTTTAGTGGGAAAATATTGGTAGTAGATGGATGGTTGGACTAGATGATCTTGGCGGTCTCTTCCGACCTTGGTGATTCAGTGATTCTATGACACTAAGCTGTGTGGTGCAGTCACCATGCTGGAGGGAAGGGAAACCATCAAGAGGGATCTGCACAGATCTGAGAGATGGGCCAAGAAAAAACATGGTGTTCAAAAAGACCAAGCAGAAATTCCTACACATGTGGTGGAGTGAGCCCAGACATGAATGCAGGCTTGGCAACAAGTGGATATAGAGTAGTTCCATGGAGAAGGGCTTGAGTGTACAGGTGGCTGAAAAGCTTGACATGAGCCAGTAGTGTGCGCTGCAGCCCAGAAAGCCAAAAATATCTGCAGCAATAGAAATGTGACTAGCAAGGTGAGGAAGGTGATTCTCCCCCTTTACTCCACTCTCATGAGATTCCACGTGGAATACTGCATTCAGCTTTCGGACCCTCAGCACAAGAAAGACATGGAGCTGTTGGTGCTAGGAGGCTGGAGCACATCTCCTATGAAGAAAGGCTGAGGGAGCTGGGTGTGTTCAGCATGGAGAAGGGAAGGTACTGGGAAGATGAGCCGACGAGGTAGGAAACCGGTCTGAATGAACAGAGACCTCTGGCTGGAACTCAGGAACAAAAGGAAAGTTTATAGTCTTTGGAAGAGGGGGCAAGCAACTTATGAGGATTACAAATACGTAGTGAAGCTGTGCAGGGAGAAAATCAGAAAGGCCAAAGCCCAGCTAGAACTGAACTTGGCCACTAAGGTGAAAGACAACAATAAATATTTCTATAAATACATCAACAGTAAGAGGAGGGCTAGGGAGAATCTCCATCCCTTGTTGGACGCAGAGGGCAACATGGTGACCAAGGATCAGGATAAGGCTGAGATACTTAATGCCTTCTTTGCCTCAGTCTTTAATAGTAAGACTAGTTGCTCCGGGGGCACACAGTCCCTTGTGCTGGTAGACAGGGATGGGGAACAGAACAAGCCCTTCAAAATCCATGATTTTGGACCTCCTCTGAAAGCTGGACATTCACAAGTCCATGGGACTGCACCCCAGAGTGCTGAGGGAGTTGGCGGATGTGGTTGCCAAATGTCTCGCTCCATTTTATAGGAAGGAGAGGACATTCTTTTCATATATGCACACCCAACAGCAAGATTAAGACACAATGGGTCAAATGTTAGCCCGACCAGTTTATAACAAATCCTAGTTGCTTAGGGAGATGGGGAAGGGAAGACAGGAGATAGAAAAGAGATAGGAAATGAATGCAAGGATTCTTTGTGGAAAGCAGAGAGAGATAGTCACCACAGTGGGTCCAGTGTGGTTTGTAGTGCGTCCGCTGATCTCAGGAACTTGTCCAGTCACCACAGCGGATGGGAGAAAGCCAGGAAACTTCGCAGCAAGCAGGCCCTAGGGGGTTCTTTCCTAAGAGGCTTTTTTTCCTCTTAGGGAATTCCTCCATAAAAGGTTTCTTTTCTTTGGGAGTTCTTCTCATTCAAACTACTTAGTTTAGTTGGGACCTTTTATCCCCTGCTTTTCAGTTTCGTTTTTTTTCTCTTCTTTTCTCTCTGTTAGTGTGGCACACCTGGCCCAACAGATAAACCAGCAGGGAGTGGTGTCTTCGTTGCCATGCACAAGCATTATCACCTTTTGCAGTGGTCAGCTCCTTCAAGCCACCCCCTTCCCCCCCCCAAAAAAAAAAAAAGACTGCTTGTTCCACTTCTGCTTATCTTTACAATCATAAGCTGTGATTCAATCTTTACTGTGGTGGCACAGTGACACCCACCGCTCACCACCCTAGATAATTTGCAGTTGTCAGTTCGAGTCTTATCACCAAAAAGGCTTCACAAAGCAAGCTTTGAGCCAAAAGAACAGCTGTTGTCTTCCACACCAAACTACTCTCCATCATCCTTCGACAGTCCTGGCTAACTGGGGATGTCCCATTGGACTGGAAACTGAAAAATGTGACACCCAACTTCAAAAAGGGTCGGTAAGATGATCCTGGTAGCTACAGACCTATCAGTCTCACATCAGCGCCAGGGAAGGTTATGGAATGGAAAATCTTGGGAGCCATCATGGATCAATTAAAAGTCAACCAGGGGATCAGGCCCAGTCAGCATGGATTTATGAATGGTAGATCCAGTTTGACAAACCTGAATTCGTTCTATGACAAGGTGACCCGCTTAGTGGATGAAGGTAAGGCTGTCAGTGTGGTCTACCTGGACTTCAGTAAGGCCTTTGACACTGTCCCCCACAACATCCTCATGGAGAAGCTGGCTGCCCATGGTTTGGATGGGCATACGCTCTGCTGGGTGAAACACTGGCTGGATGGCTGGGCCCAAAGAGTTGTGATCAAGGGAGTTAAACCCAGTTGGCGGCCAGTAACGAGCGGTGTCCCCCAGAGCTCGGTACCGGGGCCGCTTCTATTCAACATTTTTATCAATGATCTTGATGAGGGGATTGAGTGCACGCTCAGCAAGTTTGCAGATGACAGCAATTTTGGAGGGAGTGTTGATCTGCCTGAGGGTAGAAAGGCACTACAGAGGGGCCTGGATAGACTGCATTGATGGGCCAAGGTAAACCATATGAGTTTCAACAGGGCCAAGCGTCGGGTCCTGTGCTCTGGTCACAACAACCCCAGGCAACCCCACAGGCTTGGGGAGGAGTGGCTGGAAAGCTGCCTGATGGAAAGGGACCTTGGTGTGCTGATGGACAGTCAGCTGAATATGAGCCAGCAGTGTGCCCAGGTGGCCAAGAAGGTCAATGGCATCCTGGCTTGTATCAGGAATGGTGTAGTGAGCAGGTCTAGGGAAGTCATCCTGCCCCTGTACTCGGCACTGGTGAGGCCTCACCTTGAGTACTGTGTTCAGTTTTGAGTGCCTCAGTACAGAAAGGACATTGAGGTGCTAGAACAGGTCCAAAGAAGGGCAACAAGGCTGGTGAAGGGTGTGGAGAATATGCCCTACTAGGAAAGACTAAAGGAGCTGGGGCTGTTTAGTCTGGGGAAGAGGAGGCTGAGGGGAGACCTTATTGCTCTCTTCAAATACCTGAAAGGTGATTGCAGTGAGAGCGGGGCTGGTCTCTTCTCAGTGGTGACAGGACAAGGAGAAATGGAGTTCCGCCAGGGGAGGTTTAGGTTGGGTATCAGGAAAAACTTCTTTACAGGAAGGGTTGTTAAGCACTGGAACAGGCTCCCCAGGGAGGTGGTTGAGTCACCATCCCTGAATGTGTTTAAAAACCATTTGGATGTCGTGCTCAGGGACATGATTTAGTGGTGGCTTGTTAGGGTAGTATGGTTAGGTTGTGGTTGGACTTGATGATCTTGAAGGTCTTTTCCAACCTGAGCAATTCCGTGATTCTATGGGGACACCTTATAGAGGCCAGTATAGGGGCCTACAGGAAAACTGGGGAGCGACTCATTATCAAGGATCATAGCGGTAAGACAAGCAGTAATGGTTTTAAACTAAAAAAGGGCGAGTTTAGATAGATATGGAAAGAAATTCTTTACTCAGAAGTTGGTGAAGCACTGGAAGAGATTGCCCAGAAAAGCTGTGGATGATGCCCCATCACTAGAGATGTTCCTGGTCAGTGTGGGTGGGGCTTTGGACAGCCTGATCTAGTGGAAGAAGGTTTGGAACTAGATGATCTTTAAGGTTCCTTCAAACCCAAACCATTCTATGATATAACTCAGAAGAATCGTATGTCCTGTAAACTTGCAAGAAGTGCATGATTATACTGACCAAGTTCTGTAATGGTAAGGTTCTGTTCAAATCAAGAAAGGCAGAAGCCCCTCTTTTTGCTAAATTCAATGCACACTTTGCAAAATTGGACCATAAACTAAATTAAGCTGGAATATAAACCAACTCTATATTTAAATTATTATTTTATGTGTTTGAACACATTCCTCAGTTCTTAAAAGCAGTTTGTCATCTGCACCCTCAACAATTTTCTTTTTCTAATCTACTTAAACAGACAAAAAAAAAAAAACTGTTCATATTTTAAATTTCTCCTGTATAGTTATCAGGCCACGGGTTATATTTAACCAGATCATTTTTTAAATCTCAACATTGACTCAGTATCAAACTCATATAGAAAAATGTTTTCAAATATTATGGAAATTTTCAATCAGAAAGAGGAATCAATTCAGTTGAGAAACTGATAATTTTTTCATTACACATCAACTTTTCATTTATTAAGCCAAAGAAAATAGAGATTCAATAGTCAATTATGTATATTTTATGCAAGGAACATGGTCTTCTGAACCATATCCTGCTTTAGAATTACAACAATTAAGCTTTCTATACAGGCTAATGGTTTATTTACATCCAGTAACTTAAACAGTCTAGTCGCTTCAGCTTCCAAATCTGTTCTTTAAAATTATGCTTAATAACCAAAGTTTCTTCTAAAAAAGAAGTTACAAAGTTTTAGTAAGAACTACTTACATGAATTTATAAACACTCAAATCCTACTGGAGCCATTTTAGTAATTTAAATAAAACATTACAATCTGCCTTACAGAGATGATACCTGAGCAACTGTTTTGTCAGATAAGAAAAAGAAACTCTGAGTAACATAAAAATCCACTTCTTCATATTGCCAAACTGCAAATTGTACACAAATTGCTGTATTTCAATCAATATTTTTCTCCAGTTAATCCATATAATGGATAAGGAAAAAAATAAAATGAAGTTTTCATATGCTACATTCTTACATTTCATAAAGGTAGCCATAAAAGAAGATAGCTACAGTACCAGGGAGAATATAAGCTGAATGGCTAAAGAGGAGCAGACTATATCTATTCTGCTATATATTGGCAGAAGAGGCAAGTCAAGTTCAAATCCATTTAAGTTCTATTTATGAGAGAAATGAAAAAGATTCTTGTAGATTTTCCCTGCATCAAGTCATTAATTTACAGCCATGATGCTAAATTTTTCAGGTAACCCCTCTCTTTGCAACTGAACTGCTTTCATTTTTCTATCATATTAAATTGGTTGTCTTCATTTTTAGGTGCCTTTTATCTTTTATTCCTGACACATTTCTCTCCTATTCAAAATGTTGACCTTGTCTTATGAATGAATCCAGTCAGACTTAACTGAAAATTTACCAAGTGAGCAAACAATTACTTGTGTACTTTTCCAGGCTCCTCTTCTCACTTGGGAACTACTCTCCAAACACATCTGCAGAGGAGTTTCCTTTACTATAGTATGTTAAACATGACCCAATGTTCAACCGTCTTCTTGCAGACTGCTACCCACCACACTCTTTGTTTTATCACAAGCATCTGCCTGCATCTGCTCATTGTTTCTGCTTTGTAGGATTTACAGCCTAGTTATAAAACCTAAATGCAATCTTAACATTCCCTGTACGTTCAGCTATTGACACAAAAGGCTTCTAATTCAAGCTTGGGTCTTTTAGATCTTACTGTCTGATTAATATCACTGCCACATCTAGAAAACTAGGTTTTTAGACGTCACAGTTCTTCATTATGAAATAAATTAAAACCAGCATAATGAAGAATCTCGTAACTAACAGCTAACTTTGACTTGTGACTTTGAAGGCTAAAGGAATTGTCTCATATCTTAAAAGTTCCACTTCTGAAATTCTACTTGATGTAGAGAAGCAGAATAATTCAGGTTCAGAGCACTCTCTGGGAGACATCCACTACAACCATCTGGCCCAAACAGACTCAACTTCAAAGGCAGCTTAGAGTGCTCAGGTTTTGGCTAGACAAGTTTTTATTATCTCCAGTGATGAAGATTTCAAAGCCTTTCTGGCTAATGGCTTATCTGTTATGATTGTGCTTTTTTTGGTCTTAGATCTTATCAAAGTTATCCTCGCTAAAATTGTGACCACTACCTCTCATCCCTTTCTTGTGCACTTCTGAGAAGAGGTTGACTCCATTTTACTGCAACTAATGGATACACAGCTGACAACTGCAATAAGGTCCCTTCTCTACAGAACAAATATATATGTATGTATTTAAAGCTAAATTTTGTTCAGCTGCACTCTCCAGGAGCAGCTGATTGCACATAAAAGACTAATGTTGCATTCATGAATGCAGCCTAATATAATTTCCCTAGAAAATACAGTGATGATAAGGTTAATTATCATCTTAAACCTGATAATTTGGCATTCCCTTGTTTTTGCCTTTGCTAACAGGCTGAAAAAACAGAAAACAAGGCCAAGACTCTGCTTATTACATGTAAAAATATTCATGTCCACAATATACTCAGCACAGGTCAAGACCTATGTTTTTTCTTCCAGCTTCACCAATTACATTGGAAATAAATATTTTTGATGTGTAAGCAGAATCCACTTTGTTAGCATACGTACAGATTCCTAGAAGTAGCATTCTGCAGTTAATATTTATGGTTGCTCATAACACAAGTGAATAAACTGGCTTAGGGGAAGTTATTACTAAAAGATATGAAGTCAACTGTGGCAGTATTTAAACTGTAATTTGTCTAAGAACAAATATTATGAAATATCTTGTGTAATAAGTATCAGTACAGTATCTTCCAGATTGTACACAAAAGAAAAGCTGCCTAACTGCATGAAAGGCTGAAATGCATTTAGAATATTTGTACACTCAAAAACTATAGAAACAAATTCATTTGTTTAACAGCTTATACACAGGACTTCAGTCCCCCTGTTTTCTCAAAAAAAAAAAAAGCTCAATTGATTAAGAGAAATTAATCCATTCTAGCTTTCTAATGTTGCTGAATCACATTAATATCCTATGTATATGACTTTGTTAAAGCTTTTATCCTACTGCGGGTAACACCTTAGCAATGGAGTATGCAAGCCCCTACATTAAGAAACTGGATATCTTTGAAAGACAATGGTTTCATATGGAAAAGAAAGGAAAAGCTGATTTTCAGAGTTGTTCTACTAAAAGATTTTTCCATTTCTCCCTGAGAATAGAACTTATTTACAATAGAAGTTGATACTGCAGTATCGGTATGACCTAAAATATGTATTACATTTGAATCATTCTAGATTTGAGTAAAGCTATAGAAAAGCTAAGATCTTAATCCAACAAGAACGTTCTCTTCAACTGAATCTAGTATTTCATCAGTTCAGCAGTCAGCATTTCATCAGTTCAGTGGAACCTAAGTTTAAGTACTTTGATACGTATCTCCTTTAGGAACCACAGATTAGCTTCCTCACAAGTTCTTCACTTTCAAGGAAAGGAAAATACCTCCAGTAAACTACTAGTTTATTTACAGTCCTCTGAATTTTTACGCTATCTACTCAGCATACTGAGAAAACAGCTGAAAATAATGATCCATCAATACCTACCATAATCAACAATACACCTATTTTTTTGTGTGAGGATATCTATGACTTTTTTTTTGGTCATACATTTTATCCTAACCATTAAAGATGTTCAGTCTGAATTTACTTAAGGAAGTCCCTAAATTAACAATCTATACAGAATGAGCCCTGGAACACTCAGCTAGCTGCTGAAATAATCATATTTCCTGCTACTTTCAGCAATGAGAATATGCAGAATATTTCCATGACTTGTACAGCTTTTCCAGCTCTAGTTACCTACAAGCAATGTCAGTCATAAGTAACCAGCAATTATTTCTCAGCTGTTGGAAATGTACTGAGAAACAAATACATAAAATATTTCCCTCTCAAAGTTGTCAAATTTTCTTAAGGTTAAAGAAAATTAAAAAAAAAAAAAAGCTTAGGAAAAATATACTGTTTCCTTTCTGTGCACACAACACAAAAGGCATATCACCAGATTCTGCTGAAACAATAGCAAGTTCCTAGCTTCTAAATTATAAATATTTCAAAAGGTAAAAGTGACATTCTTGTAAGCCATGGCAGCTTTCAAGCTTCTTTAGCTCAACACGACCTTGGTGGGGCAGTCAGCCATCACAATGTAAGTCAAGACAGTTACAGGATCAGAGAATTTTCAACCAATCAAATAATGGCTGTAATTTCAGCAGTGTTTCAAGCAGCTGTCCACTTAATCCCAATATCTCTGAAATACCGTTGACTGCTCATGCTCAAGAACAGTTGGAAACCTATTCTGTATTGTTTCCTTTTCTGTTCAATAGAGGCAGGTAAAAGTGACTTCATTTGTTAGAATGGTGAGTAGTTGTTTTTATTCCCTTTTCACGTCCTCATATGTCTGAACACTAAAAAGCAAAGTAAAAATAAATGAATCAATCAAATGAATGAATAAATAAATCAACCTGAGTTTGAGTTTGCAAATTACTGTTAACAGTCCTCCTTCAGAAGAACATATGTCCTCCTTATCTATTAATTAGCTGCTAACACTTTATCTGATCATCATACAATTTAAAGATCACAACAGAACCAGTTTTCCTCCCACCTTTCTTGCTTTCCAAAGAATTAAATATATATATATATATGCGGATGAAACTTCAAGTCTACCGTGTTTTTACTGCTCACATCCTACTCTGGTTGAGGATTATGTAACCATAGCTCTCAGTAATTCTGGTGCGAACAGATATGAGCCAAGAAGCAAAATACTTGAAGTAAGGAGTACAGAATTGTTGATGATCCTGTATGTAACACCTTAAAGTTGATGCTACTGAGGTTTTTAAGATTGTAATTTCCCTCTATTTCACAAGAATATATCTCAGTGAAAGTTTATATTACTTGTCTCAGCAGGAAGTTCAAGCAAACATCACAGTCTGTATATCTGGTTTCAATTTTTTTTTCTTTTTTCTCAAGTTCCTCAATGCTGCAGTTGAAATGAAAAGCAAAGACCATATAGAGCAAAAAATAAACAAACTAACATTTGCTGTTAGAAAGAAATAGTTAAGCACAGAAATAGTCATTTATGTTTTTCCAGCTCACGCATTATCACAGTAATACAAAGAAACACAGAATACCCCAAATTAGAAGGGTAGACCTACAAGGGTAATCAACTCCAATGCCGGGCTCCACACATGAGCACCCAAAAATCAAACCTGTGTCTGAGAGCATCATAGCATTGTCTAAACACTTCTAGAACTCCACCAGGCCTGGAGCCATAACCACTCACCTGGAGAGCCTGTTCCAGTAAATGAAGTCATTAAGATTAAACTATTTTCTAATTAACATTTTGAACAGAATTTTTAACAACCACACTTGTTCATAAATTTATTCAAGGTATGCTAATAAAAATTTAAGAAAAACTGATCCAGGTAGTGGTCTCCTGTTATTAAATCTCAACATTTGCTTTTAGAGTAGATATTACTGATCTTGTGGTAAGGTTCAAGCCCCCCTTGTATCCTGTCAAATACCTGATGTAGACTTAGTAATATTATTTGACATGTGCTGCCATGACAGAATGACAATTTATTCTTTTTATTAGCATTTTGCCACATACTGTTTTCTGCATGAATAAGATGAAATATTTGCCTTTGTCCAATCAGCTTAACTCAGTACTGTAGTGGTTTTAGTAAACTTGCAATGTAGGATTCTAATGGATACACTAATCAATATACAACAAGCAACGATATTTTTCTTCAATCAACAGCAAAGTACTACCACTGGGCCAAAGTCAACCAGAATATGAAGTTCTCACTGGCACCACTTACAATACACATTTCTTCCCTATCAGCTAACACTTATTTCACAAATAGACCAGATCACCTGATGGACTTCCACATCATTAACTTTTCTAAAAAGAGAAGATCTTTCTTTTTAATTATTATAGTTGCAAAAGGGTCAGTAAGAAATTTCTCAGTCATTCCATCCATATCTGTTGCCATTTGGTGCAAAGAATGCACCCATACTCTCCACAGCCATGACTCTTGCAACCAGGTCTTGTAAACCTATTACTTATATAAATAGACTTTAAATTAAATAACCACAGATGTAACTACAATAACTTATTTTCTCTACAACTGCTCAGTTTCCACATTACTACAATAATTGTCTACCTAAACCCATCCTAAGCACAACATGTTATCTAAAAATATTATTTTTTAAATTGATTTTACTTTATAATACAAGATAAAGCAAGTCCTCTTTTCATCAACAGTATTAACGCACTCATATATAGTATGATACCCAGTCTAAGAATAGATTCTAACACAGATAATAACAGTAGAACTACATATCTGATGTTTATCAGGAAAAGACAAGAGGTTTTTTCTTCTAGCCAAAGGGATAGAATAGGAAAAGATTTTCAGAGGTCACTGAGGCCCAGAAAGTAAAGTGATTATTTAGCTTCTATGTCAGCACAACCTCTTTTGCAGTGTCCTGCCTGCCAGAAGATAGATGACTTGGTATAGGGACCTAAGTGCAAACAAAAATAGAACAGAAATTGGAAGACTTAAGAAGGTCAAGCAGAGGTGTTCTTAAAAGATAGTTCAATATTTTAGTCAGAAAGAAGCTTTCTTAAAATTAATTCAAGAACCAGTAAATATCCACTTGTGCTACATCTGTCAGAACTTCATATAAAGTCCTTTTATAATTACAGCTACTGATTCAAATTCAAGGCAGTTCCTTCAATACGTACACTCTTACTGATCTTTATTTTACTGGGCTAGTCTTATTAATGAAATTACAATTAGCTATGACTTATAGTATGCACTGATTTTACACCCTTTGAGAACTCCTTTGTTTCTATCGTATGATCAGGACCACATTCCTTCAAAGGGTGGATTATTCAGATTTGTTTGAATAGAAAGAAACTTGTGGAATGATCCCATAAAATCATCGTGGCAACAACCTTCTCCAGTATCCATTTCTGAACAGATGTCAGTGAGGAATACAGCAGCAGAGACAATCTCACGTGTAGTACTTTAATTCTTCCTCCAGAATGTTGATTTGTACTGGATTTTTCAAAGCACAAACACACATATAATCTGACACAAAAAATACTTAGTAATTATCAAAAGCAAGGGAGTTTACCAAAAAGCCTGCGAATCATCTTATAGTCGGTGGAAGCAGTTACAGAACCTACTTAATATTCTTCATCACGATAGGAGATAGGAATTGAGATATTTTTTTAAAAACACCAAAAATTTTTCCACATAAAACTTTGATTTTATATTTAAAGCAATTATGTTTTTGAGAATTCATGAGAAACTGATGAAATAAGCACTTGTTTCCTTATTAATAGTGCTGCCCCTTAATAAAGTTTTAAATACTCTGTCTGTTTCTAGTTCACCCATTATAGTTCAAAACTTCAGAAGCATTTTAAAAGCACTTAAAACATTTCACCATTCAGAATGCAGAGAACAAAGCGCACTGGTCCTCAAACTTTTTTCAGATTACATTAGCATAGTTATTTGTGTAAAACATAAACACACCTTGTTAAATCAGAAATTAGGGGGATACCCAGCAATCTACCAAGCAAGCATGTTTCTGCACTAAGTCACACCTTGTAAAAGCTACAGAAGTAGTACAGTTTCCAAAGGTTAAAAGTACTGTCTACAATAGTTGAATGAATAGTTGCAGCTTTGAAATTGCATCATTCAAAATCTAACAATCCGTTTTATACTGCAATCACTGAACCTACTTCTTTGTTAAGAACTTATTAACCAAATGCAAGCTTTTACATAAGGGAAAAAAATCATTTAAAATCTCTGAGTTAACACTGTTGCATCTTCATTTCAAAAGCTTACTTAAACCTGATCATATCTTTTTTTAAAAAAAAAAAAAACATGCAACACTAATTTTGTAGTCTTCTACATGTTGCAAGAACTTCTTTCTATATTAAGGTGGGAATTTTGGAATAAAAAGAGGACAAGATTTTACACTCAAGATACAAGGTTTTCAGTAGTGACATGTAAAAAGAATTCCATGGCTACAAATCCTATGGCAGCATCTTTTTGCAACGTCTGCCTCTGTAAACTGTAGAAATCAAACTACCTGTAGGTTAGTTGGCAAAAACATCCATTAATACACAATAGAAAAATACGATCTCCATTAGCACTAGGAATTATAGTTGCAGCACTTATGCGCAGGAACCTGCTGACATTCATTTCCCTCAGTTCCAAATCACTTTAAAATTCTGAATTCAGAAGTTATATAACATCGAGGTCTCTTACTTGCAGTATCAATAAGCATGATTCAAGCTAAAAATGTTAACATAAAACAGCTTCTAAAAAGCTGGGATGGGATACAGATATTTGTAAAATATTAAACTGCAAGTATGGAAATCATACTTTTCTACCAACTTGTTCTCTCCTTTGCTTTTATCTGACTCTAGTTTTCATACTTTTAAGGACTAACACCATTCTAACTACTGTGTATAAAACCAGCTACATGCACATGCATGCACACAACGTCTAATTGCACAGCTATGGTTGTGAAGCACAGTTACAGCCACATCACATCAGCTGAAATGCAAAGTCAGGGATGACAGACACAATACATTTCCATAAAGATGTAGTCATAATTTAATTCCTAAAGTAGGCATGAGGCACTTGGGAACAGAGTGTTCATTTGTAATTCAAGTCAGCAAATAACAGAAATACATATGTTTATCTTGATTGGACAGTAGAGGAAATACTTTTGCATTTCCAACCGGTTTCATAACCATAATCACAGACTGACTGATGCTCTCTCTTGGGTCATCCAAAGCCACCAAGATTAATTCATCTCTTTGCTCCAAGGTTTGGCTTTTGGCCATCGACTAACACTGGACTTCGCCGGGTTGAGATCTCAATAGTCTGTTTTAAAAACTGTGATAAAAACAGCACCCACTCAAAATGACACATTATTTCTGACAGTATGAAGAACTTAGACAGTTCTGGTCAAGCTGTCAGCAAGGAACATTCAACCTCAGCTCTTGTCCTGTAAAACACCATCCTACCACAACATCTTTCAAAGAAAAGATGTGATAAATGATAAGCAGTCAAGTAGGTTTACATATCCATCTGCCTATTTCCATCATACCTTCACCTTCTCATGCGAATTTCTGACAGGAACAAAAAAAAGCAGCAGCAGATCACTGTGAAATTGGACTTCCCTCTTCATGTCTTGCCAAAATCTGCCAAATCCACTATGTGAGGATCACTAAGTAAAACTCTTGAGTATTCACAATTTATCTATTCAGCACTGTGTTAGGCGCTGAATCATAGGTAAACAATCAAAATGAAAAGGGTAAAAAACATTAACATGCTTAATGTTTTAGTTTATTATATTTAAAACTTGTTAATAAAAGCCTCGTATAATTCAAACAACTCACATGGGTAAACAACCAAATCCAGATACTTCATCCTCCAAAGTCACAGAATCCCAGAATGGCTCAGCTTGAAAAAGACCTTAGAGATCATCCAGATCCAACCCCCCTGCTCTGGGCAGGGCAGCCACCCAACATATCAGGCTGCCCATATGGCCTTGAACACCTCCAGGCACAGGGCATCCATAGCTTCTCTGGGCAACCTGTGCCAGCGCCTCACCACTCTCTGAGGAAAGAAGTTCTTCCTTATACGTAATCCAAATTTTCCATCTTTAAGTTTAAAGCTGTTACCCCATGCCCTATCGTTACACTCTCTGATAAAAGAGTCCTTTTCCAGCTTTCTTGTAGGCCCCCTTCTCGGTACTGGAAGAAGTCTTTGCAACACAGTGAAAACCTTTAAATTACAGTAAGTTTTAAAATCAACTATCAGGCGAAAGCTGCATCTAACAAACCTATGGTAAGTATTCTAAAAGTTGTTACTAACCTATAAAGCATCCTTCAGTTCATGGGAAAAAATATTCAATATATTACTTTCGCATTGTTTAACTTCCTTTGTATTGTTCTTGAAGTGTTTTATGAATTCCATAGTTCAATTATTCAGGATACTTCCCAAATTATAAAGAGAAACTTCAGTACAACACACAAATACAATGCAACCTCTTCCATGTGGGTGTACATGAGCTCCACCAACAGTAGGTGAGCCTTTCAAAACACAGAAAAAGGAGAAAAGAAAAAACAACGCGGTATCTAAAATAATGTTCATCGAGTCTGAGAACAGAGCAAAATGAAAGCAACAAATGCAGCTGGTTCAGATGGTACCACAAGCCTTCAAGAAGCACAAATATGAAACTCTTCATTCTGTTTTCTGATCAAACAACAAGATGATCTTCTGTTCGGTCAATTAATTATCAACTAGGTATATCCACTGTATTAAAAAGTTACTAGAGCATGATTCAGGTAGTGGAGCACACAAATAGACCAAATCAAATTTTACAAGCAGTCACTAAGTGACTTCAAACTGCAATTATTTCTCAATAGGTGCTGAGATCTTGCTTTAAGAGCTGATAGTAAAAAATGTTGTATGAATGACCAGTACAGTGAAGAGGTAGAAAAAAAAATTAGACAATTAGAATAGATATCTGACAAAAAGGAAACCAGGTAATATAGCTTTCAAAGACAATTATTCTGCTGTACACTACATATTGCGCATTACAGAATTCAAAACTTTAAGCTTAAATGATCCAAGCATGTACTACGAGTATTATATCATTCTGTTAGTTATTCACATTTTGACACTCCATTGCTATGTTACATTAAGGCTGAAATGGAGTTTCTGTCCTGTTAGCCTTGCATATTTTCAACAGGGAAACACTGCCACCTTTTGGTTTGATATGCAGACCTCCCCCTTGTAATTTTGTTTTTCTTTGGTTTTCTTGCTACATTTGTCCTTCATAAAGAAGGTTGAATTATCATGATCTTTTTTAAAATTTGATTCAGTAGCAAGACTTCTCCAGGAAAAAGAGATACTTAGTGTTAAGAAAACACTATTTTTCTCACAAGTATGAGCACACAGCCAAACAACCTAAAAAGTATATTCCATTTAGCCATATGTTTTCTCTATTTTCTTTCTGACATGACAGTTCTTTTCTTCTTAGCAGTTTCTCTATACAGACCTACTGTATCACACAGTATTTTAGCCTGCGCTCCTTTCAAGTAAAAAATTCTTTTAAGTAATGCCTTCTTTGACCATCTTTTCTAAAATCGTCATAGGAATAACAACATGTAATTAAAAATGATGTTCCGTGCTCATACATATGTCAGAGATACAATATTAAATACTGATTGCTCAATATTTATATGAATATGTATTGAAATGTATACAAGATTACTTACACCAACGACACAATGTCCCCACGCTGCACATCGTAATTTCGAATGCTCCAGTGGTTTAAGAGCACTACATCAGATGCTTGTCTTCCTCCAGGATTCAGGGAAGGCTTAGAGGGAGGAAAAGAACAGCTTTAGGTCTACATTGCCTGTATGAACTCTCCATTCGTAATTCACATTCTATCAATGGGTCAAATCCTGAAGATAAAAAAAAAAAAAAAATCAGTAAAGTATGCCAATTACTTTAAAGGGATCAAGAATATGTTTTATTAAATACATTTATTTACTAAATGCTATATTAAATGTCATACATTTATGGCAAACAGTAGTCCACATCTTTCAGTGTATTGCTGCATGCAAATTACATGCCACAGGACACACATTTATGATGCATCTCATGAAAAGTAGTGTTTGCCTTCACTGTCTATCATTTATAAGATTACAATCAAAGGAGAACCAAGAACACAAACTCCCAGAAAATGTAAACTTTCTGCAGGCATATTAACGTTTACACAAGCGAAATGCACTAAAAATGAAATACGCACTTGTAACAATATTAATTTCAATGCTCTTCACAAAGGAAACAAAAAAAAGAAAAACCACCTACAGCATATACTGACACTGCCAGTAAACGTGGGCCCTCCATAACAAAATCTAGAGAAGCATGAACTTCCACAGAAACATACAGTGAAGTGCAGCTATTGACTAACCTCAAGAACCAAAACCAACTGAATAAGTAATTAGCACAGACTATTAGCAGGTATTCAGAACCATACAAAATTATTTTGCGTGACACCATATAAAACTGTGGTATTTGCTTAACTCTTGTTCTGAGTTAACTCATCAAAACCTGTAGAGAAAGGAAGTAGCCACACTGTCTTCATCGATTTCGTAGGGATTATTTCAATACAAGTGTTCCTATTACTAGACAGAAAGTATTTAAGAGTAATCCTGACTAGTTTGTTGGCAGCACATATCTCAATCAGATTTTTCAGACTTTTCAAATAAAATTATGGTATATCCACACTGGCCAGCTGATGATCTCTGATTTACACTCTACAATTAGATGAAATATTTAATAAAGCAGTTTATAATTCCATGCAACACCAAATTTGATAACAGCAACTACACAGCCCCTCATTTACTGACATGAAAGTGACAATATTTGCTAAAATTTGATTTTTTGTAGATGAGGTTTTCAATGTTCACCTTACAGTATAACTTGTTCCTCTACCTATGCCAGCAGGCACTGACAGATTCTGAGATTTCTCTCCCAGATCGACTGTACTTTCAATGAGCAAACCAACCAGGGTGCAGAACTGAAATTAACTGATGTCAACACATTTAATTGCATAGTGTTGAATAAAACTACGCTTCCAAACTAAGATGGATACTTAGCATTTATTTTTAACTTCAAGCTATTTAAAAGTGCTGATTTCTCTTTCTACCAACAGTTCCTGTTTTCATCTTTTTTCTTTTTTTTTTGTTTTGTTTGCTAGCCAGAAAGGTTGATAAAGACCTATTTCGTATTGGTTACGTGAAAAATAGATTTTAATATGTAACAAAAAGTAACGGGCCCAGATCTGAAGTTGGTGTAATACACACAAACACTACATAATATGAGGATCAAAACCATAAATTTGCCAGGAGTTGGAAGGGGAAATGACACAATATTTTCAGTTAAGCCATAAAGAAGATTAGTTACTTCTTCACCTGTGGACTGTAAGGCAAGTTTCTAGTCAAGTAAGTCTGTGGATCAGAGCAGCTCATATATCCACATCCTCAGAAATATACTACAAACCTAAGCTGTAAGGACATCAACATTCATCATTATTATATTTAGCAGTCTATTCATTGCAAGAGAAAGACAAATGAAAACCAGAAACAGATAATGGGTTATTATTACTTTAATCATGACTTTCCAAAATTATTTTCCACCTTCATAGCATCTTTCACAAAATAATAGTACCTTTTCATACAAATTCACAAACAATTCACAATCATACTTGCTTTATCAAAGGATGGTACACGTGGTCTATAAATTACTAATGGTATCGAAAGTTAGGCAATGAGGCTAATCTAACAAAGTGGGAATTACGCATAGGTATATTCCCACAAAATAAACTCCTTGGTACTTATAGTATTTACCTTAAAGGGCTGAGAGAGAATGTCAAAGCAAATGGAAATTTTAAACAACTTGCTCCAAAAGATACTGCTTTTTTTTTTTTTTTTTTTTTTTTTTTTACAGCGGATACATAGCAAAGATTCGCATGAGTGTTTATAAACTTCTCCTTTCAAGTAGTTGTATCAACTTCACCTTACAGAGGAATACACCATCTAGTTACAGTACTGCCCTAGCTGTGGTATACCAACTGACTCCTACTGTTTTCTGTATTTAAACAAAGGAAATGTTTTGCAGTTCAAATGTGAATTGTGTAATCTTTTTAATACAAAGCACTCTAAATATAATGTCATACTGCTTCCTATTTTTAACAACATATTGCTCATGGTTTTGACTTACAGAGTGGATATCCCATCCCTTGCTTATTAGAACTATGTTTGAGACAAATATGACAACACAGAGTAATTGGTTTTCTTTCCTACAAAGCAATACTGATGTATTCAAAACAAAATCATAAAAATACAGAAACAATATTTTGGTAGATAGATATGAAAGGAAAACTACAAGACAACTTTCACTTTTTATCTACACTTACTGTCTTCTGTAAAATACCATCTACACTCTTCAGTATTTCTCTCTAATGTAAATATGAAGTGTGAGAGATAACATTCTCCACTGCTTTTTTACTCGAGTCTAGCAAAACAAAAATACAACTTCTGAAAAAGTAGTCGAATAGGCTCACCAGGGCCCTTCACTTTTTTAAGAAACAAAATAACAGAGGGGATTCTTCCTTCCCATAGCTCAAAGCATTATAACATGTTTGCCCAAGTTCTTGGCATAAGAGCATGCTACAAATGAGACACATAGGTCTTAATTTAGAACTACGGTGAAGAAGGCACAAAACATTCGCTCTTCCCAATTACCAGCTAATCTAATGCTAAAAGCATGCAAATCAAGATCCCCAGCCATACAATGAAGCCTCACAGGACATGAGGCTCTGTAAGTAACAGGGTAAAAGCATGCCCTTTTACAACAAATAATGATTAACTTGATAGTTGTTATGCAACTATCTAACTACAGTGAATTCAAGGTCACAACCTACTTGCTTTTAGCCTGGGGAACAGAAAGAATATTCACATAAGCTCACAGGCATAGGTACAGTAATCCTCATAACAAAGGTAGGAGAAACTGCAACCGAATAATTACAGCTGCTATTATGCACAAAGGAAGAACAGAAAATTCAATAATATTTGCTGCTGAAACAAGCGTGCTTCGTCAGAGATCACTGGTCAGGCTACTTGCTATAATTCTTGGTACTGAACTTTTTGTGATAGAACACGTATATATACAAAAACAGGCCATTTCATTTAATAAATTTAAGAATTCATACATACATAAGGGTTTCCTTTTTCCATATCATCATATATGAAGAGTCTGTAATATCAGAGAAGCAATGCAACTTAGTACAAAAAAGCATAAATGGATATCAAGGAAGGATGTTCATATAAAGACAAACATCTTGAACTACACATCCAGCATTGCAAAAACAGTCCTAAAAAATCCACATCAAATTAACAAATCATAATACAGTTATTTGTGTCACTTACATTCAGCACTGTAATTCACTTGAATCCACTATTAAAAAAGAGCTAGATGAGCACAATCTGCAAAATTATAAGCAACTAAAAAAAATCTCAAGTGAGAATTAAAAGAAAACCAGCAATTTTGGAAAGAAAATAAAAGGCAATAAAGCAATTAAAAATGCTGAAATTACAAACTTCAATACTTCACTGTTTTTCCCTATACATTAGAATTAATACTCATATACACTTAAGTCCACTCAAGTGATGGAATTATGTCAGGTGGCTAAAAGCACTGTAGAAACACAGAATCAGCTTGAGAATATGAAATGCATGGTCCATCTTAGATGACTGGGAATAAATCATAAAACGTGTACTTCCATTAGAACCTTTAAGGAGCACGCTTGCCAGGGTGTCAAAAAGTACCACCACCATCAGCAACTATGAAGCAGCATTACGGCTGCTTCAGAAAGAGGACAGACTACAAGAAAGTGAAAGAGAGATTTGATTTATTCCTTGCTTCTTATCACTGCTTTTAATTTCAGACTCAGCAGGAGCCACAATGATAATTACGCAAAGCCAGCTAGACATTTTAGAGGACTATTACAAATCAAATTATTGGAAATCATACCACAGTATCTTCACATTGAGACAATACAATATCATTAGAAACATGCACGTGATGGATATATGACTACATGCTGACTGGGCTTCACTCTCTCTCGCACTCACAGCTTTCAGACACATTCAATATGGATCACTCTTCAGGGAACACAGTAAATAGATAGAATTCCAAAGTGATGACGTACTCCTTCAAGCAATTCTGCAAAAGAGGGTTATGTTCCTTATAATTATATCCCTGCCAGACTTACTTACATCTCTAATAAATCTTGGCGAGGAAATTAGCATTTTATTAAAAGCACCAGGATGGGTGCTTTTTTTTTTTTTTTTTTTTTTGGTCTGGAAAACATCCACGCACAAAGAAGCATGTTAGTTTAAAATAAACTTCTACTTCAGTGCTACAGTCCAGAACAAAATGAGAGGGAATTCTTCAGACACTGAAAATACATTAAAATTAGTGGTATCCCCTATTAACCATACTTCCATCAACAGAAGAAATATTTAGTTGAGATATATCAAATGAAGAGTCTAGATTTTAATCACCCATTGAATATATATCACTTTCCTCAGCCATCAGGAAGAGCGTTTATCCTTTTCTGTTAAGCTGGATAAGCAAATAACCATAGTGTTTTTCACATCTTTTATGGGTAAAGAACAGTTAACCACACGCTTTTCCACGTGAGTACAGAAACAACACTCCAGAGCAAAACCAGAGCATCCTCTAACATTTGAAACTTTGGCTTCAAAGGAAACATAAAACTGAGATCTTGACCAGAGTCGCTCCATAAACTTCTGGACTACAGAAATCCAGAAAACATCTTTCCAGCTATTGAGTTAAAACCATCCCAACAAGAATGGATAGGAAATAGAATATTAGGTCAGAGACAGGAAAAAAACAATGAAAGGCAATTTAAAAAAAAAAAAAATGAAACTCTTTTTCCTGGTTTCCTATTCCTCTCCTCCTTTCTAGAGCAAATTTCTGGCTCTGCACCTATAAGCTCTCCTGAGATTCTCCTACACGTGACTGGTCATCAATGATAAACAGGTTTATCATTTATGAACAACATTTATGAAAAGGGAAAACATGATGCATGTTACACCTTATTTCTGTTCTTGGACTGTAGAATTACTGGACTATGATGATTTTACCTTGGTCTTGAGATGTCAGTTGCCTTCTAGACTACCTGAGGTTTCTTGACAGAAGTTGAACACCAGACTACAGACCACCACAAAAGGTACTATGCCCACTCCATGCTTTTCTAAGCCATTAAACACAAATGAGCCAATCCCAAGCCCTAGACCAAGTCTTCTCTGAGTGAATGCTACAAGTTTCAAACTTCAGCAATTGTTCTGAATTGTTGCGAAACCTGTCTTTAAGGTTTTGAGTTTACCCAGAAAATCAGAAGAAAAGGCTCAGCATCTGCTAAACAAATCCTTAGTTTCTACTAATCGTAATATTGCAATATTAGAACAAAATAAATTACAGTATCAGTATTGATGCAAAGCAATATGCATTGCATATAACTTAAAAAGATAACAGTACAAAGATCAGCTAACTACATTACTACATATATTTTTCAAGTTCTATTAACAGAAGAAACAAAGTAGTCATTCATTATCACCAGTATTTATCTTCTAAATGTTACAACACATATTTCTATTTATTCACTTCCACTGTTGTATAAGTATTCAGTATAACCAAAGTAAAAATAGTGAACTGATATTTATTCTCTGATAAGCCTAGGATTATCACCTATGGTCATGCCATTTGCAATATTCTTTACCATTTTTGTTCAATAGTAAGATCAACTACGGCCAGAACTGGTTTTGCCTTAAAATTATTATATTGCAGCAACTAAAAAGAAATAAAGCCTCTTTGTGAGTTATCAAGGTAGTGCATTGAGATACAGGGTAACGCTCAAAAAAAAAAGAAATCTTGATTTCTATATGACTAAGAAGATATAAAACAATGTTTTCTTTACCACTACCTATCTATATATTTTGCTTTTACTGACACAGAATTTTGGGAAGTCTTGTTCTCAAAATCTTTTCACGTTATAAAAGTATTTGTGTAACAAAGCAGAAACTAAACAATTCTCTACTAGAATTACTGTTGTTTGAGACCAACTGAGAAAGCAAGATGCAAAGAAATCTACTGTCAGTGGACAGTCAGTTTATAACTTCCAGGAGACATTTCCAACAATACCTGCATTGACGCTCCTTCCACTCTTGCTACACAGGCAACTCTATCTAGGAAAGTCACGGTTACAGGAACAGCAATAAAGAAACCTTTAAAGAAGGCTTTAAGGTATCTTCTCCCAAAACCTTGGGCCTGTGCCATAGCCTGAAAAAGATTAAAGGGGGGGAAAAGTTACTATAAAGCAATTTTTAAGTAACAGTGTTGTCTGTATTCACAGAGTGAGAAGGAGTTAAGATTTAAATTATTACCTCTTAAGGTCTCCCAATATCCACAGTGAGAAAATGAATGTGCACGTGAGAATGAAAAAGAACAGCAATATACATAAAAAAAATTAAAAGTCAACTGTACAAAAGAGAATTTGATACTTAACATTTTCTCTTTATATAATTTGACCACTTCTTAGATCCACTGCTAGCAGAAGTACTCGATAAAAATGACTCAATGATAGCAGTTCAGCTAAACAAGAAGCAAACCGATAGAACCACAAAAAATTTAACTATGTATTTCTGAAAAAAATATCAGCTATATGGAAACAACCAATCACGAAACATTCAATCGGAGTTCAAAATGCTGTAAATTTTCTCCCCATACACTGGTAATTACACATTCATGAACCACAAAGATTGACTGCATTATGTAAAGGAAAAGCTGACCGTTTCCAACACAAGGGCATGTCTTTATTAAAAAGTTCCACACACACAAGTCATGCATCATTTATACGTTGATGGTAACTGCAAACATTTAACATCAATTCAAATTGTTCACATATCACAGGGATACACAGTAACATAACGACGCCTTCTTTTCTACTACATAAAAAAGTTAAAAGCATAGTGGCAGACTACATAGCTATGACATGACACCTTACTGTTCTACTCCATGTCACCATTTATTACGCTATTGGTTTTATTTAGCCCTGAACAAAAGAACATTCTTGAAAAAAACAGCTCCAAAGTACACTGAAATAAAAAAGCTGCTTGATCAAGCAAGCTGAGTACTCAGGTAGTGCTGCAAAGGTACAAGTCTACTTTACTTAACTGCAATTGCATTTGTCCCCTGCCAGTTACCCAGCATTTTTGGCCCAGTCTGCAGCAGGCCCTCCAAGATACCCTTCATGTGGGTCGGCCATGACCTGGGAGGACTTTTAAAGGAAACGATCAGTACAGAGGTGAGCTCCTCCAGTGCAATTTACAAAGCAGTCAAAATGGGAATGAACCGGGATATTTCTAAGATTTTAATATTTGATGTGGTATCTTAATTAATTAATTAACCTCTCCATTCAAGATGAAGCCGTGACAGACACAGCATTAGGGTATGAAAGCCATGAGGTAGGCGATGTCTGAACGATATGGTAGGAGATGTGCTTCAGCAGCTCTGTAAGTTCAATTTAATAAACTTATTTTATCAGAAAAACGAGATTCCTCAGTGCTGTATCATAAGAAATATAGTTCTTCACCTATTGGCAAATCCAATTTAAACCTTTGTTTCTATCTAATGAATACCTGGTAGAGACTGTAAAAGATAAGTTTGCAGAGTCCCTGCTCCTTCTATCGCATCATAAATCTGACAGAGAGTAATAGAAGAAGAAAACAGACCATGCCCTGAACTTCTGAGTCCTTCACTACGTTTAAATTCAAGGACAACAAAAAACAGAAACGCACATAGTTTGGTTCAACCATCTTAACAGAACATTTAGAATTTCACAATACAGTCATTTTTTCTCTGTTGCATTTCCAGAAATACGAAAGTGATTAATTATTTGTATGCAAGGTACAAACTCAAATCATTCTGATGAAATACTACTGAAAGCGGTATTTCTGCCACAGATATGGCTACTTAACTCCATAAAGTGTTACACTTAGGAATGCCAGTTCTACAAAATAACACGGCATATTCTCCACTTGAACTTTTTATAGGTACTAATAGCTTTGCAATGACAACATCTGTCTTCTGAAAGACTGGAACATCCTTAGGACTACCACTGACAGTCACCTTCACAACATTTGAAGTTCCTTTTACTTCTTTTTTTTTTTTTTTTAAGCTGGAAGCATTTCACTATCACCTATAACTTTTGCTAAGAAAAGCTTAACTAGTAAAAAGAGTAAATATAAAGTTAAAATGTTTTATTTCCATCTTACTGTGCAACAACTCAATATTGGAACCAACCATTAAAATATACTACTGCCTCAAACAGTACATACTTACATTTACAAGTATTCCACATATAAATAGAATCTCTAGAAAACTGCCTTTTGTCTACTGTTTGACAAACACTACCATTCCATACACCTCAGCACCCTTCTCTCAATCCACTGGTTCTGAACATCGCCATCTCCAGCTGCAGCGGAATTGCCAGGTCACAGCCTGAACCAATAGCTGAGCACCAGGTGAGAAGGTGTGGCTAATGCAGGGAGCTCAGGTGCAAGCAATGAACCTGAGTGACTGGAAGGAGTGGAGCCTGGATCCACGCCTCCTCACCCTTATTGAAGAGATGCTGCCAAAGGAGTACTGTTTCTCTGCACCGAGATGGTACTCCTTTTGAGCTGTCACTGGCTGTTGGAAGGGGTAAGCCAATTTTCCTTCTTTATTACCTGCTATTGCTCTGTAGTGCCTGTATCCCATTAGAAGGCACTGTCATCATCTTCTTTTGCCATGCACCAGTATTCTAGATGGAATTTACCCCTGGGGTGTGAGCTCTGGCCTCACAGTCCTCCTCCACTCTTACAGCAACAGCAGCTACAAAACACAGTATTTAGACCACCTCTACAAGCATCTCCACCACTTCGTATGTATGGTTCCTCCTTAAGGTAAAAGACACAGTATGACAGATCTATTAAATACAACTGACTTGAAAAATTTTGAGAACTTTTAAGAAATTAGATATGTTTGCTTACTTGTTAATTTCCTCACAGTCCAGCCTATTTTTCATTGAAATATGAATGTTGACCCCATCCCTTCTACTAAATCCATTCAAAGATCTTGTTATAAACTTCTGACAAAAGACCCATGCTGGTATCTACAGGAAAATCTAGCATCTGAAGAAAAACAAATGGTCAGACAATCTACAGGGAACCAAATACATGTTCTTGGAACTACAAACTAATTAATAGTGACAAAGAATCCAGGAGCCAGATTTAAAGCTGCAAGATAAAATGCTGCGTTCCCACTACATTACTTGGAAACAAGAGCAGTATTAACCAGCTACAGACAAAGCTGGGAGTTCAGGTCCTAGTTGTGGTTCTGGACATATACAGTGTTTACAAGGGACAGCAAAACACCAACAGCAACCCTACGAGCAATTGATTTTCAAAGCCAAGAAGAGCTATTGTAGGGAAGGGCTTCTCTACTTGCCCTGTATTTTCCTTCCTCCCTACTACACAATCGATCAAACCACTGATTTTATCTTCTGTGCACACATAGATAGACCCTTCATTTCCACTCATGTACAACATTCTAGAAGTTTCCTGTCTTCCCACAGGAGAGCACAGACCTTCCCCTGACACAAACGGAGCAGTTATTACTATCGCTTTACTCCAAAAGCCCTCCTTGCCAAAAGATCTTACACACGTACACATTTTAGTAGCTTAAGAACTACTTAAAAAGAAATGTCTTTCCACATAATAAAAAGTTCTCACCACAAGGGCAAGAAATATGTCTGTGAAATATGTCTAACAATACTGAATGAACTTTCCAGTATGGACAATTTAAGAATAAAATGTATGCCAACGGAGCAGGCAAAGGATTCTCTGCTAAGAAAATTAATCAAGGACTCCAAATGAGTTCATCAGCACATATTTCCATATCTCTACCCAGTCAGCAACACCTTGAATAAAACCAACAAATCCCAACACTCAAGAAATGGTGTGAGAGAAACACAGAAAAAAATAATTTAGAGATGAATACACTTTACACCATTTATAAATTACAGTTATTTTAAGGATAAAAAACAACGAACAAAAAAGTGTTATTCAGTAGAACTGACAAAGTCCAAAGCAGCAACCTTGAAAACTTGTTTGAAATTGCAACATGGACAAAAAAAAAAAACCCGAGATCAAAAATGCCAGCATATAGCAGGTCAAAGCATTAAGAATTTCATATTGTGCAGCCCAGAGATTAAGGCAGATGGAGCACAGCATTATCTATACTGAAGTATTTGCTGCACAAAAGGTCCAGGGATTATAATGAGCCTCTAGTGAGTACTACAACATATGGAGCAGAGATGCTATTTAGATAGCTCTCTATGTATAAAATATTTATTTTTCTTACACTTGCCTGCACATTAGAAGACAATGTTTATCAAACAGCCTGCAGAAACTCATCAAGTAATATACAGAAAGCCCCAGGTTACAATATATTTGCAAATCTAAGTACTTAAAAATTACCCACGGAAGTATGATAGGAAAAATAGCTGTAAAAACAAGGCATAAGCAGTCACCCACAAAGGAAAGAAATTGGCCCCTGATGTGTTTCTACAAGAAAGCATGTGAGGAACAGGAAGGAGGGAATTACAACCAATATGTAAAATTACCCAGCCAAGACTGTTAGCTAGAAATGACCTATTTAATCTAGGTAAGAAACTAGTAACTATACTACATATACTACTATAATTTTACGTTCCACTGAATTAACCAGCTCTCCTGTCAGTCTTGCCGTGTATTTTTCTATAATCCAAAGGCATCATATATCCAGGCATATGAATGGCTTGAAAGCAAGGCAATCCTCAGTAACAAAATACCAAGATGTGAGCCCATTTCTGGTCCATCCTATGAAACATGAAACTGAGCAAGAAACATGAGCTATTGTTTTAAGCAAGACGTACAACTCCATGACAAGGCTGTATCTTGTCTGACCACTGTAATGAATGCTGCTCAGTATCAGAATTTACATGACCTTTTTCACACGTGCCTTTTCTGCAGTCTTCTATGAAACAAGGCCAGAGAGATAGTGCCAGCAGCCTGACCCTCATTTCCCACTTGCCACACCTTTCACCAACTTTTACGTTACAAAGATTTTGTAAGGGGGCAAGTATGCAGACCTTGTAGACTAATTTAATTCATACACATTTATACAAGTACAGGCTGATGCACACAGACAAAATGCTGATGACTGTTACAGAAGAATCAAAATACATCAGTCCACATAAAGTTTTCATTTAAAAATACTGTCCAGTTCCAGAAGGAGTTTTCATTTATCCTTTATTAAAAGGCAACTCATCCTGGTATTACTCCACCACAATAGCAAAATGTCTGTTTTATTAATATATTTATACTCTACATGCAGGTTTTCATCACAGTATTTCTCCACCATTTAAATTATCTCCCTTTGTTCCTTCGGCACAGAGACATGACTGTCATTAAAGAATACTGCTCTATTACAAGTCGGAAAATGCAACAGCTTAGGGAAATGATGACTATTTGGTCATTTAGAATTCCTTCTTGGTACAGTGTTAGCCACAAAAAATGCGATCAGCCTACAACCAGGTACAATCGGGTGATTACAGGCATCAGATGTAGACGATAATTATAGTTCAGTATCCAAAACAAAACTTTGACAACAGCCAAATCTACACAGCCAGAAGAAAAAGATGTTTAGAATAGTTCAATTCCAATTACCTTCCTGCCTAGCAGAAACCTGGTACCTAAAAGGTTCTTCCCCCAAAAGCTATAAAGGAAACTAAACTCAAATATCCACTGAACTGAGGAGGTGAGCTCCTAACTGCAGACTGACACCAAGCACAATACAGAAACAGGACAGAAAAACACTTAAATCTTTGTTTAAGGCCTTTAAGCAGATTGAAGTATTGACGGAGGATCTGAAGACTTGTATCACACTGATATTATTCAACTGAACTTGCCAGCCAACTCTGAGCTTCCAAGAACAAGCCTGGAAGAGATGGTGACGTTCAACTTTTCACACAGGCATTTAAGACCCGGGGAAAGCTGACATTAAAATCCATCTGGAGCCAAAAAAGGTTTGAGCTGTTTTCTTTCAATTGTAAAGAATGTTCCCTTTATCTTCAGGTTACATGCCTAGAGATTAACAGCCCCAGCATGCACAAGTCAAGGCACGACTGGAAATAAGAGCACAGGCTCAGTTAAGCAGCCTGACAAACACACAGCTTGTAGCGTGTCAGGAGAAGGATCCCAAAACATGTCCTCAGGCAGCACTACTGCTCTGCTTTAGTTACCATTCTGTTTATATTCTGAAGCAGCAAATTCTAACCTAATCAGCATTTTCAATAGCTATGCATGTATACTCCAAAATGCACTGCTGTTCTGCTTTTCCTAGGCTGGCTGCTTTGTCCTGATCTAGCTGTTTCAACTGTTTCAAATACATAACAGCAGATTTTGTTAGCCCCAAATCCACTACAATCCCTTTACTTATGCCCTAGTTACAATTAAAGCAATAAAGTTTTTCACGTAATAGTTCCCATCACTATGAAATATGAAGACATTTTTTACAGTATATCACAACACTAAAAAACAACAGTAAAAATCAAGTTTAGTTATCTTGGAGATAATAACACACATGCAAGGCTTGGAGAAGAGAAGGCTCCGGGGAGACCTCATTGTGGCCTTCCAATACTTGAAGGGAACGTATAAACAGGAGGGGGATCGATTGTTTGTGAGGGTAGATAGCGACAGGACAAGGGGGAATGGTTTTAAGCTGAGACAGGGGAGATTTAGGTTAGATATTAGAAGGAAGTTTTACACACAGAGCGTGGTGGTGCACTGGAACAGGTTGCCCAGGGAGGTTGTGGATGCCCCCATCCCTGGAGGCATTCAAGGCCAGGCTGGACGTGGCTCTGGGCAGCCTGGTCTAGTGATTGGCAACCCTGCACTCAGCAGGGGTGTTGAGACTCGATGATCCTTGAGGTCCTTTTCAAACCAGGCCATTCTATGATTCTATGAAGTTTCAGAATCAGACAAAGCCAGATTAACAGAAGGACGTTGCAGCTTACAAACCACATCAAAACAAAAAAGCTTACAACACAACAGTCAATAACCCAGCCTATCATAGCACTGTTAATGGGAAAAAAGAAAAATCAACTTAAGGTAGAACTGATTCATCTTTAAAGCTCACATTACAAGAACTTCTCCGAAAGTAATTACTCCTATTTTATTATGTTTGCCCATGACATCAGAGGCAGATGTTGGTGGTATGGCAGTAGAGGCTGAACCTTCCCACCAATATTCCATTACATTTTGTTGTTGTGCAACAGATGGCAGCAGAGGGGCAGTCTAACACAACAGCATCTGACATGGAAGTGCATATGAAGCAAAGGTGTGTTGATGAATCCCTCCATGCTGAAAATAGCGCATCCAGGGACATTCATTGATGGTTGCTGAGCAGTGGATGTGAGCACAGTGAGGCAGTGGGTGGTGTGTTTCAGCAGAGGAGACAGTGACAATGAGTCTCCTCGACTAGTAAAGTTTAGGAATACAGCATCCAGGCTCTTGTTCATTGCTGGTGAAAATGCACAGCTAATGGAAGTGAGTGTTGAAGAGTGTTTTGTAGCTGAGAACTTGCTCTATCAAATAGTGTTCTTGTGCTCTTTGTATTTGTTGCAGTTTCCAAGAAAACAGAAATGAATCAATGACCTGGATGAAGAGATCGAGTGCACCATCAGCACATTTGTTTACGAAACAAAGCTGGGAGGAGTGGCTGACACACCAGAAGGCTGTGCTGCCATTCAACAAAATCTGGACAGACTATTGAGTTGGGAGGAAAGGAACCTGATGAGGTTCAACAAGAGCAACTGCAGAGTCCTGCACCTGGGAAGGAATAACCGCATGCATGAATAACTGTACAGGTTAACGTCTGACCTGATGGAGAGGAGCTCTGCAGAGGACGACCTGGGGGTCTTGGTGGACAACAGGTTGGCCATGAGCCAGCAGTGTGCCCTCTGTGGCTAAGAAGGCCAGTGGTATCCTGGGGCACATTAAAAAGAGCGTGGCCAACAGGTCAAGGAAGGTGATCCTCCTGCTCTACTCTGTCATGGTGCGGCCACACCTGGAGCACTGTCTCCAGATCTGGGCCCCCCAGTTCAAAAGAGACGTGGATCTTCTGGAGAGAGTCCAGCAGAGGGTCACAAAGATGATTAGGAGCCTGAAGCACCTCCCATACATGAAAAGGCTTACAGAGCTGTGATTCTTCAGCCTGAAGAAGAGAAGACTGAGAAGGGATCTCATTACTGTTTATAAATATGTAAAGTGCAGGAGTAAAATGGATGGGACCAGGCTCTTCTCAGTGGTGTGCAGCAACAGGACAAGGAGCAATGGGCACAAACTGGAACACAGGAAGTTCCCTCTGAACATGAGGAAGAACTTTACTGTCAGGGTGACAGAGCACTAGCACAGGCTGCCCAGGGGGGTTGTAGAGTCTCCTTCTCTGGAGATACTCAAAACTCACCGGAATGCTTTCCTGTGCAACCTATCATAGGGAACCTGCTTTAGCAGAGGGTTGGACTTTATGATCCCTAGAGGTCCCTTCCAACTCCTAGAATTTTGTGATTCTGTGAAAGAGGAGGCATTAATTTCAGAGCGACCTACACACTATATTCCAGCACAGGGATCAACCCCAGGCAAAAAAAGACTCAGACCACAAGTCATAAATATGGAAGTAAATAGCTTGCTTTTACAAAATAATTTTATATGTCAAGGACATAAATTTTACCTTCACAAATAATTGTGTATTTCCATGAAAACATTTTACTCCTGAAATACAAAGGAAAAGTGGAAGAAAACATAAATGTAGATAAAAATTCCCTCAGCAATTAAAGTAACAAATAGTTCAGAATGGGAAGTAATCAGTCATCTCTCAGTTCTGACAAGATATTTGGGATTTCGTTCTGTGCAACCAAGAAAAAATAACAGCAATATCACTGCTTTTCTACTGACATTGCAATAGAAAGACAAATAAGTAATTTTTATAAACGAAATCTTTTCAGAACATTTGAACTTCAGATGTAATGCAAAATCTTTAAGTACTATTTTACAGGTGACTGGCAGAGTACCAGTTGTTCTAATCTGAAAAATAATTGCTTTTAATCATGTTTCTGTCTCTTCAAACAAACTAAAAATCATTCACATATAACACCCACAAAGGAAAGTACTGAAATACTTCAATTCTTAAACATGCTTAAGTGAACAACATAACACGTATTTATCTTTACGCACCTCTATGTTCCGTGTTGCTTTTTGGTGTAAAGATTCAATGCATGCAAAATAAGTTAATTTTATAAATTGATTTGAAGAGTCCTTTGCAACCAGCTGCTGCAATGTTTTGGTCTCAGGCACGCTGCACAAATGGTGTTGCTTCTAAACAGACTAAATTTAGAAATTATATTTACAGCAAATCATAGTATAACCTTTAATTTTAAATTCATTTGCATATTTCCCCAGTCAAATCTCTGTATTCTTTCAAGCACCACGAAACTGTTACTCTAGTTAATTGTGGTTTTCCTGAACCAAAACCTAGGCAAAAAGCAGTCGATATTTAGTTTTAACCAAAACGTATTAAGTATTCTTAAAACATCAAATAAGCAGCCAAAGGAGAATAAAAGAATTCAACTCAAAACATGAATATCTTTAAAAGAAACTCTTCTGTACATTTTTTCCATCTGAATTAAGCACAATTAAGGTTAGTATATAATGGGGAAGTATATTCTAGATGAATACAAAATCAAATGAGTAGATGTATGACACAAGCTTCTAAGCTACTAATCTTTAAACCATGCAAGTATGTACTGGGTATATAGGGACAAAATAATAAATGACAACAATATTGAAAATGGTATGAATAAATAATTCCAAAAGAAAGAATAGAGAGAACTATTTTAGTAATTAAGAGGGATTTTCCATTTTCAGTGTACTTTACAAAAATAACCAGTTCTCCCATGACTACGTAAAGGCGGCTTTGTGTCTACTTGTTCAAAACAAAGGAGACTTAGAACTGACTCCGAAGTATAGTATTATAAGCACTACGATCTGATGGACCAAATACCAACCCTGCCTGTGGGATATTAATAAACTAAATGTACAAACTAATATGCAAAACTGTGCCTTTGAAAAATAACTCCCTTTATTTTATCAACTCGGGTTTTATCCTTGAACATTAGAGGTCACTGTGGGACTTTCTACAAGGGTGCCCAGTGTACTCCGTAACAACCATTCACCACCATATTGATTCTGAGTCTGGGATTTGTGAGAAGTTCAACTGCCACATAAATTTCTCAGCTCTGAGAAAAAAAAAAAGAAAAAAAAAGCTCAACTAAAAACAATTATTTTGAGGAATATATGATTATTCATTTTACTAAAAAACGAACAGAAAAAGCACTGCAGAGCCTAGGCATGTAAGAAAAGTAAGAAGGTTCTTTCAGTGTTTGCACATTCATTTATTTCTACTATAAACTTTCACAAAGCCAGAGAAAGGTTATCCATTGGGTCATTCCCCCTTGAAGCTAGGACTCTAAATAATAGTTGAAGAAAATACCAGTTTAAAAGAGTACTAAATCCCTTTGATGGAGCAGTATATTGTTCATACAACTCAGTATCTGGTTTCTTCAGCACTTCAAGACTTCATAGAATCACAGAATCATAGAATCCTTAGAGTAGGAAGGGACCTCTGAGGGTCATCTAGTCCAACTCCCCTGCAGTGAACAGGGACACCACAGCTAGATCAGGCTGCCCAGGGCCTGATCCAGCCTCGCCTTAAAGTCTCAAGGGATGGGGCATCAACCACAGAACTAGGTAACCTGTTCCAGTGCCTCACCACCCTCACTGTAAAAGATTTTCTTCCTTATATCTAACCTAAATCTACCCTCCCTGAGCTTGAAGCCATTTCCCCTTGTTCTATCATCACAGACCCTGATAAAGAGTCTGTCCCCATCTTTCCTGCAGCTGCCCTTTAGATACTGAAAGGCCGCTATCAGGTCACCTCACAGCCTTCTCTTCTCCAGGATGAACAGCCCCAGCCCTCTCAACCTGTCCTCAAAGGAGAGGTGTTCCACTCCATGAATCATCTTTGTGGCCCTCCTCTGGACACACGCCACTTGCAGTGTACATTCCAGGCAATTGCAGTTTGTATTTTTTCCCTGATACATGAAACAGAATAATATTTCTCATCTTTAAAGACTAAAATTTTTCAGTTAAAAAACAAACAAAAATTGCCCCACTTCCGTAAAACTAAGAATGTCCATTCCACACTGGCTGGTTTTAGGTTCATAGTAGGAATTTTGGGGTTCAGCTTGTCCAATCTTTATCATACAATATGAACACTAAAATATACCTTTTGAAAATGAACTTGGCTCTAGAATTTCAATGACTCTTTTTTCAAGTGTTAAAATAAATGTATTCACAACAGAGGGAATTCCAACACGTAGGAACAAATTTTTGTTTCTTCTTGAGAAGATTTCTACGAGGACTAAAAAAACTCTGAATGTGCTGAAGTATTAATTAACTGAAAAATAGAGGTTAGGGCCATGACTAGAAGCGCAGTAAATTTAATTGGTCCAAAAGTATCATAAAATCATGAACATGTGAAATAGAGTTATTTAACAACGATAATGTACTGCTGAACTAAAAGCACAGCATAAGATCCAGGTATTCCAGAAAGAATGGGGATCTGTAGCACAGCAATCAACTTATTTGATCATTAAATTTCAGCTGCAACTGTGGAACCTATCTGAATCTTAAAACCATTCTCCACCACAATACTGTTCTCAAGGAGCGTGTTACTACCCACTGTTACACAATGTGCATCACTCTTTCCATCATTTCAGGGAATAATTTTCATCTGGTAACCAAATGAAAGTTACAGAGAAGAATCTGTAATTCTGAAAGTAAAAGAAATGAATAACTCATAGGAATCTCCCAGTTATAGTTATTAAAACATTCTTACATTTTTACTAAATGCACGCAGATTCAATTACAAAACTGCATGTTGGAATTACATTTGTTATCTTCCAAAGTCTCTTATATATAAATAAAATGATTTATCTATTTTTTTTTATTTATATATATGATTATAATTATATGTATGTATATAGAGAGAGAAACCTCTCAGTTGTATTTTCTTCCATATATCTTCTGCTGGCAATTCATTGCTATTTTTTTCCCCTCATTGAACCAAGAAGAAAAAATGTACCAAACCCTGACGGTATAAGAAAGTCATCTGGACACAGGTGAAGCAGCTTTCCTAGATCATCAGCTTCATTTTTTCGGTATCTCAACATACAGAATTAATTTCAGTTCAATGGAAGAGCAAGATAAGAAAAAAAAAATCACACTGAAATATTGGGTAATTAGAAAATATCATGAGGTTAGAGTCTACTTGGTGTTCTGCTCCAGTTTTTCCGTCCAAGCTTTTCACCGACTTCCAAAACACACCATTTTCCTTAAAAAGGATAAGAACACCATGGAGACCTCTCTAGGAACTCACTCAGTCTCCATCTACAGGAAGTACCGTGGTCTCTGCACAGTAGAACTGACTGAAGGACAAGTGCCAAGCATGGAAAAGCCAAAACTTTTAAGTGATGCCACAGCAGAGAGTAAAATCCAAGATAGTAATTACCCTCAGAACATTCAGGACATACAGTAACAGGAAAGCCGCTCAATCAAGAAAGAACTGCTATTATTTGGAGTTCTCATACGACAAATATATAGAAATATACAGATCTGATGGAAACATAATGAAGGATGGCTGTAAATATCTAACTGAAAGAACACACTCAGTGAGAACTGCAGACAGCCCAGGACCTAGAACAGCACACAGCAGAAATCACAGGTGCACAGGGATCTGGGGAGCTACCAACAAATCACTGCCAAGCCTCCATTACCCGCAGCACAAGCAAACGTTGCCCACGTGCACCTCACAACACAGCCACAGCTTCCTGCTCTCACTCATCAGCAGTGAAAACCAGAGTGCACAAAGCGCAACAGCTCACAGCATTAGCTTTGCCACTTCTGCTTAACTAATCTCTTCCCACTTTGAAATATAAAGGAGGAAAAAACAATGGAGCAATCTTAATTAACTAGCAGGGTCACAGCGCCTCTCCCCCCTCCGCCCCCCCCTTCCCCTTGCCGCCCAATCGCGGCGCCACAGCCCCGCACCGCCCAACGGCCGCCGGAGGGGCGGGGCGGCGCCCAGCGGAGGGCGGGGCGCGCTTGTGGTGGCTGCTGCGCTGGCCAAACCGCCCGCGGTGGCCCCTTCCTCACTCGGCCTGGTGTCCTCGCGCCCCCCCCTCCCCGTCATTCCCCCACCGTTCCGACTCTCCGCGCTTACGTCGCTGCACTCCGCCTCCCGCCCGCCGGCCGTTCGCCCTCTCGCGGCGCTGCTCCGCTCGGCGGGGCGGGGGAAATGGAGCGCCTTCGCCGTGCCGCTGTGGGCTCCTTGCCGCGCTTGCCCGGCCGGGCGCGGTCACGTGGGCGAACTGCGGCGCCGGGCGCTGCGTGCGGAGGGCGCGGGTCTCGCCGGGACGGGCGGCAGCTGCGCCGCGCACCCCGAAATGGCGGGCGGGCCGGCCGCGGCCTGCCACCCGGCGCTTCGAGACGGGCGCTGAGCCGCGGGGCCCTCATGGAGCGTTTGGGCGTCCTGCCCCGCAGTCAGCACGGCCTAGCGGCTCGTGTCGTGTTATGGGCTTACACGTTGTGCAGTCCCATCCTCATTTTTTTACTCTCTGTGTTGGCAGTTTGCATAGCAGTCCTGTATTACCACTCACAACCACCTTCCAGTCCTCTGTTCCAGAATGAAGGCTGTTTTCTTCTGTCTAACACTAATGGTTATGTTAGGGCTTGTGATTTAGAGTGTTTTTGTCATCAGCAAGTGCAAGTGCTGCCATGGTCTGAAGCAGGAGCATTTTCAGGACAGTTCACACATCCTCAAGAGGAAAACGGCATGTTTTTGATATAAAATCTCTTTGGGGTTCATAAACACGCACAAGATGGTCTGATTTCAACCCCCCTGCCGTGGGCTGGTTGCCACCCACCAGCTCAGGCTGCCCAGGGCCCCATCCAACCTGACACTGAACACCTCCAGGGATGGGGCTTCCACAGCTTTTCTGGGCAGCTGTGCCAGCACCACGCTCTGAGTAAAGAATTTCCTTCAATCATCTAATCTAAATCTCTTTCAGTTAAAAGCTGTTTCTCCTTGTCTTAGCACTATTTGCCCATGTAAAAATGTGGTTACCCTGCTGTTTATAAGCTCCATTTAAATACTGGAAGGCTGCAGCGAGGTTCCCCAGAGTCTTTTCAGGCAGAACAAGTCCTGATCCCTCAGCCTGTCTTTTTAGAAGAGGTGCTCTGATCATTCTCAAAGGCCCTCTTCGGGTCCTGCTCCAGCAGCTCCACGTCCTTCGTGTTTAGGGGGCTGCTGGAGCTGGATGCAGTTCTCCAGGTGGGGCAGCAGGAGGGCCAGAGCAGCTGCAGGGCCTGTCGTGGGTGCTGGAGTAGTGTTGAGTGCAGCTCAGTAGGCATAGGCCAAGCTCCAGCATGTTGCAGGAATTTGTGGCTTCAGAATTGTCTAGGTGATGGTGTATCTTTTTCAAACATTTTACCAGTTTTTCAGAATTCTGCAGTTGTTCAGCAGTGAACACCAGAAGCTTGGAGGTGCCTGCTGTTCTAGGTGCCTGCCCATATCCTCCCACACAGAGACTGCCACTCATAAATATCCTGGTTCGGGATTTGAGCTCTGTGTGGTATTCATAAACAGATGTTTCACCTCATACCAGACATGTCAAACCCACTTGTTTTATGTTTTTGTTGCCTTATTGCCTTCTTTTTTTTTAACATTTTAATAAAAAAATATTTTCTAAAAGTTTTGTTACTGGTATACATTAACTATTTTGTATTTTATATGCGGCCCAAGACAATTACTCTTCACTCAGTGTGGCCCAAGCAAGCCAAGAGGTTGAACGCCCTTAACTTACGGATTGGACATAAAAATTCATTGCTGGTATTGAGACTGCAAAATGCAAAGTAACATGAGGTTGAGTTACTTTAACATTTCTGAATATTTAGCAAATAGCATAATCGAGCTGTTACATACAGTACCTTCTTTCAGCATTGTCACAGCTAAGGGGTTAAATTCCCTTAGTGGAATCAGTACATCTTTACCGTTCTTTCTCATTATTGAGGCTTATTTCTGAAACATTTATCCTGTACATGCGTTTTAAAGGTGTGTAATTAACTGGTTGCAAGTTGTTAGGCAGTTGATGAAGTGTGAACTGTGCACTGATTTGTTTTCTTTGTTTACATGTTTCCCATAATACTCTGATGAGAGCAGGATGTTGAGGCTTTTGTACCCTTTGTATTATTCCTTGCTTGTATGACCAGATTAGGAACAGATTTGTGAAGCCTTTTGCAATTCCTCAAATTTCATTAAAAATTAGTATCCGGTGAATCCTTAATCAACAATTAGTAAGTGTTAAAATATAAGCAAAAAGGAACAGTCCTGTCACTAGCTCATATAATGAGTTAAGAAATTACCTGCATTTATCCAAACTGTAACAGCTGAAGTGACTGCTCTCAGCTTGTTTACAAATATGCTGGTTTTGAAGAAGAGTTCGAGAACAGTTTAAGAGTTTTCTGTTCGTTTCTCAGTCCTCCCCCACCTTCTTCTTTTTCACCGGGGAGAGTAATAACTGTGTTCAATACCTTCAGCCAGGACGTACAGTGAGAGAAATTTGAAGACGGCTTCATCTCCTTGGAAGTGATGTTGTGGGAATGGAATGTTGTTTCTGTATTAGAACAAGGTAAGAATTTTCTTGATTTCATGGCCTCTGCTGCCATTTGGGTCCTTTATTAAAATCTAGCTAGCAACAATTTAAGTATAGTCAGCATGAAAATATATGTTATACTTTGTCAGACACATTGCAAGAATATCCTGCACAAATTAAAAGGACAAGTCATGACATGCCTTAGGGAGGGCCTGAAGAAGGTATTGAGGAAGGCCTGGCACCCCTCCACCCCCCTACGGTGCTCTTTGTTTAACAAAGGAAGCGTCCTTCGGACACAATGGAAGAAGCTTTGGAGAAAATCACCATATCAACCCGATAAGAGCACCTTTCCAAGAGACATCTTGGAAACTGCAGGATGGCGACTGACTGGCACAAGATAGTGCACGAATTAACAAGTGTCAGAATGTAATTAACAAATGTAAACCTTCGATAAGATTGTGAACCTGGAGTACCCAGCCAAACAGGGGAAACAGGGTACAAAAGCTGTCATACTGTGTCCACAGATGCGCTCTTGTTTTACAGGACGCCCGCCATTGCAGTTGCGAATTTAATCGGCATTTATCAGAGATACCGTCCTGATACATTATTTGGATTTTTCCAGCAATGTTATTAAACAGTGCTATGTGCAAAGGTACCTTGAAAGTTTGTAGCCTGCTTTATTTTAGCATTGATTCTAGCAAGCACAATAAATAGCACTATAAAAAGTCAATATTCTTACACATGTATTTGCTTTGCTTTTGCTAGTCCTGGTTTACCTACTGATACTTGTTCTGTGTGGCTTAGCAGAGCAGCGTGGTTTGCAAGAGTGCACCCAGATTGCCTCCAGGTTTCTCCACCCATGTTTTGTCTGTCATAAAATGAGTTTGGTTGATATTCTGTGTCTAGTTACTTAATCCCACAGACCAGCTGCCCTAATAAGAAGTAGGAGTGTCTCCTAGATCTGTGGTGCTGGTGTCAATTCAGAAAGTATTATATCTTACATTTTGTCTGTGTGATTTTTACTGTTACAATTTCCACAAATGTCTGGTTCCCACTGTGCAATGAAAAATCTACCACCACTATCACCAAACAACAATGAAAAGCCTTCCTGCCACCTGTTTTCTCTACTGCACCTTAAAAAAATGACAGTGTCTGGTCACACTGGTTTTGAGGAGGAGGAGGAGCAAGATATCAGCTAGGAGGGCAACACCCAGCTGTCTTATGTCCACAACACTACATCAGGGATGCAGTGCCCTCAGGTGTGAAACTGAGCCTCTATGCCCTTTGATATTACACAAGGCTCCCTTAGATCTCAAGAAGCCCCACTGACTTCTTTACATTCAGACTCAAGATCCTGCTTGTAGCCCTTCACAGAATATGCCTATGGCCTTCAGCATATGTGGAAGCATGACTTCAGCATGATGAAACCAGCTGATCCTCTGGGACTTGGGCAAGAGAGGCATCGAGGCGCTTCACTAACAGCCAGATGGGAGTCAGGCAACAAGCTCATTTCAGAGTTTTCCTTTCCCCACTAGAACCAACCAGAGATCATCTCAAGCTGCAGCCATTGAGGCAGACTGGCAAATATGGGTGAGGTTACTTAATCATATGCCTGCTGATGGCAGAAGCCGGCACCTGCACTGGTGGTGGAAAGGTAAAGGGACAGGCCTGCTCGCTGAAAAGAGGCCATTCCAGATTCGTACAGAGATATGCAGCTCAGCTGCTTAATAAAAACAGCTTCTGCAGTTTCTGTAACACTCATGTAAAACCACATACCAGCTATTTTATGACGAAAAGCATCACTGTGGTCAAGATGGCACAGCATGTCCAGCTAGCTTAGAGGTGTAGGCAGAGGTCATTTTCTTTTTTTCTTATGTTTACTAAAGAGGTAGTAATGATCGTTATAATCAGCGCTCTGGGTTTTAGCGATCACTGTGGGTGAGCCATGCCTGCTGGGAGGTCACACTAACACCAGCAGCACTTCAGCCTGCTAATGTCTACCTTGTAGGGTATGAAGCACTTTTCTCACCCCATGCAGTACAGACAAGTCCGCAGTGAGGAGTGGCATATCATTAGCTCTGCAGGAATGTGTCTCAGAGGGGTGGATGTGGCACAATGGTGTGCATCTACCTAGGGCTGCTTTCTCCTCCTCCCTCCTTGGATCAGTGACTGCTGCCTCATCTGTCCTGGAAACAATTTCTTTTCTTTCTCCCTGCCATGCGTCTTCAATCTTTTAGACAAATTCCTTGACCCTTTCCCACTGCAGCAGATATCTCCCCCTGTTACCTTAACAACAGGAGCAGCTCAGCTTCACGAGGCAGCCAGGACTGGAGTTTTTTCTTTCTCCTCTCACTGAAAACAGCCACTCAGTTCTTTCTTCAGCACTGGTCTAAGATGCTGACGTTAAAATGCATCAACCTGAAGTATGCCAGATTCATGGCCTCCATCTAGGAGGGCCAAAGTTAGATTTTACTGCATGCTATGAATTCTTACATCTTTTCTATGCATGTGACTTGAAGACGCTGTTTGTCTTTTGAAAAAGTATCAGCTTGCTACATGTTGAACAGATGTCACTGGCCCAAGTCTTCATATCTGAGGGCATCAAATAATCAGGGAATACTCGAACCTGTCATGAAAAACAGGACTAGGAACATTCCTGAAGATCCAGTGTCTAGAGAAAATGTATGCATTGCAGTGTGTAAAAATATGTTTGTGTCACTGATATTTGTCTGTGTTGTGAAATGATAGAAATTTGTGCTATCCCCAAATTAGTTACCCAGCTATGCTTGCTTCACTGCAACAAACACAATAACAAACAAGAATACTGAGGATGGAAGGGAATAAGCTAAAGTCTTCAGAATACCAAGTATTTTCAGATAGGCATCTCCTCATCACTGATGCAAACACAAGAACAAGCAGACGTTGCTGACACATTGACTCTTTTGCATAAGCACGAACATTTCCAGTCTTACAGAGTCTATTCAAGCTAGATTTGTCTACAACTCCTGCGTGGAACATGGACAGCTACAAAATACTTGGAAGGAAATAAGGGTCATAATCTGGGCTGGCTTTGTAACATCAACACATGACCATAAAAATACATGTATTGAGAAAATCTGGGTCTAATTTTCTTGTTATTCTAGGACTGGAATTCCAGTTTGAGACATTGACCTCTGCCCTCTGTTAAGTGCTGTATCACAGGTTGAAAAAGACTTCTCTGTAAAATGTTAAATTTGATGAAGAAAATTAAACCAAAATGGGAGCTTATTCTACCTATCTCATGCAGAATATAGCTTGTTGGCCACTTGACCTACAGGTCTTTCCCCTCACTAGCCTCACAGACTGCTGCCAGAGCTTTTGACTGAGAAGACGGCTGTTGATGTCAAGGATATTGCGGATGCTTGTCACTGGCCAGACCAACCATGTTATTCGCCTGTATTCCTTTCTAAATTAGGAAATCTTCACAGGGAACCTAAGAAGTGCTGACACCGGTACTGCTGCATATCTCTCTGAAAGAGAGTCAGGTCCAGTGACAAGTCAGCCTGAACTGCTTGGAGGAGCACCATGAGTTACTGTGGCTTGAGAGAAATCACTTCCATATTGTGGAGCAGGGCTCAAATATGGCTCAAAGGTCAGGAAAAGTTCAGAGTTCTGTGTATTGGGGTTTGAGAGTCAGGAACAGCCCTGGGCAAGCTTCTGTTGCTTTTCTGCATAGACAATCCAGTGAGGATCAAAAGCATGGGGTGGAGCTCACGTAGCTTGTGTATTGTGGTTGGATAGAGAGTCACGGCAGGCAGTTGCTGCTGTATTTAGTGTGCATGCAGAGTCCAATTCCTGTGTGTAAGTAAGCAGCTACTGCAGTGCTGAAGGCCACATTGTTTTGATGCTCTTCTAATTAGCCCATCGTAGTCAGTGAAGGTATTAACATAAGGTTGGAAACATTGAGTATGTTTGATTTCTGTTATATAGCGAATGCATCAAAGCCATTTATATTATGCTATCTGGAAATATATCAGAAGGACTCTCCCAGCCTCCACTCAAACAGAAGATCCAAAAATAAACATGCCAGCTCTCTGCATCTGCTCTCTCCGATAACTCCAGCATCAGACTTAGAGCAGATCATCTGGGATGTCCAAATCCATCAGCCAGGGAGTTTAGAGGTGCAGCTGCTCTGGGAAAATGGCAGCCCAGTGTTTGGTGGAGAGGCTGGCCACTGGCAGAGGTAAGCTGGGGCTAGGGCACTCTGCAAATACGCAGCCATGCCAGGAGCTTGAGAGCCACATTTGCTGATGATATCAAGGCCCAAATGCTGCATGTCCTCCTTTTCCTTTCTGTTTTCTTCTGGAAAATGAAGGAGTTTTTATTTACATTCCACCACTATCACTGGCAAACATTGTGATGGCTATTTCATAACATATCACTTCATTATCAAGAACTTGGAAAACCTCCTCTGTCATCACCATGAGCAGATAGCCCAGGCATTCTCAGTTTCCTTTATGTGTGAACATTCTGAGCCGTCCAAGCAGTGATTTCCTCATAGTGATGCCAGACTCGGTGAATTTTTTTGCTTTGTTTATGATGGCTGTATATGGGTGAAAGACTCGATGCTGACAGGATCAAGTAGGGCCCCGGGTTACAGTCCTTTTGGCTTACAGAATCACTGTGTGGTTAAACATAAGGCACTGTGAGTGTTGTTTGTGTCATGGTTTGTAACAATTGATGCCATGTCTGATAATCCAAGGGTAACAAAAGCACATGGTAGGACAAGTCAAGTTGCACAGCTATGTGGAAGCTGTGTTACCAGACCCATGTGGGTCCAGGAGACCCTAACGAGCCATCCAGCCAATTGTATGGTAAGCAGGTGCCCTACAGAGCTGAGTGCTTCCATGTTTCCATCCTTATGGTTGCAGCTGACAGTCAGGATGCCAAAGGAGATGCACCATGAGCTAACCAGTATCAGAAGGCCAGGAAATTTAGCTTCAAAGATGTGCCAGAAGTGGTGGAGGGGGAGTGACTATAAGAAAAAAAAAAAAAGTACTAATCTTGTTATCTATGTTTGTACACAAATAATTACAAAATACGTTTTTTAAAGTAATTATACTAAGCAAGCCGAAGCCAATTATTTCCCTCTGTTCTATTCTTCTGTCTCTGCAGCTTTATTTTTCTTTCCCTCTTTTTTTTTTTTTTTAAACAGACAAGTCTGTAGTTGACAGTGGCCTCAGGATAGTCCTCAAGCAAACACAAAGATGATCTGTACCAATAAAAAGAGGACGTTCCATGCCTCATCCTCAGGACCTTATAGTGTGTTCATAAAATTCAATATCATCCTGTCAAATTTTTCATTCTGGTCTATGAAAAGCGATGTAGTTTTCCCTCTGAAAAACTCTACCCTTAATTATACTGCATTAAGTAAAATCAGCATGAACGGTTTTAAATGAGAGTGGGAGCGGAAATGGAGAGCAGGCTGAGAGCTGCTGAGACAGAAATGCTGAACAGCGGAGGCATGAGGAAATTAAAATGAGGCGTGAATAGCTGAATGTATTGAAATGGCAAAGAGGAAACTGGAGGAATTGGTAGGGGGCAAGTGGGGGACAAGCAAACAGAAATATAATAGAGAGTGTGGGTGAATATGGAAGACAAATGGCAGAAACAAAGAGCTATTTATTATAGGCAGGAATAATTAAGCTGTGTAATTACAAAAGCCTGCTGCGAATAAACTCCTGTGCCATTAGCGAATGGACACGTACCCTGAGTGCAGCACTTTCAAGAGGATGGCAACAGTTTCTCCCTCTTTTGTTTCAAGTTCACCCCCACCACCTCAGTCAGCAGCGCATATGCGATATCATTGTTTTCTGCACGAGTGCAAGCACACCAGCACAATGCCCGTTATCACAATGCTCTTGCAAGCAAGCACAAGGCTGAGTGGCACTTGTAATTAGTTGCACCAGCAGGCACAATATCAAATCGTACTTGAAAGGTTTTCTTTACTAATGCTACATGGAGTTTCACTTATTTTTCTCTGCCTTGCGATTTAGAAAACACATTCCTTACTAATATATTTTTTAGAAGTACATGGCACAGTGTTACAGGAAAACAGTGGGTGTCACTGTTAAGAGCAATTGGCATCTCGATTTGCCCCTATTTAGTAAGAATTTGGGACCTTTTTATTACAGGCTGTTGGGTCACTGTGTTCTGAGCACATCCTGTTTGCTGAATCAATTTTTACTTCTAATTGTATAGAATGAGCTGTGTTAAAATGTTCTTTAAGTTAGATCAGCACCTTCTATATCCAAAATCTCTGTGCTTTTAGAGCTCCACTTCTAAACCTCCCATGGGAAAAATCTCTTCCAGACGCATGAATTTAGAGCCAATAACGGACTAAGGCATCAGATGCAAAACTGAGACACTTAAATCCAGAGTTATGGTCCAAATCCTGCTGCTCAGCTGTTGTGTAACCTTGTCGATAATTCCTCATTTCACCAAATTCGTTGTGCAAGCCTGCTTCCCTGCAAGCGTGGAACTGTGGTTGCACGTACCTAAATCAAGGCCCTGAGCACAGCAGTCTATTTAGTTCCTACCAAATCTGCTCTCTCAGAGCATGATTTACACACACCCCAAAAGATCGGGGTTCTGACAAGGTGTAAACATGGCTATGTGTTTTAAAGCAGCAGCATTTAGTACATAGGCATCATGTAGTCAGAAAAGTCTACTACGAGGCAGAAGAGCTTGATCCCTGTTTCCTTCCCACTATTTGTTTGAGACTCTGGAGCCCAGGAATTCCCAGGGCCAATCCATGTATCCCAGACTGAATGTGCTGTCTGACCCCACGTACAAGAGGAAACAGTGACTGCTATTACTGAGGGGGTAAAGAAAATACTGACTTACTCCTGAATTTGTACAGCTCCTACCACAGAGTGCTCAGTGCATGTTCTAAAATTGCTTGCTAGAGCAAGCTTCTGAGGTTCTGACAACAAAGCCAACGCTTTCCAAAACCGAATCAGGTTGGCAAGCACTCGAACCACCCACTCCTGTAAAACTCATCCTGTGGTACTTTGCAGGAGGCAAGTCTCAACTTTATAGCCTAAACTCACCCCTTGAGGCACATAATGTGTTCTTTGGAATGAAGTTTTCAGCCTTTAGGGACCAATTTTGTAATGCTCTCATTCTGAAAGTTAGCGAGTTTAGATGAGGATATCTGGGGTAATGATGGTTATACAGTTTATGCTAACTGGATGGGTTTTGTCCTCTTCTTACTGTCTGCTCCGTTTGTATCTTTACGTACATACATACACATATGATGATGTATACATTACAGTAACATTTATTAATGTAAATTACATGAGCATTCATCTTCCTGACCGTTTTTGTCCACCCAACACACCTTGGTCCATCCATTCTCCATGAACTGAGTACTGTGGACAGGCAAGCAAACTCCTTTGTGCCACCTTGGTCCATCCATTCTCCATGAACTGAGTACTGTGGACAGGCAAGCAAACTCCTTTGTGCCAACCCAGACCTCGCTGGAGGGCAGCAACAGGCGAAGAAGATGGTGGTGCAGTTGGGAATTTGGCTCACTTTTCACTTTTTCACTTTCTGGCTGCAGCTCCGTACTGAACTGCATTCTTTCATAAGCTCACCAGTAATCTGTGCTGTATGTGGTTTCCAAGGGCACATAAATCAGGCAAGCCTAATGTAGCCATCTATTGCTACGCCAGATTTCAGTTCCCATCACTCAGCTTTAAAGCCACTTAAGACGTGACACAAGATTTTTCTTTCAGTACTGAGAAAGAGTCTTTGATTTTCATTGCACACATTTTTAACATTTTCTAGAATAACTCATCTGGGGGCTTTAATCTTTACATTCCTGCGCTGAAGCTGAATCTCACAACAAGTTCCCCAGGCACTAAAAATGGTAGAAGTTAGTGGCAGAAGTTAAGGAAATTTGTGAAAATGATCCTAAAGCGTTTCCAGCATTTTCCAGCACACATGATATGCACATTTTTTCTTGCCTGGAGAAATGAAGGCAGTGTCTTATATGCCTTCAGATATTTCATTAAAATTATCCACGACGGCGCTCACTGGTCATTTCTAATTTGCTCTTATTTGTATGTTCACAGGTTATGCCTACAGGGCTCATTTTCTCCCTCAAAGTGGTTACCTCAAGAGCTAAGCAGTTGTGAGGGCAGCTCTCTGACTCTGTGTCAGCAGATGACTATTAAATGAAAAATGATATCAGCTGAGCAGACTGGAGACAGGTATGTAGCCACAGTTTCCTGCTCCCCAGAGAAACGCATGAATGGAGCCACGCTGTGTTTGACACTACAGTAAATTGCTGGTTATGTCAACCAAACAGAGCTCTATCCTGAACAGGCAGCCTGAGAGAGAGGGTATTTGCATGTGCTGGGAAGCTGGAGGTGACAGAAGTGACAGATCGTGTACACTGCTCATATAACAACCAACTATCAGGACAGAACAAGACACGAGCTGAGAAAGAACAAAGGCATCATTGTGTTCTGGTGGTTTTGACACTCATCTGGATTTAATTTGGGAATCTGTGTCCCTAATATTTAAATAACATTTAACAGAATTAAAGCATATTACAGATAAGATCTATAAATGCATACGAATACTAACATAATTAGTTTTACGTAATATTTAACATAAAATTTGGGAAGGGCCTACGTGTACACTGAATGTTGCCAATAAGCTGTGGTATGATCTCCACAGATGCAACTGCAATGCTGTGGTCTCTGGCAATGGCCAAAGATTAACCTGGAAACTACGCCTGGGTCAGCCATGCAGTGTCTGAGTGCATTAGCCATTAGACTATGGGGTGAAGGAGGGGTTCCTGTTCAGACGGTGTCTCCCTTTCTAGGAGGAAGTCTCTGTCAGGTTGAGCACAGCATACTTGCGTGCAAGCTAAATGTTTGCATACTTGGCATGCCTCTGTTTGGGGCATTATCTAAATCTAGAGTATGGTTAAGCAAAGATGTGTCTTTACAGTCTTTTAAATATCAGTGAGGAAGAGGATGTGAGTTGAGACCTTGTCCTTCTGAAGCTTGTATCTGCAGATTTTGGATAACTGCATACCTCAGGTGTCAGTTGGATCCCTTTGAAAGTACGGAATTTGATGTATTGTTCATATTCACTTAAATTCAGTATGTTCAGTGCAATCACTAGCTCTCTTTGGATTAGGCATTATTCTGTATTAAATTACATTGCTTTAAATCCAAAGTAACTCTACTGAAGGTAAGTAAGTTGCCCTTTTTTTATTATCAGATCTGAGTAACTGACTTCAGTTTTGTAACCGCCATAGCACAAACTCTTCCTCCTGAAATTGAGGTATTTTGCATTAAGAATTCATAAGTGCCCAAGACCTTGACAGTAGGAGTTAAGAACAGAGGAAAAAACAGCCTCTGAAACATTAAGTGTGAACACTGGAGCTTTTAGCATACAGTAAAATAATAAAAAATAATGCATCTGGGGTGACTTAGATATAGTTGCAAACACTGAGCAAGTCAAAAGCCTGGAAAAAAAAACATGAAAGTAACATATCTTCCACAAATACCATACAGTTTTTCAAAGTATCGTGGATATTTTGTGCAGTTAGTATAATGATAGGAAACCTTCACTACATGTCTTGTTTCAAAAGTGAGGCAAGAAATTGTTTCCTGAACACCTTGAACATCCATTTGTTTTTTGTCAGCTATAAAGCACTCTTTCATATGATGCACAGAGATTGTAGCATGAAATAAAATCAGATGTCAGATTAAAATTCCTGTATTTTCTGGGGCACACTGTAAATCATATGCACAAAGCCCAGTGCAGCTTTAATGAGAAGACTGTTCAGGCAATAGGTAATAAGTCTGAAGCTCTAGAATTTGAGGGAGACATGAGTGAGGACATGGTGGGAGGTCCGCCCATGATGTTGTCTAGGGTGAGGTGGTCGACTCCACACCTCTAGACTGCCTCTGTCAGAAAGGACAGTGGGGTGATTGCCTAAGTGACTCCCTGCTGAGGAACGGAGGGCCCTACATGTCGGCCCAACCCTACCCGCAGCGATGTGTGCTGCCTCCATGGGGCCCGGGTCAACAATATTTCTAGGAAACTTCCTAGTCTGATTTGCTCCTCTGAGTATTATCCTTTATTAATAGTTCAGGCTGGCAGCAATGAAGTCACTGAGAGAAGCCTGAGAATTATCAAGAAGGACTTCAGGGGACTGGGGCAGTTAGTGGACAGAGCAAACGTACAGGTCGTATTTTCCTCTGTCCCTTCAGTGGCAGGGAAAGATACTGAGAGTAGCAGGAAAGCCCATCTCATAAACACATGGCTGAGAGGCTGGTGCAGTCACAAGAATTCTGTTGTTTTTTTTTTTTACCATGGGGCAGTCTACTCAGTGCCAGGCCTGATGGCTGCAGATGGGTCTCACCTGTCTCAAAGGGGGAAACAGATCCTAGCCCAGGAGCTGGCAGGGCTTGTTGAGGGGGCTTTAAACTAGGTATGAGGATAAGTGGACGGTTGGACTGGGTGGTCTTAGAGGTCTTTTCCAGCCTTGGTGATTCTGTGATTCTATGATTCTGTGACACAAGCCGTCTCCTCTACCAGGAGAAATTCACTCTAGAAGTATGCCTGTGTGTATGCAGACAACATCTAAATTAAAAGGAGACGATTCTAAAAATATTTTCTCTTTGTTTAGAGATCAGATCATATGGGATTTGGGTGTTATTGGTTTAATTTGTTTTGGGGTGTGCTTTTTCATTTCATTTTATGTATGTAGGCTTGAAACCAGCACGGGAAGGTAAACAGCTCTCTGAATGTAGGGTTGGAGAGGTAAAGGGAGAACAATGTTCAGTATTTACTTGGCTCTTGCAAACTGGGAATAAGTACACTGAAATCTGTGGAACAGCATCTGAATGACACTGAAATCCTGTATTTTTCAGAGCAATGTACTGAAAACAAAAGTAATCATTTAGCTGGTTTAAAAGATGTTTTTCCAATAATGCTTGTTATCCTCCATTGGTAATTGTTCAGTCTAGAAGATGTGGAAGATTTAGTACACCAGAGACAAAACCAAAAACAAACAAAAAAAACAACAGCAGATTGTAACATGTCATGTTGCTATCACTTGTTTCTGGCAGCTGAGATAGAGTACCGATTATTTTATTTTGCTTTTCTCCTAATTACATGCTGTATATCATAAAGGGTTCTGACGTGTAGCATCCCGATTTCAGAACACATTACAGAAATAGAACACAACTACACAGTAATTGCAGTTTTATTTCTTCAATTCTGCGCCACATTGAGAGCATTTCAGGACTAATCTATTCAGGATGATTGCCTCTGAACCATTTGATTGTAAATGGTTTAAAGAGCTTCCACCTTCACCCTGAGCATGCACCAGATCATATAGACATTTTTCATACTCCTATTAGATGCAGTGATCTCAGAGGAAGGAACAGAAAGAAAATGGTGCAGGTTGCGGTTTGCCTAGAACGAAAATATTTCAGTGAGCCAATCCTGAAGTTTAAATACTTTTGTTCCAATTGTATAAAGAATTCCAATTACGCAAAAAAAAAAAAAGCAGTTATTCCTAATTGCATAATGCAAATTCTTACAAAAAAACCCAAAACCCTTAAGAATAAAACACTAAACATAAAACAGTCCTTTGTCTTAAGAGACAAATGAACACAAAAACTGAGAAAACAAGCACCGGGAAATTGTTTTTGCTTGAATAATGCTAGGAGGTGATTAAAATAACAAAAAGCTGTTCTTCCACACATCCTCCTAACACCTTCATCTCCACCACTGACCTCTGCTACTTATTCCAAACACATTTAGAAAAAGCCCTCCAAGTCCCATCTCAGCACGTTTGTGCAAAAACATCCCTTTTGAAGAACCCCAAATCTCTTTGACCTGAATAGTACCTGCAGCGTTTTTCTGTGGGTGCTGAGCGTTCATACAGCTGAGTGTGAATCTGGACGACCTGATCACCAGGACCCGTCTCCCCTGTGGAGTCTGTTTTAGGTTATTCTGATTTGTTGGTATTTGGTCACTATTTTCTGGCTCTTCGGTGCCAAGATTTCCCACTGGAAAGCGTGCTTAGGGGTGGGAGCCTGTCTGTTTGTTTGCACTGAGCTGTTCTGTCCACACTACAGGGAAGCGTCACTTAATAGGCACTTATTCAACCGCAGGGTGACCCAGTAAGGGCATTCATTCTTCCCTCACTGCTCTGGGTCCTCCCCACAGTGCTGCTTTCCAGGCAGGCACTGAACCAGCCTCCTGCCGATGGCCCAAGGAGAGCCACAGCAATTTGTCAGCTCCACATAGGTCCTGGTGCACCACGAGCACTTGCTCACCTTTCAGCACTCTGGTTTTACAGCAGCTCTCACAGTGAGGATGGGAGAGAAGCAAAGCACAGTGGTCATGCACCATGGATAAGCCTACGCATGGTTCATTTATTGTTTTAAATTTGTCAATAATACATTCATAGTATGGTCTAAATCAAGTCTCTTTTTCACGTTTGGAGGTAAACTCCTGTCCATTGCTGAGGTAGAAATCAGCCATGAGGTTGCGGTTCCCAGAGCAAGTTCAGGTTGATCGAGCTGCGGTATCTATTCATTATGTATAATCAACATTTCTAAAAATAAAGCCATTACAGCCCTATATTCCACAATATACAAATCAGCAGAGAAAGAACAAGCCAGCAAACTAGCCTGCTGTTTAGCCAGCTCAGTAAACCTGCACAAAACAGCTTTCATTCTGTCAATAGCTGCCACCGCGTTGGTTCCTTCACTCGGCCAACGAAAGCAACTCATTTCAGCAACCGCTGTTTGCTAATTACCTTGAGTTATGTGGTCATAGCTGAGATGTTGGCGGCGTGTTCTGGAACAGATTTATTAACAATGATCAGTTATGGGCAGGTGGAGTGTCTGCCAGATGTCTTTTCTACTGTTACCTGACAGTTCATGTCAAGTCTTCAATGAGGTAAGCGTGGCTGACAGCTCACCCTGCCATCTGTGTTGCTGCTGCTGCTGCTCCCAGGGCACCCCAGGCCCGTCGCTGTTCTGGTGCTCAGCGTGGGATGCACCCCGCTCGTGGGCAGCCGGACTGATGGCAAGGCACCCCACTGTGCCTGGGCTCGGCCAGCACCCTTCCAAGAGCTGTGCCTGCAAGATGGGCTGATAATGCCTTCAGCAGAAACAGCACCGAGACAGAAGGGGCTTAATAAAAGAATTCACAAGATCTCCCAGGTTTCCCAAGTTCTCAAGCTAAATAACTGTAGGGTTATTATTTCTTTTTTCCAGACCATTATTTTTTTTTTTCCCAGACCATTTTCCCAGGAACAATAATACCAAAAGAGCAGAGTGACTTAGAATTTGTCATTCTGTTTCCATGTTCTTTCTCGTGCTGCAGCTCTCTGCAGTTTATCATTCACGCACCACGGCAGAAGCACGTGCACAAGCACATTTTGCACAGCAGAATGGAGCCCACCCATTGGTTTGCCCTTGCACGTGGGGAACACACACCGGTGGGTGGGGGCTCCTGCAGGCACCTGCGGCTGTGCCCCCCATGCCAGCTGGGAAGCTGCTTCACCCCAGGGGTGGTCACAGCACACGCCAGAGGTGCTTGGTGCCGTTCACAACCAGTCCGCTCTCTGCAGCCCTGCTGGCTCTCTTCTTCTCTTTGTAATGTATACTCCTGCAAGGAACAAATTCACAATGTAGGGCTGCTTTTTACCCCTTGAAGGATTGGGATCAAGGGCCAGCCAGGGAACACAACCACCGCAGCTGAAAGACAACTTAGTACTGAGCACCATTTTTGCTCTTCTTCTGTCCTTCCCTTTCTCTGCAAAGAATTGAGGAGAAAAAGAAAGGCAAAAAACCCAGAATAACAAAAACCCCATCCTCTGCAGATACAGCAGAACAACAACATCATTCAAAGGTACACAGAGAAAACAACCCCCAAGCATTATTTCACACAGAGGAGGAAAAAACATTAAAGTATATGGTAAAAGCCCGGCACTCCTCAGTAAGCAGCAGTGTTCCAGAAGTGAAAAATAGATCTTTGTGACCTGAAAAACACTTCTCTCCTTTTCTCCCTGCCTGCTCCCCCACAGGCCCTGTCTGCTTATCACTATGCAGCTCAGGTTTCACAGCTACAAAATCTCACCGCGCTGTAGCTTTAGGGCTATTGACGGATGCGCCTCAGCTCCGAGGCAGGGCTTGCAGGGGGGCTGCCGATGCACCAGAGCTTTCTTTGGCAGCACAAAAAGCCTCTGCCCAGCGTGCACAATCTTCCTTTGCTATCCTTAATGGCCTGGGAAGAGCACAGCACGGTGATATTTGTTGCTCCATCTCCTAATTCACTATCTGAAAAGAAATAGCTGAGCTTATTGATGTGTTTTGTTCACTGTGAAGTGTATTGTGGTCAGCGTTAGATTTTCACTTTCTTCAGGTGAGACCACAATTCATTCGCTGCCACCTGGCTCCTCCTGGATTCAAGCCAATTTCTAACAACACTGATATGAGCCTTTGCGTGCATCTTAGGGCGTGCTGTATCACATCCTCACTGCAGCACCATATTTAAAGGCCAGCTGAACGTCTCAGCGTCAGCACAGTGGCCAAGCCGCTCAGAGAGCAACAGGCAGCCAGCCCGCTTCCTGCACCAGATGGCAGAAATGGGACCAGCACCGAGTTCAGCGTGTGCAGCTGGCCCTACAGCACTCTCTGCTGTGGCTCTGCCGGAGTACATTCAGTGGATGAGGACAAACCATTCAGCAGCGCACCCCCCTGGGTGCTGCTGGCCCACAGACAATGGTCCCAGGCCAGCCAAGGTTTGAAGGGTATACGTTCAGCATTTCCCTGTTCCCTGCACTAAAGGAGGGTGTTGCTCCTTATCGCACGCTCAGCGACCCTCTTTAAAAACAACAGTTGTGTATCTATCTGGAATATTTTTTCTGTGAAGAGGAATGGGAAACGAAGCAAGGGATTCCCATATGAAGGGTACTTGGGGCTGAGTGTCACTCCTGGGCAAGGCTCAGTTCCTGCAGGACATTACCTACAGCACCCCTCCCGATTCTATTAAGTTGTTTAGTCCCTGTCCTTGAGCTGTCACCGAGTTGGTGACCGCAGACTCCCAGAGGTGCTCCGCAGGCACTGCCCCGCCACGGTCCTGTTCAGAGGGCGAGGGCATGCTCCCAGGAGCAGGCAGGTGCCTGTGCTGGAACATTGCTCGCGGCAGAGGTGGAAGCAGCTCCTTGATGATGGCCTTTCTTTTGGAAAGCAAGAGGAAACACTTCAAGGGAGGTCAGTGAGGCCAGGGATAAACAGCAGCAATAGCAGTCTCGCACAAATAAGCAAGGATGCAATGCAGAGAATCGCTCTGCAAAGTCATTTCAAAACAAATGGAACAAATTGAAATACAGTAGTGGATGTAGTACCAAGAGTAAATCACCGATGTAAAACATTTAAATATACAACAGGAATCCCAGCAGTTTATGAGCTATCAGAGCAGCTATTTCCTATGAAATCTGGACATCAATTTGCTCCCTAAAACACTGTTTATTGCGTTCTTTGATCACACTGATCAGCTATGCACAGTGGGGTAAGAAAACAAACAACTGGTTAGAAAAACCGGGGAACTATTTAAAAAAAAAATGCAGGGCTTTGGGTTTAGAAGTTCTTCTCCCTTGTAACTCACTGCAGTGTTCTCTGTGCCATGGCACCTTTCCTCTGGTAAGACATAGGATAATGGGAAAAAAACAACCCAAGCCTTTGTAAAATAAAAAACCACTTTGTCAGGACTTCCAGCCTCCCAGTGGCTCCCTACAGCTCAGCCAGCAGTTGAGCTGGTATGAAACCGTGCCACAAGACCTGAAGGAAATAGGTTTGATGCTTCAATGTCTATTTCTCTCACTATTATTTTAACTGGGAGAGAGAAAACACATCAGGACTAACTATCTGGCTATCACAGGTTTTCCCTAGATTTTGTCATTTTTTTCTTTCAGCTGTCCACTTTTTCCTCCTTTCTTCCACACTTTTCCTGAAACAAGCTCAAACTGTGTCAGTCAGTCAAAGAGGAGTTGTGAACCTTTTCCTTTAACATGAGCTGTATACTGGGTACATTGCCCGGCTGTGTCGTAGGCGGTGCCCTCACTGCAGTCAGCAAAGCCGTAAGCCCCACGTTACAAGCACGCCCAGTTCCTTACCGAACAATCCAATTAAAAACGTTCTTCCTTCAGCAGCTTTATTTTATGACTCAGGAAGGAGTCTGGATTTAGAGTTGCCTCTGCGTCCTGATGCATGGAGCACACGTGAGGTAAGCAACTCTAAATCTTCCCTCTTCCTAAGGGTCGCAAATTTTTGCCCCTTCATCACAAGAGTTTTCGGTAATGTCATTCAAAGCAACTCATCACCCCAGGTGTCTGTGTGAAACGTGTCAAAAGCTGAATTAACACTACAGGGAGAAGAGAAAGACAAGTTAAATAGATACAGAAAGGGCTTTCTCTTACAGAATTCGGCGCAGAGCGGTTGAAGGTCAGGATCTGATGGGCTCCAGGGGGAGCACCCTCACACTCTGGCCCAGCAGAAGGCTCTGCCCTCCAGCAGGGGCCTGTCGGGGCTCTGCTTTGCTTTTGTGTGACCAGTACAACGCTGCTGCAGTGCTTCACCAAGCACAGTTACACTCAAAACAAGATGCTTTTCACCATGTACACCCCAGGCACTGACTCCTGCCTACAGGCATCTTCCTGCCCAGTCACTGGGCTTTTTGCAGTCTGCCGACAATCTGTGAGTAAGCAGACGGGCAGGCAGCACGGCACGGCGCCATTTCCATACAAAGGAGACTTGCACGTAACTACTGCCTGTTCCACACGAGCAGGGCCATATCTGCACCACCCCAACACCATGATTATCACAAACTGACTTTAGCTTCTCCCAGGACACAGGCTACGGCTTGAGACCTTGGTAGCCGAGTTCGCTCAATACGGAAGCGTTCAGCCATCAGAAGATGGGTCTGAACCGCACCGCTGACAGGCCAGCCAGGTGTGTCTGTAGCTGCTTCTGTGGATCACAGAGATAGCGACAATTCAAAGGCAGCATTCAAATGCACAATCATCTCTGCTACTACACATATGCTGGCTAACATTCAAGCTATTGAGAAGAAACAGCCATTTGTCTTCCTGGGTCTGCTTTTATGAGCTTCTAAATTACCCACCGTCATCCAGAAAGCGATCAAACTATATTGATGAGTAACGCATAAAATTCAAACGAGACCTTTATTTACATTAGGTTTTCAAGCTCTGGGTATTGCAACATACATAACAAAATTTCATACTACGTTTTTATAAGAAATCAGGTTGAAAAACTGATCTACAGAATCAATTTGTCAAAACTGACTAAGCAGAAAATGCATCAGCTCAGTTTCAGAGTACTCTGTCAGTTTTATACCATCTGCTATCACTCGGAGCATTCTCGACATCATGGTTATAAAAACAGAGTGCTCATGCAGGTTAATTTACAGCAAACTCTCAGAGAGAATGTTACATTCCTCCTTGTTCAGAAGAGCAGGTCAATGCTCTCCACCTTGTCTCACAAAGCTATTAAGGATCCAAACGGGGAGAAAACTCCATCCATTAGGAGATACTCAAGAGAAATGAAATGAGATTTAGCAAGACAGAGTCAGAACTTAAATTCCTTGATAAACACAATTATAATCTCTCATTCTGTAGAAAACAAGGTGTACTGTAAAGATTAATCATTTTATTCCAATATTAACATTATGCAGCAACTGACATGAGTGTCTAGGTAACAGAAACTGTGTGAAATGTGCTGCCCAGCTGACTCCCGTAATGCGCGCCAAGGATAAATGCAACAACTCTGCTCACTGCCAGAAACAAAAAGTGGCTTCAGGAGCAAATAACACTGATTGATACCGTGCTCAAGCGCTAGCTAACAAAATCTATTAAACTACAGGCGGGGAAAGAAAAAATAAAATATATTTTTTTAAAAAGCAGCTTTGTTATCTTACTTGTGACACCTTATTTAAACCCCAGGTATTACCTCTTTCTACCAGCATAAATACGGAGCCTTCTACACCTTTTATGATGTGGTTACAGACACAAAAATGTTATAGTTGAAAGCGAGAGCTACTTCAAGGAATTTCAGACTTTGAAATCAGCAAGATACAAAGCTAAAATTCATATGTTCCTTTTCAAGTTATGAATACTTTCACTAAAACATAAATATTTTAACATATATTAATTTTTCTGACATTCAAAATTGTAAAGTCAATATGGCAGAATTATTGTTAAAAGCACATATTTACAAATATTTTTCCATACATAAAGTATTTGGCATAATTATAACAATCTTACTGCATACACAACCGTTTGCTTCTTTTTCACATAATGGTACACTCCTTATTAAAATTTACCAATTATGTACAAAAATACTCGAACATTTATTATAGAAAACCTCTATAACCACCGTCAACAGCTTATAACTGCTGAAGGCTTCAGAGAATATAAAAAGTGGTCACTTTCTTCCAGTTAAGCTATCAACAAATCAGACACAGCTAAAATCAACGTGAGCTTCCCAACAAAAGAGGGAGAATATCTTTAACAGCATGATTTAAAATGCAGTTCATACATCTGTTCCCAAGCACGTGTTAAACGGTCAGTAAAAGAAAGAGGATACCAAAAATACATACAGAAGGTGCTTTTTTCCCTACGGCTTGGCATGGCATTAGCTTTGCAGATGCCAGTCACTAAGGTACGCCCTATGGCCAAACACTATCCTCCTACAGCAGACGATGGTGATGAACTCGAGCTAATAAGCGAGCCCCAACCTGATGCACTGCTACACACACATCCAAAGAGCTGGCTGGAATTTTTGCTAGGTTTTTACAGAACTGTTAATGACCTTTGAATTTGCTTTTGAATTACTTTTTCTTTTTAGTAGATATCTAGTTCATAGGTATCTTCAAATTCATATTCATACTTTGTTTGTTTAGTATATTGCCCTGGCACGATTCAGTGCTGACTCCAGTAATCAAATTAGATAAACGTATTTTTTGTGCCCATGTAATACACTGATTGTATTTTAGGGTGAACTCTCAAAAACAGCAGAGGACCTCCACTAGAAAAGTTTTTTTAAAAAACAAAATGAAAATACACTAAGTGGAATAATAAAGGTCAGCTGCACCTCAAAAAGCATAGGATGCACTGGGTACAGTAATACACTAATGGAACAAAAATCTTATCGAGATTCACCAGGAAGGTGCTCTATGCCGAATGAAATGCAGGCATCTCTCCATCTTAAAAATAACAGAAACCAAGTGTTTGCTTCAAAAATTCCAAACTGCATTCTCGCTCAGCTCTCTGCAGTACAACTTTGCATCATATCCATTTTTCCACAGACGTTTGAAATGACCAACCCACCCGCTGCATGGGAGAAACAAATTCCTGCCTGCTTGCAGAAACACTGGAGCCTACAGACGACTTCGTGTGAACACATGCCACTATTTCAGCAGTAAAGACCCAGTCAGGACATTTTGTTTTGTCAGGAGTGTGCATTGAGCTCACATGAGAAATGCAGGGTTTTAGATTGAAATTTTTAAATAAAGTACAAAGGAAAGCATTTATCAGTATTCACCACCATGAAATTAAAAGAAGTCTCTCATTCATGCTTCCTATAATACCTGGCAACCTAAATTAGTAATTTCATTTTAAAATGTGCAACATAACATCAATAAGCATTTAAAAATTACTTAAAAGAAAAGGTGGGCAAAACATTAAAGTGCCTAACTAAATGCATTTTACCATTTTTAAAAAATATTATTTCTTAAATGGTAAAGAACTCCTTGCGATCAAATCCCAAAGGGCTCCTCATAGCTGGGACACCTTGCGCGGCAGCGGCCTAGGCCGCGGGGCCGGCTCAGTCCTCCTGCTGCTGCTGCTATCCGCGTTGCTGGGCCGGCCCAGCTGCGGCTTGGGCGGCAGGGCCGGAGGGTCGGTGGGTGGGATGGAGAGGCTGTGAGGTAGAGGGACGGGGCGCTTCAAAGTCCGCTCGTACACACTGTAAGGCGGCGGGGTTTTGCTTTCCTTCCTCACGGGCTCCTCAGGAACGCTGTAGCTCGGGACAGTCACCGGCGGTTCGCTGCCTTGACTTTCAAAGCCCGACGTCTCCGAGGTGCTGCATCGGCTGAGGGATGAGATGCCGCTGCTGTAGCTCCCCGACAGCACCGGGGAGTTGGATATGAGCCCCGAGGAATGGTACTCCACCGGAGACGGTGTGAATGACTGCACAGAGCCCTGCTCAAAAGAAAGGGCGTGAGAAGAAATTAGCGGTGCTGAACTGGGGAGGGGACTTCGGTGCTCAGACTGAAAACACACAGAGGCAGTCGCGCAGGTTCTGAAGCTTGGTAGATGTAGCATTGCACCTCAGTTTTAATTAAGATTCAGTAAGAAACCAGTAGAAACTCATTTCAGGAGTGCCCAAGTATACCCTAAACAGTGCTCATGCCAGTAATTCATGTAATTCAAGTGGAAGCAAAACTGTACTTAATTGTTATCTTACTATCTGGAAAAATCTGGAAGCCTTTAAAATGAGCTCTCAGCTTTCCCAGTTCTTTTAAGTGAAATCCATACCCACACATGGTGCGTGCCTAGTGATGTCCTGCCCTCTAATGCCAAAACACAGCACTTGCATCACCTTCCATGCTGATGCTGCAATCTCTCCTTCAACATTCATTTTCCAAAGCTTTTCTCACAGCTTCAGTGCACAATCATGCAACAAAAGCACATTTACACTGTGGGCTTCGAACTGCGGCCCAACCCCATCTCCCAGGTGATTTCTGGATGTACTGTGCCACTGTGCATGACGCAAAACACCATCACAGCCCTGGGGACAAGGGCTCAAGGGAGGGTGAAGACATGAGGGTCTGTGGAAGGTGAGGGCCAGGGAGCTGAGGGCTCAGCACCAGCACTGACAAAAAGCGGAGGGCAGGGACAGTAAAGCCACCACGGAGAAGTCCTATTCTAGTGGAGCAAGTTCAGCTAACACGCTAACAGGTTAGAGTACACCTTACAAGTTGGGAAAGTATGGCAACTTACCTAATTGTGACTAGAGCAATCAGACAACCTAGACTTAACAGTCTCAAGCACAGGCTGAAAAATGGATGGAGAAATTATATCAAAGACAAATTTCTGACCCCAATTCTTATTAGATTGCTTGGCACCCAGCTGCTCAGCTTTAGGTGAAAGTGTGAGCCATACAACAAGGGTAGGGAGGGATGGCAGAGTGGCAAAAACGTATGGAGCTGGCTGTACTGACTTCATTTGACTGAAATAAACTCAGTTATTAGGACTGGATCCACAGCACACTGAAACCAATGGAAAGATCTTCATTTGCATCAGAGGGTTTTGTACTAGGACGGCAGCATGGAACAGTTGGAACAAAGGCTAAAAATTGAGCCATGTGAGCTACGGAAAAGCAGAGCAAATTTTCCTACATCCTCAGTGCATACTGAAGACATTTCACACATTGTGGAGATGTTGTGTATTAAGCACTTGCTTCAGATTCAAACCCTCTGCGTCTAAGGAAGATGCAGCCGCACTCCTATCCATGCAAACATCCAGGGTCAAAGTTTTCAAGCAAATGATATAACTGGTTTGAGTTCCAAGAGCACTAGACACTTGGATTAAGTGACTATAGATAAAAATTAGAGGTTTTGCTTTTGTCATTCAGAACATGAGCAAATACGTGTAAATTCTGCCTGCTTCAATTCAGCAGCTGAGCAGGAACAAGCACTTCACTCCTGACAGCACTGCAGACTCTGTGTATCATAGTGAATAACAGTCTAGACACCAAAGGAGTCTGGATATTAACGGCTGCCTGAAGTGAAATCCAGCAACTCTCAGAAAGTTTCCCGGGCCAGCATTCCTCCCCTCCCAAGCAATCCAGAGTGTGGCTGTAAAATGCTTATATTCCATCCAGGCCTTTAGAAGGAAAGGTTAGGACAAGTTTTAAACACCCCTAGGAACTATCAGTACTGAGTCAATTCAAGAACATAGGCAGAGTTGCTCAACTTTTGTGCAATATCCTAATGCTCTGAAGAGATTCCTAGTAAGCAGTTGGTCAGAAACTTGGTATCAGTGCTCACTTCAGCAGGTGTACCATGGTAACAGGACTACAGGGCATTTGATAGCAAGCACAATTACTCTCTGTTGAAACCGGGCCACTTTGCAGCCACAAGTGGAAAACTAACAGGTGCATGGGACAATAAACAGGACAATGACTGCAGAATTATGATTAAGAACCTCAAGGGGAAAGGAGGTGTTTTGGGGGTGTCACTTCCCTCCTCCTCAGGAGATGCGCATGTCTGCAGCGTTATGCATTGAGTACCTGAGGGATCACTTCAGCAGGAATGCCTCCTGCTCTCTAACCTCAGTGCTTGAAGCACTGGTCTTGCTCTTTTTGATTTGCTCTCCTTCTAGGTTGTTGACCCCTCTATTTCCAACTGCACAACTATCTCAGCTTCCATGGGTTAGCAGAAGTTATCCCTGAGACTAACATGCCGTCTGTCAATAGCAAGGTTTTCCTGGAATATGCAGGCTGTGCACTGATGCCCTGCAGTGCTGCTGGAAACAAAGATTTCCTGGTCAAGTTTTCTAACCAATAAACTGTTGCACAACAAATGGGTACCAGCATCTTCAAATACCTTGAAACAGAAATGAAACCTGCTAAGAGGATCTCCTCTTGCTACAGGTGCCTGTTAGAGAATCAATGTTCATTCACAGCCTGTCCTTAACGTTTCCAATTGACAGGCTTCAAGCTACTTCCAGCTTCTCACACAACCTCCCCGGATTGTCCTGCAGAGGCAGTGAGTATTAAAATTAGTGGAGCAGGGATTGCCCTCTGAGACTCCTAACAGAGCAGTTTTGCATGTTGGAGGAGTAAGAGGAATGGGCTGCACAACTGGTTCTCCTTAACTGGCATCTCCTGCCACTGTTGGAGATGGCATTCTGGACTAAGTAGATCAGATAACACTTCTTACATTTATTTCTTACGCTCCATTCTGTCCGCTTAGTCAAGAGAGCTTGATTATGCATGTAGGTGAGGAGTCTAATACTGACAGCGTGAAGGTTAGGTTTCTTACCGGCAGTTTTTAAAATGTTCAGATCTGCTGTGATTGTTATGGCTACTTGTGAATGAATTTTGTACAGGTACATGATAATGAACAAAAATGCTAATATAATGAAAGAAGAATATAATATAATCTCAAATAACGTATTAAATACATAGGATATACCCCACAGCGCATACAATCTGTCCCACAAAAGAGGTTCACTTGGAAAAAGACAGTACCTTCATTGGTGATCTGCCAGCAGGAGAAGGGGAAACAGAGGCTACGTGTCTTGATGGTGATGCTGTAAAGTCAGAAAGATTCCAATGCAGTCTTTGTATTATAGTTTTCATTAAGAAGTCTTCTGAAGAGGTAAGAGATCATTCTACCCACAAATCTCTCTAGTTCCCTCTGTGTACTTGCCCCACAGTTGCAAGTAGTCTTAAAAATTCTATTTCTTTTTTCAGGATTGTCTTGTCATTCAACTAACAAAGTATAAGAAATTTCTGCAGCCATCTTCCATGACAAATTTTATACCATGTAAATTCATGTATACCCTATCAAACAATAACAGGATTCAAAGTATTTTCTGCTCCCATTTTTTCCTCCCTTTGTTCTTAAGAAATATAGTCCATATTTTAATGTCAAATAAGAAAAAATACAATACAAAACATACTTTGATGCATAAGGCTAAAACTTCAAAAAGTTTCTGCTCCCTTGAGAACAATTACATTGATAATACCACTTAATGCGTCTGTTTTTTACGTGGAAATTAGTCTTTTGAAGGGCAAATTGGTTATAGTAACAGAACTCACATATTTCCATGACTGCTGAGCATTTTCTGGCAAGTAAGATTCTTTTTCATTTATGATCATTACCAATTACTAACCTCTAATTATTTTAAGATCAAAAGATTAAATCTGATCATCCGCCCTAGTATCAGAATGAACTGTCTGAAATTCCTCAGTCATTAAATGAAGACGCAGAGTACTGAAAACAGAATGCTACAAATAAGCTTAATGAGATGAAAATATATGCAGTTCTACAGCCTTCCATGTCAGTAATCGAATAATAAACTAGCCTGCACAGGAAGTTAAATGTTAGTCAGAGTGGAAAGAATCTAAGCCCTCAAGTAAATCATTTTTTGATTGGACTTTAGACCAAAATGTCCATTAACTCACCCGTCTGTGCAGGTCTCGGTGGTACAGGAGGGGATATAAGCTTCCCACTGTCTGATGTGTTTCTGGCTTCTTTCCCACTGTCCAGGCTCCAGCTGCTGGGAGTGGCGTTTACAGCTGGAAGAGAACGCAAAAGCTGACACAGGCATCACCACTTCTAGCTGTCACAGTCAGGCTCTCTGACTTGCCTTTCTTTGTGTGGCTACAAATACACAGAATGAAAACTAACAGCATGGCTGCAAAGCTCTTGTGCTTACACCAGCATTTGAAAGGCTTTTAAATAACACCTGTCAGTCTCCTGGTTTGCCTAACCTATGCATCTGGCCCTCGGGTCAGTTTGGGACTGTACTGCAGTTTGGACCATCGATAACAACAGCAGCTGAGATAGTGCACTGGTGCACCGCAAATCCAGCCACAACGGGAGATGAGCTTGAAGCCTGTTAAATATAATCAGTTTATCTTTGTACCAGATCCCTACTTAAATGTTTCTAGGGAGAGGAGGACAGACTATTCATAAACTGTTTCCATTAACTCATTTTACATGCAGAAGGGACTAGAGAAGGAAACTCGCCAAATTCCAGTCAACGTCCCTCAGAAAGCTTTCAGTGCAAGGAGGCTTTTGTTGCCAGAATTGAAAGAAGGGCACAAAGTTGAGCGTGTTAGAATGGGGAGACATAAAAGTGTTTGAAGAAAACCAAATGAATAAATTATTATGTATTAGCGCAATTTATATACATTGTTTGTATACCTGGTCCAGGATCATGCAAATCAAATATCACGTTGACACGTCTAAAACTGGCTGTTCTATTTATCTGTTACTTTCACCAAACACCATGACTTTAACTGAATGATCTCCATAAGGCCTGGAACAGCTTCCATACTAAAACCGGATTATTTCATGTCTTCATACAGTCACTGCTCTCAGAAAGAACAAGCCAGACAGTCAGTTAGGGCATTTAACACGGAACAGCACACTAACTAACTAAAAATGTGCAGTTTTTCTTAACGCGTTCTGTAAACAGTGAAAAAGCTGCTTCCAAAGAAAATAAACAAAAAACGGGATGAACAACAACAAAAAAAAACCCTGAGAGGTGAAGAGTTCCTGAGACCTTTAAAACCCAAAACCTCTTCCACCAAATTCAAAGTTTTCTCAGGAAAGAACATGATCCTGCCAGGATGTGCCAGTTTCTTTCTTGTCTGCTAGTACCGCACGTGTGAGGAAGGAAGGACTGGAAGGACTGGAAGGACTTTGTGCTCATTTAGAAAGACGGAATGAAAAGCAAAGCACTGCTGCTAAATGCTAAGTGATGTTATCAGTTATTGCTGTTGTAGCAACACTAAGGTTTTTCAGAAGGACTGGAATGGCACTGTGCTACTCTATACAAGACTTTACACAAAAAGTAAAGTACAAATAACATTTGTTTTATAGCTGTAACAATATTGTCACAGTATAATTGCACGTTAATTGACCCCAAGAACAGCACACAGAATAATCAGTCTATTTTCTAGAGGATCATTTTGCCTTTTTATTGTCAGAGCATGCAATTCATTGTTTGCTTTTTACTGTAAGCTGTCACCTGGCAGTATGGTTTTGCCTTCATCATAAAAATGACTTGGCACCAGGCCTGGGTCCTTCAAATTCCTGAATCTATTGAGAAGCCATTTTTTTCTTTCAAGTTACCCAAGCAGTCAGTCTTTTGGACTGCTTAACTCTCTGGGAGATAGTATTTATCTTAACAACTCTACAATGTACTTGGCTGCATAGGCCATTACAAAAGCTTTGACCTTTTCACATTACATTTTTTCATGTTCTTCAGTTCTGTGAAAAATTTTACATCAAAGGACGTACAAATACTTATACAAATCAGCTTTTACTGAAGAAAATCTGATTCCTAGCCAGTTCTTGTTATAGTTTTGAAATGTTTTTAATGCATCTCTTTTATTGTAACCTTAATTCGTGGTGCAACAAAGAGTAGCACTTAATGAAATTATGGAGCATATAATGGATACAGGGAATATAACAAAATCCTGGAAAACAAGTTTGCCAACAATATTGAATTTCCCTGTGTGAAAAATTATAAAAGAAAATACTTTGTTTATTGACATCATAGGTTTCTTATTTACTCAAATTAGGCCAAAGTATAACCAAAAGCACAGTGACTGCCCATCTCTTTAGCTTCCTTCTGCCCCAGCCTCCAGAAGTTCATCTTCTCTAGGGTTCAGCTGCTCACACTTCTAATATAGCAGTTAGATGGGGAAAGGACAGATTACTCTAGCAGTCTGTTGCAACATTTTGCTGCACCATCCCTTTCTGCAAACCTCTGGGCCCTTCTGAGCACAACACTCAGTCCAAACAGACACTGCTTTTCCCCTTTTTTGGCAGCGTTTTGAAACTGAAGAATATTAGCATGTTTTATTTGCAAGAGCTGCTCTGAAAGTAATGCCTCCTATTTTATTATGTTGGCCCACAACATCACAGGTGGATGTTGGTGGAATGGCAGTAGAGGCTGAACCTTCCTTCCAGTATCCCCTTACATTTGTTGCTGTGACACATGGCACCAGAAGGGCAATCTGACAGAATGGCGTCTGACATGGAAGTGTGTATGAAGCAAAGGTGTTTCACTGAATTCCTCCATGCAGAAAAAATGGCACCATTTGTAAATGACCAACAAAAAACACTTTCTGCCTTTCTGGAGTGCGGTTGGTATGTCTCTAACACTTGCAGTGCAAGGCCATCATCATGACAACCAGCTGGAGGCCATTATTTGTGAAGTATGAGATCCCATGCAAACAGGATAGTCTTACCTCACTCACACCTACTACCTTTCCTGCAAGAAAATTTTTGCTACAAACTTATTTTTGACAAACTTGCTATTGCAAATTCACTCGTTTATCACCTTGGGACAGTACACTCGCAAACCTAGCAGACATAAGAGGATGCCTGAGAGGGGACCCACATCATCTTCATCATCATTGCTGTTTCATTGCTGTTCGAGACTGTGACCTCCAGACATGTGCATTCATCCCCACATCCCTTCTCTGGCACCAGCAGGCTGACATTGGAACTCCACAAAATAGACCAGTGATCTTTTTTCTGTCTGTTTCTCTGCCTCTTGTTCTCTCCGTTTCTCTCAGTTTCTCTTGTGAGTGATCTCTTTTCTCTGTCCATCCCTCTGTCTCCTTCAGTCTTTCTCCATTTTCCTCCATTTTCTCTTTCCGTTCCTTTTCTCTCGTTAAGTTGTTAAGTAATTGCAAAATTTATTTTGCTTTCTTAGAAGTCATAGCTCTTGTAAAATCATTAAGTCATAAAGTTGTTAAGTAATTATGAGTTTGATTTTGGTTTCTTAAGGTTGTATAGTTTAGCTGCACAGTTTAAGATAGATTTTCAGTGTGCCATCTTATAAAGTTACATCGTTTAGCTGTGCAAGTAGGATGGATTTAATTGTTAGAGTGCCAATATTTCTGTGATAACTGTGTGCCAATATTTGGGGATAACTGTAGCATACAGATTCTCATTAAAACTGATGATTGTGTATGGATCTCTGTGTATTGCATCTTATGGGCAGGACATGACACTACTGACACCACTGATGCTTGCTGATCAGTTGTGGAGACCTAACAGTGGATGTGAGCACAGTGAGATGGTGGGTGGTGCGCTTCAGCTCTGGTGACAGTGACATGAAAGACAAGCCACATTCCAGATGGCTATGCACAGCTGTCACACCACAGAATGAAGAGCATCTCTATCAGCTCATCCACATGAATTGGCTAAGGGTGGTGACTACGTTGAAAAAACAGTGCTTTGTAGATGAGAATCTTCTCTATCAAACAGCGTTATTGTGCTTTTTGTATGTGTTGTATTTTCCATGGAATTAAATAGAGGCATGACTTTCAGAGAGACCTATGTAGTATTTTGAAACTCAGAGATAATGCTATATGCTTAAGACAATTTGCATTATATTTTTCTTGATTTTCCAGGGTTGGTATGCTGCAAAATTTCCACTCACCTTTGTCAGTGCCAGGCAGATTAGAATCACTTCGTGGCAAAGCACCATCTCCAATATGATTAAACAACATTCTCTGTAAATCAAGAACAGAATGGTTTATGCATAACTGCAATTTTATTTGAGTAGTCTTTGAGTGAAAAAATATATTTTTGTTATTATCCCTTCCACATGTATCTACTTGGAGGTAGAGAGATAAACATCACCTAAGAACATAAATACTTGAATAAAAATGTGTACACAAATGAAGTATATACTAGTCTGAAAACTGTAGACACTGAAATCAGTGGGAGGATTATAACGTACTGAATTCTGACAGTTTCCTGCTCCCTGCATGACAAAATGAGGCTCAGTCCTCAGTCAGGTATCTGACTGAGTTAACCTGACTGAATACTAAACACATGGAGGGACTGATTTGCTGTTATCTTTGAAAAGCATTATGTGTTATTTCCAACGCTAACTTTTTTCTACCAGTATCACTCTTGCTTCTCTTCAGGAAAAGACCCGATCAAAGTCTCTTTTTCTTTCTTTTTGGATTCATTTAAAAAAATAATCACAGTAAATTTATGAAATAATTTTATAATTCCACCAATTATTTCTTCTGACAACATTCAAATAATCAGTGGGTCACTATTTTATCTTGACAACAGGAACAAACAACACATAGTCAATCCCACAAGTAATACAGACACACATTCCAAAGGAAACAAGAACAAAGTAAACCTTATGTTATTTTTTTTAAAGAGAAAATGAGGCAATATGTGAACTCCAAATCTGTCAATCTCTATTGACTTGGCACTGTGCCAAGTCATTGAGACACTATGCTATGGTTCCACACAATGGCAAATCCTGCTGCAGTGCAAACTTCATGGATCTAACACATTGCAGCTCCGTGTTACAGAATGAGGGACAGATACGTAGCCAATCCTACTTGATTTAAGACATCTCATAAGAGAATGAGTTGGTAGGTTTTGAGAAGACTGGGTTTGCTGTCTGTGCTGTAGTAACCATACTGGATCAGGCATTATCTTTTCCTGGAGCTACCATAAAACTGAGGTGGCGTAACTACATGCGTACTCTGATAGAAAATGTGATCATACATTCCTGCCTGGTCTGGATCAAATGTTCACTGCATAGCGAGTCTGCGGTACGCTAGGACCTGGTGGGCAAGTGTGGTGATGTTGAAATCTCTTATGTTGTGAAGGTCAAGAGCAGAAGCTGAAAAAGCAACTGAAATTGGGGAAGCTAAAAGAGGCAAAAAGCTTCATGATTTACAGAGAAATGAGAAACAAATGAAACAATGGAATATAAAACCATACAGAAGAGCAAGAGCAATCACAGGATATTTAATGAAACTCAAAAGAATCAAAAACATGAAAGCCAAAAAGCTCCACTATGAAGAAGTAAAGCACAAAAACTAAAGAATCAGTCAACAACAATAGACATTAACCCTCAGCATATGGGAGGACCTAGAGACACACCATACAACTGCTCAGCCAGAGATCAAAAAGCAGTCACATACAGATGATGACCAGACACAGCTGTACAGAGATGACCTTGAGCAGCAATTTCAATGAAGAGATCAGATGAAGTACTGCTGTGGTATGGTTCTATGCAATCCATTGAACTTCCTTAAAAGAGAGAGCTGGATTTGGACTTGAAAAACATGAATTTGCCTGTGCATCTCATGCTTCCAGGTTGAAATCTATTGTGAACTTTGCATTCATTAAGCCAAAGACATTCATAAATGGGTGATCTTTTTCTCATGAATGTAGTGTGAAGCTCCAACCAAGACCGTAAAAGTTAACTTCTATTAGACTAAAAACAGAGAGTGTGAGTTAAAACTTGACCATCTAAATTCTGATAAGAGTTGCAGGCATTTCTTAAGATATCTCCTTACAATTGTCCTGAGGATTTCTTTTGTCCATCTTCCTCATGAGGTAGAGAATCAGAACTTGCCTTCTGATCACAGTTCATTTTTAACGTTCAGGAAACAGAGCACCAGAGAAAGAAACTGCATCTTTCTGGGGAAAGATACATCCTCATTCATACTTATGAGGGCAAAACTTTCAGACCTTCTCATCTTTGAAACATGCTTCACTGTACAAGGAAGATAATTTTCTACTTACCCTCTCTTGGGACACTGAGGGTAGAGACAGATTGGGAGATTTTGCTGCCAGGCGAGTCTCTGAGAGCGTGGAGGCTGGGCCTACATGCTCCTCAGCCTCCCTTATCGAATCTCGGGTAGAGTGGGGAACAGAAGCCGCATTCCACTTGGCAAAGCAAGAGTTTGCAGTCTGGGAGCAAAAACGGGATAATTTTTCTTTGCGGCAAGCTGTAAAACCGCATTATTTAAAGAAAACCTCCTGATCTTTCCAGTATGTTGGTTTGGCTCCAACACCAGCAAGAAAGTGCCCAGTAGATATATCAGCAAGCAATTACTGAGACCTGTTGTTAAGTCTGGCTCAGCTTTAATAATAATTCTTAAGCCCTCATATAACAGCACGAGGACTTCATCAGAAAAGAGGAAAAAGTTAAATCAAGAGCCAATTCAATAACCGAAGAACAAAGAGACAAGAATACAATAACTAAAGAGAAACCAGAAATCCAATTCTAAAATTCTATCAGAGTCAAAACTTCTGGTGGAAATGAGAGCTAGTGCTGAAAAGAGGGCCTTTCACAGGGTACTTATGTTCTCTTCTTTCTCAGCTTCAGCAAGATGTGCATAGTGTGATATTGTGGATTGAAACAGCATCTATATAAAAGGAAAACACTTTAGGAAAACAGGTCCATTCAGAAGAAAAGATGAAATAAGGATTCAAAACAGGCTAGCTCACCAAGCCCATTTTGCATTTCAGATAACTCAAAAGATTCAAATTTTATACAGAGCTACGCACCAGTAATTTTGAGATAAGGACTCATTATTTCCTCTGGAGTAACAAAACATCATTCTTTTCCAAAACTCCTCTGAAAATAGGAATTGCCACATGGAGTGGGTTATGATCTCACAGTGGCTAGGATTATCTATTTCATAAGACACTGAGGGAATTTTCTAGTTTTTCTTCTTCCCTAGATTGAGCAAACACTGCTGTTTCAGACAATCAGGATATGCACGTTTTTCTCCAATGAGAGAAAATATCAAGACTAGATCTAAATCTTAAAAAGGAAGCAGAAATGTAATCAAATACAGTATATTCTCTTCACATCTCTTGTGTGTGTGTGCTAAGAAGCTATTTGTTTGTAGAAACAAAAAAACTGAAAATTAACAGCACTGAGCAGACAGTGAAACTGCTCGAGGTTCAACAAGTGCCTTTGTCATCTTCTTAACTAGAGTTAAGAAGTTATCTTCCTACCTGTGAGGCTTCCAAAGAAGTAGGGTAGATGGCACTGCAGGGTCGCTCTCTGGGGGACAGGCAAGAGTTTTCTCGGGAATGCTTATGTTTGTCAGATAACAGAGGAGAGGCTAGAACACAAACGTGTCAAGTGATTCACACACTGAAATTCAGTCATCTCAATTCTGTAAGACTATTTATGACAAAGAAATCCTCTGCTGCTAGTGATGCTCATTCTTCAAAAAAAAGAAAAAAGCAGCTAAATTTGATGTCTGGAGACATCATGCAAAAATTATTTAAAGATTCAGCTGTGAAACAGATCAAGAATATTTATAATATTATTAATAATATTAATATTATAATTTAATATTAATTTAATCCAGTTTACCACAGGAGCACTGACCTCTTGCACTGGATGGAGCAGAACTGGTCACATTAGGTGAAGCAGAATGAGTAGAGCTCAAGCTTGAGGTAGACGGACTAGGCTGCGTAGAGAAAAGATGGTGTTGTTACCACATCGTACTTACTAGTTTGGAAAGTAAGAATTTTTAATATATTTCACCCAAACTTTTTTTTATTGTAAAACAAAGAACTAATAATTTGTTAGTGATTTTTCAGCAAAACAGTGCAAAGAACATTAATGTAACTACACAAAAAGGTTTACTACAATATCAAATAAACAGAAATACAATTAATGTATTAACATAATTACATCACTGTGATTACTGAATAGAAAAGTCTAGGTAAGGTCAGATAATTTTGTATAGTATGTTGATTTTGTTAAAAATTCTTACTCCAAGTTTGGAAGAAACTGTTACATAAAAATTGTTCTGTGTAAGTTAAGGAGGCTAACAGGCCATTTAAATATTCATTTTTAACAGGTATCAGCAGTTAACTTTTACATTTCTGAACGGATAGAAGCATCAATTTAGTAAATTCACAAGAAAAAAAAAAAGCAGTTTGAAGAATGACAATAATTTGTACCTGCATGTTAAAAACTTCATCAGAGCTTTCTGACTGCCCAGTGATATTGCTGACTTCAGCAGAAGCTTGGGATGACAGTGATGAGGATGAATACCGATTCACAGCTGGGTAACTCAAAGGACTATTTTAAAAAATAATGAAACACAAAACAGTTTAGTCTAGTTGCCAGTTATCATTTTCCATGTGAAAACAACACATGCTATTAATCTCCACAATTTAATCTAGATTTTTCCAAAGAGGAAGAAAAGGGAAGAGAGAGAGAGAAGCAGCTATTCATACCTGAAGATACTTCAGGCTGACCTTAGAGAAAGCATGCACGCAATAAAAATATTCTATGGGTCATCTTCCACAAGTAACAAAATCTACCAATTTCAAGTAATTTAACTTGCCTGCGCCGCGGTATTACCCGAGCACCGTCTGGACTCATAGAAACAGGTACTGAGTTTCGACATACACGAGGACTTCCATTTGGAAAATGGATAGGGCTAGCTTGCACACAGGCAGAAAATTCCTGCAAGTTGTTAAAAGAAGATTAATTGAAATGAACATTTAATTGAATAGTTATATCTGCATTTTATCTTGCCAAGAACGACTTGAGGGGCCTGGTGGATCAAAAGTTGGACATGAGCCAGCAGTGTGCTCTTGCAGCTCAGAGGGCCAACAGTATCAAAAGAGGGCTGGCCAGCAAGGCAAGGGAGGTGACTGTCCCCTTTCTGCTCTGCCCTCATGAAGTCCCATCTGGAGTACTGCATTCAGGCCAGGGGCCTTCATCACAAGGACAGAGGCCACAAAGATGATCAGAGGGCAGGAGCTTCTCTCCAGAAGAAAGGTTGAGGGAGCCAGGCTTGTTCAGCCTGGAGAAAAGAAGGCTCCAGGGAGACCTCACTGTGGCCTTCCAGTACTTGAAGTGAGCTTATAAGCAGAAAGGAGACCAACTTTTCACACAGCCTGATAGCGACAGGACTAACGGAGGTTAGATGTTAAGAAGAAACTCTTCACTCAGAGCGTTTGGAACTGGGTGGTTTTTGAGGTCCCTTCCAATCCAAACCATTCTATGATTCTATGATTTTAGATTAGCCTCAACATTAGAAAAAAATATTTTAACTTTTTGCTGATTATACTTTCCCTTTAGTCAAACATGATTATCTAGTTGTAGGTACCCCTGTTCAGTGCAGGGGAGTTGGACTAGATGACCTTTAAAGGTCCCTTCCAATTTGAAGGATTCTATGATTCTATCCTTTTTCTCTGCTCAGCATGGAAAATTTATTAACTTTCCCTATGCTCTGATACTGTAATTCTGTAAGATGTAATGTGGACAAACAACCAAAAGATGTCACTATTTGTTGCTTAGGAAAATTAACCACTGTTACTGCAGCTAGACTGTCTTCTGGTTCATCTGAGCAGCACTCATGTACCTGTATTCCCAAACTAGACTTCATCACGAAGAACTGATCCACCAGCTTTTTGTGCAAAGGTCTCATATCCTGGGGCACAAACTTCTCATGCACAGCTAAGCCAAACTCCAGAATTTGGGCCTGCAGAAGAGATAGGAGGAAAAAGAGGAAAAAATACATTTTAGATCTCTTTTCGTTTCTATCTTTCGAACAACCAAAAAATTATCTTGTGAATCCAAACAAACAACAACAAAAAAAAAACACCAACATGCATACTGAAATAATTTGTTTGCACGTCTGAGAGACCTGTAATCAAACCAGATCTAAAAGCCTAAGACCAAAATCAGTGACACACAAGAGGATTTATGCTTTTTCTCATTTTACTATTCGATTTTCTAGATTTGGTTTACATGAATTCAGCACTAATCTAATACCACTACAAATAATGCAGTGAAAAACGTGGCTAGGTGGTAACTACACAAAGAAACAGCTCTAAACTAAATGAAAGGAGTCTTCTATGCAAACAGTTATCATAAAAAAGACATGAACCATAACAGCAATAACCACAACCAATGGACTCTGGAATGTATTTTCTATGATGTTCGTGTTTCCCTGTTCTATCCCAACTCCAGAGAAACCTCAGTAAGTGGTGGCTTTACCTATATCCACAATGTAATGCCCAACAGGTTTCAGACTAACTTTACTAAAGTTCTCATCTTGCTCAAAGTTGGTCACAGGCATTAAAAATATTGCATTAATTAAGCAACAAGTCGAATAAATTTGAATTTAAAAACAAAACAGTTATACTGCACTGTAATACGTTTGAACGAGAGCTACTGTTGACATTTTGTGTCAGATTCTTTGGAGCAACGCAGCTACAAAGCACCACTGACCCCAGGTCAGAACTGCAGCATTGAACCCTCAGTGAGCCAGCCCAACTCTTAACAGAAAATGCAGAGGATTCAGAAATCACCTGTGTTCACCAGACAGGTTTTAACTGGCATCACTTGGAAGTCACATTTTTCCATGGGAATATGAGTGGTGTCTTCCAGGAGTCTGTCTTGGGACTGGAGTGAGTGCAGCTTCAAGCAAGTTTGCTGATAACACTAAGCTGAGTGGTGCCATTGATATGACAGAAGGGCCATGAAAATGATCAGAGCAACATCAGGCTGGAGCACTTCTCTTATGAAGAAAGGTTGAGGGAGCTGGACTTGGTTCAATTTGGAAAAGAGAAGGCTCCAGGGAGACCTCATTGTGGCCTTTCAGTACTTGAAGGGCATTTACAAGCAGGAGGGAGACCAACTTCTTACACAGTCTGATAATGATAGGACATAGGGGGAATGGCTTTATACTGAAAGAGGGGAGATTTAGATTAGATGTTAGGAAGAAATTCTTGACTCAGAGGATGGTGAGGCACTGGAACAGGCTGCCCAGTAAATTTGAGGATGCACTATCCATGGAGGTGTTTGAGACCAGTTTGGATGGGGCCCTGGGCAGCCTAAACTAGTGGGTGGTAACCCTGCCCAGAGCAGGGGGTTGGATGGCTCTAAGATTCTATGAATTTACTACCTCTGAATTTTAAATTAAGAGTCTGCGGTATTAACCTGTAACTTGAAAAACACTGCAATGTAACATTAATATATATTACCTTCATATATTACATTTTATCTTAACCTGGAAAGAAAGTTTGAAATTTCAACATGCTGCATAGAGTAGAGATAGGTAAAAGTCAGTCAAAAGAGCTGAAATGCTCTGTTAAAGTGATCAAAATAATTTGTTTCAGCATTTCCAGCCTTCTTATACATAATTCTCCTCTTGGATAGTCTACCAGTAATCTATATACTTAGACTGAATTATGTGAGTTAGGTCTCTGCATCGTGACATTTTCTGAGGGACAGGGAAAATGGAAACATTCTCCTTTCACTTCTCTCAGTGAAAATACGCTAAATCTTTTCCTTCAATTTCCAACTTGTGAATATTTGGTTTATTCATCATCCCTTAAAAATAGACTATTTTAAGTTTAATCATTTGGCTTACTGCACAAACAAATCAATATCCAGGGATAATTTTATAATCATCTCACTTTGCTAAAACAAATGTAAACAAAAATTAAAATAAATAATAATAATAAAGAAACCCAGCGACTGTTTTATAACATAATCAAATTCTAGAACCTGCAACTTCCATCAATTCATCAAAATCTACACAGTTCATTTATCTTTAATTTCAATTTTTTCAGTAGTGGGAATATTCATGATATAAGGACCACGATAAATAGGAGAATGAAGAAGTAATAGAAAAATTATATAGCGCATAAAAATTCAATGGTGTGATTGTATCACGTGGTGTTTATTTTAGTGCCTACCCAGACAGGCAATTGTTATTAGTGTTATTAGATATCTTCCACTGTAAGAAGATTTTTCTTTTCCCTTCCTCTGTGTGCGTGTGCTTGTATACTACACATTGTAGTAAAAATGATATTTGTTCTGTACTAGTGGTAAAATGCAATGTACAAATATTTGTTTAAGCCAAACCATTTACTGAGAATACTGTTTATTCTGCAGTAGTACTATTAATTAACTATTAATACATTATAATACATAATGTATTAACTATTAATACATTGTGCAAATATTCACACGTGATCAGCACTGTACAAAAACATGCCTCATCTTCAACTTTTAATTTATAATAGTTTGAAGTGCTTAAGAGGGACAGAAGGAACTAGGGAGAATATATTAATGTGACTTGGAAACCTGCTTATATAGGAATGCGCTGTCTATTTGCAAACTAATTCAGACAATAGTGAAGACCACTAAGCAGTTAGTAACCTGTGCAACCTGCTGTAGGGAGCCTGCTTTGGCAGGGGGGTTGGACTCAACAATCTCTTGAGGTCCCTTCCAACCCCCACAATTCTTTGATTCTGAAATTTTGTACTTTTTTTTTGGGATGCATCGTTTCAACTAGAACGGCTGAATTAGTGACCTAGTCAGGATTTTTCCCCCACTTTACCTGCTCAAGCATCAGCTCTCTCAAGCGCGTAATCTTCTCTCCATCTTCCGGATGGTTCAAAACATATTCTTTGACAAAGAATGCCTGAAGCAAAACAAAAATCACAAAATAACAAAGCAAGTAGAAACAAATCTTCTTGTTTTTTGTTTTTTAAACAACAGTTTTTCATGGTGTTTTTGAAACAAAAGCTCTTTTTGCAGTGCTAAATGATTAATTATTCATTTCTGCATTGGTGGAGAGTATGGATAAATAAAATGGAGCCATTCTTGAAGTGGAATTCAACCAGCTGATGAATATTCTGGACAGATCCTGAATCAAATCTGGAAAGCGGCAAATCATAGATGAAATGAAACACAGGTTACCTGAACTAAATATCTTTTTCCCACTGATTGTGAACTAGGAGTTTCAAACAATTGCAAAGAGTTCGACAAGAAGCCTTTTCATACTAGGAGCTTTGTTATCCATTAAATACGAAGATACCATATGGACAGCATGGAATTGTAAGCTACTATATGTATTGGAGCTGTGCCAGTGTCTTATACACTCTTATAATTAATGTTTGAAAGAATTCATGACAATATTGATTTCAAAAAGCCACACTTCTTCACTTCGGGAGCATCTGACAAACAATATGTGAGTGTGTTCATGAGCTTATATGACTTCCCATCCCACTTCCAGTGGTCAAATTGTACCAGTCATAATACCCTGAAGTCATTTCTATCTATCAGCAGCAGACTGGACATAGCAGTCACCTTTTTGTTCACAGTTACATCTTACTTACCATGGCACCTATGCCACTCTGCAAAGGGATTGTACTGAATTTACAACAATGCTTAGCTCTGTTCTACAAAGAAAATAGCCAGCTGCTCATTTGAGAGATTTGCAGACCTTCTCAGAAGTGTGTCTGTCACAAAAGATCTCCATTCACATACAGTTTTCTGTCCATAGAGTTGAGAGGATAATAGTGGCTGCTTTGTGCTGTTTCTCACTGGTCTTAGTGATTCTCTCATATAGCACTTACAAGGCCCTCCCTTCATCTTTAGCTATTAAAATTTTTGCTGTGCATAATGATTTGTAAATATAGGCAACAGTGGAGCTGGAGATTAATATACCCCTTTCTCTGACAGTTCCAAAATTTCATGCTGTGGCAACTCATGAGACCTGTCTAGAAAATGCTGATACTGTAGCAAAGAACATTTATTTTACATGGCTCTCTCACTGCAGATAAGTCAACATGAAGTCTTACAGGTTTAAATTGTAAAAAGGAGCCCTCTGATACTGCTTGCTAAATTCTCAAATCCCAAACTTCTGACAGCTGCTTTTTTTCCCCCTCATCTAAAAATCTTGATGTGTTTTCAGTATTGAGCAGGTGGTGTCCCAGCAGTTTTAGGCTGAGATTTATACAGAACTGCAAGAAATGTAGTATGAGTCAGAGATGTAATAATTTAACTTTAAGCAAAATCCCCAGATTTTAAGAGGAAAAAAAAAAATCAGAATTCAACTAAATCCAGTAAGTCTCAGAGCCCGTGGTTTCCAATAATTAAACATGAAAGTGCTTCTACTCAGCTCCGAGCATATGCAAAGGAATTAAAAGAAAAATATGCTATAGCACAAAGTGCAATCTGAGAGGTGTTAGTTAACAGGCACAAAACACACTTCATGCTTTTTTAGCATACAGAAAGGCATTGCATAAGAGCTATCACTTCTCTAGACTTTCCTGAGATATACTTCTGTACTAAAACCAGTGAATGAAAGGGTAGCTCTAACAGATGTAATATCAGCCAAATTACTGCATAGTTAGAGACAACTCCTTTTTATCCCACAAGGAGAAAAGATGAGGGAAAAAAAAAAAGCAGAATCAAGATGGCAGCAGTTGACCGAAAGGGATTATTTGCTGGATCTTATACTTTTTAAAGCTGGGAAGATGCCAAAAGGGAAATAAAGTATCTGTAAAGACATGTCCATACTCACCTCAAGACCACGTGCTTGGTCAAACATACATGTTGTAATGTCCTATCTTAGATATACAGCCAAGGAGAGAGAAAGAGGGAGGCAGAGGACAAAAGGGAATAAAAAGCTACAAATGAAGACTATCTAGGAGACCAAGAACTGCAGCTAAGAACAGTAAAAAGAACAGAACAAGCTAGGACCTTTAATATGCTCACGAATAGTGGAGAGCTATGCAGAGAAACCTAGCTAGTTCAGACCAAACGCAGATACTGCTTATTCAAACCAGACATGGCTCTGACATGTCTATACTGCTCCAGCGACTCCATTTGTGGTGCTTTGCTTTGCTAAATAAGCTTTGCTGTCCTTTAAAAAAAAAGACAGCTGGGAGACACCACATATGGTATTGCTTTGCCTTAGCCCCACAGCTTTCATAAATGCTGCAGTATTAATGACAGTTTCTAACACTATAGCAGAATCAAATCTCTTGTAGTTTAATTTAAATGCAGCTTTATCAAATTTACCTCTGTTGAATGAACAACAAATTTTACAGCCTTTGAGACAAGTGGGTAGTTATTCAACTTGAAATTTTCAGTGGAAAAGGAACAAGTAGCTAATTCAAGTATTTCAAAAGACTACTGTGAAAAACTGGGAGATCAAACTAGGCTGAGAAACATAGTCCTTCTTTCTTTTCACTGCTGTTTCAAAATCTCACATAAGTTTGTGAAAATACATCGTCCCCAAAATTTAAGCTTTTCTTAAGGTGATTCAGAGATTACAATAACCAGGCACAGCTTCTGGGGACAAATCTAGCACTGAGGTAGAAGCTTGGATATTTTAGAAGTATTGCAGTTGCAACTCGCTAGATTTTTCCAGAAAACAGTTTTCCTCTAGAATATGAAGGGGCAGAAGAGTAAGGATATAGAAAATGATTCCATGAGATAAATAAATTTGTTCTTAAGAACAACTTCTCTTCAATCAGAACATCCGCTCACAAAAGGAAATGTGCTGTTCAGCCAGAAGTATATCCTCACCTGGGCTGGGGTGTACATATAACAGTAATACAGTTTGAACTAACTATTTCTAATGAAAAATCATGATAAAGTTAAGCACTAACCACTAAAGAATACAAGGTGAACAATGAAGCTATATATATTTAACATCAACTCACACCCAAACTGCAATATAACTGTAATTAAATGTATAATTTATAACAGTTTCTATCCTTGATTCATACAGAGGAGCTTTATCTGTTCAGAGAAATAATTAGAAAGAAACAGTCTTGTAACAGATTTTTAATAAACACAAAATAAATTGCTTACCTCTTGGTATCTAGTAACACCACCATTAACTGCTGCATCAATGACCCCATTTAGACACATTGTGAGAGGGTTAATGTTTTGCATCTGTCGAGTTTGACACTGACTGATCAGCGTTCTGAGTTGCTGGTTCTTATTTTCCAAGACTTCAATGGCATTCTCAAGGGGACTCATTTCCACCTGATACGGGAGTGAGGAAAATTGCAAACTGCTTAATCCTCAGTTAAAAGATGAACTACATTAAAGGTAATTTTTCTGTTGAATTCTAAACCTGAAAATAACATTAATCCATGTAATTATGTAATGGGACATAAAGATTCTTTTTCACTTGTAAAATATCTGAACAGAGAACCATCATATTTTATCACTTAACCAAGTGCCAAAGCAAAGAGCCCTCTCCAGTAGGTTAATTATCTGACCTTCAGAGATTGCTCAGCACCTGCTACAAAATACACACTTCAGCATGTGGTGAAACTTGGGATTTGGGAGTTTTTTTGAATTGTCCTTGGAAACTTTACCTAATTGGGGGTGAGGTCAGAGAGTGCTTCATTGTGCTTAGGGACACAGAGCAGAGTTTAAGTATGGGTGAGCTAGTTCCCACACCCAACATATATAGTCAACAGCAGTATGGATGAGAAGTTGGAATGTAGGCTTTGATGACAATTGAGTTAGAGTCAAGGGCAGTCACTGAACAGGATGTGCCTGTCTTCCAGAGCGTGAGGAAGCTTTACTCACTGTTGGCATGAACTGCAGGAAAAGCAAAGAGCAGAGAGATGGGAAGAGGGCCTGTAGTTGGCATAATTTACCGAAACGTTAAAGCACGAATTTGAGTTATGGTCCAGTACATACCCAGAAAAAAATATTAGAACTAGCTGTAAGAAATGGTGACTATAATGGTAACACAGTAACTTAGGTGGTTCTTCTATATTCCAGTTTCCATGTAATAATTTGGTTGGGGTCATATTAACCTAGTAATGTCTTTGTAGAAGTCAACTAACAAAATTTTGTGCCGCACACAATTTTTTTCGCTTTTTACAAAATTACTTTTTTGGTTTTCTGCAAGACCGTATCAGTTTTACAACAGTAACCCAATAATAAATGGGATTATTAAGATTAGCTTTAATGGGAAGGGAAAAGGTTACAGATGTTATATTCTCTGGCTCAACAATTGACCAATTTTTTAGAGTTTTTTATAAAGCAACACTCCTCCGAATACATTTGAAAAGTATTTAAGGATTTTCCAAGAAATAAAACAAGGAATGAGAAGAAATTACAGTGTGTCAGAAGAAGATTGTTAGACCCTATTCCTACAAGATCTGCGTAGGCATGCTTCTGTGCCCATGCTGAGAACTGGTAACTTCAAGAGAGTTCTAGGTGGAAAAAGAGATATACCCACATGCTTTTATTATAGTACAGGAAATGGAGAATGCTTACATTTCAGGAATACTGAAAGACACATTGAGCTACAGATATTCTGAGTATTAAATTTTATGCTGAAAGAAGTAATTTGCTCACAATAAGTGTTGCCTTTTACTGGGATCTGACTGCCCATTATTGTTCTCAGCTTCTTTTTTCCTCACCTGTTTAAATGAATCATAAGGCTGGTTTCTTAGTAATACTTCACAGGATAAGAGAAACTGGACAATTCAAAATACTTCGTAAATAATTTTGTTGTAGTTAGCTTCAAAACTTGCACAAATAAATTAACATCTGGGTAATTAATCTTAAGGTTGTTTTCTAATCACCTATAGGGATGTAAAGGAACACAATACACATTGCAATCAGCCTCATACTCACTACTTCACGTTTTTCCACTTCAAACCAACGAGAGATTCCTGGTAAACTCTGCACCAAGATCAGTGTAGTTCTCTCCACCCATAGGCTCTACAATATACAAAATCATTTTATTTCCCTAATTTACCTCTAGAATTTTCTTTACTATTTCCAGTTTTCTTTATAAATACATCCACTTAACAAAAAGCATATACATAAAAAAGTATTAATATCCAAGAATCTACTGAAATGTCTATCCCAGAAGCCTATGACTTTCATGTTTTTCTGTACTTTCTATGATTCTCAACTAAGCAGTAATTTCTGCCACTTTTCTACTCGTATACACATGGTATTATTCTATATTCTATATTGGCCCCTCACCTTCAAAAGTCACCAACAACTAAATTAGCATTTTAATATCTCCTTTCTTAGATAATAACCAAGAAGAGAGAGAGTTCAGAAGCAGACCGACTTAGAGCTCTCCTCTGTGAAGTCCTATTTTGAGATTCCAAAATGCATGGGTGATGTGATACTCCAATGTAATATTGTAAAGTATTTAGTGCAAGAGTTTTATAAAATGACAGTCAGGTGAATGGTTAACTCAACACATAGTATGACTCTTACACAAAACATATACAAGCTATACAATTAAATCTAGATTTACTTCAGCTAACTTATTATCCTTACAGTTCTTTTCTCCAACTATCTAAGGACATTATTATGTGTCTGAATACTAGACTATGCTCTAGGTCAGGATGTAAGCATTTCTAGTGGATCAAAATTAAAATTACACCAGAAAAAATGTAAGATGAATTTTCAGTCTAATATTTTTATTAGGAGGAACAGAAGTCGTTTACATATTAGGGAAGAGACTTGCTCTTCTCTGAGACAAGCAGTAAGTTCAGAGGTAGTTTTTAGTTTTTATGTCACAGGAATGGAACACTATGCTATATCTTCATCAAAACTATCTCCCCTCAGCTTGCGGTAGAGAGAATTTTTTGCAATCCTACCCACACCACAGAAGATCATCTCAGCAGTGTCTACCCATCTGCCTTATAAGCTTCTCTGGAGGAGGCTGCTCTGGTTCTCTGTAGTTCTGCCTTCAACGTATCATGAAAGTAAAAAATGAACAGGTACTTTTTGCTGCCCTATTGTCATATACAAAAAATACCTTTCAGCTCCTATATAACTATTACAGGAATTTTAACTAAAATGAAGAGTGTAACAGTCAAGTTTGACCTACTTTTTCCTCTAGAGAATTTGTTAGAACACACTCAGTTCAATAACACAACTGTAACTGATGTTTGAAATAAATCCTTAGGTCTAGATGTTTGGGAAAGTGCATGGTACTTTACCTTGAACTCATTCTCCTTGTCCTTGGTACCTTTGTGAAATGGCCTGTCATATCGGAATCGCCAGATGTGATTTACTTTGTAAAAACTCTTGATGTTATCTGGAATGCCATCTCTCTGCAGGACTTCTTGATTTTCTGGGATTGGTGTCACAGCATAGATCTGCAAGTCTGTATATAAAGAGTTAAGGCTATTCCACATCACTGAAATTAGCAAAGCACCTTGCCTTCTGGGGTATGACAGAAAAAAAAATTCTTTTCAAAGTTTGTATCATTAAATTCCTCTAGAATATTAATAGCTTAGGAAATGAACTTCTGACATTTTTGATGATTTGGAATTTCTTTGTATTATTTTGTTGAAATTGTTAAAAAAAAAAAAAGAACTACAGCTACTTACATGGAATAGTACATGGAATAAAAGGATTTAATTAAATATATTCTTATATTCTGGATGTCATGCCATGCCAGCATTTTACTGTATGGAAAGAACTTGTGTTACTGTAACTTGAACTGACACACTGTTATCAAAGCTACGAGAGTTCCACGAGCATTTTTGGTTGAAGTAAGAATCTAAATAATCAAGGAATTTTTAAACAAAACCGACAATTATGTGAAAATAAGTCTGGACAAAACAGTGAATGGGACAAACTGCAGGGAATTTCTCACCTACCATTTATTTAAGTGGGGGTAGATAGTTATTGAAATTGGTTATAGGGGTACCTATATTTTCTAAAACCATAGAAGACAACTAAGTAGCATGGGCTTGTGATTATATGGATACACTGCGCTTCTGCCTGAAAGATAGTCTCATCTGGTTGATTTGCATGTTGCATAGCAATGGCATGTGGGAACTCATTCAACATTCGCTGCTGGAAGGCCTCCAGTCTTTCATAGTCATGTCCTCGGCAAACAAATTCCTTATTCTGAGAAAAATATGAAAAAAAACCAAGAGCAAGTTATGCAAAAATGAATGGGTATCGTTAGATAGATCTAAACACATGGTCTTAAATACACTTTAAGGGCAATTCTTACATCATTTTATCATCAAGAAGGAAAAAATAAGAATCAAGAGGCCAGGATGAAAATAAGAAATCTAGGTGAAGGAAAATTTACTGTATAAAGGATGTTTTATTCAGAAGTCTGGTAAAATGAATAATAGAAATCTGAAAAGTTGAAGGGAAAAATTGTGTAGCTAACCTAAAATAGTAGATTGTTTGAAATATGTAATGAAAACATAATGCAACAGTTAAAACAATGAAATCAGCTCAAAGTCCTCTCCATGAAGAACAAGAAAACCCCATTTCTTTCAGCCTAGATGCTCAGAATGAAGCTCCGTCATTGTTTTCCTGAGACATGAACATAGATACAGCACAAATTATATATCAAACATGAGCCGTCTGGATCTGGAGTATCCACTGGAACTTGTCCCCAACTGTAGTGTTGCTGAGGGCTTCCTCTATGTTTGAAATAAAGGAAATATCTTAACCATTTTTCTAAAAATAGTTCTAAATGAACTTTGTTTTTATATCTGTGTTATAAAACTCTCAAAAGTCATTATTAATGTGTTCTTCCTGAAGCAGATTTAGATATAAACTGTAGTTTTCCTTATAGTGTCTTGACAAGGGACAGGAAGCACTGAATTCTGAGATCCTGGACTTCCATGGAAACTGCTGTAAGAAATCTGCAACAGTGTTAATGTACAACTAGAAATTAAAATTGGAAAGCTTTACTCTGAGGCTTTATTCTTTATTCCTTCCATGGCAAATATACCCAGACTGTTTAAAAGACTTACAAACTGCTTTCCCACAAAAAAATTAAATCTAATGTAGTGGACTTCTGAGGAGTTCCTTGTTGGTGCAGGAAGCATACATCTGTTCTCTAGTAGTGCCATGTATGTTTAACTTGGAAAATACATCAATACTTCCTATGCAGATGCATAAGCAGTGAAAGACTTACAGGCCTGAAAATACAGCACTCTTGTGCAGACTTTTTCAGTATTTTTACTGTATCGGTTGACACAGTTTTTAGGAACATAAAGCATTAAATCCTTTCTAATTAACAATTTTAAATTGGTTTCTCCAGAAGATATATACAGACAGCTATCAGACAATAACAAAAACTATGTGCCCACAAGACTTTTTGTGTAAGGATTTAAATGGAGACTTTCATACTATATTTATGATTTGGAATTTGCAACTTTCCCAGACACAAAGGCAAAGAAAAATTTGGCTTTTTAGGCCTCCTCCACACAGAGATGGTTCCGTCATCACTTATTTGAATTACTGTAGGAAGGGGAGCTTGGATTACGACTGCAGTGGCTCCATGAATAAGATAGATTCTGTTCTCTTCCCAAGGTGACAGTCAACGCAGCTAAACCACTGCAGACTGTGGAAAAGGGGAACAGAATAGCAAAAATAAAATTTTCAAGGGCACTTTGGTAGCTTCAGAATCTAAGATTAATGTTCAAGTAACTTTATATATCTTGTCAGCTTTAGTATACTAATAAACAACAGAAGTCAGCATGTTGAATTTCTAACTCATTTTAAAAAAATTGAGATTGAGAATGTAATTACTTAAATGCTAAATTACTGATTGTCCAACTGCCAAATGATGCTTCTTTTGATAGCTGCCTCCTGAGCGGCCACCAGCAGAAACAGAACAATGGGAACAAGCTACCATGGAAAGAAGACAGCGGTGGATTAGTTCGGGTGCATGGTTTCCAACACAAACTAGAATCTTAAGCCTGTGTCTACAAACTAGAATCTTAAGCCTAAGACTCTAGAAGCCTATCATTTGTCTTTCTGTTAGACAGGACCTTTTCTTGCCCTGATAACACGCAATTATTACATGCACCACAGAGAATTCCCTGCTTCTCATATAAGAACTTATATACGGTATGATCAAATTCTCAGGTAGAGAAAGTAATTATAAAAAACAGCATGAGTCCCAGAATTATTCCATTCAGTTCATTTTCAATTCACTTACTCTCAAAAAGAACGGAAACTTTTTCCCATAAAATCCAACTCTGAAAAATTCTGGCTCCAGTCGCTGTTGATCCATAATTTTATCATACAAAGACGCTTCCATCATCTGGTTGAGATTGAAAAGAAATGTGATTAGCATTCTTTGAAAACATATTTTTACCTTAAGCTGTCACAAAAGACAAGGTGTTTTGATGCACTGCGCTAGAATAGTGGAATTGCAGTGCTTCTCTGAGTAACAGTAAGGAGCCATACTCAAAACAGTCATGTTCAAATCATATCAGATTCCAATGATTTCAGTGTCTGACATGAGTTTCTTAAAAAGTCTCATGATAGTAATTATATCATTTTTATCAATACAAATAATAACTATATAATTATATAATTTGTATCCCACTTTTATTTTACTCAAAATATTAACACAAAGTCATCTTTATGTCAAAGTCTTTTTTTCTGATTATGAATTTCACCAAAAAAATTCCCTGTTCATACTTTTTTTTTTAATACTGTGAAAAAAAAAAGCATCAACCCCATTTTAGCTAATGCAAACAGCTATTTAATGTGTATATGATATCAGTAACTGCTGAGTTTATACTGCTATGAGAAATCCCCTAGCCCTCGTTTTTGGGTTAAAACATAGGTGGCACAGATATAGTAGAAAGATATTGACTAATGCAAACACAGAACACATTAAGTACAATTAATTAAACGTGCATAAACAAATTATTTTATTAAGATGATGATACTCATTTTTTGTTCTCGCTTACAGGATTCTGCCACTGAGTTATCTAAATATATATGGAGTAAGGAGATCATAAGGAGTATTGCTACAGCTCTGTACAGCAGCTCTGCGTGCATTGAGAATTTCACATCATGCTGTTAAGCAACTTTGGAATAAGTTCCAGCAGAAGGCATACCACATGTACACAATATTTTAGAAGGAAACTAATACATAAAACTGAATCCATCAGGAGAAGATACAAAAAGGGAAGACCAAATTATCTTTAAAAAAAAGTAGCAGAAAGTATTAACATAGAAACAAGACTCTAAAAATGAGAGAAATCAGGAAGACTGTGTCATAAAAGACTCCTTTTGTCTATATAGGAATTAAGCAGACCATATTTTTATGCAGTATGTAGATTAGCAAAGTTGTATGTTACTTCTTCTAAGCTGTTTGTTTCCAATTACAACTGCAAAAATATGCTGCTGCTCCTAACAACAGACTGCATAGAGCACATTCCCTGGACAAACAATCGGAAATCAACAAAACTGCATTGACAGATACAATATTTTTGCAGGAGCATTCACACAAAGGGAATGTTATACAGGTACGAATGCTACAAGATCACTTATTCTTACACTTCAGCTTACACTTCTTTTTATAACATGTTACAGAAAACAAGTACAAGCTTAAAAAAAATGTTTTCAAATGAAACTGAAGGACTACTCAGTGGCAATCTTAGGTTTCCAAGTAACATTTTACATTCCAAATGAAAATAGCTTCTTGATGTATGATTGATGAAAAGTACTTAGGTACGTTACCCTCATCTTGCTAAGGTTTCTGTAGTCATAGTAGCTCTCATACTGTTCAGCAATTTTCCTGCATAAAATAATGCCATTTTCCCAACACTGCAAGCAAGTAAAAGATGTTTAATAATTACACAACAACTGTTTGGCAATTAGGGACTTATTAGTGAAGTCGGTTCTTTCTAGACCAGGTCATACTTCCAGTAACTGAAAACAATTGAACACACTATTCATTAGACATACAGATAGCTGCTAAGTAATACTGATGAATTATTAATGGATCTGTTTGGAGACTTATTTAATATATGATTCTTAAAGGACTATCACTGCACAAGATATAGGTAATTATCTCTTTTGATAATACTTATAAGATTGATACAAACGAGTAGGATTTTCACATTTTAAAAATGTTCCTCTTAACATATCCTGCTTAACTTTTGTATTTTGGAATATTATATTACATAATATGTTTAAATTATAAACTGATCAGAGAATTTTCTGAAAAAACAGTGATCACCAACATCAGTTCAAATGCATTTCCAAGGCTTACCTGGATATTATACTATCTGTGCAAAATTGCAATGAATTGCCTGTTTGTCCCTGAGATGAATAATCACACAAAGGGTATATAAAGTTTTAAACTACAGGATAATTGCTCTTGCATAATTCAGAATAAGCATTCTCAGAGATGACAGTGAACTGTGACCTCCCCAAAAAACTTTTCCTTTTAGAGATTCAGCAATTGATTTTCAAAACGACACATCACAATTTAGTAGATGTAAACATAGATCTTATAATCCAGTCACCAAGAATGTTATTCTTCACTTGGTCACTCAGTAAACTGCATTAGGTTCTTTTGTTGTATGGCTCGTTTTCACCACCTTCAAAATGGGGAGAAATTATACCATCTTTTAGAAAGTGCTTCTACACTTGCAAAGAGAATTGCTACACAAGTGCAAATTATTCTCACATTTAAGTGTGGGAGATTTCTAGGATACAAACAGAATTAGAAGGAATCTACTGTGTCGCTAAGTAACTGCTTAATCAGGCAGTGACAAATACTTCCCCTCTATATTAGAAAACGCAAAACTGGAAGTCATGAAGTGAATTAACTATCCTTTCTAGATTTATTCAGTAAAATAGGACTGTTTTACCTTTCCCCTATCAAAGTTTTGAATGATAGTCAGATGGAGATACTCTTTACGCTGCCACTCTGTTTGCATGGGGTAGTTTAGAAATTCTCTCAGGGGCCGATCAGACCACTCCAACAGCTCATCGTACAGCAAGAGTGTGTAGGCTGCCTCTGCAAGACAAATTACACCACAGTACATATGAACACCAAGCAAACAAAACATAGAGAAAGTAAGTGGAAATGTGAATACTCTTACTGAGATACACCTTTTTGATGGAAAACTGATGTATTTGAAGTAATAAAACAGGTGGTAGTGGTGATTTTGGATGGCTACTTTCTACAGCCATAAAAAAAACTCTGCTGACAATTTTCAAACAGTACTTAAAAGTGGAGTCATTGTGACAGTTTTCCTGGAGACTGACAATACAAAGAGGACAGGGAAATTAAGAAATAATTTCCTGCTTAGCCTTGGACTTCCCATCTGCTAAGGAGAAACTCTCAATGGCTCTGCTGTCTGAACAAATGAACAAAGGCTGGAGTAAAAGGCACATCAATAAAGAGGAGAGAAAATAGGTAGGATGGACATCAGAGGACATCAGGGCTGGGGCAGAAATGGAGAGGCAGAGGTTGTCTTGATGGACTTCACTCTTTCCCTAATAGAAATAAATTCCTCACAGTTGAGCCTTAAGATTCTAACACAAGAAAAAAGAAGTGCACACTCAAAATTTCTGTATTTTTTTGAAGGTTAGTAAGGAACCAAACTTAATGTTCCTCTCCAGTGTTAGAAAATTGTGTAGTGATCTTTAGATCATGGTTAATAGCAATTATTGTTGACAATAATTGTTGTTGTTGCTGAGAACAACATTATTATTTTTACTTTGCTTTAACAAATTCCTCAGAAACAATACAATAAAACTAATACTAAGACAAACTGTTGCAAATTCAGACTTTGGCCAAACACAAAACACCAGCATTAATTCTGGTTATGGCAACTCAATCTAGCTATGTATATGCATTATTGTTTTCTGAGTTAGTGTTCAATCTGTTTTTTCAGCCACACAACCATTTTGCATCATTCAGATGGGCCATGTTCTGAAGGCATACTTAAGTTGCCTACTAGACTTCTTTTACTGCAGATTTGATAGGCTGAGGTAGGTAAACTTACCCCAGACAACTGTATCCTACTTCTGACTCTGCCATGTAAAGTCAGATAATGTTAACCAGGCTACACAGGGATTTTTTTTTTCTAGTAGTGTTCCTCTTATACATCTAGCTTAAGAATGTGGATGAAAAGCCATCACTGCAGAAGATGTTTGTGGGAAACTGTGCTTTGAATCCAAATGTCGTAAAATGCTAAGTATGGTGTAAAGTAATGCTGCATTACAGCACGTATGTGGAAAGGAGACCACTTGAAGTTGCACAGACAGTCTTAATTCCGACATTACACAGCTTTCAGAATGCTTGACTAGTAACATATATTTTCCAAGTTTCAAGCCACAATTTTGCAATAGAAATATGCAGCATGTTTACATAACATGTAAAATAGCGTAAATAGATGTCAGGATAGCTCACTATGACTCTTCCTTTCTAACTTGTCACCTAAGTTCTTAACCAGGATTTTTATTTTCTAAAAAAAACGACTTTTTTTTTTCCACAGAGAATTAAGAAGTATTAGAAGCAGTCCTGTAAATCATACTGTGAAAGGAGACAAGAATTATTTTAAGTAAGCTGACTTCATCCCTACAATGAAACTTTGCAGTTAGCAAACGAATGGTACAACATACAGGAACTCTGCTGAAGTAGCAGACTTCTTTTCTCTTGTACTTGAATTCAGTCAATTCACAAAAGGTCTGTATGTTGTCACTGATTGATAAGGCAAGGCAGTGGACTACATAAGTCTATTTTCAAGTGGAAAGGCTGCTTCTAACCATGGGTGTGAGACAATTCTTCCTTAAGTCTCTCACAGCAAAAAAATCTTGGAGTCGTGGAATCTACCATGGCAAAGAATGCAGAAATCACACATGCTAATAATAGATACACAGGAAATAGAACAAAGTCCTGGAGATAAACTGTGAGCAAAATACTATTAATATTAGAATGGATGACAAAACAAAATGAAAAGGTTCATATCACCGCTAAAAGTAAATTGGATACATATTTGCAGTCCATTTGTAAAGGGAACGCAGCATTGCTTAAAGAGTTACTAACATCTGTTATGTAAGATCAGGAAATTAATAATTTAGCAAAAAAGCCAGCTGGGACAAAGATAGTAGTGTTTGATAATCAAAACTCTCTTGTGATTCACTACTGCCAGGTCACAAGAGGAAATGAAAATCCTTTCCTTAGTATACCCTGCAATCTAGTTTAGACTTTAAACCCATGAACAGCAAAGGTACTGTAAAAATTCCAAGCTAAGGACCTTTCCTATGGATGCTAGGAAATTCACTGTCAGTAGGTACCCATAGCCTATTTACTAGTGCCCACTAGCCAAGAAATCTAAGAATGAAAACAATCTGTAGAGATTCTGAACACATGCAGTTGCAGTTGCAATCACTGGGAAATGGACAGAGGTATTACAAGGTCAGTCGAGAATTTTGGCAACCAAAGACTGTTTAATTTAAAGAGATACTGATTTTATCCATTCCAGCTAATCTTCATAACAGTCACTCAGATGAAGTGCCCATTTTATTGTATAAATAACAACCACACGCTTATCTTCTTATTTTTCCATTTAAACAATAATTGTCAGCCCTGGTGCTAAATTCACATTGAAAAATACTGGACAACAGTACTGCAAATGTGATAGGCAAAGATTCACACTACCAAAGTGATTCACATAAACCTCATCTAAGCTTTACTCCTCTTGGCTGAAGAACGACTCGTGACATATATTGCTAGTGTGCACCAGCAGTAGTTTTTTCAACAAACGCAGAAAGTAGCAGAGTTGTAGGGCTGAAATGAAGCCCCACAACTCTGAGAGAGACTAATTCAGCAAGAAAACTCAGCCTGGGTCTGTATGTTCTGCACTGCACATACACATTGAAGGTTTGCAAATCATAGTCTAGTCCTAAATGCCTTTCTAGTTTGCATTTAGTTACCTGTAAAGTTTTGTGCTTTCAGATGTAGGTCATAGAGCTTATGAATATAGCGAATATACATCTCTTCTTTGTTCAGTTCAGTCTTGTAAAAATTCTGCAATAAAGTTGAATTTCATAATGAAATATAGAAGATACTAAATATATTTATCACAAACAAAAGACATTCAATATAATGTTTAGTTCCATTATACATTTGGTAGAACAGTCAACATGCTCTTTTTAATTTTTTTTTTAAATAAAGAAAAAACCTGACAGAACTGAAATCTGATGTTTCTTTCTCTATAAATACTAATCCACCCCAAAAATACACCCATCTACCGATACTTAGGCTATCTAACATCTTGCTGAAAGCTCTCTGTTGATTTTAAAATGCTGACAGTGCTCTAACTTTTGTATTCATATTGTAACAAAATATCTACTGCCTAGTATGTCTGCTCTTCATTCTGTCATAGTAAAATGCCAGAAGGACGTTGGAACATTGCAAAGAACTGTCTGGTACTGTAAATAGCACAATGCCAAACGAAAAACTGGCTTTCTTCAGCCCTGACTGATTCTGGGAACCAAATACATAAATACTGAATGCATGATTGCAATACGTGAAGTTGCATACTAAAGTAATACTCAGGACAAAATTTCTAGATTTCTAGCTAGAGATCTCTGGATGAGTAACTTCTGTTTTCTGTTATTTGGATAAAATATGGGATGCAACATCAAAACTTTTAGACTTCCCTTTTCCTACAGAAACATGTAATACAAAAGGCCCCAGGACTTGTCACAACTTTAAACTGTACACATGTCAATTGGTTCTCTGAGGCTCAGCACTGACAAAGTCCAATAGATCTATAAGGTGGACTACACCAAGACAACCCAGTCACAGCTCGGATTTGTCACGCCAATATAGCGACAAAGGTGTTGCATTTTTTCAACAGACTATTTCAAGTCATAACAAATAAAAGACAAACTCTTCAAAAGGCGACATAATGTAAAAAACAGATGTCCTTAATTAATAAGAACCCTTTTTCCTAAGGAAAAAACATTCTGAAAACAGCAAACAGGGAGCATTCTACTCTATGATATCATGCAACATTCCAGCGTAGACCACCACAAGAATAATCTTCTCTTTCAAAAAGGATGTAATTCTAAATGAATAGAATCTGAAATACAAATTAATAATAGTGAAGACCAGGAAATGCCTGACAAAAACTCAGCAGGTTACCGAAAATTACTTCACATTTCTTTCAACACTTTCCTATGGTTCCGTGATGATCCAGTTATTCCACTAGGAATTCAACTTTGAAGTTAGGTGATTCTTGCATTTAAGGGACTGCATTAGACACCTTATAAACCAGCTTTTCTGAACAAATATTGCGAATGCAAAACCTGTTTCTGATGATCCAGAGTGGAGAAAACAGGGGAAAAAATCCTACATTTTCCTTTCATCTAAGTTATTGATACTGGTACCCCTGCATATTTCATGATGCAGCATAATTCCAGTTAGTTTGATAACTTTGTTAACTTGGTCAATTCTGCTTCCCAGAAGAACAGCACGCACCTCTATGGCAAAACATGCATATTCTCAAGCCAATCAATCCTCTCATCTTTGGAAGTCAGAATAACTTTGAAGTGTTGATGAAAAATGAAGTATTGCTTCTTTCTCTATATTTCAAATAATTTTAGGGTTATACATTCCTCTAATAATATGCATGAAAGAAAAACTACTGAGTTGATAAATGGTTTGTCCATCATATGGGCAACTACATGTCTTAAATTGTGTGTGCTACTTTTGTAATCAGACTTGGCTTTTCAAAATTTGATATTAGTTGTTTCTCAAGTGGGCAAATAGTAACAAAATGTGTCTGAAAATTATTAGGGTAGAATGTCTTCCTTAACCTGTACAAGTCATAGAAAATCCTATTAAAAAGTGTAATGGTGTTTTCAGGGAGTTTAAATGCTTGAATTTTATTTTTGTTAAAATCTTGAATGGTTTACTAAAAATAGTTCTAAAAGTTCTTAGTGGTAGATTGAAAATAATCCAGGTACTTTACAGAATTCAAATCATGCCAGAGATTCTGATAGAAAGTCAGCTGCTCTACGGCTGTGTAGTAAACATTTCCCATATTTGGAGAGTACGATTCCCTGATGAAGAAATCCTTTATTCTCTCATGTGTAACTGCTACTTAGAAGTGCTATCAAATTGTTTTGCTGACGTCAAAAATGCAGAATTATGAGTCAACTTATTCTGTTTTTTTTCCACGGCTAAAAATATAGCCTTCCAAAACAAACATCATGGAAATGGAAACTTTTCAAGGTCAACAGAAATCAACAAAGTTGTCAGTAGAAACTGGCACAGAACAAAAATGCATCTCATAAAGAAAAATGAAATTTTTTTTAAAATACAGATTGGCACTGATGGTTGCCTACATGACAGGAAAAAGGTCTGGAGCAGCGTTCCTGGCTGAACCAGCTACGAGGAAGTCAGGAAACTGGAGAAATCATGTCGGTTTTGTTGGGTATGGGGAAGGCAGAAAGGTCTGTTTCTTTCTAAGAACTTGGAAACCAATTACGTTTAGAAAATACTGTGGCAAAATTTATCTAGCAGGGAGTGAAAGAAAACTGAATGAAGGAGTACTAGAGATCTCTCAGAATCCAACTATGCAACAGAAACGACTGTGTCGATTTCATCCTGAAAAAATTATCAGCAATACTAATCATAGAATAGTTTGGGTTGCAAGGGACCTTAAAAGATCATTTCATTCCAACCCTCTTGCCATAGGCAGGGTTGCCAACCACTGTATCAGGCTGCTCAGGGCCTCATCAAACCTGGGGACACCTCCAGGGACGGAGCATCCACAGCTTTGCTGGGCAACCTGTGCCAATGCTTCACCAATATTCTGTTAACTGAAACTGCATCAAGAAACAGGCTATTTCCCATTCAAATATGTCTGTATAATTGAAAATGCTTAACTGTAATCAAAAAGGGCAAGAAAAATTATTATACAAACCAAAAGGCTAACAGTGCAGCCAATTTTTTTACCATCCACTTCTCCCATTTTCATGCAGTCCCTAAAACAGAAAATAAATGTCAAAAGGAACAAAGTTTATCCTTTTCTCAACACAAAGCACACCTGTCATTCACTTGCTAAGTGACTGCTAGAGATTCATTCGGTTTGCTCACACCTTGATCTCAAATTGTGGCAGCAGAAGCCAGCAAGGCACTTCAGCTCCACTATGGCTTTCAGGCACTCATTCTCAGTCCTGCACTGCTGCCTACAGAATTCTCAGTAAGTGAAACAAGTTAGGCAGCATGTTTTGATGGGTTACTTTTAGTCCATCTCAGTCAGATCACCACAGTCCAGTGCAAACATTTATGCTGGCATGAGGAACAGTGTGATGCAAGTGAGCGGATGAATCTACTTTCTTCAGAGACAGTCATGGAATTACAACATTAGTTCCTCTGCGAAAATGGAGAATGATACTGACCTCCTCTTTAGAATGCTCTGAGGTCCTCTAAATTTTCCTAGTCGAGTACCATTTATTATTTGCTGAGGGAACAGATCTGATTCTCAGTCAAAATTTAAAATGGAACCATGAAGATTTTGATTAATCAGCAAAGATAGTGTCAGTACAACCATACTGGAGCAAAAAAAGTAACAAACAGGCACAACTGTGCAGCCACTAAAAGAAATTTTACAAACTTTAAAACATTCTTGCATACGTGAGCTAAGCAATTGTCTCAAATATTCTTACAACCACTTGCATAAACACTTGTTCTGGAAGATGCTGGATTCACAGCCCTGGAGGTTGTAATCCAACTGATCCCTGAGGAGGAAAAGCACTTTAGATGTTAAGAGTTTGTTTTTTTTGTTGACAAAATAGCTTTATTCTCAAACTGTTGTTGAGGATAGCAGAAGAAGTATCAAGTTTCACTCTATCTCCCCTGCAGAACTGGATAAAAACCAAACCCTTGAGCTCTATACTGTACTACAACTTGCCAGTGAAGAGGACTAAGCTGAAGTCCTAAAGTTTCTACATGGACTTCACAAAGGACTGAGAAAATCAGTTGCAGTCTCCCACTCCTACAGAGCAGGATATGTCTCTTCTTTCCCTTTCTTTTTTTTGTGCAGTACAGTCAGATGCAAACTTCTCACCCAGAGATCATGTTTCTGTACACATACTTAGTGTGGCAGCTGACACTACTACTAGGCGTGATTGACATCGTGGTAAGAGTTTTACATACTCTGTAAGACAGCTGTCGGGTGATTAGCATTGAGCTTACTGACTTCAGACAGACTTGAGTCACTAACCTACTGCTGGAAGGTCCTGCATTCCAGATAAGAAACTGGTGCAAGCTACTGGATTTTCACAGCATGGGTGGGATACTCCATTTTCAGACATGTTGTGTTATTGTGAGCTGACTAAGCGGCTGCTGCCAGAGATCCTAAGTTGATACATCCATGTACAGTCACAATTTGTACAAGATCCCCATGCTTGTCTCCTAACATTTTTAAGATGACAACCTTACTGAAAGATAATCACCTGTAGTCCAGTAACCTTTCCATGAGGCGAGTCACAGTAGCAATTAATGAAACACCACTTTCTCTCCATGTTTCCCGCTCAATTTTCTTCAGCAGACTGAAAAAAACCAAGATGCCAGAACAATTTCATTATTTAACTGTCACTATGACAACCACCTGCTTTTACCAGTACCTTAACACCTTAGCAACAACTTTGATAGTTTGATTTTTCTTTCACAAACACCCTCCCAAGAAGCACAATTCGCAAACAATGTCTTACCTAGGATAAGGACCAAAAAGTGGAATTCTAGTCCAGGAAGCATTGACAAAACAAATGATTTTTAAATTAGCTGCATCAGGTTAAAATAGATCAAATACTGAATTTTCAGAATATATTAATATCCCAAAGATTTAACAAAACTTTCACATAAAATTTATATATTAATTTCATGCCAATACTTCATAAAACAGAAATTTTCTAGATGTATTTAGAAAAGAACATTTACCAGCTCAATAAACCTTCTTAGTAGGACCTCAACTTTTTAAACACAGATTTTTCCTCCTCACTTCCCTAATATTTTGGCACACATTAAACTTAAGTACAGGAAAATGATTTTAAAAAGATGATTCCCCCCATGGCATTTAATATTTTCTTCTGAGAGCAAATTATTATTACACATAAAATTAGTTTAAATTCTTAAGATTCTTAATTAAAACCCATGTTGAGCTGAATTCTTATATGAATACGAATTACAGATTGAAGCAAAAATATTTTAAAATGTTACTGTAAGTGAAGCTGTCAGTAAAATTATCCTTAATACCTCTGTTAAATATCTCTGATTTTCTCTAAGTTTATCAAATATTAATCATTTGTGTATGAATTTCCAACATTTCTTCTCTGTTTGAGGATGAACATGGAAATATTTATCTACAGAGTTCTGTTACTTTTCTGCTTTGATGCAGTACCTCAGATGGACGACGTGCCTATGGAGATATTTTGGCAATCTCCCTAAAAACACACTCAGGTATGGTTTACAGTGAAGTCTCTGAAAAATTGCTACATCTGTATACTCAGGGCCTTTTAGAGAGCTGCTAATAGCATTTCCAAACCTTCTGTCTGCAGTGGGCAAGCTGTCAGCTCCACTGACCTTCATCTATACCGAGCATATTCAGTCCCATAAAACTCCCACGTCCAAATTTCATCAAACACATAGCAGCGCCCAATAACTCCTACATGCCAACTGCACCAACTATGCACTCCAGCTCTGTTCAGCTCCTTTTATACAGCAGGATGTCACCGATGCAATTCTGCAAGCTAATTTGACCTAAATAAATCTGTGCCGTGCTAGAGGAAACACTGATCTTCATTCTAAATCCAGATATTGATCTTATATTCACTGCTTGTTTTTAGGGGTCAATGAGATGTCTTTCCCTCACATTCAAAGACTGGCTACCTGTCACTGCTAGGAGAGGCAGATGATAAAGCCATCCCTAACAGAAGATGCTGAAGCAGTATGGCATCTCTGCTTTCCGTACAGAATGCATGGATTAACTTAATTTGCTTTTAAACCCCTGATGTTTCCTTTCAGTACAAGTTTTCTTGTCTAACAAGAGTATAGCCTGTTACATTAATAAACACTGATTACTGCACTGACTTTTCCTTTCTATTGCCTTTCAACTCTGTGTTAAAAACGAACACTTCAACATAATTCACCAAAATAATTACCTACAGTTCCTGTAAAAAAATCAGTAGATGTCTGAGTTCTCTTTTAAAACAGTTGAGTTCAATCTACACTTGAGTTATGTATGTTCATTATAAATGTATTGGCATATTTGTTATAAATATACAATTTCTACAAATGGGCAGTGTAGACCCATTCGGAATACTTATTCACACTGACATGAACATTGCACATGGATAGTTCTATATCTCTCCTTCCGATGCATGGCTCCCACTCTCCACCATACATCTTTCAACACAATGCACAGAAAAAAAAAACATTCAGAACAAAAGAACTACTCAAATAAATTCCTTGGCTTCTTCATGGCACTACCTAAAAAGAATTTGAAATAAGTGATTGGCTCAAGTTAAGTTTTCTTTTCCTCTGTCACCTTGTGTTTGAAAATAGACACGCACTTTTTTAACACCTCTATTCTGTTTGATCCTTTTGCTGGATCTATCTGCTTTCTAAATACAACCTCTTCCCCATGTGCAGACATGAACACAGGCAATATTCTTCCTTTGCCTGCGTTGTGCCTACCTCCATCATACAATTCCTGGTACTTACAGATTCCAAAGCATAGCCAAGATGCTAAATTATACAAGAGAAAAAATGAAAACCCCATATCTGGGCTCAACTGAACATTTTGCTTTTTTTTTTTTATCTTGGGTTCTTAAGAGTAAGAGTGTGGAACGGGGTCCCAGAGGATCAGAGATCTCCAGGGAAGAATGCCAGGCTCTGAACCACGTTTAGGCCAGTGAAGCCATGTGGTAAGTCCCAATATAAGTAGGTTTTATATGTCTTAGCTACAGAGCTATTCAGGCCATGGACTTAAAAACACTTAATCCTAGAATTACCTTCAGTCACCAAGATCTCCATTTTGGAGTACAACATCCTCCAGATATCTCAATTTAGTCAGAGACTTCCACATTTACTCAGAAGTTAAAGTCAAACTTTGCTGTAATTCAGAAATAGGAGAGGAGTTTCCCAAACCATAGAATGTTCAAGGTGGACTGAAAGACTCAGTCCAGAGTCTATTGGAACAGGCAGGTCTGAATTCAGTCACACAGTCAGGGGAAGACATTGAGAAGACAGAAGACAGCATGGGAGAGAGAGCAGTCAACACTTCTTATACAGCAGCTTTATGTCTAGAAAAATCACCCAAGATCTAACAGAAATAGGTATTAAGTGCCAGATTAGCTTGAATCCTAGTTGCAAAGAGAAGCTCAACCACCAACAGAGCCTCCCAGCCCAGGCTTTGTGCTTCAATAACATAGCCACCTACCCTCCACACCTGAAATGGCTTGTGTTGGGCCAAACGGGAATACAGCTACTGATGTAAGAAACTCTCAGCATTTACCAGATTCAGAACAAACGAGCTACTCAGGTAAACCCTTTGGTTTCCTAAGGTTTTGCTCCTGTTTAATAAAATGGAGGCATTCTTTTTCCTGTGCTAATTAACTCGGGGTCATTTTCAGGGTTACAATGCACAAGTAGATCAGGACACCTTTCTTATCATGATTACACTGGGTAGCAATTAGAAACATCTAGTTTCTCCTGTTAGTAAAATGTTCATCACTGCTGTGTGATGCAGTAGAATCACAGAATTACTAAGATTGGAAAAGACCTCTAAGATCATCTTGTCCAACCATGCTGGAAAGGCAGGAACAAGAAGCAAAGAGATATTATTTTATATCTGAGTAATACTCCTCAGCATAGTGATGCCCTCTACTGCATCATGAGCTAATCACTGTGTGGTCATGTTCAAGTCACTAGGAAGACACTGATTCAAAACAAACAGCAGCCATCTTCCTCCCACTTTTACTGTGTGTTTTCATTTGATAAACATAATTCCATTATAAGCAGTGAATTCTAAGCACGCAGCATTTTAAAGATGTCCAGAGATGCTTATAATTTGTCTCTGAAAACATAAGACATTCAAAGGAAAGATGTAGTGGGAAAAAAAAAAAAAGCAGTTAACGTGGGAGTTGAGAGATTTAAATTCATTTTCTGATTCAGACAAAATAAACAAAAAGCATGACAAAAACAGAATGTGTCACACACACTGTAGTTACTACAGTGTATCCAAAGTAGGTGTGTGCATCTTCTTGGCTCCCAACTGTACCTATCAAAACCAACCATGCCACATCTTCAGACTGATCAGGAAACACTGCAGCACTTGTTTGTGCTAAAGACTATGTAATCACTGCGGGTCTCAGACCTACCATACTGTTCCACATTCCCTGGGTACATATCACAGCCCTGTCACTTCAGACTAAACAAGTCTGTTTTCGTGCACTGTGTGAAGACAGTCTAATATTGCTTAGATTAAATTACCCATGGAAGAAAAGAAAAGAAGTCTCACGGTGATTGACTATACATTCAGCTCCCTAAACTGTCTGGTTTTAACCATTTTCCTTCACTTACCCTGGAACACTATCATCCTCCATTTTAGATAACTACCTTCTCTAAGCTCTCCTGTTGAGAGGTGTTAATGTATGGATTCCAATCTAACTCAAATGAAAAATTAATGATAAGTAAGTATTTCCAGTTTTCTTGAATGGGAAATGAACTTGAGCAGATACTCTGAAATTTGCCAAAAAGTCTAGTTATAATTCAGTTGAACCGGAACAGAAACAGGTATACTGATGCTGTGAGACATTTTGCAATTTAGATTACTACATCTTCAGCATTTAGACCTAAAAAAATGCTCACACAGTTTTTCACCATATCTCGTTTAACTTCCCTCAGTTTAAATGTAATTCAAAAATTTAAAAGAAATTAAAACTGTATTCCATACTAATATGAATTCCTACAGAATTTAAAGTTATTTCAGTGACAGACATCTTGATGTATTTTGCAAGAGGATGTATTTAGACTTAATTCTATAACTAGAGATTCTCCCTTAATGACTTTTTTTTGAAGTTAGAATATTGTCAATACATATTGAAGCATTCTTACCTGTTACTATCTTTACTCAGACTACGGAAGATCAATGAATAATTAAAATAAAGGTCTGCTTTAGCATATTGTGCTGTTGTTTATCATCACTCATCCAGTCTCTCTACCCACTTTTGCTTTTGAAATGATATTTAGAAATCCTATATTTTCAGATCAACAGAACTGCAGATTATGCTTACAATTCACAATCATATGCATTAGACTAACAAGAAACCTGTGTTTGATATTCACTGATCTGAATGTTGTTATTTAAGCAATGACAACAGAGGTAAAATTTAATATTTAAAGGAGAAGGAATGGTTAAGAAGCCACATAAACTGAAAAATATCATGTGTTTAACAGCATTAAAGAATGCACAGCTTGAAATCCTGAAGAGGAATAATACATCTCCTATTAAACACATCAGAAATGAGTGAAATCTTCCACTTAAGGGGAACAGAGTTCTAAGAAACAGCAAAGAAGACAGAGTTCAGTTAGTTATTTTGTACTCTGTGTCAATCATTTATTTCAATCAATGGGATAACTTGTGGGGAACCTTAGGGACTTCAGCACTATAGCTTTATCTATTTGATTTCAGTGGTACATCATTTATTAAAATATATTAACAAGAATTTACAGAAGAAAATAAAAAATAATATTATTAGAACAAATAAAATTGTATATATCAATCAAGAAATCAACAAGTGAAATTACACAGATAAGTACAAATCCCTGGCAATAAAAAATTATTAATTGAACAGTTTTTTGTTGAATTCTCATACCTAGTTTTCAGAATGTCCCATTTGTGCACTACCTGCACTCTATGTAATTAGGAAACATTTCTTGCTTTTCTGAATTTAAAACTAGAAGTCAGAGAATGTTCTGTGAAATAACAGATTTAGCCTTTCCCAATTATAGCTTTATACAAGAAGTACAGCCAGACTTTACAGATGACATACACCACTATAAAATGTTTTTATTCCTCATATTTTCAGAAAAAAAAGAAAAAAAGATTCCCAACTAATCTAAGCATTACTTTCCTACACTGATATTAGCATCTGATACAGCTAACAGAACTGAATGAAGTAGTGTAAAATAAACACATTACTCACATACTGTTGAAGAGCTCTCGGTACGTTTCGTCACCTTTACCTTCCGACATTAGGCTGTCCAGTTTGTCAATCAATTTTGCTTCCACCTGCAACATATAAGTGTGGTGTAAACAGCTTCTCTTCCCTTTAATGATAATTTTAACAGTAGGCTAATTTTTTAATGTATGGGGCTTTGCTAAATGTATATTTTAGAACTACTGGTCAATCATGAAAATCTGATAAGTCACTTCATCTCTTTGAAGCTCTTATTCCCAAGGTTTGTGGGTTTTTCTTTCTTTCTTTTTTTTTTTTTTTTTTTTGGTGATTTTTTTTTCCTGGAGGGAGGGAGCTAATTTAAATTGAGCAACGTGACTTTAAAACTACAGGCTGAGTAGCATTTGCTGCTGCTAAGGCAGCTATCTATTTATGGAGTCAGACAAAAAGCACACAGCCCAAATAAATTGCCTGAATTCTCACTGTGGGTTGTAAGCACAAGCCATTTTCTTAGACTTCAATAAAAATTTCATCATTTCTAACCTGTATCACACTCTCTGTAGACTAATTTTTATAAATGTCTGCATGGTTCAGAACATTTGGAGGCTCAGACTTACTTTCCCAACCTTTCTTACCTGCTAGTGTATTGGCCAGAAATTCAGTTTGCTGGTTTTATGCATTAGCTATCAAAGAAACTTAAAGAACATCTCAGGTGGTTAATTACTTCAATACATATTTTTAAACACAGTGATTGTAAAAACTGAGAGAGAGATGAAGCTACAATGCAGGCTAATATTTCAAATCTCATTTTTAGCTGTAATATATTAGCAACTACAAATCTAAGGGAGAAACCAAGCTGCTGTCAAGATATTTTATTGGATAATAAATCTATCAGAACTTATATTTAAACCCAAGCTGAAAACAAAGAGGTAGAACAAGTGGATTTTTTCATTCTCACTCTTTGATAACATTTCAATGGTTATGTTAATGATAAGCTTATATATTGATAGTGAAAAGCTACCTGCTTACATCACATGCACTCCTCCATTCTTAATAGCTTTGTGTTTCTGATAAAGCTCTCACCCTAAGCATTATGATTGCTTGAGATTAATTCAAATACTTCTGCTTTCCTTCATTTGATGCAGCGTGAAGGAGGGCACTGAGAAATGGTTTGAGGCAGTCTGAAAGAAGTGAGTGGGAGCTGTAGGAGCATATGGCACACTTGGTCGTTCCTTCCTAGCCCGTTAAAAAGGTGTTCGAGCAGCAAGAATACTTGGATCCTTACAGAGTAACATTCCTCAAAGACCATCTGATCTTTTTTCATACTAACCCAAAAGGAAGCTACTTGAATCTTATCTGCTACTGTAAATTAGAGACAAAAACCACAACAAAATCAGCCTTGTTGAAGACAAGTGTTATTCTTCACTTTGGCAAGCCATAGATTTTATCCTTCCTCTTACATCACTAACAGGAAGGCAGAATTTAATTCGTTGCAGAATCTTACTAACCATGCACACAATCAAAAGGGAACAAATCCTGGTAATCCCTCTCCAACAGATGTAACAACACTATGGCCATCCTCACTAGACTCAACCACCAGTGATTTGGACCAGCTCCCTCAGAGGTGCTTGGATTTCAGTCCTCTTTTATAAACAGTTTCATACCTGCTTAAAGTTGCCACTTCGCCTTTGCTCCCAGTCCATCATGTCATGGAAAATAGGAATCATTACATTCCTCAGGTCTGGCTGTGGGATCAAGGTCACTTCTAGGAAGGGGCCAATCAATGCTGGAATGAAGTGAAGCTTGTGTTCCCCTAAAATGAAAGTGAACATGAATTTTAATGATGTGGAATATGAGCTATCAAGCAATAAAAAAATTATCTAAAGAATTAAAAAATAGAACTCCAAATATCTTTAGATTTTTACCTAGTGTTCATCACAGCAGGGGCTACTTCTTAAATGCAAAAAGTGAAGAGAAAAGCTCCAGACAACAGAAGAATGCAAGGCTAGCCAGATTTTATTATGCAATACTGAGGTCAAATGTGATAGTGTGTTACTGTTATACCACGTCAGGCTTCCAGGAGGAGAACAATGACAAAGAACTCTTGGCATTTCACTTTTTTTCCCAGGAATGGTTTGGTTTCTGTGCTCCACATTTCTATGTTTATAAAATGGTTAACTATTTGATATTATATGCTCATCAGAATGAGAGAAGTACTTTGATTTTACCTATCTTTAGTTAGTTAGTGAGTCAAGAAATGGAAGTATATGTTGTGACTGCGGCAAAGGGAAAAGGTGACTCAGCTGTTCCCAGAACAACTCCTTTAAAAATCAGTGTTAAAACACCTTCCATTAATTCAGCAGAGACTGCAAAACTAAGTTCTTGTCAGGAAAACTAGGAATGGCATACACTAAGAACTGACCATTTAGTTTCATTTCTCCTGGCTTAAGACCTGATCTTCAGAAAAGGAGAATTATCAATCACACTACAGTAACTGTACTAGCTAGGAATTCATTTCCATTGCAGCCTATCTTGGGGTATTCCAGTGGCCAGTCAACCAGCCTGACACTATATGGTATTATGCAAAGGAAAACTACAGTTCTGTCTGCTGGAATAATCCTGGGATGCATACCCATATGAAATCAGGGTGACCACACAAGGACCAAAGCTTATGATGAATCTTATGGCCAAAAGAACTGTGCAATGCTGACTACTGTAGCAGCACTTATATGAAATATCCTGCCTGTATGATTTAACTAAACACATTATCAGATGAACATCATGGTGTACGCAACACTCCTTGCCCCCTTCTGAAAGACATCATGATTCCCTCGTTGCCTAATATAGAAATTGCCAGGTTTCTGTTTGGTAGATAACAGTGTGAGGAAGGAAATGATGCACATTGAGATTTTATCCACACATGGCTCCGGGAGTGGGTTCTTGATGTACCAACTTACAAGTATCTATCATATATTCAATACAGTACAGATGCCTTAGAGTGAATAGTCAAGAGTAATCAAATATGAGCAAATATATCTCATTTTCAATACTTCTCTTCCTAGTACAGGCTGATCAGAAAGTCTAGTTCTATTACGATTACATATCTTGTCAGGGAAAAGATCTATAGAAATGAGATGATAGATCTCAGTAACCACCAATGACCTTCATATCTTTCACAAGCCCTTTAATGAATGAAACTAATGAATAATTGAAATGTAAACAAGACGAGCATGGTATTCAAAGCTTCTAATCGGTTTTTGATACTCTTCCCAAACAACATTTAATTGCATTTCCCTGAGGCTTACACTTTAAAGCAATTTTCACAGTTAGTGCTTATAAATATAAAAATGTTTCAAAGTTTATATCCAAGAATATAATTTTATCTTGTTGTCCAACGTGTCATTTATGTATCAGTTGCTGATTTGTTTATGCCTTTATAGTTTATTGCAGCTAGGACTTTGGGGAAGATTTGATGCAAATCCAGCATCTCAAGAGAGTTTCAGAATTAAGATATATGCCTGTTCCTTAAACTGTTTGGCAACAGAACTAAAATTGTGAGCATAATTATATTTCCAGGCATAAAAATTCTGCCCAAAATGAGCAGTACTTTATCTTCGAATTTTCTTTGACAGGTTTCTTTTAGTTCTCTCTGAAGAAATAGGGATAGGTCCAATACTGTATCAATGCTTCCAATGTTGGGTTTAGCTACAAATGACTAGGGTTTTCTGATACTTGAAACAAGGCTTCATATAATCATAGAATCGTAAAGGTTGGAAAAGACCTCTAAGATCATCCAGTCCAACCATCCGCCTACTGCCAATATTTCCCCACTAAACCATGGTCCCTTAGTACTACATCTGACCTTTCCTTAAACACCTCTGAGGACGATGACTCCATCACTTCCCTGGGCAACCTGTTCCAATGCCTAACCACTCTTTTGGAGAATAAATTCTTCCTAATATCAAATCTGAACCTCTGCTGGCGGAATTTGCAGCTCTTCCCTCTATCCCTATCCCTAGTTATGTGGAAAAAGAGGCTGATTCCCACCTCACCACAACCTCCTTTATAGTAGTTGTAGAGAGCGATAAGGTCACCTCTGAGCCTCCTCTTCTCCAGACTGAACAATCTCAGTTCCCTCAGCTACTCCTCATAAAACTTGTGCTCCAGACCCCTCACCAGCTTTGTTGCCCTTCTCTGAACATGCTGCAGAGCCTTGATGTCTTCCTCGGTTGTAAGGGGCCCAAAACTGAACACAGCACTTGAGGTGCACTCACCAGAGCTGAGCACAGGAGGACCATCCCAACTCCTCTACTACTGGTAATTGTATTAAATAATTGAAGTAAAAGTATTTGCTTTTCATTTGTTGAGCTACTGAAAATGTCTTTTAACTCCTTACCTAAATTCTGCCACATGCTGAAGATTTCACATCCCATTGTTACCCGCATGTCACCATATCTAGAACATATTAAAAAATAAAGCAAAACAGTGAAAGATCATTTAAGAAAATCAAGTTCCTATAGCATTCTGCGACATAGTTAAATGAAATGTCTCATTTGTAGCTCATAACAAAATACTTCAGAAGTGATGATTTCTTCCAAGTTCTTGCTCCTCCCATTGTATCCAGCTAAAACTATATTTCTAAAATCCGGTGCATTCACAATATTGTCAAAAGTACTCGTTATTTCTCAAACCTGTACATCAGCAATGTAACTATGAAGTAGTATCTGTCTTTTGCAACACTACACTGTAGCTCACTCAGAACAAATAGTTTTGCTCTGGCTTAAAGAAACAACCGGCAGAAATACCTGAATGAGTCTGAATTAACTAATACATGAACTGGAAAATAGTTTTGGCACTTCTACAACATGGATATTTTGCTCCCATATCTGAATTAATTTAGGCACTTCTATCTCAGATGATCAATACAAAGAGTAAGAACTAACCATCATTCAGGAATATTGTTACCGTGTTTTTTTGGTAGGCCTTTTTGCAACCTCCAACATCTTACATTTTGAGAAGCATTTGATCTATTACAATTTTCTAGACTTTGAAAGCAATACTTACTTTTCTAAAACCTTTTTTTTCTTGGAAGGTGTGAACATCTCCAGTTGAAGACATAACTGGTTTATAAAAATTACAGCAAGAAAAAAGTAGGAATCCCATATCTACAATAAGCAGATGGCATTTGGTTATTTCATTTTCTCAGTATTACCATTTTATGACCACCCAAGTTGCAAATTTTCAAATGACATCACTTGAATAATAAATCACTCAAACTGTTTTTGACTAAATTTCATTGCACACAAGTGTACTTTTCATCAGCACCAAAACACTCAGCAGAAATAAATCTATTTTACATATTTTACATCTCTTAAATGCAAAAGTTTCAGAGCTGCAGATTTTTATGTTCATTTTTCACATCTGTGAGCCAGACAACTTTACTTTCTAAGTCTGGACAATTAAAAAGCTATCACATGACAGAACTGTCATTTTCTGGCCTGTTCTCCTTTATAACTTCATTTGCCAGTCTCATCAGAAAACAGCTGCAGGCCACACTGGACAAAGCCAAAGCCAGGCCTTGTTCTCATACTGTAAATATACAAATATTTGTGCACATGCCTTTAGAACCAGATATTGAAACTTCCACATAGATTAACGCTGCAGTTCTACAGTACAGTAGTAACATTGCTAAACATGTTTAGGGAACACAGATGCTGTCTGCAGGTAATATTTTTTTATAAGCTTTAGCCTCAGAGCTTGCAGAACTTCATAAAGGACAGGCTTTCTCATTTCTAGTTATGCCCAGTAGATAAATCCGCATTATCACCAATCTATCCTACAGGAGTTTGTATTTTCAGAGAAGAATCTGCAACTGTGCTTGAAGTCAACAGGAGTTCTCTGTCTTATAGAATCACAGAATGGAATTCATTCAATCATTTGAGTTGGAAGGGACCTTTAAAGGTCATCTAGTCCAACTCCCTGTCCCAATGAATGGGACACCTACAGCAAGATCAGGTTGCTCAGAGCCCCCTCCAGCCTGACCTTGAATGTCTCCAGGGTTGAGGCTCCCACATCATCTCTGGGCAACCTGTTCCAGTGCCTCATCACCCTTATTGTAAAAAACTCCTTCCATATATCCAGTCTAAATCTCCCCTTCCTTCTTATAGCCCACCTTTACATATTTCTTAGGGATGAAAAAATCTGCAGTTTTTATGATGAAGCAATTAGATTAATGCCTCTTGGTTGGGCAGAATAATAACTCTGGTTTCCATAGGAATGGGTCACTTAAGAGTCATGTGAAGTCTCATCCTCTGAATCCCAAAAACATAATTTTGTAATTCATGGTTTATCATATGTGTTATATTATTTCACTCCATGAGATGCTCACTAACAAGCAAGCATCTTGAACTATACTCGTCATGGATTGTTATAATTTTCTAATTTTAATTATGCAGCAAGCTAATTGGTCCTGAGATAAATCACAGAAATGAAAACTCATTTTTTGATAAATCTGCATTGAGTCAAAAATTGTATTAATTTTTCTTTCTGAGATAACTTAAATAACAAAGTAATACGGAAAACTAGTTTTTTTAATTAAAAAAAATTGATTAAAAACTGTATAAGTAGTCTACTATAGAGACTGAAATAACAAAATAAACAGAAATTAAAAACAAAACAAACACGACACTCCTAATTTTTGGACCAATCTGGTATTTAAGAGAACACTTCATTTCTGAACATCTGGAGTTGCTGATGTAGTAAAAGTTATAGGTGTCCAGATGCTGGAGCATCTAATAACAACCAGGCCGCAGGATGATGTAGCAGTTATTGCATCTATCTTATGTTAGAGATATTTACTCTACCTTGTAATCAAAGTTTTCATTTAAGAAGTTTTTACGAAGCGCATCCGAAAGGTACAAGACCGTAGTGATGATCACACTGGAAAGAAAAGAATAAAAAAGAGAGTAGTTTTCATTAAGTGGAAATTCATAAGTAATACTTAGAACCAGAATTTTTTTCAGTGAAAAAATTGATGTACCATACACAGTGACGTTAAACACTGCATTTTAAAAACATACAAATACCTGACTGCTAACAGCATTTGTTGACAGAAAATCAGCACATCAAAAGAAAGATTCAGTGTTCTATACAGAACAGTATGACTTATCAGAAAGACAAATCATACATTTTCTTATGCAAATAATGCTGATATCACATTTACTATTAATATATACACTGATATAAACAGCTGGGCAATTTGATTTCAACTTTCTTGGTCCTGAAAATACATAGATATTAATACAATAGAGATTCTCAGTATAAAATATCTAGTAATTATCATATGCACAACAGTGACTGCCCTATGGAGAAAGTCTTTTTAAAGACTGTAGATAAATGCAAAACTGCATGAACTCAGCAAGAAAGATCTCTTTTCTGACTGTTGCAAATAGCTGCACATTGTCATACACTGACATTTCCCTGATTTATACTACCCTTGGATAAATATGGGCAATCAAAACCTTCTCCTGGTAGCCGTCACCAGATGCCAATGACAATCTTCTTTACTGTAGCAAGCAAACAGGATTTGCCAAAACGCATGTTTGGGAATCCACAGAATTATTACATTCGATTTCAATAAGTGAACCTTTAAGCTGACCTGCTTCACTTGTGACTATTAACATGTTTGGTAAAATCAAAAATCCATATAAACCAATCTTTCTGAAAGCAATCAGCAGTGGATGCTTACAGGAGAGCAAAAAAGATAAACACTGAATGATCTTTTCACTGTCTCACTCATGTATCTCACAATAGTCAACGGTTTAAAGACCTTTTGCAGAAAAGATTACATCTGCACATTTCATGTAATTGCCATCTACTGAATGTTAATACGTTCAGAAATTCTTTAAATATTTATCAACCTGTATCATGTTGCAATGCTAAAATTTGTTTCTCTTTCCACACTTTGTACTTCATTTTTCACTTTTTGCAATGAATTTAAGACTAAATGTGTTTTATTAGATGCAATAACAACAATATATGTATAATTAAGGGTATAATATTTTCAGCTTCACAACAGTGAGGAATTATACATTAACCAACCCATGCAGGAGATAAATCATATTTTTCTTCTGGCATTTTTGACAGATTTCAAGTTTACAATGGCTATACATCATTTAGGTTATCGCTAGCTCAAACATTCACTTCCATTTCTCAACTTTTAAAATGACTGTTTCTGTCATGCTTTACATTCTGGTTTTATGTGCCTGAACACCTCAAAAAATTAAGCCTCAGACTGTTTTTAGACCAGTGCTTAATTCTCATATTTCCTTAGTTCTAGTCACATTGCTCAAAGGTAATCTTCATACATACTACTCTTTCAGCAATTACATTGTATCTTAGCTTTTCTACCCAAGTAGCCTTCCACATTTAGCACTCATTTGTACCGTTTATCCCACTCTTTTAGCAAGAGGAAGTTATAAAGTACACCACTTCCTGTTGCAGCATGGAAGACAAAGTGAAACGTTAGCAAAATGCTAACATAATCAAAGCTAAGAATGAATGCGTGGTAAGAAAAACAATCGTCTCAATCTTGTTATTGTTATTTAATTTACAGCCCATATGTTTCATAAAATGAAAATGTGTATTTCAAAAAGATGTTCTGGTAAAAAGGTCAGTTCATCAGAATTATTGCTACATACAATTTCAACCTACAGTGCAAATTAATCTCTGAAAAATGGTATACACGAGAAAATAACAAAATATCCCCAGAAATACAATCACATTGCCAAGTTTACATTACATATTTCTATCCTTTCTTGCCACATTCACAAGGCGGGTGAGACTAAAGAGAAAGATCTACTTAAATTCATAAGAAAAATAATTAGAGTAGAAATTTTAACTGAAAATTTTAGGAGACTTTTTCAGAATTTTCCTGAGATAGCAGAATAACTGCAATGCAAGTGTTTGTTGCTATAGGCAACATAGCTCCACTTTGATTTATTTGATAAACCAGAGATAGCATATGGATTAGCTGATAAAATGTAGGTCTGTAGAGCGAGAGTGAGAGCGTGTGTGTAGTAAAGAAACAAAAAACACAGAAAGATGATGGCATTGTTTCTGACCCACAAACGGAATCCACTCAAGCTACTAAAATCAGGAAGGACAGAAAACATTGCTAAGCATATGGTTCCTCTCTCTTCCTACAAAAAAAGGACAGATGGACAGCTGACTGATCCAGTACAATATTCACATTCCAAGTTGCTCCCCAGACAACAATTTCAAAATAACACACATTTATTTAAAATCTAATTGAGTATCAAACTAGAAAGCACTGAGCTTGTGACAAACTTTCCTTTCTTCTTGACACAAATTTGTTCAGAACCACCGTTTTACACGAGAACACATCTGCTTACAGCTATTACACTATTCAGGGCTCATGCACAGAATGCTAACCCAAGGTCTGCTCAGGGCACTTCTGACAGAGTGACTTCTCCATCGAATTATTTCTACAGTAAGATTTTTCAGTAGTCCACAGCAGTCCCTATAAGTTCAAGAACTGGTTTGCTGTTTGGACTGTGCTCTGACAACTTGCATTTGCTTGGCCAGCTAATTGTAGAAAACATAAGGTTTCTTTTTCCATTCTGGTATGGAGCAAATATAGAACATAGGCTTCTCATTTTATCCTTTGCTGTTGCAGAATAAAATCTTTCAAAGCACAGAGATGTTCAAAAAGAAGAAACTGTCTTTCATATTTCATAAACAAACAATATAAACATAGATTCACATATATGTGTACACCTTCAATTGTATCTATATAAATTTACTCATACATGTACGCCTAGGTGCATATATACTCTCTGACAGACTGAATGGTGCAGAAGCATTTTTTACAGGTTCATTTGTAAGCAATATTTTGTATTACATACAACCATGAATGCTGTTAGCAACACTTAGTATTACATTAAAGCAAGAATTTTTGTTCAGTGTAGGAGTCTCAGACTCCCACACCATGGGAGCTAATAGGATTCTTCAAAGCAGCCATAATGATGAAACTAATGCTAATTTGTTGTCTTCCTTTATTGTGCTTTCTGTTTGAATATTTTTAAATAATAATAGTAATGTCTTCCAGTTGTCATTGAATTAGATAACCAAAAGCACTTTCTATTTAAAGTCAATATGCCCAACTGTCAGCAGATACATTTGTAATTTTATTATAAACAATAATTACAGTAAATCTTATTCTACAGATCAATGATTTTTCTATAATCATATTCATACATTCATCTGGTATGCTCATAGAATTTGAATTGAGAATTGGGTGATCTAGTATCTCTACTACTCAGCAAAATGTTCTAAGTATATATATTAGTTAATCATATAAAAATCTTTAATACGAAATCTTGCATAGCAAGGGAAATGAAAAATTAATTCCTTGTTACACAATATGTAGGCGTAGTATGTTACAAATATCAAACTTACTCATCAAGTCATAGGAACCTCACTTTCCTTTCTGCTAGCCTTCTCAATTATTAATGAAATATGGCATATCTGGAGTTTAGCTGAGTCTGTTCAATGCTCTCAAAAGATGCCAGGCAACTAAAGCATTTGACAAGTGATTCTTCTCCTATACTAAGGGAAAACTAAGGGAGAGACCACTATACCGTTATGTCCAGTGGAGAGAGACATAATGAAGGTGTTATACAAGAGCTTCAATTTTAGTCCAGCCTAGCTTACTGCCTAGACAATGTAGAAAGTAGCTCTACCCCATAATGAACAAAATGAAGAACAAATGAAGATGAAGAAAATGAAGATTTTCTTTAAAATGTATTAAAAACAATTAGTCACTCAGCACAAAGATCCCTTTTACAAGTATTAGATAACCATAAATAATCATTTTGCTTTGCTGAATGCATCCTGATTAGCTCAACAGAGATGGTGCATGGTTATGCGTTTTAAACAGTTAATTTCTGTCTCATTGCTCAACTAGTAGAGGCTAATAAACATTAAAGATTCGTTGCGTGTATTTCTCCTTCCCCCACAGAACATGACTCAAAGCATTTGTCTGATTTAGTGCTATGTCTGCCTTTTTAAATGTTACTTTGTTTCTCAAATTCCAGAAGTCACATGATTTTCCAGTGCTAGTCGTTAATGTTTTTTTCATTATGGGTATTCAGACATTCAGAATCACAGACCATGTGTGGTGCATCATCACAAAGTATCCTAATTTCTGGATAGATCCAAATTTGTCTTCTTGACCTCACAGTACTCTCTCTTCTGTGTTATCTCAGACAGCATCCAAGTATCAGATGCTACATAATTAATGAAAATACTGAAACAAGAAATAAAAAATTCTCAAAGCAAGAGAGCAGCAATATTTTTATATAGAATTATTATATATTGAAAGACTCTGATGGCATTTAAATCTAAAAATCTTTCAGGTAAATGAAGTTCTGCATATATAAATAAGAGACCAAATGAAAATTCTTTCCCCCCCCTCAGGAAAAGCTTATTACCCAATTATATCCTTCCTAAGACTCATTTCTTTCCTAGGCTCAGACAGGCTAAATCTCTCTTCGTGTAAATACCAGACAGACTGAATTTTTATATGACTCTGGGGAGTGGGGAGAAAAGCCAGTGCTGCCAGTGATACAACTGCAGTGATGGGGGAAGCTCCCAGGATGCACACTGCCTTCAGATTGGTGCCTGCTTCTCGGGCTGGAGCCCAGGCAGCTGAGAAGGCGGCTGTCTGACACAGGAAGCATGACAGCAACTTTATTCCTGGGAAGAAGGAGTTAGAAAACATCCAGAATTTTAATGAATTGCTTGATTATGATCCTAAAAGGATGAGCTACTCCTTTTCCTCATAGACATGAAGTTCAAGAAGTTTTGCATTCAATCACAAAGTGGCTCAGATCACTGGAAGTGTTCTGGCTCTGCAAGCGAAGTTAGACAAGAACAGCTCAAGTGCGCTTCTGTCCTTGCTGCAGGCAGTGCCACAACCTCTCATCCTGCCTCTGGGATCTTCCCTTTCCACTAAAAGACTTTGGGCTGGAAAAATCTCAGCAAAGCTCTCACTTTTATAGCTCTTCGCCTTTGAACTCCTCGGGGAAGTTGAAGGAAGGCAGCCTCCAAAATGGCAGTGGGGAAACAAGTGAAAGGAAGGCATTCCCATTCAGAAAAACTAGACCTGAAAAACTGGTGTCCTACAGCTAAGAACTGAGGTGGATTTTCTCTACTGCTGTCTCAAAAAGAAACAGAAATTAAGCCAGTGATATGAAAAATGGCAATGACGATTCTTCAGTTTGCACACACACACTTTTTAATACTCCAAAGACCTGACCAACTCTCTCTTCCACAACACAAAGCATAATTTCCTCCATAAAGGAGCATATACCTAAAAAAGAAAATTATTAAATGCTGAATTGGTAAAGATGTGCTTACACAACATTTGCTGTAGGTAAGGTTTATGCAATTGCACATTAATGGGGTCTGTTTGTCAAATTCCGTCTGTCTTCTGTGCCTGACAGAACTGCATAGTTTGAGTCACAGTTTGATCAGAGATGGTCAAAACTAACTGACAGGGATTAATAGAAGAGGTTTGATGCTAACCAAAATACAAATGCAAGCACATTCTTTTGCAGAACTTGACAACAACATCTTTAGTATATCTGAACACCACCAGTCCAAGAAACACGCGTCAAGGTCATTCCTAAATCTTAGTTTTGTACATGTCAGCTGTTGCAAAGCCATCTGCCAAGCCAGCTGTTTCTGGAATATGTACTTATACTATATGCTTAGTCTAAGAAGACCTATTTTTTTCCCTCCTTCCTGTATATCTCAATTTATGTCTTAAGCATGATCACCGGATGCATCATATCCATTCTCTGATTATTAACATTTTTCACTGGAATTCAAATTTGGTAAGTTTAGTATTACTGAATTATTTAATAAAAATGAGCAAAAAATGTTATTTTATCAAGTCATAATAAAGTTGGAACAAGTACTGTGATGTTTTTATGACTGCGCACACACACAACATTCATCAGGATCATAATTTTGCCAAATTTAACTGCAACTATTAGATTGTTACTAGTTGTTTGTATAGTGCTATGAATTCAAATTCCTCTAGGTGCTGGTAGGTGCAATGGAGACTAAAAACCATTTCAACAGGCATTGTTGTTCATGTAAATCCTAAAGTCTGGATTCCTCTGTCTGCTCAATACAACCCCCTCTTCTGCTGACTCTAATGGTTAGATAATCCTGTTGACTGGTCAGCTGGCTTATCTGATCACAATTTAAGCCTACACAAAAGGATAGCTGGTGACACAGATGAAATAAAATTCAAGAGTTTTTAGACCGACTGTAATGACTTCTCAGAAATGCTTGGAACCTGCTTCTGTAAAAATAATGCCAGAGCAAAGAAAGAATGGCTCTAAGGCAGGTAGTATCTCTAACTATCACTAGGGAATTCTTAGAGCTCCAAGCTACTGTTCCCTGTGCTGTACTTTACTTCCTGATTTGTGATTTTCAATCCATGATTTTTCTGACAAACTCTAAATATGCAGAAACATTGTTAATGATATTATAGCAGACAATTCATTCTGGAGAGCAAACAGATATCTACTAACTCAGCATTTCAGCAATCAGACTTGAAATGAACTTCTGTCCAGATTTGTCATTTGCTATGTGGAAAACAAAGCTGTTGATGCTTAGCATCTTCAATCTGTAAAAGCATTTCTGAGTTTCCAATTATGTGTGCTTACTGAAATTCAGAAGAGAAACAGGTACAGAGTATATGATTATTATGAATTTGTTATGTAAAATAAGTGTAGTGATATAAAAACTTAAACCAAATCTTAAATTCAGAAATGAAAAATTGCAGCCAGCATTATCAACTATATTTTGCTTATTTTATTAATCTTACTGTATTCATTTACAGCGTTATCTTCACACACTTTAAAATAATGTCTTACTTGTTCGCAACCAAACGCATCACTGTCCAGTCTTTGGGAAACATCTCCGGTCGTATTAGTATCCGAAATACAGTGAAAATCTGTAGCAGGAAATCCTTTGGAAAGAAAAGAAGTAGTCTTATGCCTTTGGTGCTTTAAAAAGAGCAGTGAGCTTTAGAAATCTTTCAGTCAGAGACAAAAAAAAAAAAATCATTACAGTAATAGCAGCATAGAGATATAACCCTGAAACCTTGAACATTTATTTTCAACACAGATAAACCCTAGAATATTTTTTTTTTCATTTTTGATTCCCCACGAAAGCTTCAGTTAGCGATTGGATTCATTTTTTCTTAAAAGGAGGAAAATAATTTAATCTGCTACTTGACTGACAGCAATACATATGATAAATGTCAAAGATGCATTTGGTTTCCACCCATACACTTCCACAAATGTGATCCCAAGAACAATTTGCAAATCAAAAAAGCACTTTACAAACACCACAGTATTCTGAATACCTCCTTAATCATGTCAGGTTTTCATCACATTCAATACTTATTCTAAAAGTGGCATTATTTGGTGGGAAAGAGAAAATGTAAGGACAATTGTATCATTGGGTTTGGAAATACTGATAAAGTCAATAGCTGTGTCCAGACCCCCAAACTGTTACTGCAGCTGCTGGTCTGTATGAAGGTCACTTAACCTCTCTGCCTCTTTTGTTCAGTCTATAAAAATACTGAATGTATGCGAGCTACTTCAAATTTAGAAAGCACTGTTTACAAGCTTACTGTTATTGTCTCCTATGTCATTTCACTCACTAATAAACAACTAAATTAAGCTATTCTTCTCAGAACAAGGTTTTTCAGATTTTCCTTTGACAAATAAAACTATAAATAGAGTAATATTTCTAATGGTTGATCTTAATTGTGTATAATATTGACTACATTTTTTTAGTAAGTAAAATAGAGTTTTGATATCATGAGGAGAATGAGGCAAGTGATATAATTCACCTAACAGAACCGGTGTTGTACCTGACCTTGAAATGTTTCATACTGATTCTGCTAACGCCACTTGGAGAGACTGAGGTTGAAACAGGGATGCGATGAAGACACAACCAGAGGGTATCAAATAATTCTGAACACCAAAATATATCCTCAAGTACATTTACCAAAGTGTAGATGAGTATTACATAACAGATGTCTTTCATTAGAAAATCACTGTAAAGGGGGACGAATGCAGGCGCTGGGAAAGGCAGCTGAGATCCCAGCACCCACCCACCAGAGATTACATAAAAGAGACAACCTGTTTTCCAAGTTAGGTGCCAAAAATTTCTCTGTATTAGAGAGTATAAATGTGATTCAGTGCAGATAATGCAGTGTTTGAATGCAGGTGACAAGCTTTATAAATAAACAAGTAGCTCCATAAGCAACAGATTTATCCCAGGCTGCCTAAATATAGTTTTCCACCTTATTAAATTTCAACACTTCATCATCTCCTTTTTTTCCTTTAGGGTTTACCTCCATTCCCTGTGCAGTAACTTCTGCAGTTCTGTGCCGTAATCTCAACAATATGGCAATGCCCCAAATGCTGCTGTTTGTCACCTCACAGTAATTCCCCCATTCTTCCACACTGTCTACTGTCCAGACACAATACACGTTGCTGCTGTTACAGAGCTACAGAATGGCTGCCGACCTGAAGAGACCAAATGGTTGCTGTTGGGAAACCAAAGAATCATAGAATCACCAAGGTTGGAAAAGACCTCTAAGATCATCCAGTCCAACCATTCACCTACCACCAATATTTCCCCACTAAACCATGTCCCTTAGTGCTACATCTAAACATTTCTTGAACACCTCCAGGGATGGTGACTCAACCACTTCCAGGGGCAGCCTGTTCCAGTGTCTCAACACTCGCTCGGAGAAGAAATTCTTTTTAATATCCAACCTGAACTTCCTCTGGCACAATTCGAGGCCATTCCCTCTAGTCCTATTCCTAGTTATGCAGAAAAAGAGGCCAAGCCCTCCTCACCACAACCTCCTTCCAGGCAGTTGTAGAGAGCGATAGTCACCCCTGAGCCTCCTCTTCTCCAGACGAAACAATCCCAGTTCCCTCAGCTGTTTCTCATAAGACTTGTGCTCCAGACCCCTCACCAGCTTTGTTGCCCTACCCTGCACATGCTCCAGGGTCTTGATGTCTTTCTTCTAGTGAGGGACCCAAAACTGAACACAGTACATGAGGTGTGGCCTCACCAGAGTTGAGTACAAGGGGACAATGGCCCCCAGCTCCTGCTGACTGCGCTATTTCTTATACAAGCCATCACTGGCCTTCTCGGCTACCTGGGCACACAGCTGGTTCATGTTCAGCCAAGTGTCAGCCAACACCCCCAGGTCCATTTCCTTAACACAGTCTTCTAGCCACTCTGCTCCAAGCCTGTAGCATCATGTGGGGTTGTTGTGGCCAAAGTGCAGGACCTGGCACTTCAACCCACTGGCCTCAGTCCAGCAATCTAACCTGTCCATATCCCTCTGAAGGGCCTTCCTACTCTCAGGCAGATAGACTCTTCCTCCCAGCTTTGTGTCATCTGCAAACATACCGTGGGTGCACTCAATCCCCTCATCCACATCATCAATAAAGATATTAAAAAGGGCAGGCCCCAGTACCGACCCCTGGGGAACACCACTGAATGGTTTAAGGATCACTTAAAGCCCCACATGTGCAGAGGTGTAAACTTAGTTCCTTTGAGACCCAACAGGACAATGCCAAAGCCTGCTGAAATTCATAGGCTTGTTTAAAGTTGGAAAGAATGACAGATGGAAAGGAAGATCACATATGCTTCATTTCTTTAGGCAACCAGGTTAAGAACAGAATAAGTTTTTTATTCCAAGGAAGCGCAAAAACAAAGCAAATGTAGACACTGGTGTTACATTTTGAATCAGGAACATTAGGCTAATTTTTTCTTGCATTAACCAAAATTGTGTCATCAATTCAGTGGTATGTGATTTACTAGATATAAAATATGTATTCGAAAAGCCCAAGATTGAAGATTTTTCTATGTTACAATAAATGTGTTAAAAATATACAAACAAAATGCAGTACAATTCAAGGCTAAAATATAACGGAAAGAAAATTCCTATAATATTTAGAAAAAAACAGCTTTAGCAAGATTTGCAAGACACAACTATTAAACTTCCATTAACATAATTAATCTATACCTGACTCTCATTATTAAGTTTGTGTATATTTGGTACTACATTTCTCGAGGAATTCATTATAAGCACTAAAATAGCCAAACAATAAAATGTGAGTTGACTAGCCTAATATTTTACCAGTCATGGAACCATAGAATGGCTTAGGTTGGAAGGAACTTTAAGGATCAACTAGTTCCAACCTCTCTACCATAAGCAGGGTTGCCAACCACTAGGATGAAGCTGCCAAGGGCTCCATCCAGCCTTGAACACCTCTAGGGATGGGGCATTCACAGTTTTTCAGGGCAACCTATTCCAGTGCCTCATCACCCTCTGATTAAAGAAGTTCCTTCTATCATCTAATTTAAATCTCCTATCTTTCAGTTTAGGGCCATTCCCCCTCGCCCTATCACTATCAGATCAAGATTAATGGACTAGTATCTTTCATGTGTCAGGCCTGCTTATCAATATTCAGTGCCAAGTCCCTGATACTCAAGGACCTCCCTTCTCCGTACAGCAGTTCCACGAAGTCTTTTGATCAGCTTTACAATGCCTGGGATTTTGCATGATGCAATTGTTCATTTTTGCTTACTGGTCCAAATATATCAAAGAACACCACAAGACATAACTATGAAGTACTATTTCTAGTAAAGTGATTTTGCAACTATAGTTCAAACTGTTCATTTTGCAAGAAACTATTGTCTTTCATAGTTGAATCTACTTGCTAAACACTACACAATGATTTAGTAACAGATTTTAACATTTAAAAATGTTTTTGCTGGCACTGTAAGTAAGCTAACATTTGTGTGATAAAATATAGGCATTATTAATGCTGCATGTGCCTTTTACCTTAAGAGACAGTAAAGGGGGATTTTCGCTTTTTACATACTCCAGGCAAATAAATACCATGTCTTAATACTCCTACCTAGTGTATATAAGCTCCGGTACTATCTTCTAACACTCAAATAATACCATAATATCACAAATCAGTTTCCTGTGTGATGAAATTATGAAACTGTGATTCAGTGAGAAGCACTGCTTTCTGAAAGACCAGAAACTATTTATTCATTTAATCAACAACAATTTTTGAATTTCTTTTACATTTATCTATATACATGTAAAATCTTCCTTAAAGTAGGTCAGACTCCATACCGCATTTCTCACGATAAATCTATATTAGCATTTTAGTTTGGGACAACAGTCCACCTAATTGCTTGATCCTCTATGTCTTGGTTTGCCCTGCAGTCATCAAGTTACTTCTTATCAGGTCTTTGTACAGCATTCTAGAGATGTTTTGCAGAGTGCCAAGGTGCCTGCAAGGATGAGGGTTTGACAGCTGTCTCTGCCAGGAAAACATATCCATCCAAAGGCCAACTCATTTCCCAGATCTTTCCTTCATCACCTCTGCCTACATCAGAAGCCACTCAAATATTTGTTTTAGAGCTATCTGTCTGCTCCAGCACTCATTCTTTTAGAAGTCCCACAGTGTGTACATGAGCACAAGTGGATACATTTGCATCACAGCAGAAGAATGGTGGTAATACTGAGCTTCTTCAACAGAGATATTCCCCATGCTAACCAACCCCACAAGGCCTTTGTCCCAGTGGCCATTAGAGAACAGTGTAATACATTGCATTTGGTGTTAGGCTCTGGCACCTGTCTTACCCTGTTTGGGCTCCTTTTGCTGGAAGAAAGGGAATAGAGAGCTGGTAAAGTTCACACACAGCCCCATGAAATATTATCTTTTCCTCCATTAGATCTCTCCTATATATCTATTCTGATACATTATCTAGTGCACACCAGTAGCAGATAAAGATTAGGCCTTCTGACAGCTTTTAACCTGATAATTAAAAAACCATTCATATTAACTAAAGCCATATTGCTGTGGTCAAAGCTGCATTATGCTAACATACACTATTTTTCTCATTCACTTTCCTACTTCTCTCCTATTTATAATTTCCTCTGTTAACTTTTGTTATAAATTAGATCTGAGCTAGATCTGAGCTTTTTTGTGGCAACAAATATCCGCCTACATGGGAGCCTCTGTTATGTAAATTGCTATAAAATATATTTAAGAGAAGAAGATCATATTTTGTGGTAAGCAAAGTGAGCATATCTTTAAAATAATACTGAAATATAAACAAAAGGAATCATTTGAAATTACTGCCTTATTAAATTACATGTATCAAAAAGTGAACGAAATATAGTCTCTGGTGCTGCCAATCAGCCGTGAATCTCCTGACATCTCTTTCTTATTTTGTTTGCATATTTTTAAATATAAAATGATTTTTCCATCTTCTACTTTCTGTGGAAAATAACTGACTCTTCGGAAGAAGTGACTAAAATAAAAATAGTCATTGTGTCAATTACTTATTTAGTTTAAGAAAAAATCTTTCAGTAAACTGCCACTTATATAAACATCACTCAGATGTGTGTCATACAAAAATGTACAGATATAGGTGTCATTTTTAAATTGATGTAATTCCTTCAAACTTCATTTGGCTATATTGTGATGAACAAACTACAAATGGCCTGTAATACTTTTGGTATAGACTGTTATCAAAAAGAACTGAAGATATGCTTCAATAGGATAAACAACAACCTTCATTTCCTTCTTTACAAGTAGTTACATGAGTGAATTTTTGTTTGGAGAAGTGGTTTGATGGAGATAATTTTTGAATAGTACCACAAATGCAGTGCAAGTATGCATTTATGCAAGCACTAGATATAGTTACTTGAGAATTAGTCAAAGAAAGAAGAAATACCTTGTGAAATCAGTGCCCAATCATTCAGAATAGAGGGATGCCTATAAACAGAAGTAATCAAAGCAAAAAAAGCACAGCAGATAGCAATTCAAAGTGGGTTACACTCAGATAAGTCACTTGCAAATTCTGTGTTATATCTAATCTGCAATGTAGCTTAGAGAAGACCCAATCCAGTTTGACTGCTCATGGTGCAAAAAGAAGATTCAAAAGTGCAACAAGTTGATGCTAGTTACCACTGAAGCTTAAATTCCAAAATATGTACTCAAATAGCTACAAGAATAATAACTATGATTACTATTTCAGTCTCTAAAATCACCTCCAATAAAAATATCACAAATATTTACACTCTTAATCTTCTTTTATTCATATTGATGTCAGTTCCTAAAGAGCATGCCTTAAAGCAGTACAAAAGAAGTTCCACATTTGGCAAATAGAGCAAAGTACAGAGGTAAGCGGTAAGATTGTTTGTGATAGCCTAAGAAATATACAGTCACTTCATGATTAACAGCAGAGTCAGACGAACACATTAGCTCTCATCTTTCCCTCTTCCTGTTAGTCACATTTATGTGATATTTGATATTTCCAAGTTAGCGAAAAATCTCTTTCTTATATTATTTAAGATTCAGAAGAGGAGTGCTGCATTAATTATGATCAAACATACTGCCACTTAATCACTGGTGGAGTTGATGCTGATTTGATGAGATCGGAATGGGAATAATAAACTCTGGACTTGAACTCTTACAACCTCTATTTTGACAGCTGATGGCACTAGCTATAGCTACTTTCCATATGTCTTTGTATAATAATAGCATATGTATGTGTAGTGAATATAAATGTGCCTCAAATCAAACACCATTCAAGCAATAATTCTAGAGATTTTCACGTTCTAGAATCACAGAAGTCTGAATAAACTCAACACTGTACTTCACAGATATACCAAACATAGAAATCAAGTTTGAAACCTCCAGCAAATATAAAAATCTAACCCTAAGAATATATATCAGCTCAGAATTCAAACGTAGGGAAAATATTTTCAGTAAAAAAATGCCTACGTTCCACAACATAGATTAATAATTACCTAAGGATTAGGTAATTACCTGTGTGAAAACAGACGGTCATTTTACTATTACAGTAGTAACAGTATAAAAATGTCCCCCCAGTTTAACTTCTAGGTAGGAGGTTTTTTGCTGTTGTTTTTTAATAGGAGAAGGGGGAATAGCTTTAAACTAAGGGAGAAAGAAATTTAGGTTAGAAGTTAGGAAAAAACTCTTTATTCATACGGTAGTGAGAACTGAAACAGGTTGTCCAGAGAAGTTGTGGATGCCCCATCTCTGGAGGCATTCAAGGCAAGGCTGGATGGGGCCCTTGGCAACCTGATCTATTTCATGGGAGGCAACCCTGCCCATGGCAGAGGGGTAGGAGCTCAATGATCTTTAAGGTTGCTTCCAACCTAAGCCATTCTATGGTAGTACTTTTTCCTCATGATAGAAATAACTTTCTCAGCAATATTTTTTTCTACCTTTCAAAACTCAGCCTGATCATGCTACTACAAAGAAAAGGCACTAATGAATGGTATGCACTCTTCAGAACAGCTCTAAGCAGCTATGAGCAGTTAAGAAAATCTGGAATTGCACCGTGACTAGGCTTTCAATTTCAGAGTTTATAAATCATAGCTTCAAAAGTAACATCAAAAAATATACTATCACACTATGATAGTATGACTCTCCTGTTTGTGCCATTGCCTGAATAAGATTTATTATGTAGACCAAATGTGGTTCTATACTAGTTTCTCAGGGTTTAGCAGATTGGAAGCCTTGGTGTTATGTCAAGTTACGCAAGTAACCTTAACCTAGTCTTTTCTTTTTTCGTCTTTCTTTTTCCTCTTTAATCCATCCTCCTCTTCCAAAAAGGAATTCAAAATACTGCATCTCCATGAACTCGTTAAGTCCATCAATAAAATTGGCACAAGCTGCTCTGAAAAAGCTTTGCAGCTACTCTCTTCCATAATCAAACAGGGAAAACATTACAACATGCCAATGGACCTGCTACACAGTTAAGAAAAATAGTTATTTGAATATGCATTTCTCAAGCTGTGTGTTTGCCACTGGCATATATAACTAGATGAATAAATAAGTAAATAAATAAGAGAAATAAACAAATAACTGGATATCAGAAAGAATCAAGCAGAACTGCGTAATATTAGACTGCCATTATCTATAAAACAAGATCTGAGGTTAAGTTTATTGCTTTAAAACAATTATAAAGTCCTCCCATCCCTAGTCTATCATCTGTCACCACAGAAGCAATAGAATCCTAGCCTCATAATAAGAGTTGACCTCAGTACATATGGAAATCTGGATAAAAGTTAGATAATCTATAAAACAGATTGCATTTAAATATGTTTCACCAAAGCACAAAAATTTCTGAAAGAGAGAAATCTAAAAGACAATCTAATTAGAGAAACCATTAGATCTAATAGAGACCTGAACAAGTAGAAAAACATTTATTTTACTTACCCTCAGGTCCTCCTTTGTATTGAAGCTATCAAGAAGCTGTTGATAATGTCTGTCAGTCATTTGTCGCAAGAGTGACAGCAAACAGGAGACAAACTCCCCCTGTTTAGATATAGCCATGAAGAGAAGCATTATAGATTATAACGTCTTCTGCACTTGTGCTTAAACTGTCATATTATAAGCATTTTAATTAATTTAAAATTGTGAAGGAAATTAATGATACAATTAAAAAACATTATTCCATATTTAATGAAAATACATTAATTTAGCTAGGAACATCCTTCCAATTTAAAGAATTAATTTCCTCTCAAAGCAGTTCACTTGCTCAGCAAAATCTATTTGAAATAGTTCCAGAAGAGCTAAAGCAGTGAAAGTTTGATTTGCCATTTGTTTCTTATGTATTTATTTTTAAACAGATTATTAAGATTGCTAAAATTACAACCTCTTAATCAACTCGGTTTTGAAACAAAATAGAAATACTTTGCAGCAATTCTGGGAAGAGTCCTATTATTTTCCTTTAAGAAAGTAATAGCTGGGATTTTTTCAAAATTAAAATATCATATTTGTTCAAAAGAAAACTCATTAATAGGACTGGAAAAAAAATGAAAATGTTTTTGATAAAAAGTTTTCTTGGACTTGCTATGGAATTTCTCATTAAACCCAGCTTAACGACTGGGTGGGCACACTCGCTCCCACTGTGTTGACCTCTGGATTCACTCTACACAGCACGTCTCAAACTCTAGGAAAGGTATGCTCCAGGATGTAGCCAAGGAAGCTGTGGGCTGTTCCATGGATTTCTCCCTGCCTGTAACAGATGCACATCCTGGATGTCACCTGAACAGCATGGAATGAAGGAATATAAAAGTAGAGAACTGCTCTGATTTTCTCCAGTGAGCAATCAAACAACAAAGATATTAAGGGAAGGAATAGGTTCTCCCTCTCTTTGCCATCTGCTTCTTCTCTTTTGGACTGAGAAGAAACAGTGAATGGTATAAATATGGTCCGACTGCAGAGTGGATGAGGACAGGAAAGAGTGAAAGGTCTAGACCACATCTCAATGCCATAAAAGAGTAATTCTGGTATCATGTATGCTTGTAAAAATGGGAAATACATTTCAGCCCCCTATCCACAAGAAACAGGGAACAAGACAGGAAGGACAGATTTATATTACTTTAAAATGCTGCCTTTCACTAGTTCTTCAAGTGAAAATTTGCAACAGTTTTCCCCATCTTTCATTAAAGGCACAATGTAAGATAAAAAGAAGGAATATATCTTCACAGGAATGGCTGATCTGGCATTTACACTGGAAGGGTTAATACACTTGTGATTATACCTCATATACTTGGGGGTGTGTGAGGTGCTTGCTTTACCACACAAAATAGTGGTAAAATAATAATTATGCCTTGCTCATAGCAAGATTCTACATGGAAATAATGCTCCCACATTAATTACCTTTCTGTGAAACCACCTGTGCATAGTGAACACAGCTTTCTCAAAACAATATCCATAGTTTACATACTTAACCTTTAAGGTCTGGTCATAATCACCAAGGTTACAGCTGTTATTTTGTATATATCCCTAAGATGTTTGAAAATTTATTTCCTATCAGATTCTTTTCAGAGATCAAAACGACTTCGGTCTTTTATTATTATTTTTTTCTGTAGTTGCAATTTCATTGTATCTAGTCTGAAAATGATTTTATCATGCCATGTAATATAACTTAAGCTCAACTAAATAGACAAAATTTTTGGAGACTTTTATTCCAGTTATAAAATCTGAGACAATTCAGATTTGGCTAATTAGCCAGAGTAAGCAAAGTAAGTATGGGAGTAATCTTACCTGATTGCCAGCTTGAGTGACAAAATTTGATTATGAATCTTCCAAACACTTCCCTTCTAGCTTAAGCATTTTGAGCAATCTTTTCTAGCCACCTTCAATGTTCCCAAATTTACTTTGACTTAGTGTATGAAAAATTGCAGTCTATTATAAAAAGCTGCACTACCACAGTTGACAGATAAGCTTTAAAATTGTACCACCTTCAGCTAATTGTTAACTTACTTCTACATTTGAGCTTTTCATTCAAACTTTGGTAGCTGTACAGGCAGTTAGTATTTAAAATAACAATGAATGTTCATCTACATTTGTTGAACTCAACATGAAACCATATTTTGTTAAGATTTCTTCCAGGGCTAGTCAAAGAATAACTAGTCATGCCATATGTCAGTGGTGCACAGAAGCTAACTTCACACACAAAATCACCTTGATAACAACCATGACGATCAGATTCCATTGTCCTTAGTCAAGCCAAATCACACAGCCTCACCTAACCCTCTCTTAGGTAGAACCTTTATGTAATTTTCTGTGTCTCACTGAACAAGCATAACTATTCAAATATATGAAGCTGACAATTAAATTGCAATTCAGGTTCTCAGGTTCTGACCTTCCAAGATTTCAAATAAAAAAAACACTTGCTCTAATTGGTTTCCCCTCTGATACCTCCTTATATGCAACCTCATTTTTCTTAAGAAAACCTAAACATCGAAATCACTGACATCCTAAATGAACTTAAGTATAAGCTTCACTTTCACCTTTGCATTTAATTCAACGTTACTTAGTACAGCTTCTGTAACACTGACCCCTCCCCAGGTCTCCCCCCGAGACAAGTTTTATTTGTGCTCAGTTTGAAGCATTGCATCCATCTTGCAAGTTACTGTCCTGCTTGCTGCAAATGGAAACGGTACCAAGGTACCAAAACTATTTGAGACAAAAAAAAGAAAAAAAAGGTGCAGCCATGAAACCACACAGTCAACTTGCTGCTGAGTGATTTTACACAGCTTCCTTGTAAACTGCAAAGGAGCAGTGAGACATGGGCCTAGAAGATCACACCATGATGTGTTGACTATGTCCAGAATATATCTGATGAAACAAGTTTGATAGAGTTTTACCCTGTGTACTGACATAACACATCTCTCAAAGGCTATTTATAATATGTGCAGCTTGAAATAATGGTAACATACTGGAACAGACTCTACTGCAGTACTCTGTACTTCATCGTACTTGCTCTACAAATAGTTCCAAGAATCTGGCTCAGTGTGTTGCCATAAACCCATACTGCATGATGTTTCTACATAAATGCATATAATTGCCTTATGCTGTGCTGTGAGTCACTTCCACATTAAGTTTTCTTTCAGATGCCTGTGTTAACAATGACATGGCTTTTCTTGTGGACAAAAAGAAAAATCTGAAACTTGAAAGTAGTTTCAATCTAATTTTTTGATACTGTGAAAGAATTAGGCTGTCATGATGTTTTACAAAAACTTAACCTGAAAGCAAATGGATGTATCAGAATAAATCAATAAACACAGGACTTTGTTGGACTAGGACTTTGTTACTACAACTGCTCCTTCAGCTGAGATTTCTAGAAATGATCTGATAGAGAATCAAAGAATCTTTTGAGTTGGAAGAGACCATTAAAGGTCATTTAGTCCAACTCCTCTGCAATGAACAGGGACATCTACAGCCAGATCAGGTTGCTCAGAGCCTGATCTGGAGATTAAATTTTCTATTTTATTAAGCAATCGGGACTGTTCAGTTTGAGTAATAAAACCTATGGATATAAATTAACAAGATAACATTAATTTGTAATTCACAAGAAAAAAAAAAAGAAAAAAACCTCTTAGATGTATTGTCCTACTGAATCACAGTGATTAAAGCGTGGTGTTATCCTGTTACAGAACTTGGTCAGCTCCATAAACACTGCAAGTAACGTTTGTTCTTTGTCAGAAAAGTAAAATAAACAAAAACAGAAAAGACAGCAACACATTTCTTTCACAGGTATTAAATGCTTTCTGAAATGTTTGATCTCAGAGGGAATTTTAGTTTGAAAAGCAATTGTGTATTTGTTAACAAAAAATGTTATAATGTAAAATCAGGCAATTAATTAAATGTATAATGAGATGGCAAATCACAAGGCCTAGTAAGTTCCGTTCACACAATGTTAAGCCCTCAGTTCATACTGGGATCATGTCCCCTGCCATATTAGAACCGATTTGCCCTTCAAAAACGAACTGGGAACATTACTGAAAGCAAAGCAAATTAACACTTCATTTTGTTTCATCAATACTCATGATTAGCTTTTGTGTAAATGCCTCAATTTCAACCTTCTAATTTGCATGGCTTGTTATATCATATTAACCAAAATATCATTTGTTAATCTTCTAAATCCATCTTCCATGCTCTACTTCAAGTGATAGAAACAAAGCTCAAATGCTCAGGCCCGGAAACAACAAAATAACTTTCAACTAATAAATCTGGATTTGTACAGGCTAGCACCACATATTTTGGAGCCATTTTCAGAGCTGATTCGTCATCTAAAAAATGTATGCATTTTAGGAAGAAAACTGTTATTAGTTGATACTTTTCCACTTTCAGGAAATCAAATTTAGTGAGAGCTTCAGAAAGCTATTAAAAATGTCAACAAAAGAAACACAGTGAAATAGGTAATTCTCTGAAACAACCTAAAAAGTAACTTTTTTAAAATGACAAAATATACAAATAAATATAACTAAAAAAATTAACATTTCCACTGAAAACAAATAAAATATAAAAAGTTTTATTTGTTTTCCTCATTTACTGTTTTATACACAAAATATTACCATTGTGACATAAATACAGAATTCTCATCAATCCAGTATTTCAACCAGTTCAACCAGAAACAACTGTGTGGTATTTCACTGTAAGAAACTTACAGTCACATCTTGAAACTGAAGGCGCATAGCAGAGCCTGATGGTTGTGGTCGGCTGGTGATCTCTAGTATTGTCCTTAGCAGAATATCTAGCAGGCTGCTTACAATCACATCAATTTCTTCCAGAACAGATTTTTCCTTGAAAAATAAATAAAATATTTAAATTATAAAAACAGAAAGATGGGCAAAAGAATATATCCTTTGACATGGCTTTAGAAACAAATAATAGCTTTGTTACGAATATTTCATTTGAGAAACAAGGACTTTTCTCTAGTTAAGATATTATTTAACTCTATTGACGTTATCTTAACTGTTTTCAATTACATTGTACTGAAACACAGAGGACCATTAAGGGGATGAATTTAAAACATAAACATTCATCAAATTAGCACATTCCTATTGTCAATTGATGTTTAAAATAATATAGGTTGGTTTTTCAGTCAAGGTTATAATAGGTAATGCCCATGTATTTTCTGAGGAAATTGGCAAGTGAGGCTTAAAGTCCAAAAAGTAGAATTAGGTTTTCACACTTTTAAACTACCACCAGAAACAAACAGACGGTGCTCAACCTTCAAGACCTGCTTCAGCAGTAAGGACCAGCTACACTGCTTTCTGTCAGCTGAACAACACAAATAAATCAGTCATTTATGTAAGACTACAACTTGTACACAACAGCAGTGCAAAGGAGCCGAAGTGTTCATCACCAAAAGAGACCATGAATATCTTAATTAGACACAAGAAAACACTTGATGAAGTCAAGTTTCCTTTCTAAATCAGATGGAAATATGTTTTCCCTGCTTCAGCAATATTTTCTGTCTCCAAGGCAGCAGACAACACCATCTTCCTCTAAGCCATTTTATCCACCAGCTAAGATGATATTTCTTTGCTGAAATAAACACTTCATAATCAAATGCACACAGCCAAACTAAAACTCAGCTGACAAACAGAATCATTCAACTCCACTGGCATCAAAGTGTAGGAGTGAGATCTTTATTTTTTCCTCCTACACACCCTAAGCATATGATTTGTAACAAAATTCTTGTTTGAACTCAAGATGAAACAAATGTCACGGCCATGTTCTCTGTCATTTCATATAGTGTCAAACTACTTCTAACTCTGCTAGTTAGGAAAGCAGGCAGTATTCAGTGTGTTGAGGAACTGCTGTGCCAAGATGTGAGGATTCACGTACAAACTACTGTTAGAATGGCCAACAGAAAAAAGAACAGTTTTCAACAATGTCTCCCTATAAATTCACTTGTTCCATCAACCTCTGATATTCTGGATCACTACTGAAGGAATGAAGCTCTAAACTGATCCACTAAAATCTTACAGCACTCATCAAGTTGTTACAACTCTAAGTGACTCAAAGACTGCTGAAAATAATATCTGAATGTCCTGCACACTGGAGAGAGTTTTATGCAGACATCAAATTCAGGTTGTACACATCTCTGGAATTCATGACAAAGAGCTTGGTGACTTCATTTGAAGGTTCTCCTGAAGTTAAGACCAGACATACAAGCTTTTCTCCAAGCCCAAAACCACAGCAATGCTTTATTATCTATCCCTTTCTCTTGTAAAGAGGTACTAATACTAATAACAAGAGCAGTTGCAGTAAGAATGTTGTGGTGCCAAAGTTGCATGTCACATCTACATCAAATCAATGTCTGTACAACTTTAATTACTAACAGTAGTTCAAAATGAAGAAACAAACACAACAGTTCAACAGTGCATTACAGTGTAAGGTATGCTGACCCTGATTTGTATGTAGTGCACCACATACAAGCAATGCATGTTTCTTGTTACCTTAGTTGCCTGTCAGAACTTCACCATCATCTTGATGATGTTTGCAATATACCTACCTAAGCTAGCTCTTACATGCAGCTTTCACAGATGAATTTGCAAAGACAAACATTAGAAGCAGGCCACAAAATTTACCAACTAATCCCCAGCTTCAACACTTCCTGCAATATCCTTATCAGTTCCTTCCCTATATCATCTTCATGTCTTCTATGATTAAATAACTCACAATATAATATACCTCTAAAAGAAAGTGGATGTTTTTTTGATGTTTTTTTTCTGTCCAACACAACATTCAGTAAGTGTCAAGGCTTGGAGGAAAATAATGCACTACAATTAAAATATTTTTGCATAAGAAAAAAAAGGTGCTTGAGAAATCAAATTACATATTCATGTAGAATATTACACAGAGAATTCTTTAAAATGTTCTTGGTCAAGGTCCCGCTTGAGTCATTACTGCGTGCCATTTAAAAAACTTCAATAACTTATGGATGTAACATGGTGTTTACTTACTGAGCTGTTCTTCTTGATGAGACAAAATATGTTGCTAAGGATACGTGCACACATTATAAGGTCCTTCTGTTCTTGTAAATGCATGTGGAGATGATGTAAAACTACTGGAAGAAGAATATATCGTGAATCTGAAATAAATGAAAATGCCTGTGAGTAGGACCTTCTTATAGAATCATTTCAGTTTAATACAGGCATGCAAATAAGTCCTGAACACCGTTCAGAACTGTGTTTCTGAAAACCAAAAGCACTTACATACATGCTTGAAACAACATTTTGGTTAAGCAGAAGCCTTTAATTAATAATTTCATATAAACTAAAAGTAAGTATTTAAAGAATGAATAATATGCTGAAAGGCAGTAAATTGTACCATGGATGGAGACAAACACTACTGAGCAAAATATATACAACAGAAATAATGTATTTATTGAATGATCATTTAAAAACAAACAAACAAAAATCGCAGCATAATAATACTTTATTCAAAGCAATGTGGAATTATGTTCTAGTGTTTCCTGCTATGTGACAGGATCCCTTTGCATGCCAAAGTCACAACAGACTTTATCCTGGAGCTATGTTATTCTGCAAATGAGTTTTGATTTTCAGACCAGCAGTACTTTCAGATTTCTTTGACGATGTTTCCTTTCCCAGTTTCCTCACTCCTACTGCATATAAGCAATTTAGAGTACTGGAGTCTACATTGAGTAATTTGCTTTTCCCGTATTTCATTTTCTAAACACAGCTCCTTGGTGCTATTTTTAGTCCTGAATTCTGTCAAAGTGATGAAAGAACTTCAAAAACACTACTTTTTTTCCTTCTTCTTCTTACAATTGAACGATGTTAAATGAGAAGAGTTCTAACACTTAAACTTGTTATAACATAAAACACCTGTCTACAACTTGATAAAAAAAGGGTGTTACCTGTTTTCATGTTTTCTTTTTAGGTGTTTTCATTAATTGAGAAATGATGCTCTCTAGAAATATACTTGAATGATTGCCTGTACTAAAACATTAAAGATGATTACCTATCTGTCGATACATATATATACTTTTGTTTTTTTAACAGAATTATTTACTAAGAATTGAATTCCTAAAAATCTAGCAAGAAAACTTCCCCTTCAAAATCATTTTTCCAACTAGGTATCATTCCTGGTATTTATACAAGCATTACCATGTTGCATGTAGTCAATGGTAAGATGAAGGATTTAGTGTGTAAAGCTGCCTGTGACTCTATGGCAAATACTCTTCTGGGAGGCAAGAGATACAAAGCTCCATCATAGAACTACAGAAACTTTTGAATTGTAAGGGACCCTTAAAGGTCATCCAGTCCAACAGGGACACCTACAGCTAGATCAGGCTGCTCAGAGCCCCCTCCGGCCTGACTTCGAATGTCTCCAAGTTTGGGGCATCTACCACCTCTCTCGGCAACCTGGTCCAGTGCCTCAACATTGTTACTGTAAAAAAGTTATTCCTTATACCCATGTCACAGCTTGGCCTGGTTCGGCCTAGTGACAAGGGGGCGAAGGGACCCACAGACCCACACCTTGGGTAAAAAGAGCTGGGAGGGAAGGGAAAAAGTAGGGAGATGGGACTAGATGAGGAAAACAGTGGCAATGAGCTAAGGGAAAAATCTTAGTTTACTAAATATAATAGTGGAATGTGAGATAATACAATATAATACAATATGTTTGGAATTGAAGCTAATAAATCAAATAAAATGAGAGAGAGAGAGAGAGTTTCTGAAACCAAGGTCTTTACTCTAATGCTGTAGGCAAAGCAGTCAGAGAGCAAAAAGAGCAAAAAGGGCAGTCTCCCGGTCAATTTTATCTTTCCCTCCAAACAGAAAATGGAAACAAAAAAATGATGTCTTCTGGGAGTTGTAGTTCATTCAGCTCTTCTGAGATCAGAAAACTGGAACTACTGACAATCCATGGAACTGCAGCATTAACCCTTTAACTCCCAGTGCACTGCATGATGTTCTGATGTGGAATACTGATGGAAAACCATAAAACCATGACAACATGATCTAAATCTCCCCCTTTTACATTGAAATCATTTCCCCTTGACCTATTACAATAGACCCTGCTAAAGAATCTGTTCCCCTTCCTTCTTATATTGAAAAGCTGCTATCAGTTCATCTCAGAGCCTTCTCTTCTCCAGGCTGAACAGCCCCAGCACTCTCAGCCTGCCCTCAAAATACAGGTGTTCCATCCCTTGGATCATTTTTGTGGCCCTCCTCTGAACGCACTCCAACAGGTCTCTCCTGTACTGAGGACTCCATATCTGGACACAGTAATCCAGGTGAGGCCTCATCAGCTCAGAGTAGAGGGGCAGGATCACCTCCCTCGACCAGCTTCTTTCAATGCAGCCCAGGATACAGTTGGCATTCTGGGATGTGAGGGCACATTGCTGGCTCATGTCCAGCTTGCCATCCAGCAGAAACCCCAAGTTCTTTTGGGCAGCGCTGCACTCAATCATTCATCACCCAGCTTGAATTGGTAGTGGGGCTTGCCTCGATCCAGGTGCAAGACCTTACACTTACCTTTGTTGAACCTCATGAACCTCCTGGGCCAACTGCTGAAGCCTGTCTAGGTCTCTCTGGTTGGCATCCTCTCCTCTGGGCATGTCGACTGCACCTCACAACTTGGTGTCATCCACAAACTTGCTGAGGGTGCACTCGACCCCACTGTCAGTGTCACTGATGAAGATGTTAAAGATTACCAGCCCCAGCACTGACCTCTGAGGAACACCACTCGTCACTGATCTCCAACTGGACATTGAGTCATAGACCACCACCTCTCTGGGTTCGATCCGGCAGCCAGTTCTTCGTCCATCAAACAGTCCACTCATCAAATCCATATCTTTTCAATGTGGAGAGAAGGATGTTGTGGGGTACCATGTGTCTGGCCTTACTGAAGTCCAGACAGACGACATCAGTGGCTCTTCCCTTGTCCACTGACAGAGTAATGCCATCATAAAAAGTGTCAAGGTTGGTCAGGCAGGACCTGCTCTTGGTGAAGCCGTGTTGGCTATCCCACATCTCCTCCCTCTCTTCCATATGCCTTAGCTCCCAGGACTTCTCCATGATTTTCACTGGCACTGATGTGAGGCTAACAAGTCAGTAGTTCCCTTTACACCCTTCTTAAAAATGGGTGCAATACTGCCATTTTTCCAGTCACCAGGGACTTCACCTGATTGCCATGACTTTTCAAATGTCATAAAAAGTGGCTTGATGACTATGTCAGCCAGTTTCCTCAGGACTCTGGGATGCATCTCATCGGGACCCATAGACTTATGGATGTTCAGGTTCCTCAGGTGGTCGCGAACCTAATCTTCTCTTACAACAGGAGGGGCATCACTCCCCGAGCTCCCACCTTCCAAACCATCTACTCGAGGGATGCATGTAGAGCAGTCTCTACTGAAGACTGAGGCAAAAAAGTTGTTGAATAACTCAGCCTTCTCCTTGTCCTTTTTACTTCTTTGCACTCCTTGCCAAGTCCAGTTCCAGCTGGGCCGTGGCCCTCCTGACCGCATCCCTACACAGCCTAGCAGCATCTCTGTAGTCCTCCCAAGTTACCTTTCCCTGCTTCCACTGTTTGTAAATTTTCTTCTTCCTCTCTAGTTTGACCAGCATGTCCCGGTTCAGCCATGCCTGTCTCTTGCCTTCCATTCCTGACTTCCTGCACCTGGGGACAGAGCACTCTTGTGCCCTAAGGAAAGCTTCCTTAGAGATCTGCCAGCTCTGCTCTGCCTCTTTGTCCTTGAGGATAGATTCCCAGAGGTTTTATTAACTAACTCCCCAAAGAGCTGGAAGTTGGCTTTCCTAAAATTAGGCTTCCTGATTTTACTCTTCACCTGTCTGATATCCCTCAAGAGTGTGAACTCCATCATAGCATGGTCACTACAGCCCAGGCAGCCTCCAATCCTAATGTCACCCATCTGTCCACTCACGTTGATAAGCAAGAGGTCCAGCATTGAATCCCCCCCCTCCCTTGGTGGGGCTGTCTATTACCTGGCTCAGGACGTTATCCTCAATACATTCCAGGAGCTTCTTGGATTGCCTACAGCTTGCTTTGCTACTTTTCCAGCAGATATCAGGGTGGCTGAAGTCCCCCAACAGGACAAGAGTCTGCAATTGTGACATCTCCTCTAGCTGGAGGAAGAAGGCCTCATCAACAGGCTCTGCTTGATCAGGTGGCCTGTAGTTAGACCTAATCACAAGGCTCCCTTTGTTGCCTTGCTCTCATGACCATTCTTCGGGGACAACTCCTCACACTCTATTCCTTCCCTGATGTAGAGGGCAACACCTCCTCCCCTCCTTCATTGCCTGTCCCTTCTGAAAAAACTTATAGCCATCAATAGTTACATTCCAGTGGTGGGAATCATCCCACCAGGTTTCAGTGAGGGTAACTACATCACGGTTTTCCAGTAGCACTGTGGCCAGGCTGACAAAGCATTGTACCCAGTCTTCCACTCCCAGGCCAATACACAGGTCGTTATTCAATTACACAAGTGACACAGAGCAGTTACAGCACTTTTTAACCCATTACTTCTGTGAGTCTTACTCTGCAGACCATGGGTCCTCTGACGACAGCAGGCTCTCTCTTGCAGCTACAACTCAAATCTGTTATCCTAGAAGGTCAGAAGAAAAAAATAGCAATCCTGTACCCAGGTATTTCCTCGTGATATCCTCCAGGCAGCATCCGGATGAGCACATGAAGGATTTAGTGCCTTATTTTCTGAGGTGCCCATTATGCTTCCATATAAACATGGTATTATCATCTCTACTTAAAAGATGAGAGAAACTAGGCATGGTAACACCTAACAGGTAAATAATCATCTTCCATACCATATGGCCTGAAGTGTCTTGGGCATAACAATATTCTCATTGAACATTTGAAGTACCACACTTTTGCAAAAGCTCCCTAAAATGATCAGGAACTTTGTTTCACGAAGGCCAAGTGGATTAGCAAAAAGCAAGCTACAATGACTTGTAACTATAGATGAGAAGTAGCAGTACCACTTACTGAATTAACTACCACATATAACAGAGCTTTAGAAGAATTCCTTGGAATCTCATAATCTAAATATCTGTCTTGATCTGTTTAGAAGAGAGATCTAGTGGTGTTACAGAAGAGGATAGCTAACATCTTCATCACTGCTCAGGCCAAACCAAGGACTATGTGAAAAAGTTTTGAGAACATAGTATATACCATCTGTCTTAGGTTACTCTTTTTTCTTAAAAACTTCCAGCTGCAATGTCAGCCACCATGTACAGTAAAATTAATGAGCACAAGGAACGGTGCAATAATAAGAACTCCTAGCAATCAGTCACTGTCTTAATTTTTCCTCTGTGCAGAAAGCCAAATTAGCTGACTGTTTAAAATGCTAATACTTGTCCTTCACAAATATTATGTAGAAAGAGAAAAAAAAAATCATGATATTAAGCTTCTCAAGTACATGCCTACATGATTAGAAAGAGATACCACTCTGGACAATCTGTGTGACTTTCCCACGCAAGCTAGGTTAACATTAAACATTTAACTCGTGGCACAGTTCTTCCCCTTGATTTTCATTTAGTAGAAAAACACTTGCACAGACATACAAAAAAATTCAGCACTCTAGTGTGTTTTAGAGATTAAACTCAGGAGGATGATATTCATTTCAAAGACTACATCTGAAAGGATGGACAAAACTTCAGCTTGCCAGGAAAAAGAACTAGTGTAATTGAGCATCTTAAATAAATAAACAGCACGAAGCACTTGAACAGTGAAAAGCAAGGAAGCTGTTCTTAGTTTTATTTGAACTTATTCAATTTATGCAATCATTGGACTCAAAGTAAATAGGAGAAGAAAATGATTAAGTCAAACAAACAATTATCATCTCATTTCCGAAAGCAAACACATATGCCAGCCCCTCAACCGCACAGACATGACACTGTTTTCAGAACAGTCATGAACTGTTTCCAGAATTGCCTGTAGTGCTGAAGAAAAACATGGGCATGGCTGAAAAACTTCTCCCTTGCTCCTCCAAAAAGAGCCACAGACGCAAAGATTTATTTGAAAAACTTTTGCAAAATAATTTCTGCTATCCACTGTAAAGATACTAATACAGACTGAATTTCTGAATAAAATATACATGAACACATACATTTCCCCCAACAGTTCTGTAAGCAAGTATGGAAGAGCATACACAAACTTCTAAAGAAACAGCATATTGCGGGGGAAGGCAAATTAAGAAATACTAGTTAGTCTGAAAAAGAATCCTGGAGTACTTGAAAGCAGTATAAAACCTTTACATTTTGAAAAAAAAAGAGTAAATTTTTTAAAATGCATGTTATTGTTAGCTTGCAATGAACACTATGGATACAATGAATAAAATGAATGAGAGTTACAACTCTTATTAAAAAGAAACTTTGAGCCTTTTGAAAAATCAGTGGAATCAGTGGGAAAACATAATAGCTTCCAAGACTCAACATCTTTATCAGTTAATGGTATGTTTCCCTTCTCTTGCCAACATTTCTTTTTCATTCCAATACATAGTATAATACCTAACAATATCCACTCAATTAGGTATTTCAAATATATTAAATTATTATCACTGATTGTGTCTAAATATCCATCTCTGAAAGGCTTTAAAAACATATTGTTTCCTACACATACACTGTCTTGTGATACACAAGATGCAATTCAAAGATAAAGTCATTCACAAGGAGAAACTAAAGGAGGCAGTCAGTCTCAGAAAGAAAACAAATAGGTATTTGTCAGTTTTCTAATCTATAGGTAGTGAATTTCAGTGAAAAATAAAGAAAATAAAAAGGCAAGTAAGAAATATATTTTAGAGAAATACATAAAACTTTACATATGAGCAAAATTAAATAAAACTAAGACATTAAGTCTTTGAAATATCACCACAGGACGTTTCCTAGCTTTATAATTTTTGGCACATACAATATTTATTGTGTAAATGGTCAGAAAATTGAACATCTCCTCTGTTAATTTTGAACAGTTTGCCGCACTAATTCCCACCTAGCAACTCTCATATAGAGATTCAAATCCTCATCGTTTAGGAAGACACATTTTTATTTTGCCTTGTAAGAGTATCCACCATGTGATAAAGCACTGCAATGGATATTATGACTGGGTTAAGATACAGACATCCCTTTTTGGAGATAGGATTTTACTTTTTAAGGACTTTACTAACATAATCTCTTTTCAGATAACTGAAGTATTTGATCCACACTGATTCGAATAAAATTCATTCTCTCTCAAATAAAAGAACTACATGTTCCACTTACACATTTCACATTTTCCTAGCTATTAAATCCAAAGGCTCAAAGCAACACCTTTGGATGCAAGGAAACAAAATTTTTGGTGTTCTGCTCTTTGCTGTTTAACTATGTCAGGAAGGATATAGTTCAAGATGCGTTTCTCTTCTGCAGGCCTTAACTCTTTCCCAAGCAAGCTATAATAATATCTAATGCATAAAGGACAAGAAACAAGAACAGAAGACTATTGATGAATTGGAAATGACAAACGTAGAAGATCTTAGGTACAGGGATATATGCAGGTCATCAATTTGGCCACTCTGCAAGTTGCAATAGGGATGCACCAAAAGGGTTAAAACCAAAATACTAGTAGGCTGGAAGAAAGAATAAGAGGCACAAATAAAACTGCTTATCTTTATCAGCAGGAAAACCAACATTCATTTCTTTTCAGACATCCAATGTAATGTACTACATAGACCCAATAGTAAGTATGGAAAAATGAACGTAAAGTAAGGACTTAAAACCTGCTAAGTTCTCACAGGAGCCAGACAGATAACTGCATTTGATTTCTTTTAACATCTCTGTAGTTGTTATCAACAGGAAGACTGACTTTCATATTTATATTTTAAAGAGAGAAAACATTAGAGAGAAAGTGTCCAAGACACTGATCTTCACAAGACCCTTCAACACAATGATGACTGAAATTGTACTGTAAAGCACTGCCTAAGCTTCCTGTCATGGACCCTAGATGCTTACATTACTGCCTGATATTCTTCACATCAGCTTCCCTGCAGTTTAAGAAAATGTATATTCTATTTGTGTATGACTCACACTTCACGTACATTTTAACATGCAGCATTCATAGTCTCTATAGCTGAAACCAATTCAGATGACTTCTTAAGAGTGAAACTGAATTTGAATGAAAAACTTTCATAAAAGGAAGCTACAAAAACATTTTTTGTATGTCTGAAACTAGATTTGCAGTTTCAAGAAAGTCACCGACTCCCTTACGTGGCATTAAATAACTCTCTTTAACAACATTCATTCACGAGGATCATCTGGTTAGGCTGACCTAACAAAGATAATGGGAAGAAAATGGAAAAGAATGCTACTTGACTCTGAACGAGTGCAAAATGTAAGTTAGAGCATCCGTAAGGTTCCTTCATGAATTACATAATCAATGATCCAGACTATCAGAGGTCTGATCAAGCAGCTGCAGGGAAAGCTAACTGTTCTGGAAGAGACTTCTGTGGAGGCTCAAACAGGAAAAGAGAAAGCTGTTTTGCAACCAGAAGGAAGCAAAGTAGACAGGATCCAATACTTCTCACCCACTTCTCTGAGCTCAAACTTTTAAAGTACAATCACTAAAACCACACTTAAAAAAAAAAAAATTCTAGGATCTCTTCCTTTATTTTGCAGCATGTCAAAATATTTATGCATACCCCAGGAGTTTTGCAGAGTCTTCATCACTGTAGTTGTTCTATCGTGACTGATTAAGACGGCAAAAGCTGATGTTTCTACTGAACTCTATCAGCCAGTAACCAAAAGGCTCTCAAGAGAGCTTCTGGTTAGTAAATTAACACTTACTAAAATTTTTTAAATCTCTCCTATTTTAAATTGCTTAGTACAAAATTACTTCCTCTCAAAATTCATACTTGGTCATTAGTGGGTTTTACTTAGAACTGAAAAAAAAAGAACTGTGGGGTCATCACCACACAGAACCTTTTTCTTCCACACAGCAAATAACCGTACTCTTTTCTATTATATATATTGAGTATCACTTGCATCTGTGTAGGTTTTTTATGTTATATTAAGAAAACAGAGGATCAAAACTGCTGAACTGGCAAGACAAATAAAACTTAATGGATAAATGAGAATCTGCTTGCTGAATTGCCCCCAAAGGAGAAAAAAAGAAAAATACATTACATTTGTAGAACTTTTTCCCTTTATAATACTTTAAAAGTATAGTGAGAACTTATTTCAGACATATAACCAGCAGTAGTTTAAGAAAAAACTGTACTTTATTTGTCTCCAAAAATCCAACCTCTAACTGACTGTATTCTTGTTAATGAGCAGCTTTTACAGAACAGCACTTGAAGAAACATCACTTAGGAAATGCAGTTATGAGGGGCATTATTCCCTTCAGTACTTGCTGACCTGTGTAACAAGCATACAACTGAAGTTTCTTAACTACAGGTAGCCCCGGGCAACCTTACCTGGGTTGGTGTACAGGTGACTCTCTACAGTTTTCCCAATACTCTGAAGTTTAACAGCTTGAAGGGATTCATCCCCCTGCATAACTGTTGGCAAACTGCCCAGAGCATCATGAACCAAATTTGCCACTTCTCTTACATCAAACAGCTTCAAAAGTTCAGAATACACAGATGGGAATGAGCTGAGAAACACAGCCTAGAGGAAAAGGGAAAAAACTGGACAGTCAGGTATTGCAGTATAGTTTTGATATTTACAGAGTTTAAATAACTATAGTGATTTAAGTACCTGTAGAAAAATTCCTGTTTTTACATTTCAAAGGCAGTCAATAGCTTTAAAATTGGCTAGACTTTTCAGAAGAAATATCCTCAAGTTCATTAACGTGCTAATAATTGTGACTACTTCCCTTAAATATTATCACATGGCCATACATTTCCTTCACGAACAAGTAAAAAGCTCAACTTAGAATAAAAATATTTATTATTTACAGTTACCTCATGATCTATGAGCATTGCATGCGTGTAAATTTTTGAAATGATAGCGTAAGCCAGCTGATACCAGAACAAAAAGATTGGAGAGAGAATTGTTTGGCTTTACAATACAGAATTTAACAGCCTCCATATCTTTCATTTTTCAAATAATGAAAAGTTTTATTTTGGAGTGAGACAGCACTGGCAGAAGTGGTTCCCTTCAACAATCTTAAAATAGGGTTAGAAATCTTTCAGTGAGAATAATGAATGTGGAAACACTGAAAAAAGGAAAGAGGACAACGCTAGAGAAAGGAAACTAGAACTTACATTCCCTCCTTCCTCTCCAATTCCTGCCAATGGAGAAAAGCTATTTATATAATTCAGATCTTCTTGACGCTGGTGTAACAACAGACGATATTCAAGGTTAAAGATAGTAAGGAATAATTCCAAATATGTTTATATCATTTTGCTGTACACATTTCACTCCAGCTGCATATGCGATATGAGATGGAAGAACCACCTCTCCACCCGGTTCTCTCTGATTTTACTGTCTTCTTGGAAGAACAGACCTTAAACACTCACAGTTACAGTAGCAGGGGAAGAAGACTAAGAGGTATGTCCACAAGCTGTGGACATGGCTAAATCTACCATACTTAATGCAGAGAACTGTCTCCTGTGTGTTTTGCCTTTGCCCTTTAGCACTAGTCAATTTTAGTGGTCTCACCTGAAATAAAAATATACCAGCTGAGTACTAAAAGGTACCATTCATCAAGATTTATATTTTTCTGTAATGAATAAAAACTCTGACAGTCTTTTGTTTAGTTCAAACCCTTAAACTCGAAAGTGGTTAAACAAAGCTGTTAAGTGCTCAAAACAGAAATCCCTTTATGTGTACCCAGCAATTCTGAAATATCATTTTAATCTCTGGCACTGTCAAAAACATAATATGAATTGCTTATAAGTCAAAATTAAATATTTGATTTAGGGTTATCTTCGTCATGCATATTCTGAAGCTGCTGGCATGAAAATTTCACACTACAGGACAAAGGTATGAGCATAACTGATACGTCATTTTGCTGTAACAAAAATCATTTTCTTTTCCAAGCACATAGGTAAGAACACGTACAGATTTTTTTAATACTGCATATGGAAACTAGCCATTAACAAGGCACCCTCACAAACTTACTTGCAGTTGGCACAAAGCACTAGCTCCTTTGCTCTCTTGGGAAAGGAAGAAGCGTACTGACATCAGAAGTTCTTGAATACAACAGCGAAATTCTTCCTCATTTTGTCCACCAGTAGCAATTGAGAATAATCTTCGAGACTGAACTATATATTTAAAGATATATTCCTGTGCCTAAAATGTCAAAATCAGAAATAACTCATAAACATAAACCAACTCATCTATAAAAAGAACAAATGTTATGCTTATATAACTTCAACAATGACAAGGGTCTGAAACAGGATACTATGCTATTTAATTTTGGCAAACCTCTTATTTGTTTTTACTTCTAATGAAACACTAACATTTGAAAAACACATACTCAGAAACACTCTTCTTTTGCCTTTTATAACCTCTATAAACTACTAATTTGTTTTAAAAAAGTAACACTGCAAAATCTCAACACTCCCCTCTGGAAGACGTCCCTGCTTGTCTGTGGCTACAAAAATATGTAGCGCTTAAAATGCAAGGCCAACAGAAGAAACTTTCAAGCTGCTCTGGGATTTCCTTGGCCTGTTAAATGTTAAAGAATGTTTTCCTGTCAACTGTTAACCAGATCATGCAAAAAAATAAGCTTAGTCCCAAATAGAATTACTCTACTGTACAATTCAGCCTGTCTCCGCACTATGGTCTATTGATGTACAAAACAGGACGAGAGCAACCAAATCACCATTTTAAGTAGAATTCCTTGTTCTCTGAGTTGAATCATTAAGTCAGAATTCTTGCCTGCCATTTAGATTCAGTTATGTGACAGATGTTAATACTACCAACGCAATCTATATACGATTTCTTAGATCCGACTCCTACTTATATATATTCTCATTCAGTAAGGAAGACAGAGCTCCAGAGTCTAGGGGTAGCAAGTTTCACTGACCAATTTATTGACAAAAAAAAAAAAAACCTGCACTCAAAAAGCCTGCAACTCCCTAGATTTAATACTACAGTCTCGTTATTTACACATACTGTGCTCCTTTTACTGAGTTAAATCTGCTGGTACCATATAATCACCTTCAAAGATTTCTCTTACCTTTAGTACTTCTTGTATGTGCTCATGCAAGTCCACTTCGGTGACTCTATCAATATGCCACTTCAGTACTTTTATCAGATCTCTAGAATACCACATCAGAAAGTACTATAACACACTGGTTGAAGAAGAGTTAACTGCACTTAAAATGCAAATTAATCTTTCATAAAAGACTGAAAACACTGAAAAAATAAAAAACACATGACAAAATTCTGCTGAGCACTACAAGCCCAATATTACAGTTAATTTCAGACTGTTGATAGACCTATTAGGCCTCTAATGAACAGGAAATAATTGTCAACATTACATACATAGTAGAATTATTTTGACAGGGGTACATGATCTCAGTTGAGCTATAAGAGACTCTGCCAGCATGGACTACCCCTGCTATTCCATCAATTGTTGGGCAGCCTCAGTAAACTGTATTTGTTCTAATGAAAGTCTAGTTACAAAATAAATACAGAGAACAGCACAGTAAGTGAAACTTATTAGTGCACTGCAATACATGGTGAACACAGTTGTAACCGAATGGTGTTAAAGCTCCTACACTTTTCAAAGTCACTTAAATAAAGAAAGCCACTGAAGAGACAAAATTAAGCCAAGAAAAGAGTCTTAGCAAGTAGCCTTTCTGGTAACTCAAAAATTTGACTATTCATATAAGCATTGCATTTTTTTCCTACTGTTACTGCATACAGATAACTTTCAGTATTCAAATCAGTTAGAAAAAGTACAGACTTCACCTGTATGCAAGTGCTCCTGCAAAGTGACTTTCAATGTAAGTGTCCATTACTGGCTTAAAGTGGTGAAATTTGCTGTCCTGCAGCAGATTTATTATGTGAACCTAAACATGAGGGGAAAAAAATTAAAAACTTTTTTTTCCATTTTTTTACTTAGTTCTTAAATGGTGTTAAGCATTATCACAAAATGAAACTTACCAAACAATCAAATACTTTTGATCCATATTTTTGAGAGTTTTCGTCTAAAATTCCAAATAAAGTGTCCAGTGTATCTTGAAGAAACTGATTGAAGAATAAGAGGCAATTTGTCATTAAATACGTATTTTTGAGACACACAAATAAGTACACTTGTGACAGACAATTATTTCCCTCATGTTATCTAAAAGCAAAACAAAGGAAGGAAAGAAATAGTGATATATACCTTTACTATTTCTGAACCATCAATTTCTTTTAATTTTGAGAGGCAACCTGCAATTTTGTCTGGATGGGTTCTCCATTTCAGAAGATCAAGCATATCTCCTGCCAAAACAAATTGCAAGATTAAAGCCGGAACCAAAGCAGTGTTTCAGATTATATATTCTACTATTGCAGACCACTCAGCAAAATTCAGATTCAATAAAACAAAAGAAAACATCTCAAGATTTTCTATAATATATAATCAATCTCAAACCAACAACTTTCCATTCTATTCCCTAATTGCTTCACTGATAGAAACATAAGAACTTGGTATTGGGTCACTAAAATCAATCTCCTGTGGCAAATATATCATGCAGTTTTGCTCAGAAATTTGTCAATTGCCAGCTTAACAAAAGCAATTATCTTGCTGTGTCTCATCCCATTTAAGAATGCCTTCCAGAGTTATACTCTGACAGCTAGAAACAGTCTCTTAATTATTTTGTATGTACTGTTTGCTTGTATTTTAAAATACTCATCTTCCTATGCCTTTTGAAGAACAAACATACTGCCTCTAAGAACCCTTTTCATTAATAAACAAGACAATTTCTACTGGAAAATAAACTCTTCTGAGCTAAACACACTTCAGCGTCTTTGTGCTTACTCTAGTTTTAATCTATCCTCCTTTAGCCTTCTTGACCAAACTAGTATACAACACTACAACAGATGAGGTCCCATCACTGTTTTCTTTATCATCATTAACAGGTTTAAATATCTGCTGTGAACACCTGACATATGCACTGTAGAATTTTCATTTTTTGAGATATATCATATTGGTTACACAAATAGCTCGTTCTTCTTTTTAATACTGTCCATCTCCCTGGCTACAGCAGAATCCTCAAGAATCTCCACGTGATCCTGACTTTCATACCACTAGATTTCATGTAAGTTCTATTCTAACTAATTATTTAAATGTAAGTTGCCTTGCTGTGCCTACATCGTATTTTGGTTTTATTCCCCTCAACTGATGAGCCCTTTCATTTGCCTATTAGAAGCAAGCGTCATTAACAGGCTCTCTGCAGTCTCAGGTTTTAGCAAAGAATCTCCCACTAACAACCCCTTCCACCTCCACACAAATAAGAGGAGTCAATCCCAGGCCAAATCCTTCAGATCTGGTATTATTTACCTTCTGTTCAGGAAGGAAATTCCTTCCTTTACAGTGCAACCTGCTCTTTCCCTTTTAGCCTGTTATTTAACAGTTTTTAAATTCTTATTCTAATCAGTATTGCTTCTATTTCCCATGTGGTGTGTTACTGAAGTCCAGATGGTTTTGATCCGCTATGTTTCTTCTGAGTAACGACAACAAAAAAAAACTTAGTAAGAAAGCTTAAGAAGTTTATTCTGGCATGAAATGTCTTTTTACAAACTTATCTTAAGTTTTATACCATATTCGATTTAGCTACATGTCCATTTTTTCATCCATGAATTCTTGTAAACACTTTCATAAAATTCATCAGAGGGTGATGGCCCAGATAATGTTGTCTGCTCTGCCACCTATCTTAAGCAGAGGTACCATATTTATTTTTCTTAAATCATGTTATTGCTTTCAGCTTCAGAAATAGAGTAAAAGAAATACCAGCTTGCTATGAGATTGGTAATTTAATGTCCAACAGCATTCAACAGCCGAATACAGAGTTTTGCAAGTTGGCTTGATGTTTTAACAGTTTTCACTTCATACTGACCCCAGCTGAACCCTGACACATCGCTGTTATTTTTCTGCCTTCTGTTGCAGGTTCTCTGCTTACTCTGCACATTTTTCGCTCGTGACTCTCTCAGTTAGGTCTGCAGTACTCCTCCCAAGTCATGTTCAAAGCACAGAAGTTACTCATATTTATCTTCAAGTATACTACTTGCCCATTTCACTGACCAGCTTTTCAGAATTTCATAAAACCAGGCTAGCTGCTTGAAACAGAAAACTTTAACCACTGTCCAAACCTTCAATCAGCTTAAAGTGAAACTCTCTACTTGATCACTGTCCAGTACTGTTTCAGAAGGATTCAGTTCATTTGAAACATCCCCACTATTTATCAAACTAAGTAGATAATAGCAAGTTTTCCTCTTGCTTCAGCAACTATTCGGGTTCTTTCTAGCACAGCCTACTTTCACACTAAAATACCATTTGATTCACGCTCATTTCGTGTCAATTATTTCCCAGTATGCCCCAGGAAAGTTGAACTCTCTCATAACAAGGAATGAAGTAGCATTTCTGCCTTTAGTAATATTAAATATATCTCCACCTATATTCATATCTTGCCAGAGCTGTTAGTAGCAAACCCTCTACACATTATTCCACTAATGTTTTGCTGCTCTAATTAACTTTAATAGGCACAATTTTTCAATGCTTACACATTTCTTTTTGTTTTGCTTCAGTGTGCTAGTGTGGAATGGTTTGGATTAAGACAGCCACTTGAGTTCCACTGAGAGTGAGGAAAAAGTCCCACATGCATCAGAGACACATCCCATAGATTAAGGACAAGTGATAGGTCTTATTATTCCTTCTGTCAGGAATTTTCAAGAAACAAGCATTAACAAATCCATATTGAGCTGCATTTGTCTTTTGGATAATTAAATGGACTTCCAGACTTTATTCTCTTTAAACCTCTACTTAAGCTGAGGAACAGTGAAACTAGCTAAAGCTGTCAGTTCATAGTAGGAAAAATACTTTTTTGCAGGTTTGCTGGAGGTACTTGATGGGTAGAGACTTGACACTGAATATTAGGGATTTGTTGGAGGATTTAAAAAAAAAAAGGAGAAAGCAAATGTAAGACACTCACTTCAAAGCATGTATTTCAAGGAAAATGCAAAGGCGGGAAGACATTGCTGAGATAGCATTAACGAATAGCCTAAGCTTAAATGACATGAATAGAAAATCTGACATGAATCACAAGGAGAAGGGATAGCAATGTGTCATGTATTAAGAGAAATGAGAATATAAACTGTCCCCTAAAATATGCCCACAACGAAAACACAGTTTTGGAAAAAGTCAATGCTGCCGATAAACTTTGTTGAAGACGAAAAGCACTTCCAATACCTTCTCTATATCATGAGCTGATTTGCACATTTAAAATTGTTCACACCTGAGCTACCACTCTTACCAAAGAAAACAACTTCCCTTCTCAAAGCAATTTAAATTTAAATCCAAAGTACAAGCTGAAACAAAAGATTAAAGTGTATATGGAACAGTTTTATGGTCTTTCCATCTCTGTCCTATAAATCCCAAGTTAGCCTGGTGAAGCATTCAAAAAGAAAAAGCTGAAATTCAGAACTGGAAATTCCTATTTCTCTTCCAGTAGGCTGCCAACACTTCCCACCCACCCAAAGAGGGGGAGGTCACGCTTAAAAGTTTCCTTTGTTACTGTTGCTTTATAAATAACGAGTTATGCCTTTTTTTTTTTAATGCAGATAGATGGATTACACCTCTGCTTTGCAAGAGACATGCTGTATGGCATGTTGCTCTGCTGATGAGCAGCTGCTTACTGAGGATGTGCTGATCATTGCTGAGAAATGAGTGGATGCCAACTTGCAGAAATACTCCAACTTGTTGGATAGATCCTGACTCTCTGGCAGGCAGAGTCCTCCTAAATGTCAAAACCAAATAGGACTGTTTTGACAGCTACTCAGTGGAAAAATACTACATTCTCTCTTGCTCTCTCTTTTACTTTGTTCTTTAGAAAAATGAATTACAACTGAAATACAAATGAAATCCGGGTAAGAAGCAGGTATGCCTCTTTTGCTAACATCAACTGATTAACGATCTAGGACCAAAGATCAAGCTAAAGAAAGATAACTGTCAGACAGATTAAACAAGGACATGTTCTTACAAGAGCTGCCAATGAATGCACAGAGTGCCCTGTTAGAAGGTCTCTGAACACAGCTTGGAAACAATCCTAAAATCAACTCCAAAGCATGTACAGTAAGGAAGTTATGGATCCCAACAACTGGGCGACAGCCTCCTTCTCCCACTCCCATGATTTTAATATTCATGAAGGCTGATGGCATGTGGGAACAATCAGTGAGGACAGCTGAGTAAAACTTCCCAGCAAATTCGTAAAGCTATGGCCTAATTCAGTCACACTCTTTACAAATCTGGTTTGGGGTCTTCCGTCACCCCACAGCCAGACCAACAGCATGATTTCCAGTTCAACGCTGTTTGCAGACACATGCAAATCTTTGACAACTTCAGAAAAATCTCCGAACTTAGGAACAGATTAAAAAATAATCAGCAATTTTAAAGATACTGCTACAAATATTTACTCAAAAAGCAAATATACAGATCTTTTGAATCCTGTTTCATTGTTGTTGTTTTTTTTAAATAAATACGCTACATTCTCTCAGGGGTAACTGAAGTAATGCTCACATAACCAAATATCCACATGCTTTGCTCTATGTTCATTCTTTGAGCATGCAACAGATTTTGGCAAATTTTTGTTTAAAAGAATGGGGATTTGGAAACTCACCAAGATGAACTTCCCAAAGAAGATCCTTGGAGAAAATATGAGCCTGTCTATTGAAAATATTTCCACCCTCTGAAGTACTGCTGAAATAACTGTTAACTCTTTCAGGGCTGAAAGGGGGATCAATATTATTCAGATATTCTACACCCTCTTACTCTGTATATGGTAAAAAAAAAAATGGAAATTTTATGCCCTGCGTCACACATCTAATTACATCAACTATTCAAAAACTCCTGTACTGTGAACATAAATTAGTGAAATTCCTATAACCCCAGCAAACACCCAAACTATTCATCAGTGAGACACTTTAGTCCCAGGCAGCACTTTGAGGCATGCGTAAGAATCAGGAGGATCATGTGATTTCCTAAATCAAAGCTTTTAACTGGAGTAGCCTATGACTGCCTATTAGCATCTTTGGGGAAAATCTTCTACTGACTTTTATTACTTTGAAGCTAGCTGTTATGGGAATACAGACTGGATGTGCACAGTGAAACAGACCATTTACTCTTTGCATATAGTTCTACTTTGGAAACTTGCTTCTAAATGGTGAAAATTAAGATGACTATTTCCACTTACAAAGCTGCTCTAGTTGCTGTTATATACCTACAATCAATTTGTAAGCAATTAGCAATTTTACCATCATATATATGTGAAGAGTAAAGACACAATCATCTCACACAAGAGGTGCTAAGCAAGATTTTAAAAATGAAAAAAATAGCTTAGAAAAAGTATTAGAACACCATGAGGATATAAAAAATGGTCATAAATGTTTTATTAAACAAATACACCACATTTAGAAGACTGTGGAAAACTGTTTCAGTTATAAACTGTAGTTAGTATGGCAAATAAACAAGACTTTTAAGGTTTTATGCAGAGCAATGGTAAGGAGCACATCATACATGTATTTGCATCTCCTGATCATAATATCCATGTATAAAGTTGTCTTAAGCAGTAGTGTTTGTTGGCATAAAGGAAGAGAAGGGATACAATAGAAAAGCAGTATGTACCTAATTACAACCAAACTGCCACAGCCTAAAGCCTAGAATAAGTATTTCATAAAACCTCTAAAATAAACAGATTAAGATGTTTTGTAAAGCAGCTGGGTTTTGATAGCTGATTCCAAGAGTGCAGCATTTGATTCCAAAATCATGTTAATTTAAAAGCATTCTTGAACTACTTAAAATTAGTGGTTTATCACGCTGCATTGGTTTCCATCTGGACATCAAAAAATATGGAGAAAACTAGTTTGTAGAACTGATAGAACATAAGCTATTTTTGAGTACATCCATCCTTGCTTGGCACAGAAAAGGCTAACTATCACACTCATTTGAATTCATGATGTTTTAAATAATCAACATATCCTACCATTTTGTGTGAGTTTAGTGGAGCAGAGAAAGGACGTAATCCAGAAGGACTCTTTAGTGGTTTTTACTGCTTGGCTGTTGTTTGCTAGGAAAATTCCCTTAGAAAAGGGGAGTTTGAGGTAGCGACTAGAATCCTGAAGGTTTGCATTTTCTTCACACTGTGAAAATAAACCAGTTAAAGTCACTGTACTGTATACAATTCCGTAAATTATTGTTTCTTTGCCAGAAATCAAATAATTTTTAAGGCTCTCATTCAAATGAATTCTAATGAGTCAAGTTCATTAGATATTGTTTCTATTCAAAGCATACACACCAGCAGCAAGCACCATGCATTATGTACGTCATGTTTTGAATAAAGAAATTTCATGAAGTACAGGATTACAGTCAAGTACAGTTTAAGGTATGAAAAATTGCTTTTACAATATATTCAATACATTTGAATATATTTTAAAACACCATTACTGTTAGAAAATGTCCTAGGTAAAATATTCAAACATTTTTATAACTCAGAAAAAAACTTCACCAAGCCATCCTAAACAAACATTATCTATCTATCTATCTATATGTATACACAAATACATATACCCCCCCACACACGTGTGCACATAAGTTGCTCTGAAAGTAATGCCTCCTATTTATTTCCATGGAAACTGCAACAAAGAGCACAAGAACACCATTTAGCAGAGAATATTCTCAGCTACAAAACACTCTTTTTCAACAGTCGCCTCCACTAGCTATGCATTTTTGCCAGCGACAAACAAGAGCCTGCATGCCATGCCCACAACATCTGCACCAGCAGAGGTGACCCACTGTCACTGTCACCACTGCTGAAAAGCACAACCCACTGCCTCACTGGGCTCACATCCCACTCTTTGGCCTCCATAAATGTTCAGCAAATATCAATGAATGTCAACAGGTACAATTTTTTCAATGGCACACCTTTGCTTCATAAACACACTGCTATGTCAAACACCATTTTGTCAGACTGCCCCTATGCTGCCATCTGTCTCACAGCAGCAAAATGTAATGGAATATTGGTGTGAAGGTTCAACATCTACTGCCATATCACCAAAACCTACCTCCGACATTGTGGACAACCAGAATAAAATAGGAGGCATTACTTTCAGAGCAGCCCTTATTTTTATATATATATAATATATATATATGCACACACACATACATACACATAATCAATTTAAAGACACATGCCAATTTTCTATGTCTTTACTGTTAATATTTTTTATCCACAGGAGCTATCTTATGATTATTTTTTATCGACAAAACTAAGTAGCACATTCTTTAACTAAAACACACTAGTGTCAGATAGGAAAATTAGATTAAGCTGTCATATGAATAGATAATATAAGCACATTTTCCAGCTCACTGCTTTCATGGATAGCTCTCACTAATGGGAAACGCCTGTTGCAATTTCATTTCTGAATTACAGCTTCATATCTGACATTGAAGTAATAACAAAGTAGCAACTTTGTATGGGTTATGCCAAGTTAACAGATATGAATTATGATGTTTAAAATTTAAAATCTATCTGGGAGCATATCAAACCTAACATCTGGACTAAGAGATAACAGGAAAATGTGGAAACAAATAAGAAACTCCACAAGATAGAAATATGTAGGAAAGATAACAGTGATTGGATCTGTTTAAGCCATAGCTTTATTTTCCATCTTCAGCAGTTCAGTAAGTGGGTATCATCACTTTGTGTGTTTAACTTAACTTTGTGAAATGCATCATAAATATAATGTAACTTAGTAAGACTCCATAGTACTACTGCTGCACTAAAACATACACCTAGATTCAATTGCAATTTGTAACAGGAAACAATTAAACTATCAGCAACGGGTATTTTAATGGTGACAAGATTATCACTCATTTGATAATGAATACAGACTTTTTCAACCTAACGCTTCACACATTTATAGTATGTTCCAGAGGAATCATTACAGTTAATGATTTCTAATTCAAATTACCTTGTGTACAATGAGTTCATGGGTGCCATCTGGCAGAGTCCTCCCATTTTCCTGCATCAGGGGCACAAAAGAAAAGCCAAACAACTTCTTCTCACCCTTTTCTTTTGCTGAAACACATACATAAATAGTAGCACTTGAGTTAACATTATAAATATTAGACAAAATAAATGGATATAATTCTGGATAACTAAGTTTACTAGAAGCTGTTTGCAGCTTGTCAGACTAACAGTATCTTAAATTTCTTTACAGATCTGCGTGTTATCTCCTGTAACAGCTTCTGTTATCTCACTATAAATCAGAAAGCAGTATTCTGGAATGAATTGTTTTTATTAATGCCAAATAGTGGAAGCCACCAAATACAAAATCTTTGCAATGTATAGAATGTCTGGGGAAAGTTGTTTTGATTTTAATGTTTATCCACTATAGAAGCTTCTACCTACTAATCTCCATTTCAGGTCACCCTCAGCACTTCTGTTTTCAAATAAAATATCTACCTCTATAGGTATGTCTGGAGATGTCACTGTTCCCTGTAGGGACGTTACACTTCAGACAACATCTTCAAACTCAGATGCTTAAGGTTAAATTCCAAAACTCATGCATCCACTAAATATGGAGGTTGCTCCAAAAGTAATGCCTCCTATTTTATTTCCATCGAAACAGCAACATATACAAAGAGCACAAGTACACTATTTGATAGAGCAAGTTGTCAGCTACAAAACACTCTTTTTCAACATAGTCACCTACATTAGCTATGCAGTTTTGCCAGCAATGAACAAAAGCCTGCATGCTGTGGTCGTAAAAATTTACACTAGCAAAAGTGATCCCCTGTCACTGTGGCCACTGCTGTAACACACCACCCACCGCCTCACTGTGCTCACATCCACTCCTTGGCCTCCATAAATGTTCAGCAAGCATCGATGTATGTCAGCGGGTGCCATTTTTTCCACATGAAGGAATTCAATTCCACACCTTTGCTCCATACACACTTCCACGTCAGACGCCATTTCATCAGACTGCCCCTCTGCTGCCATCTGTCGCACAGCAACAAAATGGAATGGGATATTGGTGGGAAGGTTCAATCTCTACTGCCATACCACCAACATCTGCCTCCAATGTTGTGGGCCAGTAGAATAAAATAGAAGGCATTACTTTTGGAGCAGCCCTTGATAAGGCAGACAACAAAAATCTGAGAATGTAGAAATTTTACTGAAGCCAACAGGAGTGCAGATGCCAAATATCTTTCAAAATCAATAAATTTTTCAACACCTTTTATTTACTAACATATATATGTATGACTCTTAGTCTGAGTTAGCACAGTTGGGGTGGTGCAGGCAATCAAACTGCAATAAGAAGATCTAACACTGCATAAAAAAACTGCAAAAACTTGTAGCAGAATGGAAACATGCCACCGACATTCTTCCATTATTACTTCATTTTTCTTTTATTACTTATTACTAGCTTTATAAAAGAAATCTTGAAAGGAACTCAATGAGTATTTCTTCCTGTATGATCTGTTACTTACATTTTTAAGTCTAGGTACCTGAAATCCAAATCTACTTCCACGTGTGTGACTGCCATAAGGACAATCTGAATAGTATTGCTATATTTGAGTTGGTCTCGATGATCCTTATGGGTCCTTTCCAACTCAGGTCATTCTATGATTCTATTATCTGCTTCACCATAAAGAGCCAAACAAGAGCTGCCATTTAAAAGATTTAATGATTTTATCCACCCTTCTCTATCAGCTTGACAGCAGCCAACACCATACATATAAAAGCTATCTTGTATATCTTGCTGTGCAAACATGGATACAGAATTCAATAGTAGTATCATTTTTACCCTCAAAATCATCTCTAAAATTGTTCAGAATATTTAGGGAATTTTGGAATTTTATACAATAAAAAAAAGCAAAGTGCAAAAATACAAAAGTGATGTTAATTGACAATACCACGTATGTGTATTTCTCCAACTGGCAGATTGCCAAGCAGGTACTAAGAAGCAGGTATCATTTTGGAATGTTTCACTAGTTAAATTCTAAATTTGCGTTTGGAAATTCAGTTTCAGAATACCTTTCAGCTGCAGTGTTATCCATTACTATTAATAAAAGCAGACTGGTTTCTCCTGGTGTTTAGGCTTTACCAAAGCACCAAGTTTCATTAAGCAGAGCTCCAAGCCTGAAACACTGTGTCATGAAAGCATAAAGTTCGTAAAACATACAAAGTTTATGCAGCTTTTTCCCAAGGTGCTATGGAAACTTGTTTGCTGACAGCAGCTTTAACAGAGAGGACTAACAGGAGTTGTGATCAGCACTTACTGGAACAGTGCCGGAATTCACAGCGGATGTGGGCTCCTCTGAATTTATCCACAGGAATAGGAAGTTTCAGCAGCTCAGCCCACCTGGGACCATTGTTATGGTAAAGAACAAAAGAATGGTACTCGCTGGCTGGTGGCTCTCCGGAGCCAAATGAGATAAAATCCTAATAAAGAAGAAATATTGATTAAATTTTTAAAGATAGATTAGTTAACACATTATTAAACACTGATTAGAAACAATGGCAAAAAATCATCCACACAGATGAGAATCAAAGTATTTTAAAGGAGTAACTGGGTGATTAGGAAGGCTTAAGCAACATGCAATATGGAATCCCATGACACAGGGTAGTCCCTGTAGTAAGTACGTAAGAATTTAGGTGAGACAAGAACAACACAAACTACAGGATCCTTGTTCATGTGAAATAAACCTGTAATCTTTCTGTTGTCAGTGATATGTGCCAGCATGAAATACAGAAGAAACCTGGATCCCCTGACTGCTAACAAGCATTGTGCTGGGTTGCCTTTGCAACACACACAATGGTCTCTCCATAGCAAAGAAGGCAAATAGCCTCCTCAGGATCCTGTCTTGGGGATATCTATGAATTCTCTGTGGGAAAAATATGCTACCCCTGTAGCTTTTCTCCTCAGTAATTAGAAAGGATCACCTTTCCATCTTAATATAAGTGTGTATATATATACGTGCACATATATAAAAAGCATTTTATATAAAACACGCATATACTCCATGCATTCATACACACAGCTTCAATTTACAAATACACACACACACATGCAATTTGAACCAAGCTGTATGTGTCAACCTTTCTTCATTTTGTCATCTTGTAACCCTCAACATCATACAGAAGATATAAAAAAAGTACTTTCAAATAAAACTAAGAATTATCAAATAAAAAATTCTCCAGAACAGAATCTTGTTTCAACATTTTACAGAATCTTAATGAAATCATTGACTGTTTGATTGCTGATTTTAGGTGTTTATCTGGATCGTGTGATTGATCCAAGAAATAAAACATATAAAGTGGAAATGCTATGAAGATCTAAACAGAGCAGAAAATACACAAGACCTCTTCAAAGCAATTTTGTATTTGTAAAACAACACCAACAAAAGATGATTTGCTTTGAAGAAGTGCATCAAGGTTAACTACAGCAAGGAAAAATACACAACAAAAGTACCCTTAAAATCTGACCACTGCTGTCCACAACATGCATTGTCACTTCCACATTTCTGGCCACACTTTTCCCTCCTTTCTCAAATTCTCCTCTTTCTACAGTGATGTATAAATCATTCCTCATTTCACCTAATTAAAAAAAAAAGAAAGAAGAAAGTGTGCAAAAGTCAGTTCACATTGATTACTTTTCACTACTACTACTCCAGCAGACTTTCACCTTCTCTTTCAAAGAACAATATCACAATTTACCAGTATTTTCAGATTTTAATAACAACAAAGAAAACCAACTAAAATTTTCATAAACCAAGGAAACCAACAAAGCTTCATCCCAATAAAAGCCCAACAGATTATCTGCTATACTAAGCAATGCTGGCAACTTTTAATCACATTAGCTCTTTTTGGTATTTCCCATGGCATCTTCATCCATACTGAAGTTTGGCTTCATTCCTCTTTTAATCCATGGTAATATCAACATATTTTTTCTCATTTGGAATCTCAATGTTTCTCTGTTTAAAGACTCCTCATTAGAACTTTTTTACACTTAATCTCTAACAAAGTTATTACTTTGCTCATTACTCTTTGAAAAAGCAAAAAACAATCTAGAATTCAAATCTCTTTCTGATCTAGAAGATTTCAACATATTTTATATTGACAGGATATCCTGAAGTTTAGTAACGAAAAGCAAGCTTATTTTTCAGTCGTTGGAAAGGCTTCTCAGATTAAAACCTTCATCAACATCCTCAAAGCACAAATCCAAGGCAGGGACTACCTAAGTCTTACATAATATGTGTAAGTTACACATATACAATACTGCTAACACATTTAAACAGAAAATCTTTGTGTATTTACCCATCAACAAACTAAGTAATTCATCAGGCCTTAACCAGAACTTCTGGATGAGATCTATGCTGACTTTAGTTTCATTTGACACACACTGCAAAGTTTATGGATAATGAAAGAATTGTTTGGCTCTTGTCAAAGACGAAGCAGAAGCTGTGGTGGTAGGAAGCCCCTCTTTTCTTCAAAAACACTAAACCTTTCTTCTAAGAAGTAACCTAATTCTGGACAAACATTGCTAGAACTACTTCAAAGTTTTTAGAAAAACAAAGGGCAAACAGCAAGACCACAGGAGCATCTTCTAAAATTCTAACTGCTTGAAAGAAAAAGAAGTCAAGAATACATGCTCTCATCTAGTGAAACGCAAGTTTAGCATTAAAGCAGATTTTCACTCAGTATCAGAGAAAAAAGCAACAACAGTTCTGTGTATTTACAGGCATATTAATAAAAGGCAAATATAATACATAATTGATAAATAATCTGTTCATCTTCAATTTTCAGCTTCATTTTAATGTGCAGGCAGAATTTGACCTGCTCTTGTGTTTCATATTTCTTGTGTTTATTTTGCTGCATACAACTTTGCAGTAATTTTTAGGTACCAGAAACACTAATCTTGCTACAGTCTTCTGGTATTTTATAACATTAATCCATCACTATAAGAAAATTAATTAAATGATTTCCCCAAAGCACACTCTAAACCACTGCCAAATTAAAAAAAAAAAAAAAAGACAATTTTATTATCAAACTCTCAAGAACCATACCCATTAAAAAAGAGGAAAAAATTGCCATTGTATTACCTTATTATCAATAGTCTACTGACATACTGATGCAAGATGTTAGAGTACAGATAGGCAGCACAAACAAACACCAGGAGCAGATGGTATTCACTTAAGAGCTTGATATGAAGTCAAGGATGAAAAAGCTGAATTACTAATAAATGTGTGCAACCACTGAATCAGTTTCCAGTACCCAGTGGAAACTAGCTTCAAAATGAGCAAAAGGCAGTGGTTATTCATATAATGGATGGCAGACTTGTAAAAGAAAACCCAAAACTTTCCAAAGGATGTTGTGAATGTCAGAAATTTGATCTGAAAGAATGGGTTCATGGGGAGAGCAGAGAAGTCTTGGAAGACAGATCCTCTGAAGGATATGAAACAGACAGTCACAAAAGAGCTCAGGAAATCCCTTGAGCTGAAAATAGCTGGAGGCTGAGAGAGCACTGGGGATAATTACCATATATGCATATATTCCTGCCCAGTTCTCACTCCTCCTCAGGTGCCTGTTTACAACAGTCGGCTAGATAGGCCCTTGCTCTGAAGCAGTAAAGCTGTTCTTATGAGTCAAATCGTAAAATTACCTTTAAAATTACTAGATTCTGATTATTTCTACATTTAAGTAGTATTTGATTATAAAATATTTAGAAGTCAATACAGTATGGTCAGCAAAGAGCAGGCAACATGTTGGGCCCTTTCCTGGCATGTGCTTATCCTGGGATTGGTCCAGGTTAGAGCTGGACATCAGTCACTTACAGGAGTTTTACACTCAGAAAAAAATGACAATACACAGCAATCAAAAAAAGATTTTTATTTATCAGGAAGGAATTATTTCCATCTTCCACGGAATCTTCACGGAAATAGAATTAAGAACACATTTTCACCACAGATTTCATGACCTAGCCCAAATAAACCTCAGAGAAAATCACATTTTTTTCTTTTTAAGCAGAGCAAACTGTACAGGATTTAAATGAAAAAAGAAAGTATTTTTAAAAAAGTAATCACAGTTTCATAGAATTTAAGAAATCTTTTGAAAACAGCGTCTGCTTTTCAAGGTTTTTAAAAAGTGTGCAAACTTACTGTCAGAAGAAAATAACTCACTGGGAAAAGACAAAGGAAGATGTATTTGCACCATTCCTGTCTTCCTTTGCCCTACAGAACCTTGGCTGCGTTCACGATGAGTGTCATGAGAGAATAGGTCAGACAATTTTTGTCCTTATCTACAAACAGTCAGGAAGCTCTACTCTGTTTTCAGTGTCTCAGAGGAAGGCATATGGTTGCCTCATTCTAAGAAAATGCCATATTTTCTCCACTTTCAAGCAAGGCAAATTAAATGCAAGTGGAGACTAAGACTCACACTATATGAGAAACAATGATGTATATAAAATATGATGATTTATATGGAAACAGATGGACAGAAAAGCAGAAGGGAGATAACTGAAATAAACTAGAAAATTAAACAAAAATAATGTCAGCTATGGGCTATATATCAAGGGTACCGTCTGCATCAGGCAGATGAAACAACAGCTTCCTTTTCTCATAGCACGCAGCATATCTGACATTTTGTAATCTTTATGAAAATGTCGTTTCTGGTGTAAGTTTGGCCTTGTCTGTATTGATCTGCACTCACACAAATTTCACTTTTTCTTTAAAGAAGATCACTATTTGCAACTAAAATACAGAAAAACCCAGCTACATTGAATTTGTACAGTTCAGATAAGGGTACTAGGAGGTTAAGAAGTTAAAACCAAGCTTCCAAAAAATCTTTAGTGCAATATTTATATGAACATACTATGAGTAAAAGCTAAGATTAAAAAGTCAGAGAGGCTGTAAAAAAATAAACACAAAGACTTATCAGAAAATAGAATTGCTGGTTCAAGAAAAGAAAATAGGTTTGGGAAGTGAACTTCAATCTGGAAAGGGAAAAGGAAAGAACACTGTGATAAAAGCATGCACAAATACATTTGCAATGATTTTTTAAAAATTTATTCAATTCTCAGTTGTTCTGGAGACATCTTAACCTCTTCTACTTCCCCAATGTAGAAATGCCACTGCTTCAATATTCCTTGACAGAAATTCTCAAAACCTTGACACTGTCTTTATAAAATTCTTCTAGGGTTTTCTATTATGGATCTTCTTCCAGTAAAAACAATTCCATCTTGATTTATAAAATATTCAAACATCAGCAAATGTTTGAATTTGTTATTTATGTTCCTTTCACTAAACTTTTTCATTTACGGAAACTGTAATTACATATTTGATTACAAGAATATGCACACTTTTTCTATATCTCTACACCAGATGGATAATTCTCATATTATATCACCATGTTTTTACCAAGAGATACAATTAAAACCACAGGGAGCACTGAAAGTCAAAGTTCTGCTGAATATTTAAGTTCTGAGGTAGACTTTGGCGATTACAGATGGTATCTTCTGCTAAAGTACCTGTATGACTCAAATAAATCTCCTCTGGATGTATGTGTACTGAGATTTTCTACTGTCTTACACTGGCTCAAATGTGAAGAATTTACACCGTAACAAACAAGGAACATCTCGGACATTAGAGTAAATCAGTTTTTAATCACTGGTTGAAAACATGCTTATAAAATTGAATCTCAAACAGACAAGCTGAGGTTTCAAGCATGATGAAAAAAGCAACATATTCCAGCTAGTTGCTCAGAAATACCAACATTAAGTGAAAACATGCAAGGGTTACTTTCACCATCAAGTTTGGTAGAGTAATAAACAAGTGAAAACAACACAGAAAATGTTGCTCAACTCTAAGGTGACAAGCCTACATCTAACTACAATGAAGCTGTGTGGTACAAAAGATGCAGACCACGTGAAGGGTCTTCTTTCAAAAGTAAGGGCAGCTCATTTTTGCCTGCTCTCTCCACCTCAATCCCGTTATTATAAGAACTGGCTTTCCTTAAGCTTTCTGAATTCACCAGAGCTTCCAGACTGTGCAGTGAACATGTAGACGTAGGCATCCAGTTAATAAGTGTTAAACAGAATGGGATCGAACTCAGTAATTCAGTTTTGTCTAAGACTGACGTACAGTTTTCTGGGAAAGAAAAGGCTACAAGAAGTTGAACCACAAACAGAAAGATTCAATAAATGTATTCTGTGAAGCTAAATCACTCAGGGCTCCCGAGAAGCAAATGGCACTTCTAGACATATGGGTTACAGGCTGAGTCAACAGAAGATGGAGAAAAGAAAATTAAACAAGATACGCATTGCAATTCTGAGTTCTCTGAATCATTCTGCTACATAAGAAACCTGCCTGTCATAGCACAGATACCTTCTAGCCACTATCACAATAAAAACTGAAGTTAACATGATACAACCAGCAACAGGTAAAACAGAAGGTTGTTGCAGATCAGAGGTAAGATGACAAATAACAAAACAGAAAAACAAAGGGTGGCATTGATCCCTGCTGGAGTTAAGAAGTAATAAGTCCTCTCTTGGCAAATGGATGAACTGTGAAGATCAGAGTGTATCTAGGGAAGCTGTTTGTTATTGCTCTTTTCAGGCAATAACACATTGTGTTGAAAAATGATACCAATAGCTTCTGTGCTAATTACAGAAGCAACCCATTAGACCTCAACACTACTTAGTTAGTGCCCTATGGTTTCATCTGTTTGGCTAATCAAAACTACATTTTAAAATATTAAAAGTTACATCCAAGGCATTCCTACAAGAGCTTGTAGTATGAGCAGAGGGCTTAGAGATATACGGAAATCAAAGTTCCACAGAATGTAATAGAGAATTGCAAAGCTGTAGTGATGTGGTTGATTATAAAGCCTTGATTTCCCATGCAGCATAAGTGTTGAGTGCACACACTGAAGGGATATTTGTTGCGTTAAGTGAATTTAATTGTATGTGAAAGATGCGGAATTGAAATGTCTGGGTTGCTAAATCAAAATGTGTACAGCACAGCATTGGCAGTAACTGCCTCTTCAAATGGTCCTGCCAAAACATTTCAGCTTCGACCTGGCAAAAACATCTTGAAAGCACTACTTATAGGCTAAAAGGAACAACTCCAAATCCTTTTTGAGCCAAACATAGGTGCTAACCAGGCACACTACAGCATAAGGTTTCTGACCTAAGAAGAAACAGAAGCAGCTTCATGACTTCATTCCAGCTAGCAGTGAGGTATCCAAGCACTAAACTTGAGCAGAGAATACATGAATTACATGACAGAGGCAAATGAAAGGAGAAAAAGGAAAGGCCAATTAAAGTCCCAAAACAACCACAAGATAGACTGTTGGAGAACACACTTATCTAATGGAGGTCAGCCTTCCTGAACATGCTGACTATAAACTACAAACTTTAAATAACCAGAAAAGAGAAAGGAGCCAAGAGTAATTTGCAGGCTGGGGATGACGATGTATGCTCAGGGGTCCTATTATCTCTGCTACGCAGTTTCATTATGGGATGGATCTGCAGGTTCTCTTTTCTTCACAGATAGGAGGCTGAATTATCACTATTCAGGAGCTTGCATACAAGCACAGGCCTGCTGCTGCTCAGAAGATGCACCCCCAGATAGAGGTCCCACACACAAGCTGCCCCTGGCTCACAGATGCATCACAACTGAGCCTCAGCCAATGAGCAACATAGGTAATCACCGCAGATCACATGCATCGTGAGAACATGTGTATGAATGTACTATTTGTTCTATTTTTTTTTCTCCTAGAAATATCTGTACCTATGTGTCTAAATAATGATCCTTCATCTCAGAATTGTTTTTATGCTTACACTGAGGAAGCTGTGAGTTGCAATTGCAACACAGATATTGTAGCAATTTTTCTCATATTCCAATCCCATTTACAACTGTAAAATTTCTTGTAGCATATTAATATGGAACGATGTTTTCAAGCTGAAGACAGCTATCAAAGATCAAAGGCAGCTGTCTTTGTTAGGAGAGCTTAGTTTGCCAGCCATTCTCAAGAAAGCTTTATAGTGAAATAAATTCCAGTTTATTTACTACTGTAACAAAACAGTGTGACTGTAGTTGATGGAAATAGTATCTCTGATAGTTGCAGTTTACAGTGTGCAAATCTGAACTACCCTGAGAGCAGCTGCTAATTTGAAAATAATTACACACATCTCACTAGCTGCTTTGGTTACTGACTGCCTTTTTGAAAGCTTTGTGCAGAATTATAGGTCCTAGAATTAGAATTATAGAACCATGAATTGAATAGGGGCATAAAAGATTATTTTGCTTACAGAAAGTTCTGGTAAATTTACATCTCTGTAAAATGCAAGCTAATGAGTTGCTTTGTTTTATACCTTAAATACAACCTTAACAGATCTTAAAAAGATTTCAGTTGCAGAGACCAAAGCTCGCTGGACACAGCAGAGATGAAATGGTATTATGCAGGATCTAAATCTTGTGGATGAAAACTGTTTTAGAGAAAACCTTTTGAAAAGACTTTGTAGAATGGGGCAAGAGCCATGTAGCCATTGTCAGTAAGGGAAATCTCAACCATATCGTAGGTGATTTTAACTTGAGAAGATGGTCAGAGACTCTTAGAGCACACTGCATCCTTTGAGTCAGTATGTTCAGGGCCTCACAGCAGCTACGAGGCTGTAAGTACGTCTATGCTGATATACTTACATCAACAAGCAAAACAAGTGTGGGTTTTTTAAAAATAGCATATTAGAAATTCATGTCAAGTTCCAAATCTTTATTTAATTTAAAAACAAAAAATCAAGACTAAATTCAAGCTATGCAATTTTTTCACCATTCAAGAAAATAGTAGTGCAGAAGGATGTATAAAAGGACACTGTTAAAGAGATCAAGTCAGGAACATATAGGCACATAGCATTTCACAAGTAATTTCATCACTGTAGTAAGTGAATTTCCCTTACTGAAACAATTTATTTTCTTTTTCGCATTGTAGATGATACTGAAAGAGTGGCTGGGGCTTATCTGTGAACATACTCCAGAAAAAAGCAGATCTGAAGGGAGAAATACCACTAGTACTTATAAGAAACAGAGCAAATCTCACTGATGTGATTGAAGCTTCCAGTATCAGATTTAAAGGCTGTGACAACCACAAGTCAGCTGTCTGTCCACTGATTTCTCTTCATATAGCAATCTTCTTGCTTATTGTGGCAAGAACAATTTCGCTATTTGCAAGACCCACAGACTCACAATAATTACTATTTCTCAGTAACATTCACATAGGGCTCAGGAATGAGAGAATGTTGTACTGAGTGCTCAAATACAAACATAGGAAGAAAAGGTCTCAGATTAGAACTTTCTGGTTGGCAAATCTTATTTGGTGTGCATGTGCACATTTGTTTGCAAGTAAGTATATGATAGGGGATGGGCAGAAAGAAACAAGACCATTTCTGTTATTTTTGTACTGCTAGCTAGCTTTTATACAAACATCGGTAATACCATTAAGGAAAAATTAAAACAACTCTGTATATGTTAGTATTGCAGGAGCACTGGTAACTTTGGTAACAGTACTGCCTTTTTACTATTAGATTTAGTAAGTTTTGGCATTTAAACTGAAGGACAAGATGAAAAAACATTCATTTTCTCAGTTACCTCAGTGTCCCTTGTCAACAGAACATTATCCGTGTTTTCAGCTTTATTGCAGAAACTCTCAATAAGCTCTAAAAAACGTTCATCCGAAAAAAAGCTGATGAAGCAAATGAAATGCCCTTGACACAAGGGATTCTCGAACTGCAAAACTTTCAGATTTTAAACAAAATGTAGATCTACCTTGCATGATTGCTCTGTGACTCTTCCTTGTTCTTCCTTCTAACGAGATGTAAAACAAACTGATTTGAACAGTAGGGAATAAAAGATGTACAAGCGTGTTTAACAGAAAGCTTGAATCTGTTGATTTTGGAAGGAATTTAACAGAATTTTGAGAGATTGTTGTCCAAACGCTTCTTGAACTCCAACAGCCTCGGTGCCATGACCACTGCCCTGGGCAGCCTCTTCCATGACCAACGCTCTCTGGTGAAGAACCTCCCCTGACACAGCTCCACGCTGTTCCCTCGGGCCCTGTCGCTGTCACAGAGAGCAGAGCCCAGCGCTGCCCCTCCACTACCTGTGAGGAGCTGCAGCTACCATGAGGCCTCCTCTCAGCTCCTCTGCTCTGAGCTCAGCAAACCAAGGGACTTGGCAAGCCACTCCTCATATGTCTTGCCCTCCAGACCCTTCACCATCTATGCTGCCTTCAGTGGACACACTCTAATTAATTTTATATCCTTCTTACATTGAGGGGCCCAAAACTGCATACAGTACTGCAAGTGAGACATCTCCAGCTACAGTTGGCCTTTCGGTTTGCCAGGGAACACTGCTGACTCATATTCCAAGTGCCATCAAACAGAATCCCCAGACCTCTTCTTGCAGGGCTGCTCTCCAGCCTTTCATTCCCCAAACTGCACATATCATAGAATCATTAAGGTTGGAAAAGACCACTAAGATCATCTAATCCAACCATCAGCCCATCACCACCATGCCCACTAAACCACGTCCTTTTGTGACACATCTACTCTTTCCTTGAAAACCTGCAGGGACGGTGATTTCACCACTTCCCAGAGCAGCCTGTTCCAATGCCTTACCAGGAAGATTTTTTTCCTAATATCCAACTCGAATATATGCTCTGTCACAGGTGCAGAATCTGGTGCTTGTTAAATTTCATATAGAAATTTTAAATTGAGGGGAGTTCAATTAAATTTTGGCTTTTCTTCCCTTTCCATAGTCGTCTTCTATTTTTCCTTTAGTTACTTATGAACCAAAAAGGAAGAGAGAAGCAATGGGAAGGAGAAGGAAAACAATATAAAAATTCCTTGCACTTGCCTAACCAAGTATGGAGTCATGTATTAGTATATTTGTTTTCTCCAGTGACTCGAAAGATAGATAGAAAGGAAGATAATTCCTTTGGTAGAAAGGATCAAAGCTTCTAAAAAGTATTAAAATAGGATTTGGAAAGCAGAACATATTCCCCACAGAGTACTACAGTTTAGTGAAAGGTCAAAATTCAGGGTGTCTCCACTTGACAATATTGCTTAAACATATTTTGTGTAACTAATATATCCAGGCAATATTACTTTCAGTAATTAAAAATACATATTTCTGGATTCTTGGAAATCAGAACAGCTAACAGTGGCAGGTGGAAATTTAGGCTGTTTGTACTCCACAGAGATGGATGAAGATTAGAAAAAAATAATACCACTCCTCATGGGAGAAAAATGTGGAAGGGTGTGAAACCTATTTTTCTCTTCCTAAAATCAACAAATCTTTACTAAGTCCAAGCTTAGTGACAGCTACACAGACATATGAAGAGAACAGATTCCAAAGCTTTCTCTACATTTTTGCTCTCCAGATTCTTATTTTAAGCGTTGAAAGGAGGAATATGCTTTTAGTCAAAATCACATCATTGAAAAATTCATGTTATCAAATGGATAGCATTTTGTAAGATCATTTGTATAAAAAGACAAATATTCTAGTTATAGTTTCACTTTAAAAGCTTCTGAAAAAGAAAGAGAGAAAGAAAAAAAAGAAAGAATTCTCTTTTAGATTACACACTGCATAGAATAAATCTGTAGGCAGAGGTTCAGGAAATAATGATTCAACCTGACTAAATTTCTTAGTGAAAAAAGAACTCTAAAGAAAGACCTGAGATTATTTTACTTCATCTGCTAATGTCTCACACTGAATGGATTCTGGCTTTGAGTGTACCAAGCAGCGAAACACACTAACAGTAGTAGACTTAGCACTATTAAGAACACTGTAATTTAAAGTAAAACAGATGCAGTTCTAGTTTAATAAGCACAACAATTTAAGATGTGCAGCTATACAGTGTTTACCTCATGACAGCTCACGGTCTGTTTACAACTGGCTGCCCTAGCAGAGAGCTCTGGCCCCTTCAGAAAATCCTCATTCAGATAAACAGCTGAGCTAGAGTTTACCACAACACAGTAATGAATGGGTTGCTTTAATGAACTAGGTATCTTCCACAAACATGAAAAAGAGCAAGTGCATGCATGCATACATGTCAGAACACATGAGCATAACATCCAGCACTTAAGTTATGCAGTGATATAGATGCTATATGTTAAATTTGTAATCAGATTCCATATGAGACCACTACATAAAAGAGCAAAAAATTAGGTAAAAACTATGTATAGAAATACGTGAAAGGGCTTTCACATTCCATCAATTTCTATATACATTAAAACATTTCTCAAAAAGCTTAGTATGTTCATAAACATCAAATGCAAAATTTTATATACTAAATAATTATATGGTTGTCTGTCCTTTCAGGAAATGTTAAGATAGAAATTCAGAGTGTAAATACAGTTTTCCTTTGACGCAGTACAAAGCTTTCCAAGAATACCAGCTTGCTCATCTGCTGACTGTCACACTTGGATGCTGGAAAGGAGTGTACTGGTTAAATCTAGAAAATGCATGTTGATTAGACTCCTAAGGTAACACTTTCACTGCCTTTTCTTATTCTGCCAACTAGAATAGAATGAATTACCTACATAGGTAATTCACAGCCTTATTTGAATCATATATGCCTTTTTCTGCTGATCTACTTCATCTCCTAGAACTCTTGAATTTCATCATTAAAAGATTTCATGGGTCCTGGAAAGAGCACTCTGTGGCTTCACCCTGTCAGGCTCCAGTGACATAAAAAGTACTGCTCTATAAAAACATGCATTATTATTGTCATCAAAATTCTGGTATGGCATATGTGCTGGTGCTAGTTACTTTCAGAAGCAAAACCTCTAAAGAGAAAAGGGTTGATACAATGCAAAATGAAGGTCAGTTGGAGTTTAAATACATCAAAATAGGAAAGTGACTTAAAATCTGGCACTTTATAAAAGAGATACTACAGTTAAGCAGCATGTAGTATTTCTTACTAAATAATTCAAGAGTCTGTTTCAGAGCCCTAACCTAAGTGCTAATTAGAGCAACACACTAAATTTCAACAAAAAAAAGACCTAATTAGTGACCATTTCCAGTTGCAAAAGATGGAAGCTCTCTAATTTATCTCTGAAAAAAAGACACTGGAGAGATACAAAATGAAAGGGGAGCTTTAAAAGAAAAAATCATTTCAAAGTCTAGGCTCCAGCAGGCATTTCACCGCCTAGAGCACACTGCCCTGCTCAGCCCTTGGAATTCGTCATTAGAAGAATCAGATGATTATTTCCCTCCAGGAGAAATCTCCTCTATGCCAGCAAACACATACTAGAAGTTGTACATTTTCTTAACTGAGGTAAGCATATAGTTGGACTAAAAAAGCAGCACACCAAACTTCATCTATTATTTTTTTCAATAAGAAAGGTACAAACTGAGCCTGTGCAATTCTTTGAGTTGCAGCAGCTCACTACACAGTGCTCGGCTATAACATGCTTTTAGCAGTTCACATTACTTCACAACTGGAAAATCAGAGCTCTTCATAGAACTAAGAAAAATTGATAACACAGAGCTGAAAGTCATTAAATCATATGTAGATAATCAGTAAATTGAGAAAGGTTTCTAATGGGAATTACAGTGCACTCTGTAAAACTGCATTCAAAGTTACCAGCCATTTTATCTATAATATTCAGTGAATCAAATGAGAAATCCAGCAGTAACACAATCAAAAAACCTAGCTAATAAGCCTTAAGATTTCAGTTGAAGACTTTCATTTAACATACGTATATAATCTACCTTTAAATTAAATGGCCCCAACTTACAGACTTTATTGTTCTAAATATTGTGGTGATTTCAGTAGAACAATTTCATAATAATGCTAAAACTGTTTTATTAACTTTTGCTCTGTGCATATTTTCAGTGCATAGTAGTACTGACGAGGGATGCAGAAGGACAGATGTTTAACTGGCAGTAAGAGCAGAACAGTGAATTCTCAGCTGTCAAGTTTCAGGCTGAAGTTCAAGAAAAGTGCATGCCCACAGCTAAAGCTGAGTCTCGTTACTGAGCTTTAATAACCTATTAAGACTTCTCTGATTACTGAAACATTGAAGCTTACATATTCTTGCCTCAGAACCACAGTTTACTTCCAATTTATGCACACAGGAATGAAAAGACATATATTTATAAAGGAGAAAGTAGTCCCTATTAAGAATCTGCAAGTCCTGAAGATGATTTGCATTTGAGAGACCCAAGGCATTGCATGCAAACTCTGAGCTGAAACTAAGATGTGAACTCCTCCCTGCAATATTCCTCACTAACACCACAGCAACACAACAATCATGCCAAACTAGGCTGGCTCCTAAGTATGCTTTTCCTTTAAAGAGACATTGGCTAAGGATTTCATTTCTGGGAACAATGTGTAGACTTTATCACTATCTGTTTTCTTCCTCTATTTGCTTCTTCACATTCATAGCGACACATTCTTTCAACCTTCCTTAGCATCTGTTTAAGCACTTACATATGTTATCATACAATCTAATGAAAATAAATCTCCACATCCCTTCTATCATGCATTTCCAGTATCTCTGTTTCCATCAGTTGAGGCACCAACTGGGTGAAATCAGAAGCTACACAGTGTCAATGAAAGTCTGTGAGTCCTTATTTAGAAGTTACCAGGTCCGTGTTCTGCTGGTTACCTCTTTACCTGTGTAGAGCTCAGCAGTTTTCCATTCAGTCATCTTCACTTCCAGAAAGCAGACAACTATCTCTGTATGCTCTTTTGACATTGTCTTAGTAACTATATAGTATACAATGTAAGGGGAAAGCTGGGATGCAGTTTTATTTTCATCCCCCCAAAAAAAGTCCCTGGAAATTTTAATAATTTTCAGAATTCTGTATTTATTTGGAAAACAAATGAAAACTCATTAATTCCTCACTAGTTCTTTCTCTTGCTCCTTAATGAACATTTGATCTTTTCAACTTACCAGGCATGATAATATTGGAAAAACCTAGCTTCCTTGTTATGGATACTCCATGGGTAAACATAGATGTATACTCTCTCCTAATTTGTTCTATGTCTCCATGAAGCAACTGAAGAGAAACTGCCAGACCTGAAAATCAAGAGAAAAACATGGGAAAATAAGATACTCAAACAAGCTATGATTATCATTACTTCTTCAAGATTATATATACTTGAAAGTATATACGCATTCCTGACAGGTCAAACAATGATAGGAAGTTCAGTAATATCAAGCCAAATCATTTCAATTGTTTTTAATGTATTTCAAAATTATATCAACACCCAGAAATCCATAAGGATGGGAAAACAACTACCCACGAAAAAATGTTACCAAATTATTACTGATGTGTAACTAAACTACAATGATACATCAGATCAAAATTGTCTCAGCAGAGATGGATGGAGACCTTGATTGGAGAAAAATATTAAAGAAATGTCAATTTAGAGAAACATCAATCAGTAATAATTTCTACCATTTCATTTTTTATTTATTTCAACACAATGCTGCCGTCAGTGTTATGCAGGAAATAGTACAACAAGAGTGCTCCCCATCCATATGAAAAACATGAACATTCTAGTGCATCACTTCACCTTATACAAGTTTATATAATGTATTTATCCAAAATCAGAAGAATTAAATTTCGAATAAACAAATCTAGCATAATTGATATTTGTCACATAGACCCAGTAATTTCATAATGACTGAGACTGAAACATTTTGTCAATATTAATCAGATCTAATCAATCATGTTCTCTGTTTGCTAGAAGACACGCAAAATTCAAGGGTGGCCATAAAAACATTTGACAGTATTTATTCCTCAAGAATCTAGGAAGAATAACTTCACCTATTATATCTGCAGCATGCAAAATCATTGCAGACACAGCTAAAATTAGCAAAAACAACAGGCATGTCTTATGGTTATTTCAAAAGTAATCACCAAGACAAGTGTCAGGATACAGCTTGTAGAGATTAATCTTCCCTGACCTTCAACATTACTACAGCATATCACGTGTCAACAGACAGATCAAGGGGAAGATAAGAGAAACTCTTCACATACACTCAACAACTGAAGATAAAGAGAAATCTCAGCCAAGTCATAATTAACTTGAGATTAAGCTTAAGTAAATAGCATGCACACACAAACTGAACAACAAGGTCATCATGCCTTTGGGCTTTGGAAGAAATTTTCCCTACGAGCATGTTATATTTAAATGAATGAATTTTCTTTAAGTCTGATGGTTCTAAAACACAGCCTGAAAAATCAGCCTTTAGTATTGCTAGTCCAGTTTCATGCATGTAAGAGATCAGAGATCTGATTAGCATGGCAACTTTTATCCTTTCCCTCTTATTTCCATTTATTATATATTATTTTGGCACCTATGGAAAATGTGATGCTCTGACCAGACTTCCATTCTCTTAACATGAAAAACAACTCACCTACACATCTCCAATGGAGCGCATAAATAGATTTTAGAAGCAAAAGCATTTACTGAAGTCTATTTTGTTTTAAGGACTAAATTTAATACTATGAACGTTAATCATCTCAGCAAAGGTAATTTGTTCCATGATAACCACTTAAATTTAGGGAGTAGTAATAATTATTATCAATGTAAACCAGAAAAAAAAACACACAGTGCCCAGATTATAGTACAAGAGCCTTCTATGCCCTTTCCCTGTTGGTAAGAGGTCACAGAGGCAAAATCCAGACACTCCTAGTTCAGGTGAAAAGGTTTTCATCGCTGGATCAAAAGAGCTAGGTTGGATATGTTGGATAGTTAGAAATACTGATAGTTAGCCCACTGCCAATCTTGTTTCTTCTATATTTTAAGATGCTGTTATACATACATATGTATATTCATAACCCTTTGTGTATATTCATACCCCATATATCTCCACTTCACTGTTTCCTTGGAAACCTGAAGAAACGACGACAACGTTAATCAGATACCATACACTGGTGTTGTATAAAATGACTGTGTTTTCTAAACACCAAGTTCAAGACCTCAAAACCAATTAGTACTACAGTTTTCTATGTTTTTGTCTACAGATTTCACAGAGTTCCATGAATAATATCGTTTAGGTAAAACCCATGATAAATATCAAAAGTGTTAATCAGTGGCAGAATAGATTTAACTTGAGAAATAAGCTGTCAAGAATTTGAAACATTTGTTAATGCAAAAGAAGAATGGTATTAGAGCTCCGCTTTTCACAGCATTCGTTACTCATAAATGAAAGGTCATCTGCTTATGTCCAAAAGTTTCAAGAAAATCTGTCAGTGAACACACTTAGAACATGTTCTGGACGTTTTACTTAAAGTTTGAATACATCTTTTTAATAAAGAAAATTGTATGCCTCACCCAACTCCTACGAATAATGAAAAACATAGGATTAAAGATTAAGTTACTTAACAACGATGCTATATGTTGTAAACATTCCTGTACTCCAATAGGAAAGAGTACAACTAAACCAGAATGGAAGCAGAGCAAGGATGCTCAGGGAAGGAAACTTGAAGAACCTCTGAAGACGAAGGTTTCAAGTTAACAGCTGTGTCACTGAGGATCCAGATGCCAAATGAAAAGGGAACTGGCAAGAGCAGAAGCAGAAGAACTGATAAATCTGATAAAGACACTGAAGTCAGGAGCATTAACACCATAATCAACGAAAAGATGGATATTTAGCCCTGCTAAAAAAGACCTGGGGGTACTGGTGGATGGGAAGCTGGACATGAGCCAGCGATGTGCCCACACAGCCCAGAAAGCCAACCGTATCCTGAGCTGCATCAAAAGAAGAATGGCCAGCAGGTGGAGGGAGGTGATCCTGCCCCTCTACTCTGTCTGGCAAGGCCTCACCTGGAGTACTGTGTCCAGATGTGGAGTCCTCAGTACAGAAGAGACATAGACCTGTTGGAGAGCATCCAGAGGAGGGCCACAAAAATGACCCATGGAATGGAACACTTTGAGGACACGCTGAGAGAGCTGGGGCTGTTCACCTGGAGAAGAGAGGGCTCCGAGGTAACATGACAGCGGCTTTTCAGTATCTAAAGGGGAGCTACAGGAAAGATGGGGACAGACACTTTAGCAGGGTCTGTGGTGATAGAACAAGGGGAAATGGCTTCAAGCTCAGGAAGGGAGACTTAGGTTAGATATAAGGAAAAAGTCTTTTACAGTGAGAGTGGTGAGGCACTGGAACAGGTTGCCCAGAGATGTGGTTGATGCCCTGTCCCTGGAGACTTTCAAGGCGAGGCTGGACAAAGCCCTGGGCAACCTGATCTAGCTGTGCATGTCCCTGTTCACTGCAGGGGATTTGGACAAGATGGCCTTCAGAAGTTGCTTCCAACTCTAAGGATTCTGTGATTTCATGATTCTGTGATTTCCAGTTAAATCTTCTGGTTGTTCTCAAAGCTCCATTAGTTTTGCAAGGGAAGTAGCCCACTTTGCACAAAGGACCTAAAACCAGAATATTTTCACCACTATTACCAAGGTGTAAAAACCCAGTTGCAGAACAGTTTGCTTGCATTCCCACCGCTTTGCTACATTCCAGAATCTCATTATGGGCAAAAATAACATGCTGTATATGAAAAGCCAGGAACTCATTACTCCTAACAGAATTTATAACAGTCAAACAAAGGAGTCCAGTTACAATGATACTAAAATACTTAAAATTAAATATTGCTACAGTGACATATTTAAACAGAAACTTTCCAGCATATACTCCTTGGGCAGTACTTTCAAGTCTCAGCTATCATTGTACATCTTCACTCTCATGTGTTCCATCCAAAGACTGAAGTCTTTGATTACAGAGAGCCAATTCTACACATAGTAACTATATGTTATAGTTATCTATTACATAGGTTGCTCTGAAAGTAACGTCTCCTATTTATTTCCACGGAAACTATAATAGATACAAAGAGCACAGTAACATTATTTGATAAAGAATATTCTCAGCTACAAAACACTTCTTTTTCAACATAGTCACCACTATTAGCTATGCATTTTTGCCAGCAATGAACAGGAGCCTGCACATCACGCTAACAAACATCTGCACCAGCAGAGGTGACCCACTGTCATTGTCACCACTAGCTGCAAAGCACCACCCACTGTGTCACTGTGCTCACATCCACTGGTTGGTCTCCAGAAGTGTTCAGCAAGCGTCAATTAATGTGAATGGATGCAATTTTTTCCACGTGGAGGAATTCAGTGACACACATTTGATTTATACACACACTGCCATGTCAGACACCATTCTGTCAGACTGCCCCTCTGCTGTCATGTCGCGCAGCAACTAAATGCAATGGAATACTGGCAGGAAGGTTCAACCTCTATTGCCATACCATCACAATCTCCTCTGATGTCATGGGCTGACATAATAAAATAGGAAGGCCAAGATAATAAAATAAAATACTTTCAAATTAGCCCTCATAGAGCATTAATACCAATGTGTGTTGCATCACAGAGATGAACAAAGCTAAGCAAGAGCAAAAATAAAGTAGCTTTAATTTATTGTTTTGTCATTAGATAAATGCTGTTAGAAGTCAAAACAAAACTACAGGCGGCCCAGGACAAGCCAGAGAGGTCCTGAGTACTGTCAGCTCAACACAAAAACTGTGGTCAGGTACATGCAATAGCAATTCCATACTTATGGGTTTGTAAAGACACCACTTGCCAAAGAAGCCAGACACCCATCATGACTGAGGAAACACATCTGAAATAGAAGTCCTGAGAAAGGGGTACTTTGCAAAGATAAAATAATTCACATTTTACAAGGATCATTAAACATTTCACAAGTTCCCATGCTTATTATAAATCAGGCTACCTGACTATCAATTACAGCTAACTAAGATCATTTTCATTATACAGACACCACACAGAGCCATTCAGATTTTATTAAGCTGCACATTCAATTGAAGTGAAGAAGGAATTCCTCAGACACAAACAGAAACGAAGAGGAGCCAGAGGAGTCAGTTAGCTCAAAGACACCACCTTCCTCACCAAGATGTAACCAAAATTTTGTGTACCTCTGTAATGGCCAGAAAGTCACTGAATTCAATTTGCAACTGATTATAGTTATCTCTATAGAGGAGAAGGGAAAGGGGAAGATAAGGTTACTGCTCTGAGAAAGGAAGGTTTCACCACCAGTCAGCAATGAGACAGGGTCAAACAGGAGCAGGCTTCCAATTTGGTCAGCATCTAATTTGGGGAGATGGAGAAGATACTCAAACAAAAGAAAAACAATGAAGGTAATAGAGATACTCTTCTCATATGAGGTGATAGAAAGATAAATCATTAACTTTTCTCCTATGAAAAAATGAACTCCTTTTCTATCATGTAACAAAATTAATACAATTTATTTTTAATTAATTCCACTCTGATGATGTATGTCAACACTAGTTCTTTCTCACCTAGTTTCCTCCATTAAACAATAAAATTATCAGCCAAATCTAAAGAGTTCCGTTTCAAAAAATATATAAGTAAATAAATACTAATAGTGTATTTCTGCTGGAACAGTTGAGCACAGACAAAGCAAAACAGAAAACTGTAGGATGCCAGCATATAAAGCATTTGATGGTGGCTGATATGATAATAGCAGCATTTAACGGCCCTAGAATCTCTCCAAATCTACAAATTTCCCATTTCTAGAGCATTTGGAGCTAAAACATAGAATGAAAATGATGATCCAGTGTCCAAATGAGTGGCATATTTTCTTTAATTAGATGTATAGTCCAGTTTTGTCCCCTCAGACAAAACTTTAATCACCTTCAATTATATTTTAATGGTAATTAAAATCTATTGTGTTAGCTATCATTCTTTATTTACTTCTGTTTTTAAAATATTACTACAAAGCTTTGCGCGCTACTGCTAACAGATTTGCTTTTATATCTTTTGCAAGCACAAGAGATTTCTCACAATTAACTTGTACCATAGATGATTTTTATCATTCAGATGACAGAGAATACAGAAATTGACAAGCTGCTGAATAAGCATTCTGTATTTCTGTTAGATATGTGATTTTAACTTAAGACAGATTTTATACTGCATTATTGATTCCTGCATTTAGTTATGACAAAAGGCAACTGTTTATTATGCTTACATACTTATTTGCATTTGAGCTTCTGGGGGAGGGGAAAGCATTTATATTCAGCTTTTATCTACTTGCAGCAAAGCATCCTAGATTATATTAAGGAGAAAATGCCTACCAGCTGCTCAGGAAGCCAATAGAAAAACAAAAGAAAAGAAAAGAAACAACAACAACAACAGCAAAACAATAAAGTCAAAACTCAGAACACTATTCAGCAGTGTTTGTATTTTAAGAAAGGTAATGAAATAAAACATCTGTCCAAATGAAGCTGCCTAAGGGTGTTAAAATTACTCAGAAAGCATACAGGTGTTCACTTTTCTGTTAGTATTTAAACTATCCTAATTACAACTGCAAAGATCAAACTCGCAGATTTCCATATTATAATTGAAAAACAAAATTATTTATTAATTCAATGTAATTTAGCTAAAATAATTATCTAAATCTCGTGAAATTTGGTCACAGTAAAATCTGTGCAGTAAATCCCACAAATTACTGTCTGGGAACAGAGGGAAAAAGAAAAGTAAATTCAATCTCTGCCGACCTTGTTACAGTTACTCTGAATGAACAAAATAAATGCCTAACTAATTTAGGTACTTGCCTTCCAATTACATCTTGTTTCAAATAAAGAAACAGGCAACATTTAACTGAAACCTACAGAAAGTGTTAAAAACAAATCCTCACAACCAAAAAAGCCCAGGTAACGTTAGTAATGAATTTGTAACTATAACCACTGGAGGAGATAAAATCTTGCATGTATGTTTCATTAATTTTATCATTTGAAGCTGCCTTAAGACTTGTTATTCTTTCAGTAGATAAGGAAGTCAAAGATGGTACTTATTAGTAACAAGCAGAAACAGCTTTTGGAAAAGTTTTTGTCCAACAAAAGAGTTTGAATTTAATTTTTCTTAAGTCTTCATCTTCAGCAAAGTCTACAAGTCATAGTCATGCTGTATGAATCACAGAACTGCAGGGGCTGGAAGGGACCTCAGGAGATCATCAAGTCCAACCCCCCTGCCAAAGCAGGTGCCCTACAAAAGGTCACACAGGTAGGCATCCAGACAGGTCTTGAATATCTCCATAGAAGGAGAGTTCATAACCTCTCTGGGCAACCTGTTCCAGTGCCTCACCACCCTTACTGTAAAGAAGTTCTTCCACATGTTTGTATGGAACTTCCTATGTTCAAGTTTTAGGCCACTGCTCGCTGTCCTATTGCCACTGAGAAAAACCTGGCCCCATCCCTTTGTCTCCAATCTTCCTTTAGATATTTATGAAGGACACTTATGGATCACTACATCAAAAAAAATATCTTGAAGCTGACTTTTGTTTTCTTTTTGGTAAAACTAGAACCTTCACAGACAACAAGACAAGCTCAGACTGCCATATAAACATACAAATTTATATCTGACTGATTTATGAGTCTGCCTCCTTTGAGGATCAATATCTTTTCCCAAAACTACCGCCGTTAACACTACATGCTATACTACGTTACAGACACTGGTAACAGCGTCAGACATTCTGTAAAATGTACTTGAAAAAGGAAAGATCTGCAAATTTTTGTCTAAAAACCTTATTTAAAACTGGCTTTTCATCACTTCATAGCTGTTATTCAAGCTTAAATGAACTTGAGCAACAACTTGAGTAAATTCTCTATACATTTAATCTTTAGGCTTTAGCATTTGTTTAGAACAAAATGGAATGCCTTAGTTCATTATGTACTTACAATGAAGCACATACAACTGCAGTTCTTATTTTAAATGTATTTCAAATATCAGCCTTCAGTGACAGCTAGTTCTTAAACACATCACAGTAGAATATGCAGTCTCCTTGTCACAAAATGTAACAAAAGATTAAGACCGGCAAATTAATAGATTGTCATAGAATTAAAGTAATTAAACGAATATCATTGCTCTGAAATGTTAGCTATGTGTAGCTACAGAAAACATTTCAGAGAACTGATGACACATCTGGGCAATCTGCAGAGAAGAGACAAACACTGCTCTCAGCTGAGCACAAATCACAGAATCATCTGAGTTGGAAGAGACCCTTAAAGGTCATTTAGTCCAACTCCCCTGCAATGAATAGGGACATCTACAGCTAGACCAAGTTACTCAGAGCCTGATCCAGACTGACCCCTTGAACGTCTCCAGGGACGGGGCATCCATCACCAATCTGAGCAACCTGTTTCAGTGCTTCACTACTTTTATTGTAAAAACCTTTTTCATTACGTGCAGTCAAAATCTCTCCTCTTCTAATTTTAAACCATTCTCCCTTGTCCTTTCATGACGGACCCTACTAAGTAGAGTCTGTCCTCTTCTTATATCCCACCTTTAGATACTGACATGCCTTTAGATACTAACGATGCAGAGCGAAGCTTGATGTTAGGAACCATAAGCTCAGGAGTTACCCAGCTGTTTATTTTTTTCTGTTTCTCCTCTTTCAAGCACATCACCAATCCTGCCCTCATTCTTCCTCATTTCCCTCCCTTCCTTTCTCCACGATGAGCCCAAACCTCCTCTCTGTGAATAACAGCATGTCATGCTGAATCATAGAATCACCAGGGTTGGAAAAGACCTCCAAGATCATCCAGTCCAACCATCCACCCACCACCAATATTTTGCCACTACCCCATGTCCCTCAGTACAACATCTAAATATTTCTTGAACACCTCCAGGGATGCACTACATCTTGTAGCCAGAAAATACTGTGTTAAGTTGTCACAGTATTGTCCATAGAAATACGTGTTCTATAAACTCTTACAGCGAGATACCAATTCCCTGCTGTACTAGATCTCTTGTAGGTTTTCATCATACAACGTGGGGAAAATTTATGCTCCTTGTGAAGCCTCCACAGTTTCACCAGTGGAAGGTAAATGACTCTAAAAGACTTCCCCACTGAATCACATAATTTTTAAGCCAAAGCTTACCATTGGTGAAACAGGAGAGAAAACAGCCAAAGTATATTGCTTTCCACCTGTTTCTTTAATCTCTCAGTGTTTGATGGTAACCATGGAGTAAAGATATTATTAGACTGTCAAAAAACTGCTGAAAGCAGAGAGGTGGGAGAAGACATAGACTGTCCCTGAGCACACACTCCTGTTTCTACTCAAATGCCCCCACTGCCACACTTGTCTCAGAGCTTGCATCTTGCCAGATGGGCTCATGCACTGAGATTGTCTTCCTCATGGCTTGCCTTCTCTAACCAAGTCTCATGTGAGCACTGAGATAACCTGAGTTTCAGTACAAACGAACATTACACTTGGGAAAACAGATATGTGAGGTGACCCCCAAACTAGGTCTGTTTGCTTTATGAAACTTACTTTGGTTTAGTTGAATTAAAATGATAGCAGTGTAACAAAACTCTCCTTTAATGAGCCATCTCCCTGAACTTCAAAAGAGATTCCACAAAGACAGAAGCTAGTTTTGCTTCGAGTTGGGGCCAGACCACAAGACCTTTAGATGATGCTACACCTGCAGATTTTTGCACATCTATCAAGGAACAAGTTTCAATTTGTTAGTGACAGTAAACCATATATTTGTAGAATACACCTATGCATTTTTTTCTTTTAAAAAAAAAGCATTTAAGTTCATGGCTGTCATGCTTAGGATAGTCTTTTACAAATCGAACCACAACCTAGATTTGTCTTCCGAACAGCCTCCCCATTCAGATATTGCTTCTGCCATATTTAAAATAAATTATTCTTGCTGCCTCCTATGAGATATAATGCAGTATTTTCTGATTTCATTCTTATTATGATCTAAACTGGGCATGCTTTATGTAGTTTTATCAAGAACTGTATTTTGACACATAATGCAATAGAAGAAAAGTTAATACTTGCCACCATATTGAAACTAAAAAACAAATGGGAAAAAAAAATCACACTCATGACAGGTATGGTAAGAGAAATTCTACTATTTTCAGTGCATCTCCTCTAAAGCTTAAGGCCCTCCCATCAATTAAAATTAATGTGTAGTTACCAGCATTGCCAGGAGAGTCGCAATGCAGTTTGGCATTGCTATCACCATACTGCACTCAATAAACACACAATCAGGTTACATCACTCTTCTCTTATTCATCAGAGCATTCCAAGATAACAGCACAGGAAAAGATCTTCCCATTACATTTATTATTTTTGTGGAATCCACACAGGAGTCTAAATCTGCAGCAACTAGATATACATTTTTAAATTCTTCAACCAGTACTTTAATTGCTAAAGGATTTGAAAGGATTTTCACCTTCTTTGTTGTAGCAAGTGAAAAGCACGTATGTCCTTGTCTTATCTCTTCAGAATTATTGCATCAGGGTCATGCAGCTTTTAAAGACTTGTTATAAAGGAATCTAAGTTGGCATTTACAGAGGAGCTTACACATGAAAACATCAGGAACCTCAAGTAAAAAATGGAGCAAAAATGTCTTGATTGAGTTGAATGTTTTGTACCCCTTTACAGGAAAACAAAGCAATCCACTCTGTTTTTTCTAAGGAGAGGGAAGGAAGAAGTCGCAAGTATATTTGTAATAATTTTTAAGATGTTTTTTGTAAGATAATTCATTAGGGAGAAAATTCTCACATAACACAAGGCCAGGGCTTAAATCTCTCCTCCCTAGGATTTGCTAAGGCAACACAAATATAGATCACATTTATAAAAAATCATGCAATATTCTGCGTGTTTTAGAGCCAATCCTACTTCTCCATGGTATAATGAATATTTTCTGATCGTATACAAAGCTGAAGAGTTGCTGCAGGGAAGTCTGAGAAGTGAAGTGATTAGCATTCTCAGCTGGGACATGTGAGACAGACTGAAAATCCTTTTCCAAGTCAGAGTCTGAACTAAAACATTTTCTTTCTCTGAAGAACATCTTAAACACTGGAGTAAACTATTTTTATGGTAAACTAAGTGAATAATTATATGTTTCCTGAAATAACATGAGCACATGTGCCACAGCAATCAGCTTGAGCATTTTTTTCTGCCTAGAGCTCAGGCAGCTAAATCCAGACCACCCGTATCCTGATGGAGCAAGTGTTGTGGATGTGCCCAGATACCTGCTCTCAGCTTCAAGCACTGGCAGAAATAACACATCTTTAGGAGTCTAAGGGAAGAGACCTTATACTTGAGAAAGAACTTCTGAGATGTTGACAGTGTTTAAGTAGGGATTACATTAAGAACCATCACTATTTAAGTGGGTGATTTTTTTCAGGCAAAACCTCCATATTCAGATCCCAAAGGACTACTCTACTCAAGGACATTCATTCCATCATGGTATGCTGTACTTAATAAATTGTACTTCGAGACTATAAAGAACTGGATAAAAAAATGTGGTAGCGTAGGCAAGAATATAAGGTTATGCATGATAAACTCTTACTAAAAATCAGAAGGAAAGAAATACATGACTTTGTATAACCATGTAAATCAGAGTTGCACTCACTGATTTTAATTTACGTATTTTTGTATTAAAAAAATATTTAGTGACAATCAGATTTCGCCTTGTTCTCTTGCCCCTTGCCCTAAAATGCACTTTAAAAATCAACAGGTTTGCTCACACACAGTAATTCTGTAGGCAAATGAAGCAGCTATTATATGACCAATGACAGTTTACCAGGCACTCTGTGCATTGGTGCCTCATTTATTAAAGAGAAAAGCAGCCCACATCCAATACTACTTATTTACTAAGACCAAAGAAAGGTCCAGAATATAGTTTCACAGCCACACAGTCAGAGAATAACATCTGCTACCACGACTCACACTGCAAACCCTAAAAAAAAAATTATATTTGACAAAATACCAAGCTTTGATGTGAAAACAAGATCTTTGGCTAGGCTCCGCTACCTGAAATATACAATTAATTATGATTATGCTATCACAGGCATTGAATATTTTATTTATCTGAAATTACACACTCCTTTTGTAACTTTTATTTCAGAATTAAAAACTAGCATGAAATCAGCTTTCTTTTTTTACAGTTTACTACAGTTCTTTGCATTCTGAAATTCAGACAACTAAAATAAGAACACAATAAATATGCAGTAAAGTAACATCCAGTAAACAAATATGTGTACTTATTGCAGCCTCAGCATAGCAGCTGCATAAACTGGAACTACCCAGATCTGAATGAACTAATGAAGGAAACAGCAAAAAGGAGATAAAGGACAAATTGAAAAGGTTTGAGATAAGCCAGGAGCTTTTTTCTGTATCTGTACTATACATTTCACTGCTTTTTGGTCCTACAGATTGATAAAAAGAAATGTGGTATTTTCTTTGCAAGATGCATGTATTTGGGTGTGAACTTTTATAAAGAATATTCATTTTCCACATATTTTTGTCTTGAAAAGCAAAGAAACGAGTCTTTAATACTAAATAAAAATATTATAGGAAAAATATTTTTTATAGCTCCACTCAAGAGATTACTGAAAATTGGTTTGTTTAATAATTAAGAAATCATTTAGACCAAATAGTACTTATTCTACACATAGTATATGCCAAAGGTAAGACAAAATAATGCTACTAAATGCAGCAAAGGGTGTAGAACTTGACCTTCGCATTCATGGTTTAATCTCCAACAATAGGAGATAAGGCATTTTACAGCAAACTGATTTCTGACATTAGCAAGAAATCCTAGGGGTGACAGGGAATTTGATCGACTACCTACAACTCTAATGTTTGTTATGTATAAGTTTCCAGCAGAAAACATATTCCAGGTCCCACTCTGGCAAGTAACACTAGCTTATCCACAGGAGTGAGTCCTACCAACCATGCATCCACTGAACAGAGGAAAGGAGATAGCCACCTCTCAGCTACTCCTTCCTGGGCTGTATTAAGACATTGTTGTTATTTGTCTTTATTTAGCCCTTGTTTTTAATGTAGATTCGAGTTGAGAATAAGATTCATGAAGATTCTGCACAAGAAGTAAAAATTGTCATGAGTTAAAGTAGAAAAAGCACTTTTGGGGTTGGTGGGATTTTGAATGTTAAATACAAAAGCTATAGCGTGACAATTTGTTTTTTACACATAAGACAAGCACAGTTTTGTTTTGTTTTCGGTTTTCCCTAGAAAGCTGGAAGATATTTTTTTTACTGAGGAATAATTTGAATTTGCAGATATAACTATTTCAGTAGTGAGAGACAGTCATTTCTGGAAACTAAAACCGTATGTCAAAATCTGCTGAGCTAAAAGAAACTGTATAGGATAAAAACTTACAAGGAAGTAAGACCAGAACATAGATAACAGTCTGATGAATTTTTGCTCTTGTGTGCTGATTGTGTTTCAGTTCTTAAGACTTTTTAAAGTGATTTTTAAATGTTCAAGCTCTCCTAAGTTTGACTTATACCTACAATGGATCTTGAGACAGTAAAAAGTCTGTGTCTCCTGTAATCAAAGATTTACTCTTTTCTCCCCCTTTTTCACAAATATAAGATCACAGACAGGTCTAGTGGGCCTTCAGAACCAGTCATTCAAAACTACTACAGACAAAGATAGCAAAGGGAAAATACACACTAGTGTAACAACAACATTTTCCATGAGGTGTCAGCAGAAGTATCTGAACGTATTGCTGAAGCCTTTCAAGTGTGTTGTCAGGCTTCTAAGCAGTCACAGAGGAACAAATTTCACACGTGTGATGTAAATAGCCTTTCATGGTTTGTGTTTTAGACACTCAGTACTCAAAGTGGCACTACTACCTGCATCCTCTTCCCCTCTCCAGCCTCCACATGCACAATTCTCTCTTGCCTCCCTCTCCAGACAGCCCTTTTTCAAAACATAGCTGGTATTGAATGTGCTAGCTTTAGTTTCCAGCACTTGCAATCTGGAAAAAAAATAATGTCCCACATGTCTTTTATTTGATAGTCACTTAATTAAGAGAATTTAAATTTATTAAATGTCTCCAAGGACAAATGGGTATTCAGCTATCAACTTCTATTTCATGAGAACGAGAATCATAGAACGGCTTGTGCTAGAAGGGACCTTACAGACCATCTACTTCCAACTCCCTGCAGTGGGCAGGATTGCCACCCACCAGGTCAGGCTGCCCAGGGCCCCACCCAGCCTGGCCTTGAACACCTCCAGGGATGGGGCATCCACAGCTTCTTTGGGCAGCCTGTGCCACTGCCTCACCATCCTCTGAGTAAAGAATTTCATCTAACATCTAATCTAAATGTCTCCTCTTTCATTCCCCCTTGTCCTATCACTATCAGACCACGTAAAAAGTTGATCTCCCCTCTGCTTATAAGCTCTTTTTACATTCTGGCAGGTGGCAATGAGTTCTCCCCAAAGCTTTCTATTCACCACGCTGAATAAGCCCAGCTCCCTCAGCCTGTCTTTGTAGGAGAGGTGCTCCAGCCTTCTGATCATCTTTGTGGCCCTCCTCTGAACTCCAATAGCTCTCCATCTTCTGCTGGTGGCCCCAGGTCTGGACGCAGTACTCCAGGTGAGGCCACACAAGGGCACAGTAGAGGTGGACAATCACTTCCATCTTCCTGCTGGTCACCCCTCTTTGATGCAGCCCAGGATAAAGTTGGCCTTCTCGGCTGCAAGCACACACTAGCCTTATAACCTGAATCATGCCATTGCAAACAAGAATCACTTAGAAGCACACAGCATGCCACATTATACTACTTTAACTGCCTATTCAGAAATTAGCAACTCTTTCTATTTTTCTTTTTCAGGTGAGGATATAAATGGACAAGTTAAATGTTTCATAGCAATATTTACACAGAAAACCTCATTTATAAACAACAAGCCACCTTTTGCAAACTGTGAAATTTGCATTAATGCCAGAAGCAATATACCTATTTAGAAACCGGAATGCATTCATTCTTTATCACACATATTGGATTTTCCATTAAATATTCAGAAAAGGTATTCATACAAGTCTTGAGTTATGTTTTTTTAAATGTTCCATAGCTTTGCAAGTTGAGTGTATGCTCCAATTTTCTAAAAATTCAATATATCACCTTTATCTCTAGACTGATTGTGCAGAAAAGACTTGTTATCATTTTTAACAGTAAATAAAGCTATCAATTTCTACATCAACAAAACACTGAGTCTTCTCCTTCAATGGCACTCAAGTTGAAACATAAATCGTTGTTCCCACTCGCATTAAGGAAGTTGAAATTAAAAATGTTTATCTCTGAATTTATTTCTAATGACCTGCATTATAAACTCCAGTACAGAAAGAGATGTTGAACAATCACTTAATATTAAATGCATGAATTATCAGAACGCTCAAAAGTAACTTGTTTGTTATGAATATGGTTATCACGTTTCAGAACAGCATTACAGTTAGTAATGTGCTTTTATGTTTTTACTATATTATTTTAATAAACGAAGTCCAGTAAGATGCTTCACATTCTAAACCTTAAATATATGCATGTATGTGGCTAGTCTCTACAAAAATTGAAATAATAAAATAATAGGATTAGATTGTTTAAATGCACAACTTCAGTCTTGATAAATATCAGGAGCTTTTATGTGCTTCCTAGTCATTCACTAAAGACTGCTGAATATACATTTGCAAGATAAACATTATGCTTTAAATCAAGTCAAAAGAGCATGAGGTTTATTACATGGGATTACAGCTACAATGCAACTTGGAAAATTAAATTCATTTGAGATTTTTCCATATTTATATTTCAAATAATGAATGTTTCACTAAGGTAAATTAGTATTTGAATAGAAGCATGATAGATTTGTAAGCTTCCAGTTCTGGTTTCCCTTTAGGTTCAACTGTTTTCCTGGACAACAGCACTACAAAAAAGTTAACAAGTTGGCATTCCAAAAACCAAAAAGAAGCAAATCCAGCATCTCCTTTGGCTTAAGCCACCATCTCACATTAGCAAAGGTAAGTCATCTCCCAATTCCTAAGTTTTCCAGTTGAATTTATTTTGATGACACTTAGTGACAGACAGTTAAATATGGAAGGCTACCGGTAAGTCCCTGAATATCAACTTTGCATCTTGCTCTGTTAGCCAGTAGAAATGCAGAGAGCACCGTCTCTGTAAAGAGGTCTGTAGGATCTAGTTAATTTTTTATGATATTTTATGTATGTAAAGTGGAAGCGTAAATCATCAAGCAATGCACATCAATACCTTGATCAGCCCCACATGTGAACAGAGTTCCACAGCAAATTGTAGCTCTTCAGCGAAGAGCAAGTTTATATTACATAATTTCTTGAAGAAATTTCCATGATTTTTTTAAAATGTACATACAAAAGGCAATAGCACATATTTTTACCTAATGCGAGTATTTTTCTGAATATGGAATAATATTTCTTTCACAGAGATTAGATTTTCTAAAATAGAGCCACTTCATTTGCAGAATAAAGCATAAAACATTACTCACCTGCATTGGAGCCAGTCAAGTTGTAACGTGCGTTCAGCTTTTTAATGATATTTTCATGGATCTGATACCAGTCACTCTCTGTGTTGCACCTACAAAAATGATAACTTTCTTAACTCTGAAATGGGAACACAAGTTTTTCAGACCATTTTCACCACACACCTCTACACAAATCCTCTTCTGTTCACAAAACTAACTCAGTGGGAGCAAATAAAGCCCCATGAAACTGACTGGATCAATGCAAAGAGTGAGAGTGGTCTTATCATTTGAAGAATGCCTCACGGAAATATCTGCTTCTTGTGGAAAAAGGTGGGAGAAAGACAGGAGCAGTTACGCTCAGGAACTCATCATGAACAAGTTTATCATCTATAGAGATATACTTCCGTTCCAAAATACACAGAATATCTGTCTCATGACACTCAGGAAGACATATGAGACTCAGAGCTGGTCTTAGACAAAGATCTGCGCTGTACACTTTTAAGTTATTTAAAATGGAATATGATCTTCAAGAGATAGTCAATTAAAGAGCAAATTACATCTCGGTACACATTCGGAAAGCAGCAGCTTTTCCATGAGGAAAAATCGGCCACACTGAAAAGTGAATGGTTTAGACTTGGTCTGGTCTTATCAAATCTGCTTTTGAATAATGTTTCTTCTTCCCTTTTTTTTTTTTTTCCCGTTATTTTAAAAACAATTGGAGAAATTTAGAAAATAGAATATAATAGGCAGATACATAAATCTAACAATTTGTTATCCAACAGTGAACACTTATTTGACTTCAGCATCCTGGGAGCCTTAATAAGAGCCAGCACGCATTTTCACTGTCACGCTAGATAGTTTTTCTGCAGCATCATCTCCAGCAGCTCTAATTCAGCGCAGCAGCGGTACAGAGGAGAAGAGAAAGGCTGCCTAAAAGCCTTCTGTGTCTTCAATATTTGAATGCCAACCCTGGGAGAGGCAGAACTTCCTCATGCACATGACAAAATGTGTCCCAGGTTTTTGTAATTAGAATAGGCCACTGCACCAAACAGCACTTACAATAATCTCTCAGATCAAGATCAGACAGAAATTACATGCACTGTGTTGCAACAAATAGAAATATGAACGTTCTTCCAAATACTGTCGAACTCCACTATTTAACTAACCACTCATTTTTAAATCTATTTTTGATTTTTCCTTCTCCAGCATTAACTGCTTCTTACACTTATGCTATTTCCATTAAACAGTTGCTTACCTACCTTGCCTCCTTTTTTTCTCTAGTTATAAAGTTACTTCTGCTAGCTGCCTAGGCAGTGCAAGGTGTCTAAACAAGCCTTGAAAGCACTTCATGCTGCCATAAAGAGAGAGCTCCAGAAGCTCTTACAAGGATGTGATAAATGCTGAAACATACAAGAAGATCTGAAAGGACACAACCTTCATTTTTAATACCATCCCTTTTTACAAACAGATCTGTAGAACTAGCCAAAATTTCTAAACCATGCTGAAGAAAAGAAAGAAATTAGCTACTACACTTTTTTACTCACTCTGCATTTAAAACCACTGTTTTTGATGCAAACCTACTGTGAAATAGTTCCAATAGTTATGAAAAAAAGCCATTCCTTACATGTACACCTTTAAGATGAGGTCATCCTTTGAATCTCCTGCCAGCAAATCCGCAATACTGAGGACCGCGCAGCCAAAGGGCCGTCTGTATTGTACATTGCAGGCATTTTTCTTTTCTCCAGCTCCCATCCGTCCTGACAAACAAAATATACATTTGATGCATAATGTACGAAACTGTCTCCCTTAAAACCACAGAAGGGAAGCAGGGAGCAATCCAGCTCTGTGTGGTGACAGCTCTGAGTATGTGATGCCAAGTGTACTCTGCAAATCTAGTCCATCTTTCTCTACACTACATTAGGATAACAAATGGTTGAGGAGACCCATTAATGATGTGGTGATCTCGTAATACCAGAGGTACTGCTCATCCTCTCATGACCTCGGGTCCGCAACTCTTCCCGATACTCAGTGACAGCTCTACTCGAGACACCACCAAATTAAATTTAGTGTTCAGACATAACAGAGTGTCCACCATTTGCTGTCCAATAACAGTTATTTTCCCATGGTTGTTGGTACTTCTGATTTATATGAGAGGTCTTGAGACTGAGCCACTACAATTTAGAAATCAAATGCTGCCTCCAAGCAGGCAACTTGCTAGCAGGGGGGTAAAACTGAAGAAATGAAGGAGAGATGAAACTCAGGGAGAAAAGATGACAAAGTGCAGGAGAATAAATTATGGTACAGAAAGAAGGCAGCCAAGGAAAATGGAGTTGAAACAAAGTATTTTTCTATTTGATTTAAATACATTTCATCAATCTTCTTGTGGTGTTTCTGATAGATGAAACTGCCCTCTTTATAACCATTTTATTCAATTATGTTCTGGCAGCTATGTATCTTTCCCACCAAGTCTTAACTCTGACAAGAAAAGCCTCTGGCTGCACTTGCTGCAGGGCAATGCCTCCTCGGCAATGCCTCCTCTATGCATCACAGAAGCTAGAAGAGTAATTGTTCACTTTCACACCACAAAACATATAAATGTTATTTTAACTTTTTAGCGTTTCAGTCATTCGTATACAGACCTGGCTTTGAATATATTTCAAAACTACACAGAAGGAAAAATTATATGCCATATTGTTCTTTAAAGTATTTACTCTCCTCAAATTAACTTGTATTACACCAGAATTGACTACACTTTTTCCCAGTCTCTGCCAATAAAAATGCAGTATTTTGATATTCCAGTGAAACACTACATCATCATGAAAGTGCAAGGAAAAATCATCACTCTGAGTTGTAAAACAGCACTTACTTTGTAATAAGTTGTTTCTGAGCTCAGCACAAGTTATAACTGTCATATATGAAAACAAAATACCTTGTAAAATAGGAAGATTTATTTAGTACTGCAGTGATGCAGCTAGGGAGACCATTTACAAAAAAAAAGAAATAGACCTAAGAGCTAATAGCAGACCCAAAGAATCTTGCTTCAAATCAGTACAACCAGGAGGTCAACTTCTTAAAATACATATGAAGCACACTTTTTGACTCTTCAGCATTGTTTCAGAGGACACAATATCTGCTTGTATCATCGTGCATTAAAATTATTACATGACGTCCTTCACTTGCTTCCTTCTCCTCTTTTTAAAGGGATCAGGGAGAAGACAAAATTCATCTGAACAATTTCATCAGACACTGTTTAAGTAGGTACTTTACATTTCTAGGTAAGTTTTCCTATGAACAAATGATGTTTGAAACCACTCTTTGGAACAAGAATGGTCTTTCCAGTGACAACTCCATCATTCTAGTACAGTTCGCATATGACATCCTCATTTCGTTTTGCAATAGTAACAAAAAATACTGCATCAAAACTCATCAGCACTCTTGGAAAATAACACAAAAGAATGCTGAGAAATTCAAGGCAATTTTCCCATTAGAAGAGAGGCATTTCCTTCATGAAATTTATACAGAGACTTAGCAAATCTAACAGATCCCAAAGCAGATCCCATGTGGATTCTTTCATTTCTTCACTGTTACATACCTACCAAACGTCAGATTTCTGCTCACAGGCAATTATACCTACCTATTCGGATAATGTGCACAGTGATATAGATGTCCTTCCTGAGTTCACTGCTACTCAAATCCTGCACAAAATCAGAACCTCATTATTTCTGACTCCTGATTAAAATGTGATATTTAAAAAGATCTTCATGCATTGCTTTTACTGCCAGCAACAGTGATAAATGAACAGTGAGGTCATTTATATAGAATTAACAAATTATCCATTTAACACTTCAAATTGGTGGTCATGCACTCAATATGTCTGTCCTAAAATATCATGGGCAAGAATTTGTTGTAAGGCAGTATAATGGGAGAGGAGGACAGAAAAGACTCGATGCGTGCCTTGAAGAGCAATGATGCCTTTGTGCAACTCCTAATATCCTGAAATTACAAAGAGCACTGCACAAACCATCTTTTGGGCCTAAAACTCACAAGCAAAAGTCTTTGTTGCTAGGAAAAAGACTGCTATACATACGCACATGAAGTTTAAATATGAGAGTCCACATACTGCCAGAAAACATTCAACTTGGGATTTTAATAATACCCTTTAACCATCCTTTAGAATTGATATTCATAATAATGTAAAAGCTTAGGGAGCACCACTGAGTCAACTACAGAATAACTTAATTCAAATTTGATTTTCAATACCTAGCACAAAAAGGATTGAGAATAGGAATAACTCACCACAAAAAGAGAACAGTGTCTTTCAGGCTTTTCTGGACATTTTGGCAAACCATTTCTATTCAGTCTTAAAAAAAATCGTTCACTGTAAGAAAACAAATACAGCATATACTTTGAACAACGCTACAATAAAATCAGATCTCATACTGATCTTATTTTTAGATGTAACCTTTGTCAAGATATAAAAGAATGAAATAATTTCTTATTAAAAGGCTGAAACATACCAAGAAAAAAAAGGAAGAGACTATATAAGAGTGGTTAATCGTCTAATAAAATTACTGAAAACTCAATACAAACTAGAAGACTGACCATAGCTTGAAAAAATGATACTGTATATCCTAGTCCATAGAGCAATAAAATTCTTTTATCCTAGAACTGAAATTAGATGCGAGTGATGTTATATTGATTCTTGCTAAACAAATGTCAACATTGCCACACTCATATTCAATCAATATTCCTTTTCAAAGTCAGAGAGATGATGCCAGGGGACATTTTTCCTACTTAATTCTATGAAAATTTCTTTCTAGACTACACTGATTTTGGTGGTCTTATAAGTTTCAGCAGAGAAATGTAATTTTCAGAATTCTGTCTTGCAGTCAGCTGCAGGGTGCCAGGTACTGCATCTGATACAAATAACAATGCTGATAGTAGAGAGATGCAGAGAACTCTTAGAGTAAAAGAGGGTGAAAGAACCCACTGAAAGAGAAATTACTCTTTCACAGAATCATAGAATTGCTCAGGTTGGAGAAGACCTTCAAGATCATCAAGTCCAACCACAACGTAACCGTACTATCCTAACAACCTACCACTAAACCATGTATCTGAGCACCATATCCAAACGGTTTTTAAACACATTCAGGGATGGTGACTCAACCACCACCCAAAGAGAAATCCTCCCTTTGAAAAATTTGTACTTGATAGTAGGTTCGTCATGGACAGTCTCTGGGAGGACTTGCCATTTCATGCATGGAAAACTTAGGAAGAATCAAACTTTCCATGGTTTGGGTAATCTTCTACAAGATACAGTCTCACAGCAAACATAACCATAACATTTATGCAGTAAGAGACATACAACATGGGAAAAAGCAAAGGACTCAGAAATGGTAAGTTGTGCACCAGTATTACAAGTATGTGGCTCAGAAAGTAATGCCTCCTATTTCCCTGGAAACTACAATAGATATAAAGAATATAACAATATTATTTGGTGGAGCAAATTCCCAGCTATAAAATACTATTTCTCAGCATAGTCACCACCATTAGCTGTGCATTTTCACCAGCGATGAACAAGAGTCTGCATGCCACACAAGTGAAAATCTGCACCAGTGGAGGTGACCCACTGTTTCATAGCTGCTATGACGGCATTGTTGCTAGGAAAATATTGCCCATGCAGTCCATCTTTCACTGGCCTGAACAGATGGAAGTCGGAAGGCGCCAAATCCAGACTACATGGTGGGTTTGGTAGGACAGACTCGTCACCAGTAACGATGCCAGGAAACTGCCACCTTCAGCCTCATATTGATTCAGTAGATCCTGACAAACTTGCTTGGGGTGTTCTTTCTGTTCCTGTGTGAGCATTCATGGGATCCACCTGGTGCAAACTGTGCGATACTCCAATGTTGCCACCATTGTTTCCAATGCATTGAAGCCAATATCCAGCTCTGTATACAGTTCCCTGGCCATAACCCACCAATATGCACAGAGGAGCTGATCGAGACACTCTTCATTTTGTGGTGCGACAGCTGTGTATGGCTTTCTACAATGTTACTTGTCTTTCACATCACTGTCACCACTCACTGCCTCATTGTGCTCACATCCACTCCTTGGCCTCCATAAATGTTCAGCAAGTGTTGATGAATGTTAATGGGTGCAACTTTTTCCACATGGAGGAATTCAATTCCACACCTTTGCTTCATACACACTTCCATGTCAGACACCATTCTGTCAGACTGCCCCTCTGCTGCCATCTGTCACACAGCAACAACGTGTAACAGAATATTGGTGGGAAGGTTCAGCCTCTACTGCCATACCACCTCTGACATCATGGGCTGACATAATAAAATGGGAGGCACTACTTTTGGAGCTGGCAGTGTATCTGTTACTCTTCATGCTTTCACCCCCAGCCCTACCTGGCCAGACAGTTGAGTCCGGACACCCTGTAATGCTCAAATTAAAAAAAAAAAAAAAAACAACCAAAGTGAGGTTATTGCAACTAGTCTTCTCTCAGCTGTCTGTCTCTCTGCTTATTCCAGAAGCTAAGCATGGTTTACCACTGCTCTCAAAATGCAGCTGGAAAATCACGAGGAATATGTTGGATAAGATCCAACACAATATAGACTAATTAAATTTTTATTGCACCAGCATTTGCTTTGTACAAAATCTGGATCAATCATTCACAGAATCAGTCATTCATATTGAAATGGACCCCAGAAGGCCTCTAAGTCCAACCTCCTGCTCAACACTGCACCAGCCATAAGGTTAGATAGGCTTGCTCAGAGCTCATCCAGTCAGGCCTTAAAACCCTCCAGTGATGGAGGCTGTACAGCTTCACTGGACAATGCCTGACTGTCCTCAGGTTTTTCCTTACATTCAGACGCAGCCTCTCTTGTTTCACTTCATATCCATAGATAGTATTGACCATCTCGCAGGTACAGGCAGATGCCCGTTAGCCCCCACCCCCAGGCCAGCCAAGGCCCGCTGCCTCAGCTTGACCCCATAGGACAATCAGCTCAGGGCCTTCTGCTGAACTGCTATCCGGTCATCAATGTCTGTTTTGTATGAGAGGAACTCAAACTGGAGTGGTTTAACCAACACTGAGTAGGAGGGAATAATCACTTCCCTAGATCAGGTGGCCACATTAGTGTTGTTATAGCCCTGGCTACTGTTACCTTCAAGAGCACAATTCTTAAAAGTCATGTCTGCAGAATACTTTGTTAAATACATGCCAGTTACCCAGGCTGAACCTACAAATGCCTAGACTTTTTTCTTGGCAGTATTTAAAAACATTTGTGCAGTCTTCAGCTATGTAGATTTTGTTGGTTTTTTTTTATCAGACAGCAAAAAAGGCAGAACCTAAGAATAGCAGCGTTGAACTCAAATACCTCTGAGTGCATGAAATGTTATTCTCTCAGAAATATTCTTGTTTTACGATACACCCAACTTCAGCTTTTGTCTCCATGGAAACTTTAAAACTGAGTTTTAAAGAATGTTTACATAGATATATTTTTAGAGAGAAACAAGTTGGTATTTTGCTGTTGATTTAAAAATGTTATTCAAAAGACTTCTGTCTTTTCATTTACATTTATTTCCTTTTCAATATCAGAAAGTACTGTAAGAAAGCACAAAGCTTTGTCTATAGGTCTCACACAAAGTCTGTATTCTCTTAGCAAGAACTATTATTTATATTATCAAAGCAGTTAAAGCTTTAGGACTCATTTTGTTGGGTAATGTGCAAAACTACAGAAAAAAGAAAAGCCTCTCTTCAAGCAGGAACAATACAGCTTCTGTGCGCTGAAACATGCAGCACATTTGTATGCATCAATGTAAATTTAGCCAATACAAAGTGATTCTGAATTTCATCACCTTACCTTCAGTCTGTGGGACCATTTAGAAGGAATATATATATACACGTATCTTGCTGCATTTTTTTGCCTTTAAAGAAACCACTAGAAATGTTGGTTCAAAGGTAATACCATTCAACAAGAAACTATCTACCAGTGGATAAGCTATTGTCATAGTTTACCGACAAAGAGGCAAATGTTGAATTTAACTGGGCTCTCTTTCTTCACTGAACCATACGTTCTGCAGAAATCAAAGGCACATCCTTAAAAAGCTTCCTACTCACTATCCACTTGGATATGAAATTTGCAAGCTCTGCTTACACTCACAGACCGTGAGATTATGATTCACAACACAATTAAAAGCCAAAGACTTTTGTCACGTCACAAAGAAATGCACTGATTGCAACAGACATGTAATAGTTATGCTGATCCAATTTCCTCATTTGAATTTGAAATTTCATTTGACTGAAACACAGGACCTAGCAATGGAAAAGGGTAAGTGAACACAATAAATCCCCCAAAATCTTAATCCTTGTTCAGTGCTTCAATGCATTTCAAGCAAAAAAAAAAAAAAAAAAAAAAGCACCAGTTACAGTTCAGATAAAAACAGTTATCTCTGAACATTACCACAGAGAAAATACAGACATACGTGTAAGATCATGAGAATAAAATAATATTTTGATAAAATATAGAGAGCATTCATGCTTATGAACAATTTGAAGCATTTCTATATTGAAAAACAGGTCAGAAAATGGTTGAGGAAAGTAAACAGCCTTTCAAAAACAAAATAAAGACTGAGAATTCCCAAGATCTGAAAGCTTGGCTTCAAACAGTTGCAAAAGCTCCAGAGGGTGAAATCTAGGGCTAGGATCTTATTTCACAGCAGCTTTCTCAGCAGCCATTTATACATATATATATACGGCAACCACACACAGCAGAAATCCCAAAGCAGAAATATCTTTCCTTTCTATGAAGATGGTTTGATTTTAGTTTAGATTGCAATGCATTTTTTATGAACACCAATCTTCACACTTAAATATGCTGCACAGATTTAAACTCTGCTGTCTTCCCACTGAAAATAAGGAAATAACTAATGCTGGAGAGATTAATTTAAGAAGGTCAGCAAGGGATTTCTGTACTGTAACTTCCCGTGTATTAGTGAAGCAACAATGTGTTCCAAATCTGCAGGCTTAACACAGGAATTTAAAAGAAACATGGCCACAAACTGTTCTATTTTCATAAGCGACCCTTATTTCCTCAGTATTAGCAGGAAAATGTTACTAGTCACATGCTAGCAGTCTAGACAGACTGCTTGTTCTAAGATTTATAAACACACTATCAAAAAAAAAAAAAAAAAACAACCAAGAAAAACAGCCACATGGCATATTCTTGCAGTAAAGCTATGTCATCCAATACTCATATCTCTCAGCACAACTTCCTTTTCTGAAATCTTTGCAGATGGTCTCTACATAAATACAAGTTTTAGTGATTTCTAAACTAAATGCTGAGAGACAATAAGAGAATACTGCTGTATACTTCACCAGCTCAGGTCTACCAAACTCCAGAACATCATTAGGGGATGTTCACTAAGTACTAGAATCTGGATCTACTGAGTTTATAGCTAAAGGATCATTGACATCATAAAACCACCATCAGACACAAAAGGTTGCCCTTTTACTTAGGGGTGAAATGCAGAGGAATGTGGCACAAGAAGTCATTAGTTACTGAAGTAAATAGACAAAAAAAGCCTTAAGAGTACATTCTTAATCACAGACTAACTGAATGGTAGATGTGCCAACATGACTTTGCGATACAAGCTGTTCCACAGTAAGTCAGTCCCTGTACTTTAACTCTTTTACACACTTTTGTGAAAACCATACTCCAATTTCAGTCTGAAAAATAAGTAGCAATGAGCAAAGAGGGAAAGGAAGAATGAGTACTAGAAAAATAAGATTTCAGCCAATTTCAGATAAAAGCACTATCACAAACTAAAATAAATCAACAAACCAATATTATGATGCTATATTGAAGCTTATCATCACATCTCCTAGATGTGCTGACAACATGTGGGAAGACCAAAAACATTTTTGAATGCTAGCTTTATGCTGAGGAGTCAAATTTTCCTTAGGTTAGAAGTAGAGTTAATGAGGAAGAAAGGAAAAATGGAAAGGGGAGAGGAGACTGGTGGAAAATCAGATATATGTAGCTAAATCAAGCTTCTACTCCCATCTTTCATCTCTTTACCAACAGGACAGCCATAAAAAATTAGTTTTTGCCAACTATACTGTATTATACTCTCTATATATTTGCAAGTGTATTTTAACTAAAAGGTGGTATTACACATTTCCTGAAAAGATTAACAAGTTACATTGGAAAATGACAATTTATTTTTTGGTGAGGTACCAAGAGTCATAGAAAAAAAATGTGTTTGAAAAGGCTGAAAGCACACTGGAATCTCTCATCACGTATTTTCAACTAAAAACAGAACGCAAACCGGAAGCCGGAGCCCCCAGTAATGGTGAGATTAGTCTGCCACCAATGATAAACATTTTGCAGCACAGCATTATCAGCACACAGACCTACAGATCCTTTAAGCTGAATTACAGACTTGATCATTATCCCAGTAGCTGGCTGAGGTAACAGCATGGATACAAGCAGATTTGCTGTATTTTTACCCCAAACATGGAAATTCAACTTGAAGTGAGCAAGAAGTCTGGTAAAGGTGACAGGAATTCAAGAATGCTATGCGTGCTCTTCAGCATCTTTACCAATGACATAGACGATGGAATCGAGTGCACCCTCAGCAGGTTTGCAGATGACACCAAGCTGAACGGTGCAGTTGATACACTGGAGGGAAGGGAAGCCATCCAGAGGGACCTGGACAAGCTGGAGAAGTGGGCCCATGTGAACCTAATGAGGTTCAACAAGGCCAAGGGCAAGGTGCTGCACTTGGGCCGGGGCAATCCCAGGTATTTATACAAACTGGGGGAAGAACTCCTTGAGAGTCGCCCTGCAGAGGAGGACCTGGGGGTCCCAGTGGACGAGAAGCTGGACATGAGCCAGCAGCCCGGAAAGCCGACTGTGTTCTGGGCTGCGTTAAAAGAGGAGAGGGAGGTGGTGGTCCCCCTCTACTCGACTCTTGCGAGGCCCCATCTGCAGTACTGCGTCCAGGCCTGGAGCCCCCAGCACAAGAAAGACATGGAGCTCCTGGAATGAGTTCAGAGGAGAGCCACCAAGATGATCAGAGGGCTGAAGCACCTCTCCTATGAAGAAAGGTTGAGGGAACTGGGCTTGTCTAGCTTGGAGAAGAGAAGGCTCCAGGGAGACTTTATTGTGGCCTTCCAATACTTGAAGGGAGCATATAAACAGGAGGGGGAACGATTGTTCACGAGGGTGGATAGCGATAGGACAAGAGGGAACAGTTTTAAACTGAGACAGGGGAGATTTAGGTTAGATATTAGGAGGAAGTTTTTCACTCAGAGGCTGGTGAAACCTGGAACAGGTTGCCCAAGGAGGTTGTGGATGCCCCCATCCCTGGAGGCATTCAAGGCCAGGCTGGACGTGGCTCTGGGCAGCCTGGTCTAGTGGTTGGCAACCCTGCACTCAGCAGGGGGGTTGAAACTCAATGATCTTTGAGGTCCTTTTCAACCTAGGCCATTCTATGATATGATTCTGTGATAAGAATATCCCACTCCCTCCAAAAGCCCAAAGGCTCCTGTGTATTCATCTTCATTTGGGGGTTTATAAACAACAACGCTGTGTTGTCATGTAATTTCTCTGCCTTTTATCAGTATCCAGTACAACGAGTTCTCACTAAGATGATCTGTAAGCCCAGCAGAATACCTCTGCTGTTAAACATCTCTGGTAATTACTTAAACTTGTCACAAATACATCATGGGTGGTGCACATATACACCTCTATTCTAAAATTTAACTCATTTTTAAACAGTGACAAATCATTTAAACTCCAAATGGTAAAACACCAGCTACAGCTCACCCCTTGCAGTGTTTTCATCATGGCAATTAAAAACAATTATTTCTCCTGTTGCTTTTCAGCTGTTGCTTTTTACAGTATGAGAGTTATTTGTTAATGCTCAAGGAAAGACCTACTCCAGATCAAAGGTTTCTCTTGGGTTAGTTTATCTGCTTTAAAATGGGTATGTCTATACAAGATCATCCCCATGTAAGTGAGCATCATTACTCCTGCCATGGCAAGTAGAAGATATCAGAGAATCTTTGAAACATTTCTTTCACTGAAATTGGAATTTAATAAGAGGAACTGAGCTATGCGGTGGAACAGCTAATATCTAACACACTTCAAATGGAAATAGTTAATCCATATTTGTTGATTTAAGAGCATATTAAAAATACAATGAAAGGAATAAGCCATGTCTTCCCATAAATATAAAACGTTTAAAGAAATATACAAAGAAAGCCTTTCAAAAGCATTTTCTTGCTAGACTATGCTCATGCCTGTCTTTGGCAACTCATTCCTACCACACGCTACCTCACTGTACTTAGGAAATGTTATCCACAAATGTAGTTTCTTTGCTGGAAATTCTCCCTTACAAGTGTAACAGTGTTACAAAAGCTCCCTTACAAGCATTAAGCAGGAAAGTCTGGGCAGTCCGACCAATGCAAAGGGTCTTGATGAAATGCCAGCTCCTCAAAAAACACTTGGAACACTACCCTGAGGCAAGCGGCTATTATTCTCTTACAGTTCAGGAATGGTTTGAATTTAAAAAGCAATTTATCAAAATTCTCACTAATCACAGCAAATTACACAGTTTTGCACAAAGTTAGATTAATGGATTGATCTATAAAAATAAGTACTATTAAAACATATAGAACTTCTTAAAGCCAGGATTAACCTTTCTGATCACTTGGCAATGAGAGGCAGTAAAGATCTGTAGAAAAGACATTTATTACAGAAACCACCAAGGCCAAACTATTTGGAGGACGCAGCTGTGCCAAGCATTCCTTTTATACACAGCCTGCCTGCAACATAAATCACACCTGCTTATACTACTGCTGTTGACAAGTAAATAAAACTGAGCTACCAAAATATGACTTACTTATAAAGGAGAAATATAATATATTTTTGCTATTGATATCTGAGTAAAATGCACATGAGATGCTAATGTCACCTTACTTACTATAAGACACATTGGAGTAATTTTCAGCCTAACTGGAATACTAGCTGTGGAGAATGGCTACTACAATACAGGTAAAAATATCCAATACTTTTACCTTCTTTCAAATAGACTGTTAGAAGGAAAGGAAGCATCCCCCAAAACATCAAGAGGTACAACGGAGAAACATGACAGAGACATAGAAATCTTTCTCTACAGAAAAATATACACTGACCGATTTTGAAATTTCTCATTGGTCAGGATATGTTCCTGTGAAGTTTCTAAATCCCAAACAGATTTTTCAGGTCAAAACCAACTCAGGACAAAGAATTAAAAGAAATCCATGTTACACTGTGAGAGGCAAGTTGCCTGAACATGGTAACTGGTAGACTCTAGTTCCAATGTATTTATTATTGACTTTAAATGTCAGGCTACTAGTTAGTACCAGTGTGTTTCTACTCTTCCTCAGGAGTTATTTTTCACTGTAAAACAAATGAAAATGTAACTAATTGGGCAAACTAACTGACTAGGCCAGCACTTTAGTATTCTTCCTTCCTTCTGAAGGAACTCCACAGCAGGGAGTTTAATTCAGTATTCTCAGGCAAAGAGCATTATTCACTTGAGATACGACCTTTACATTCCAATTTGGAGTAACCCACCTGACTGCAACCAAGAAACATCTTTGCTTATCTTCTCTTGATGACTCCTACTCCAGAATTTCTCCTCATTCTAGGATCAAGCAGAGATGACCTATGACTTCTGTTACTTCACTACACTGCCAAGAAAAGCCTGAATGTATTCTTGCACATCAGAGTCTTTCTGTTCACAATGGATAATGGGAAAGAATGTTGCACATTTTCAGAAGAGAAGCTTTTAAATTTCTTGGAAGTTCAGGTTTCTCCTTCAAGCTGCATCTTATAACCTCATATATACTTCCAATTACAATCACGCCAAATACAGTTTCATCCATATGTGTAAATTACTGGATACCTTGTCTCAAACAAAGCCAATAATAGTGAGTACATCAGTCAATATAAAGGATAATAAGAAAATGAAAAAAAAAACAATCACCGTTTTCAACAAAGTACACACCATTGTTAACCATTCTGTGACATATTTAAATATTTTTATTCCAAATGTGTAAGGGATTGTTAAAAGAGTAGTGGCCTCTCTTGCAAAAATGATTTTTACATTTCTACCCTTGTGCTAAGATTACAAGTCCTGAATGAGCAGAATAAAACCACGCTCCTTTCTGTTATTCTGTTCCTCCTGTTATCCTTTGTTCCTCCTGTTTCTAAGGAGGAACAAAGCAGAGTAATGAGTGACTCAACCTGAATGAAGGACATCAAAATAGCCAAAAAAGGCAAGATACATAATCTCCCCTGCATCTACAAGGTATAGATATATATGCACTGAATTTGTGTAATTCACTGTAACATAATTTAAGTATTGTACAACATTAAAAATGCTTGCGCACGCTGCACAGGAAACTAAAAACAACACTGAGCCCCACTATATTGTGGCCCTGTAAAAGTGCAAAATATGTTTTTGTGGAAATATTGTAAAGGAGACATAGCCCTGAGCCATTTTGTCCATGTCACTTCCTCTACCAGAAATGCTGCTAGCTCCTGTAGCTCAAATCCTGTGCAGGATCCAAGGCTACTTCAAGACAGAAAGCATCCATAGATAATGTTGAGGTGTTCAAGTAATAAATAATTTCCAAGGAACACTATTCACAAGTGTAGGTTACACATGTTAAAACATAGTATTCTAAGAGGGAAAGGCAGAATAGTCTATCACTTAATGACAGATTATAAGGAGAACCTAGACTGTGTGCAGTGTATTAGATTGCACTGTACTGAATACACTTTCAAATACATATGTTTTTTCTTGAAAAACAACCTGTTTCTGAAAAGGTACAATGCAGTCCAGAGTTAATTGTGCCTATCTAGTCAGAGATCACTCCTTCCAAGAAATTATGTGCCATGGGAGCAGGCAAGTCAGTCTGAGATAGTTAAGTTCTTGTAGATAACAGTGGAAGTGAATCTCTCTTTTTATTAACCAATCCTCAGAATTCTCATGACATTCAGAAATACAGAATTCAAATATCAAACAACCAGATATGTACAGGAGCAGAAAATCTGAATATCAACTAATATACGTGCATGTGCGCACATATATAGAAATAAATGTGCATGCACACTCTCTCCCTAGCTTTTGTATTAAAAATATATTGTACCATCTAAACTGCTTTCCAAATTTGATTTTAAAGGGTCTCACTGATTCCCCAGTCCTCATTTGTTCTTTTCACTGTAGTTACAGAGAATAAAATAAAGAATCAGGTGTCTGGAAAGAACAGTAGATGCACACAATATGTACAACAACAACAAAAAATTTCAAATGACATTCCTAACGCTGAACATTTGCATGATGACAGTGCTATGGAAAGAACCAAATAGAACCTAAAATCCATCTAGGTGGCTCTGAACTGGAACCTCTGTGACTGTCACAAAGGCAGAACCAACAGGCAGCCTGGTCCTTTGGTTCTTTATGGAAATATAGCTCTTTACACATTCTTCTCAACTTTTCAACTCTGCTAGATAATAACTACCCTATAACTGCCATACTACAACATGTCATCACTTGTCTTTCTTTGCCCTGAATTTCTAAATCTCTATGGCTGCTGAACTGCTCCCCATAGCTACATGCAACAAATTCTTCATAGATAAATGATCACATACACAGGGTATTTCTGTACATTTTAAATAACTACCATAGCCTTGTACTGAGTACATACCATACTGTTTCACAAGTATATTTTTCCGTCTTCTTCATGGCTTAGTATCCCACACTGCTGAGAAGCAAGAAAGAATTTAGCTATGTGAGTGCTGATGTCTGGAGCACTGATCCTAAGTAAACTGGATATTAAAACTCAGGTGTAACCCCATTGATTTACGTGTTTAAAGTAATACTAACTTCTTGAGCTCTAGGTCAAGAGAGGTCACAAGGATATCTCAGCTTGCAAAGAAGAAAGACATCTTGAGTTCAAAACAGTGAGACTCCTGGGGATGGAAATAACTAGATTGGAGAGGTGCTCAAGCTCTCCCTTCTTTGCTGTTGTTATGACTGTCAACAATAAACACTAGTCAATTCTGTAAATTTCTAGTGAGAAGGATGGTTAGAAGTCGGTTTATTTGAGCTGCCATAAAAGATAGCCAATCTCATGTTTGGGGAAGTTGCAAAAAATGTCTTTAAGCATTTTCTTCCTTACTAAAATTCTTTAGAATTTCCACAGAATAGGGGCAGATGGGAGGGGCGGGTAGGGGAAAGAGCATTTGTTTCTTAAATGGAAAAAAACCTGACATCAAGGCTTTTTCCCTGAAAAAAAAAAAGTACCAAAAAACTAACTTATAACACAAATCAGCAAATATTTTGATCATCAAATGTGGGTTTCAGTTTTCAACAAGTGATAAAAATGATTTAAGTAATTACACAATTAAAAGAAAAAACACATAAAAAGGTTAATGATGTGTATGAATGCCAGTAAAAAGGTGAGGTTGAGAGTACAACAAATGAGGGGTAATCTGCTTATTCTTTGATATGGTATAGAGTCTACCCAGTCCTTAAGCATATAATGAAAAGCTCACAAAATAGAAAATGCAGGTGACTTTTATTTGCCTTGGATAAACAGACTATTCCTCTTTGCGTTGATGAAGAACCTGTGCTCATTTGAGGGCAATATGATAGTAACAAACAAGGTTGTTCAAGGTGATGGGAAAAGGAGGATTAGCATGCCAGCTTATCTCCGCTTCTCCCACAGATGTGGCCAGAGGCATCAATCATTTGTGATAAGACATTCATATCATATTGACACAGACACAACGTGTATATCAGTGAAAGAAATTCTTAACACACTCCATCTTTCTAAAGTGCTGCCTTAAAATTGCTCTATTAATAGCATTGCTATTTGGAGAAAACGATAACATTAAGGAAATGGCTTAGAGAAGACACAGCTAGACAAGAACCGCGTGCACCATTGCAGATTTAAGGAAAAAATGTCAGTTTTCTACTGCAGTATGTTTTCATAACACACAGAGGCACAAACACTACATAAATGTAAAGGTCAGCAAAACAGCTGGGACTTTGGGCAGGAGATGGAGCAGTATTCTCATACATACCATCAATAACAAAAACAAAACCCACTTAAATGAACAAATGCAGGTAACTGGCTTAACACCCTCCATTCCCTTTTTCATAGTGCACCCTCAAGATGATAACTGCCTGTGTCTCTAAATTTCTATAAAGAAACAGACAGGGTCTCTGGGTAGCAATGTACAACAAATAGAAATATGGTCTTACAGTAGCCATGCTGGAAAGGTAGGTATCTCAGAGGACACTGGGATATTTGACTTTAGGAAAGCAGGATTCATTTGTCAAACTTTTTTTGTGTGTGTGTAGCATCAGAATATTATTATTTTTTCCACAAACTTAGACTCTCAGTGAATAATACACATCATCTTGAAAACAGCTAAGTTGGTGAGAAAAAAGCTGGTGAGATCTTTCAAACAAAAAATAAATAAATAAAACAATGTTTTTTATTAAAGGACTGGTCTTAGAGCTTCAGTGTCCAGCTTCTTCTGGTTACACTAAGGTCATCATTTCTGCAACACTTCCTGCACTTTGTAAATGATGTGAGCACACATAGGGGAAAAGAACATACTATGATCAGATGTCCTTTATTTCTCCAAAAATCTAACAGTGCAAACTGTAATTCGTGTAATCTGTTAAGTACGTACGATAGATGTGGTACATGCAACCTCACTGCTGGTTCATTTACTAAACTTTTATGCTGCTAAGAAAATAAGATACCTGCAAAGCATACAATCATCACCACATTCTTTGACACTCTAAATATTGGGAATCTTCATAATCTGAATTTACAGAAGAGAAGCTACCAGTCATTTGTTAGGAATAGAAAAATATCAAAAACTTCCTAAATCCCATAAATAATCACATTACAGATTTAGAAACTAGCTAACGAAGAACACAAGATTGTTGCACTCTTACAAAATGTTCTGGAAAACATGCATTTCCAGTCTTCTTTTGGAGGTCCCCAGTATCCTATCTTGCGCCAGGAGTTTAAATTGTGTATTTTCCTGTAAGTGCACCTCACACTAAAATCAGTGGAAATCAGGCATCTAAAATCCCATTTAAGTCAGAAAATGTTTTTGCAATGTAATTGTAACGGCTAATACCCAAAGTAAAAAGTGATAGAATTAAAGCTGTTACTCCATGTTCCACAGGAATTTTCTCTGTTCAAACTATAATCCTGTAATATTCACCTTACATACACTATTTTAAGATCTACATGATCAGCTTAGTTTGCATCAGATTTTTGTTTTTGAAAGCAATCTCTTGATTGTCTCCACAATCCATGTTTTGATTCACAGTCCAAAACAGTTTTAGCGAATTGGATTTCTCCTGGATTAAACTGGAAGACACGCTCTCACCATTGCTGGGCATTCAGATCACACAACCTCATAAATTAGTCTTTAGTAAAATCTTCAGAACATTTACAGATGTTAATATTGGGCTCTGAGCATCAGCTGCTGTTCTGTAGCTCCCACTGGCCGCCACTGCTTGTACATTGCAGTCTCACAACAAATTTAGATGACATGAAACGTACCATCAAAGCTCAGTATTAAATTGATAAGCCCTTTGCATTTTGCTTTTCTCAAACATTAGTTGAGCATGCCAGATTCAAGGAACAGATTTTACAAAAGCATTTTAGAACAACACTAATTAACTATTGTCTGTACTCTCAATAGATCTAGACCGAGTATGCTTGAGACAATGTACTTGAGAACAGACTATGATGCCATACATCTCTGAGAGCCTGGTAAAAGCTCAGCATCAACCAAAAATATAGGACTGAACTGAAAGACAGAAAAGTCTCAGGAAAAAATCTGAAAATATGATCACAGATTTCTTACATTTTCCAAATACAAAGCTAATACTACTCTACAACTGTGTACACACAAAATTTTGCTTGTATATTAGGTTTCTTCAGTGCAGCTAGTGCAACAAACTAAAGCTTAATCAAGACAACTTCAACTTTTCACTTTTTTAAAGAATGAAAAGTTGAAGAATACACAAACAAGGCTTTTGACTGGGACAGAAATGTAAAGAGAAGAATATAAGGTTAGAAGACGCAACAGTGCATAAAACAAAGAAGTTTACTGGGACAAGTCATATGGCTGCATCATGTTAAAGTAGCGCCATTCACAAATTTACCAAGTGCCATGCAAGGACTGTTCCCATTTTAAAACAGAAAATTTGCAAAGCAAGAAAAACAGAAAGCAAAACAATATACAAGAACACATCAGAGAAAACTCTGGAAGTCATCAGGGGCTCACTTCACTTCCCTATTGTTAACTTAAGGGATAACAAAAATGATTCCTACTGTTAGCTTAGCTAGAAAATACATACATATATATATGCATACACACAGTCAAGAGAAGTTAGTACATGCTAACTAGACAGAATATGACTTAAAACAGTAGTTTTAATGAAGCAAGTACATACACGTCATCTCTCAGATTTATACTTGACTATCAAGAGAAAATTTCTACAGTTTTCTAGCTTCCACGTAAAGTAAATGCTCGTGACGAAAAATAGCTTTTTAAAGTGTTAATGCATGTATTAAAATGAGTGTAATTATATAAATCTAGAAATACTCTGCGAAGTAATATTAATTATAACTGTTTATTAGCAATAATAAAGTCATAAATAGGCCTGCATTTTACTACTACATAATTAATGCACGAGAACTAATGCTTTTGCAGACACCAATATGATTAAAAAATTAATTTTTAATAGTAATTTCAGCCACAAAAAAAGCCTTGAGAAGAGTAGTGTCTCATAGCACTCCAAACAAATGCTGAGATTCCTACCTGCAGCAATGTAGTGATCACAAAAGAACATTTATCACTAGCTTCCTTAATTCAACAGAAAAAAAATCTGTTGCCCAAAGTGTGCATTGATCACACTGAGGTGGATGCAAGTGAAACATCACAGCTGCTACCAATTTAGAAAAGTCCTCAGATTGGAAGCCTGAAGGTCAAACACTGCCCTTGCCTCTCCCAGAATCACTGAATCTTTACCACTATCTGACTTCTTCTCTGGGCAAGTCACTAACTTCTACATCGTAGTTTCTAACATCTCACCTGAAATGCTATTATTGTCTAACTCTTTTTACATATATGGAAGATTATGAGCTGATAAAAAGAAAAATTATTTCAAAATGATGTAGTTACAAATTTATTTAATTTTCCTTTCATTCAAAGCACTAAAAATATTAAGATTTGTTGTCAAAAACTGAATAACGTTTTTATGATTTTAATTTTTGCTTCTTATTTATTTTAACAGGTACTTGCCTAGGGATGCACTTCCATGTCACACACAATCAAAAGATCAGTTATCATTGGAACTTTAAATTGGAACAGAACGTAACAAGAATCCTTCAGATAATCCTTTTTTTAATAAGAAAACAATTTAAAATACACTGAAGCAACAATTCTAAGTCTGTACAGACATGTACCAAAAAATTTTGATCCCCCTACTGTAAAATTCTTTGCAAATACTTTAAGAACAATTTCAGAGGTCTTTTCTTTATAGATTCCACTGTGAGAGGCTAATGGCAAGAAGTCAGATAAGTAATACTGAATGTCCGTATCCTTTTTGATTTCAACAACAATTATTTCTGATTTTGAAGACTCAGACTTTATGGAGATCTAAAGTAGTCACACAGAAAACAAGAAAAAAATAGGATGGATTCAGCTCAAAATTACTTTGGAGTACGCTGGGCAGCTCTTTAATCAATCCCGTCAACGGACTCTAAAGAGCTAAGCAGATACAGACATTTTATCAGCTGGACATATTTAAGCTTCACTGACTAAAACTAGACTACAACAGGCTGTGGACTGTAGCAGAAGTCTAGATATGTAATTCAGACAAAGAAATTAAATTCAGATGTCTTCAGAGCTGTACTCAAATCATAAAGTCTATGTATCCATCACAAAAGCTAAAATTAAACAAAAAAAGAAATGCTAAACTTTGGCAGAAGTCTTAATCATGGTATTTCACTCATTACTCCGGAAGATTCCTCGACCTAAACAGATTCCAGAGCATGAATCAGAGGTCTTTTTATCTAGGCAATTCTTAATATTGCTTGAGAAAACTACAATTTTACTGTGGCCTCAGGACAACGTTATTCTTGCACTTTATATTAAAACTCAGCTATTGAACCATACCTTCTCTATGCTCTCGAGTATCTCCCTTTTTCTTTTACTTTTCCCCCAGATTACAGACTTTCCATATGGAAAAATATTATACACGTTTTCTAATTAAGCACAATCAATTAGAGAAAGAAAAAGTGGCAAAGAGCATATACTGAATTTAAATATGAAGAATGGTGAAACCCCCTTGGATGTTTTTGCTTGTTTGTTTAATTCTATTTTTTTGAAGAGCAACAAGGTTGTGGTGTAGTTGAAAAACATATTAACAGGTTAAGTTCTTCAAGAAAACAAAGTCATATAATTTTGGTTTCTTGCTCTGCCTTCAAATATTCAGACTTGTATACCCTATCTTTCAGGGAGTCTGGACTGTCTCTTAAGCTAGAGCAATCATCCTTAAAATATTGCATCAAAGGAATTACAATGATTAGTATTCTCCTTTTCCTCATATGATTGTCTTTTCAAAGACAAACAGTGGCTAACACTGCAGTGCAGGAAACCAGCCCTTCCAAAAAGACATATTGAACTTAGTTCCTCTGGCAAACCATAGGGGTCATGAGAATTAGACAAAAGCTGTGTGCTGATATTCAGGATCACAGTTTTCCTTTCCACATCTAAATTTCTTCTACTTCATACACCAATGATCTTTTTACAAATTAATATTTTATTATTAGACAAAACTCTAACCCCACTAAGTCAAATGCAAGACCTGTTAACACAACGTGCTTTCTGCTTGTAACTTGGTTTGACACAGTTGCTATGGTATGCTTTTTTCATGAAGAATCTATAACTATAGCAACAACAACAAAAAAAGTTCCATTTTCCATCATTGTTCAAAGACAATATTCTAAGTATGAGCAGTTCTTAATACGGTCTCAGAAAACTACAATTTTACAATGTCCTAAGGACAGCCTTATTCTTTTACTCCAATATAAAGCTCAGCTATTAAACTGTAGCTTCCCTTTGTTATCAAGGATCTTCCTCTTCCCTTTTTTTTTTCTTTCCCTGAAGCGCAGACTTCTCCACAGCAGCATGTTATCCACATTATTAACAAATTCAGATAGGTTTAAAATAAAGGAAGAGGAAAATTAAACCCTTTCAAACGATTTCACAGCACAGTTGTTCAGGAAAAAAAAACAACAGCTGTAAATTCTATAAAGATATAAGATCCTATTGTTCTATGCATGTCAGTAAACTACATCCTCTTGTCAAAAATCTTTAAGCAGTCAAAATCTAATGCAAATATTCTGTATAAATTCTGCAGCAGTATACAGATATATTTAGATTATTTTATAACATATTAATATATGTCACAATAAAGTATCATATATATTCTCTGAACAGGAGAAAAATTTCTTGACTGTGAGGGTGACAGAGCACTGGAATAGGCTGCCTAGAGAGGCTGCGGAGTCTGCTTCTCTGGAGATGGAACAGGCTGCATTCCTTCTTGAATGTTGCTAATTGTTTTAGACCAGAGCATCCCACCCAGTCTGCTTTTTCTTGCACTAGTCTGCAGCTGGAGTAGGAAATCTGCTACACTCAAACTTCCTAAAGCCTTACTATTCTGTAGATAATTGCCACACCTTGCTATCTACAACTGCAATTCATTTTACTGACAATACTAGAACAAACTTTTCTGTGCAAACAACTTCACTGAATATAAGAAACAGAAAATATAAAATAAAGAATGGTTTGGAAAAAAATAATCTATCAACAAAATCCACAGCTTCTAGTCCCATCGCTTCTAGTCCCCCAATAGTTTTTTAAAGCTGCCATTTCAATTGCATGAACTTGAGGTTAATAAAAAGTGAAATAAGTATATTCAGAGATCATATGCTTGCAGGTTGATCTGATAAGAAGCTGAGGTAGTCTTAAGATAGAAAAATATCAGAACAGAAATTCTATCATTAAATCTCAATTCTGCTCTTTTTACTTTCTCCACATGAACTCATTCTTTAAGAAGCAACAAAGATCACATGTTTTATGTATATCTACATCAGCTGGACAACGACTACCAGATTGAAATCCACACGAAGTCACATTTTTGGAGCAGTTCTGCCTATGAGCTTGTACTTAACATTATGCATTCTAACTGTCTCATTCAAACAAGTAGGATTACCACCTGAGGAAAGCTTGGTACACACATAGTGCTTGCAAAACTGAAATTTACATAAAGTAAAAAATCCCAAAGAAATGCAACCCTCCATTCTACTAATACCATAATCACAAAATTGAAGACATACATTATAAGTTATGTATATTTCTATATTTTTATTTTGAACCAAATATCATTCTGTTTCAGGACATAAATTGCCATGCATGGTTTTGTACTTTTATCTGTGCTATTAACAAGAGTTTAATCTAGTATTTTTTACTGCTTTTTTCTTGTGGGCTGTTTAGCAATGCCTTAGGAAATCAACAAACAAATCACCCAGGTAGGTTGTGACAGACCTTACGGTGATGCTAAACACAGCTTTTTGATGCACTAATATCATCCAGAATTAGCAGAAGATTACATCTATCCAGGTATCACACTTTGCAGCTCACACCTGTTTTCTGCCAGAAGGCCTTGGCTTCATTGCAGGGTGTGAAGCTCAGCAGCTGATGATTGTGCGCACAGTGTCCTCTCACACATCATCTCCTCAGGGTTTACTGCATGCATGTGTCAGCACTAGCGACAGCATAAAGATCTCTGAAATACCTTGCCAATTTGTAGAGAACGAAATACCATACTGCTATGTACACATACACAAGACTGTACACTAATTTAAGTGCTCTAACAAGCAGTCAACTGACCAAAATATAGAGTAGGTGTGGAAACTACGGCCACGTGCATATTAAGCAAGAGCACAAAAGCCATGTCAGCAAGACCAACTAGCCTTGTTTTAACTCTGACAACGTGGTTATGTCGCTTGCATTAGATATGCAAGCCACAAAGACCACAGCTTGGACACATCTGCATTCCATCTTGTGCTATGATACATAAATACCTTGAAACTAAATCCATTCTTGTGAAAACTCTCTTGGTTTCATTTTTTTCAATGTGTTGAGGGAGTGCTCCTTTCCTGGATTTTTAATTTGTGGGAGAGGTGTGGAGGTGTGCGTGTTTGTTTTACAGATAGTAAAAAGCTGCTTTCACAAAGTTCATCTTGTCATTCCTCCCATGCTCTAGAAGGCAGTTTGGATTCATGACAACACACTTCTTCAAGGTTTGTCAGTAATGGGATGAGGAAGTTCACACATAATAAAGCAGCTGCAAATAGACACTGGAGTCAGGAATCAATACCTAAAGGTCAGATCACAGCAAGCATGTGACAAGCAGCTCTAGAATTTGTGCTTTCATGTGAATGTGAAATCCAATCCATTTGCTTTCATACGACCACTACTGCCATAACCTTGTTTTCAACAATCCATAACACCCAAATTGTTTTCTGTCAAGGTCTGAAGCTCTCATCTAAATCCATCACCTGCTATGCCATTCACTGAAATGAACACAAAAGATTTGCCCTCGTGCACATTTAATTCTCAGAAATGACAGTAAACTCTTTTTGGTGACTAATGTTTCAAGTGCACACCAGGCCAGTATTTAGCAGCTATTGTGCAAACAATTTAAAAATTTCATTAGCTATGAAAATCAATTTATTCAGTATAAACTTCCTTCAAATAGTGGGTAGCTATTTTGCACAACTACAAAGCACACACAACATTTGTCAAATTCAGTCTAATGTGCATGTGCAATGCCCCAAATTCTTATTACCATATATATAAAAAGACAATTAGTACACAGTCATGGCTTTGCACACATTTTGAATTACATTTTTTATCCTATTAATGGGCTTACAGTAGTAGGTTTTATTTCTATTTGTGCATTTGTGTTCTGTCTTATCTAAAGTGCATTTTGTTTTTAAGCCTAGTCTTTCATTTCTCCAGTGGCCAGCCTTAAATCAGACTGAGGTATGTTGCCTCCGGCACCTGTTCTTTATGTAATGAGAACACAGAAAGAATACACTGAGTAACGACCAGCAGCAAATTCTGAATGGGAGCCTTCTGACCAGTCTTCCATCACCAATGTACAAGCATTTAGTGTGACACTGTTCCTTCAATCTCCCTGCCATATTTCTCATACAGAACTCAGAAGGCTCTTCCACCAAGTCTACTCTCCCCCTATATATCTCATCTGCTAAGTTTATCAAAATTCTGTTCCTTTTCATTCCCAGGTCCTCTGTCTTGGCTAGAAATATGCCAGGAATAGAAATAACTACTGAACATTTAAAAATTAAAAGGATTTCAGCTCTAGGATAAGCAGAAGAATGGTTACAGGATCAGTTCCCAGATGGAAAAAAAAAAGCCAACAAACCCTAAATGGATGTGAGATCAGGTTTGATTGCTTCATTAAGGGCATGCACCTCAGGCTCCTATTACACAAAGATTTCATAACTCACTAAGCATTCCAGTTCGAGGTACCTAGGAGAATTAATCTCATAAATATTACAGAGCAAGCAACAGTTGTAAGTTTTGAATGTGCACTGGTCAGGAGAAAGGAAAATAGAGATACAGAAAAATGACCTTTCGGTCACAAAACTAATATTCAGTCTGTATGCACAGATCTATATATGTTCCCTCTCAAGTAAAGCCAGCTGAAAACTGAAGTAAGTAAAAAAGGCAGAGAAAAATATATTACTTAAATCCAGAAATGACAGTGGCAAATATTAAGTATAGGAACTGGATTGATTACAAGACAAAGCAAAAAAATCTTTTGCTTGTTTCTAAACATGAAATGCATTAGCAAGATCAAAACAGACAGTGCACACTGACAACGCTCATGTAAAATCAGTATCCCAGCGAAAAATCATATGCTACCTGATGGGTCGATTTTCTTTACTATCGAAGAGTGAGAAGATTACTTCCAGTTCCTCTCCCAGATTGGAGCACATTAGACTCTTCATCTGAACAAAAAGATGGTGGCTGCTAGCTGGTACTGGTGTGTCTTTTTTTCGATGACGATGCTCCATCTAAACATATCACAAAAACCACAGCAGTCGGTTTGAATTAATGTAAAGATCTCAAAACAAACAAACAAAAAAGGTAAAAAATACAATCCTGGGTTCCTTTCTTATTCCCAATTTTTAAGCTTTTAATTCAGTATTAATTTGTAATAGTGTTTTGTTCTATTTTTTTTTCTTTATCTGAGAAGGAGAAAGTAGAGAAGCCACTTTCCTGGTGTTACACTGCATCATAATTGTCCCTGGGAAAAAACAGTAACTTCTAAAAGTTCACCTTTTTTCTACTCCAAGAATTCCAACCCATTTTAAATGTCTGTGCTGTAACAAAGTTGTATTTCAGAGCTGGTTTAGACAGTTTATGATTTGATATTCTAGTAATCAAACACACGAAGAACGCTTTGGCAAAAGACTTTATAGCAGTATTCTTAAATGGAAAATATTACTCCCATATTTTCTAATCTTTGGCAGAACATTATGTAGAAGTTACTAAGCTCTCTTGATTTGACTTTACAGTTTATATCTTTACTACTTTAGTCACTAATTAACATTATACTGTTCTTCTCTTATGTCATACCAAAACCAATTTTAAAACAGCAATCTTTGAAAGTTGCTTAGCCCTCAAACCAAACTTATTTTGGGTCTTTTTTCCTCTTTATTTTTGAAAGTGCACTCCACGAGTTTCATCATTAATTTTCTGGATTACTCTTCCTCTGTATGTTTCTTCTTGTGATTAATGGTTTCTCAGTGTTTGTCATTTAGTGCTTCAATAGAGTTCCATAAGATTACATATGACTTTGAGCCTGCCCAAAGGTATACTGGCTCTAGAGTGAATAAATTACTATTTGACTCAACAGCATACATCATCAAAATAAGTCATTAAAATTATTAAATGTATTAAAATTGTGGCTCCATAATAAATTATTATAATTAATTTCTCTTTGTTCTATATTCTGTATTAAATACACACGTTAGCATAAATAAAATTTAGTTTAAATAAAAGCTTAGTCTCAAGCAAGTAAGGCTCAGAACTCTATTACTATAACTGCAATAGTACCATGAGCCAAGGCCTGTAGAAGTGAATTGGAATGCTGTCTTAGACTTCACTTGATATAACATCAGAATAAGAAATACCAGTACTCTTTTAAGTAAACCAAGATGGGCTTTCATGCCCAAAGGAGAGCTTTTCTATGTAGCTCAGCTGCTATTAACATTAATGTATTAGAAGAGATCAACAAGCCAATAAGATTAATCATGACAATACTTGTATGTTATTTTATTTCCACTAATGTTATCTAATGGGACTCATGGGCCAGTTAAAGCACTAATGATGAAGAGTCTCATAAGCTTTTATTGATGATTATATTCATGTTAGAACTCATAAATTTAATGATACATCAGAAAATAAAGCTGTCAGTAAATAACATGTAGAATGTACATGTGTGCAGACAGATTTGATATAAAATCAAAGCATCCCATGCAGAGGAAGAGATGAAAAAAATATTAAAAATAAATCTTCTTTAATCATAGTAAAACCCATTGCATTAGCAAATTCCAGTGTATTTGAGCAAAAAAGTACTTTTGATTAAGTAGAAGAAAGTTATTGTGAAAACCTCAGCATGTAATCTGTCAGCACAAGGACAGAATATTATATTCACATACCAGCCTGTAGAGCTCTGTAATGCTGATCTCTTCAGGATCCACCATAGCATATTCTTTTCTTGGAACTAAGTCAAGTCCCAGTTGTCTGTATGAGGAAAAGAGAAATAAAGACATACTATAAAACATTGGAATAACAGTAAGTAATTAGTCTCTACATATGAAGGAAATAAATTAAGAAATTTAACTCATTTTCTTTATTTAACATTAACATTCCATTTAATAAAGCAAATACTAGTTGGTACTCTGAACTTGTTTAGGGGGCTTTTTTGAAGTTAATGAATGATTCCTCTCTTTTCTTCGCTTCATAACATTAATGGAATATCTTTTCCCACAATTTTTAATTCCATTTCACACTGCAGGCAACGTGCAATGGATACCATCCTTAGTACTACTGTGGACATTACGCAGTGTGAATTGCCCTGGTATTGTTATTTTGAATGACAACCACAGAAAATAACATAAAAAGAAAATCCATACAATGTCAAATCATCAGTTTATTTTAAATGTGGACTGTATTGCATCAAAGCTGTTTGGCTGTGCCTCCTGAATGAAATAATTAAATACACTTCAATCGACGGGAATAAAAAAATATTTTCAGCATAGCAGCAAGTAATAAAGACCATATATGGGGTAGTCATGCTGAATTTAGAGAAAAAATGACAGATTAGAAAACTTAAAAATATTTGCTTTTAAAGAATGGGAACTGATGACTTCAGAAATCACCACAATTCTGAGCAGACAGTTCTTCCACTATGTCAGATGTTTAGGCCTTCAGATAGCAGTGCTTTCAGAACCCCCTGAAATTCAATTAGTTCTACTACTGAGTATTTCTGCATTTAGTCAGAATTTAATTGAAGAAACTACAGGCTAAAGAAAAGATTTTGGAAACAACACCTCTATGCCAAAAGTTATTTCAATGTTTCAAAAATTGTTAGAGAATGGTTTACCCTGCTGATCTGATAAAAATTAAATAGAAGGGAATACAGAGAGATGGATCTGACACAATCCATCCCATCTCCTTCAAGTTGAAAAGCACGAAAGGAATTACACTGAAATTCACACTTTTTCGAAAAAAGTATGCCACGAGAGCCACACTCATTTATGTAAAGTAAACTTTACTTGTATACAGTGGCTGCACTCATTTTTGTTTGTTTGTTTTTAAGCTCTGCACTTCAGATGTAAAGTACTTCCTTTCACTAAAGAAAGCTTTCAACAAGTACATACTATAAATTGCATCATTTTCACCCATGCTGAATGAAAGTAAACTTGACATCATTAGGCAAAACTACATCTTTAGAGCTCATTACAGGATTTTTTATAGATTTAATCAAGCCAAAATTACATTTCGGACCATCTTTTGTGTCACTCTCACTGTGCTTATACAGTTTCTCTCAAAGGTTTTGAATAACAGTTTTATCTGGTATTTGGAAGAAAACTATACATTCATCTTCATCCACTTAAATTCTATGGAAATTGAATTCTTAAGAAAATAAAAAATCTATTAACAAAAACAGAACACCCTTTATTTTACAAAGGAGACCTTTACGAGTGAAATAACTGTAAGGCTGGTTTATGAATAATGAAGTAAGAAAGATTTGCCACAGTAGGAAGATAAAGTGCACTGGAAATGAACTCAGAGATGACCAGTAAAATCTGATGTCCAACAAAACTGGCTGAAGCATTCTTTTTGCTGCTTACTACAATAAATACAAAACCACAGTTGATTAAAAGAAAACATGATGAGAAGTAACCGTGGCATCTGCATAACAGATGTAACTCTGACACAAACACAAGTAGGTGCAAAGTGGTTTTATTACTGATACACTAAACTAAGGGTTCAAACATCTGGCCTCAGGAAACTTGTTCAGGAAATACTGCACTACTCTTCCTACTTGCAAACTTAGAAAGCTGAGGAAAGACCAAGTCTCACTATCTTGTTCAGTCTGAAGCAGAATTTTTTCTAAACAGTTACAGCCATTTCTGGTTTTGTCCTAAACATCAGGTTTCATGCATGTTGAGTCTCCTTCATCACAATGAATTCCTCTGCTGGAAGAAGCTTAATTTTGCTCTAAGCAGTCCCACAAAACAATCTTGTTACTTTCAGAACAGAATAATGGTTGAAAGCAAACAAGGATCCTTTTAAAACTCAGGGGTCCTGCCTGACTGCCTGACCTCACTGGTTCAAATACAACCCAGATGTGATAACGGGGCTAAGGTTTCAGATGACAAATGCCCACATCACAAAATACACCACTGCAAACATCTGTAGCCATTGCAGTAGACACTTGCAAAAAAAAATATTAAAATTAATAAATAAATGAAGGCATTGGACAGATCAGAGCAAATAAAAGTCCAAAGCTGCACCAATTAGTAGCAGCTTATGTTTGTTGTAACAGAATTTGGAGAATGTTGTGTGGTTCAAAGGACAGGGAAAGACCAACATTCTAGGAAAAAAAAAAAAAAGCCTCATTAGTATTTTGATGGCTCCATACCTGCAGAGTGGGGAGGAAATACTAAGGATGAGATCCAAATTATACTTATTCCTACTGAGAGCATTTCTTCTCACTACGAAAGCTAGAGTGACTGAAGCATATTTCAGTCACAAGCTTCAAGGAATATACCCGTCTTTTTCAAAGGCTGATTCAGACTTCACAAGTTCTGTATTATTCTATTCAGGGTCACACACATTGTAAAAGCTTGCTATAGAACAAGGTACAGAGCACAGCTCTGAGTAGACTATCAGCCTGTATCAAGGTTATCAGCCTGCTCTGGTACAGAAGCTACAATTTCAATAGTACAGGACTTTAATCTGAGCCATTAGTTTACTTTTTTTGTTTTAGTTTGAATAGTTTTCTAAAGTCAAATTTATTTTCTCAAATGAATCACAGAATCACCAAGGTTGGACAAAACCTCCAAGATCATCCGGTCCAACCATCCACCTGTATTTCCCCACTAAACCATGTCCCTTAGTACAACATCCAAACATTTCTTGAACACCTCCAGGGACAGTGACTCAATCACCTCTCCAATGGTCAAGGAGATCAAGTGTTTTAGTTATCTTCATTACCACATAAAACACCATTCTTACTGATGGTACTGCCTCAGGGTACTGTGGTGTGAGGGAAAAGGGATGCTCCTATCACTTTCTGATGCACACACCAATCTTACACTTGCCTTTTCTTTGCCAAAGACCTAGCAAAGTAGCCAGGAGTGCAGCACTGAGGAGACAAATACAATACATGTAAGCAAAGGGCTACAGATGTAGCCACAAAGTGCTATTATGCTGTATGCAACAGCAGCAAAATTCACTGTCTGTGGAGCCTCTTTCATCTGGTCTCAGATTTCTGAGCTCAAAGCAAAATCAGCACTAAAAGCGAGGCATGCATGTCAATGTCACCAACAGAAGCACATTTCATTTTTGCATTTTCCATACTACTTAGCTGCCCAACTGCACCAAGCATGCACTTCTTTACGAGAGAATGACAAGCCTCTGATGGTTCACTGCTACAAGAGCACAGACTCATGCTGGTTTTGACTCTCATTGCAAATATCACTGCATTGTTAATCTGTACTGTTGTTTTCACTAGTAATACTGGAGTTAAAAGTAGCCTATTGGGCTTATTATTCTCACGGGTGATGTATCTACAACAGAGCTGAGCTTACTGGCCTTTCAAACTATACAAGACAGTAGCAAGATCTGTGAAAGCTATATTCAGAAAATGATTTAGAAATCATTTTCATCATCAAGCATTATGCTAACAATTCTCTATCCCTATAACTCTTTATACTGTTAGGCATTTAGTAATACTGAAGAGACATTATTTGAAGTAGCACAGGTTTAAGACAAAAGCATGAAGATTTCTTGCTTTGAAAAAAAAAAGTGTAAGAGAATATAACTTTTATTAGCTCTTTTTATTTGTCACTAAAAAGAAAGATGCATAGAATAGTGTCAAGATGAATACTAAAGATACTTAAATAGAAACTGAATCGTACAACACAAATCAAGAAGATTAAGTAGTGTCAGCCAGTATAATTCCACTTAACACAGGGAGTAATGCTACACTGTGCTGCATAAGAATCTGGCCAGGTATGTTTTTAAAAGACTTAAAAGGAAACTGCAGATATCTAGTATTCCAGCATAATATCTGCAGTTATCTTGCAGGTTGTGCCAGTGCTATGTAAAATAAATTGAAGCAAGTATGTTTCTTTAGTGGAAGGAAAAAAGAAAGGAAAAGCTGTAAATCATTTTTCACTGCTAAAATATAGTGGACAGAAAAACAATGAAGGAAAAAAATCCATAAAGTGTCATCTGTCATAAATGTGTTCCTTATTTCAACATTCTATACTGAGCCTAAACCTGGTATTATAATGAGATTACACTATTTTCTTCTATGATTACAGCTACTCACTCATTGCCCCAGTCCAGACGAGCAGTGATGTGTCGCTTCACATCCTTCATTCGATCATGGGTGAGATGGCCAACAAGGACTTGCCTTCGCAGGTCTAGGATTTCATTCATTATATGCCACAGTCGGTGAAAGAGATCCCCCTCATTTCTCTGTGAGATAAATAAAGAATTGCATCTACACCAACTGACGGTCCTAATGAATACAGATGTGGTGTGGAAATCAATACTCTTCCATCCTTATTCCCTTAGTCACAATCCTCTTCCTCCCCCTAATGCTGTGACCTCTTTACGTGTATGTATGCGTGCACATGTGCATAAAATCATCTCAGAACTTATCAAAGATCATGCCTTTGCACAGTTCACACTCCAAAATTTCACTCCTAAAACCACACATTTACAGTCTGATTTATGTGCCAGATATGACAAAGATTCAATAAAAAAATTTTGAATGTCACAGCACTGTTTTATTCCAAATGCAATTTCACCATACGTCATTTCATTAAAACTGGAAACGTGACAGTGTAATTCAAGACCATTTGAACTCACACACCCAAGGGGATCAAAAGGCAATAGCTCCTGGAATTCAAACTCTGAATCACACAGTGTTAATGTTCTTTTAACTCTTTGGTCTAACTGTAAATAAATAGATTCATGTAGACAGAAACCTCTCCCTAACAGTTCTGCTTCGTCTGACTGCAAAATAGAAGAAATTACGCCAATATGAATAAAACACATCCTCCTACTCTAATTACACACTAGTTAATGACGTAAACTATTTCCCATAATGGTTTCCTCCCAAACAGCAGAAGTTCTTTTAACTCTTCCTTCACTTTACTGCAGACAGTTTTACTTAACATAATTTTTCTAAGAAACTGTCGCTTGAGGAAACTACTGCAACCTCCATTAAGTGATATATCACAAAAAAATTGAAAATTCAGACCTGTTCTTCTTATTTGTGCTAAAAACAAACAAACAAAAGTAACCCTAAGCCACTCATTTCCCTTTCACTTCTTCCTAAGAAAAAAATGACATAAAACCAAATTTCAGCTATTACTGCTAGATAATTGCCATGAAACGCTAAAATTCACTTAGAAGCATCATTATTCTCTGTCAGTACATTTTATATTCCATGGGCTCTGAAAAACACTGCTGTGTGACAAATTTGCCTTTTTTATTTCACATTCATTCACTTCATAAGCTCACTAAAATAAGCATTGATTTATTGTTTCTTTTGGCTGTCTGGAAAAAAAGAAAATCAGTGTATTCTGAATACACAATAATAACAGCAGCAAAGAAAAAAGTTGCTGAAAAAGTCAGCTTCAGTAAGAACAATAGAATATATGAACTTTATAAGTAAAAGAAAACCAAAAAAACTAGGTCATGTAAATAGTGCCTAAAAGCAAGAGACTGAAAAGTCTGTATGGGAGCGTTACATAGCCTGACCGCTTGTGCTCAGTTTTCCATTAGATACAGAGATTTCATCTTTCATTAAAAAGAAATCAAATTATCACTAATTTATGTGTAACTTTGTTTTTGATAATGTGATGATAAGCTCTACTGAGGAAAAATATTCAGCTGAATACAAGAGACATGCTAGTATCTCACAACATTAACTCAAATAACATTTTCAAGGCAGCATCCTTTTTTCCAAAGGTTTAGCATTTGTCTGAGTTTCTTACATCTCAAAGCACTGAGTGGCCCTGCAAGCAAATGCATTTGCTTTATGGATTTTTGGTTCTCTGATTTTGCTCCTTTTCCACTAATATCCTTGCTAATACGTAAGCACAGAAAGCAATTACACTTAGATGTGCTTAAGACAGGAAAAAAACTTCCATTGTAATCTAAGAGAAATTTGAATAAAGTTTTGAAGCTCACCTCAAGAAGCAGTTCATACTGCTTAACTAGCTTGACTGTCAAGTCTAATTTGATACTGTATAATACTGAATTCAACATGATTTTTTAGGTTCTTGCAGGAAAGCTTTCACTAAGCAAACTAGCCACTGCACCAATTGAAGGTTTCAGAAATGTCACCCAGTTCTGAATAGTCTCTCTGAGCATAGTCCCTACAATCATCACTCAAAAGGAAGCAGTCCGGTTGCTTCAGAACCATCTTGACCTGTGGACTTTTTTACATAACAGAAGCAGCCCCTGTATGAGCAGAGCACAGAAGATAGCTAAGCTTCTCACAGTTTAAGTCATAGCCACCAATTCAGCAAGGAGTTAAGACCAGGACTTGGAGGTCTGAACTATAAGGAGATGCAAGGAAACTATGGGGATGAAAGGGAAGAGGTTTTGATTACATCTGATATGTGCACATGGTGTCAAGTCTAAGCCATGTTTAGGATTCAGTGTAGCAGATTAGAAGGTGAAGTGTTAAGAACCAAAGATGATCACAATGCAAATCACAATTTAAGTAAGTTTAAATGGAGGCAATGCTTGAAATATTTCATTTCAGTCTTTAAAGACAATTCCGCAGTCAAGGGAAAGGTTAAAAAACAAACAAAAAACAAGTGAACAGAGGAAACAGAAGGAGGTATGAGATGAGGAAACTGATGATATTATTACAAGTTAGATTATAAGGATTAAAAAAATTGAAAAGATACAGAATGGTGAGAGAAGACTAAATTTCAGTCAAAATAGAGAGATTCAAGATTAAACAGTTTTATATATGTTTTACGTATACCAAAACCAAATAATTTCTATCCCTAGTGGCAGCCAATTAAGTGATGCAAATGGTAGAATTTTTCACAATGAAGAAAAAAGTAAGTTCAGAGAGGGACCTTCTGTAAGCGGTTGTAATAGAATTAGTAAGACAAGTACGAATGAAATATGAAAATGTATGCATAAGGAAAAATTAAAGGGATGGTATATATTAATTGCCACAGAGCACCTTAAGTGTGATTTCAGTCAAGCAAGGGTGACAAAACAAACAGAACTGAAGATGTCAGGAAGAAAGAGAAAAGAACCAGAGCCACAAAATATCCAGATGAGGAAAATAAGAGAAATGAGAAACATGGGACTTTTGCTGAAGACATAGGAACTGCGAGACAAAGTATTAAGGCAGAAGTACTAGAAGCCACTTCAGAAGTGTGCAACTGTTAGGTCCAAAATTAGCTCATTACTGTTAATCAAGAATCACTTCCAGCTCCCCTTATCAGTGAGGACTCAGCAGCTGGCATCCTTTGATCTCTGTGTCATATACAAGAGATCCTGGTCAAATAAAATGGAAATGCCTTGGTACTTTTCAATGAGTAGTATACACGTTCTGGTCACTGAACCATTAAGATCATTTACCCCCTATTAATACATTGGATCTGCTATTATAATCTACACGTATCATAATAATATCAGTCAAGGAGTCTGACATCTCACTTCTACATCTAATTATTTTTAAAGTTATATTAAAATCAGAAGAGTAGACTCTTCAACTTATTTACAGTCTGGGTCAGGGTGAGTACTAAACCACAAATGACAAGTTAAAAAAAATAGAAAAGCAACAATCTAATCCAACCGGAAAAGAGAATCACAAACTGTGCACTACCTTTAATTATATTTTTCCTTTTTTCATCCAGGAAAACCAGTATTTTAACAACATATCTGGTCTTTTGAGCTGGTATTCAATCAAAGCAACTTATTCAAAGTACTTGCCACATAGAGTTGTTTCCACATTGTTCCCCAGTCTCTTAAAGTTGATGTCATTTCTGTAATAACAGAATCTTCTGTTGGAATAACCATTTCAAATTGTCTGAAATATGCAGAAGAAGACATGGTATTACATAAGCATTACAAATCTCAGTACAGTTACTAACATAAAGACTTCCTCCTGCCAACAGTAATGACAATTAAACTACAAGAGAGTTCCTTCAACCCACAAGACTTTTTATTTATACATTTTCTTTAATCCTCATGGAAAGTATTGGTCCTAGAGAAGTCAAGGCAAGCATTTTACCACAAGATAAGCACATCAAACACTACTTTTATGTCAAAGTAATTCCCATGGTTTTCAAAGGATTTCAAGACGATCTTGCCACTTTAGCTTAGACTGCAAATCAGCGACTGCTACCACATTTTTTAAACACATCTGTTTATAGAAATAAGACAGGGAATGTCATTTCTTTGGCTGAACATGTATATTAAACTTGAAAATAAAATTGGTAGAGTGTGAGTGAGTTCCCAATTCTTCAGTGCCAAGCAAGAAAAACCTGAGTTGCCTCGATCAAGACCAAAGTCTAAATCACACCATCACTTTATACACCATCATCACTATCACTTTCTTACACACTGTACATTTTAAAAGCTTGCACTCATGCCTGATGTACCTTTTTCATGATATAATTCCTCTTTCATCAAGCTAACACAATAATGTGAGAGCCCCCAGCCCTGATGCTCTGTACATCACCCGAATGCAAAACACTGACTACGTATACAATACAAACAAGTAAGACTGAACTCCCTGCAAATGTTGTCATGGTGTCTGTTAAGAAAAAAATGCTCTGTACTTAAGCTTCGCTGACAGTTTACAACAATTTTATTTCACTGAACCTTCAGTTTAATCTACAATCACTTTCAAAGGAGAAATTATCCTAGAGCATAATAAACCATGGGTACACTGAACTCTAAGGCAAACAATTCTTTTTAGCAGCATTGCAATTCTCATTTTCACCTGTCTGAATGAGGCTTTCAAATATTTATTTAAATATATAAAACACTCTTCACTCTTCTTTTTTTTTCTTCACTCTTCTTTTTGCCAGTCAGGTAACACTGACCTACACACTCTTTCACCTAAGCCCCCCCAAATCAAAATCCTGTACACCTGTTCTTTAGGCCTCCATCTAATCCGATATGAAATGATTTTATTTAAAGAGGTTTTAAACTGTTACGTAAATGAGAACACTCCCAAATTATGTAAAACTTTGGAAAGACTGTGTTAACATCACTGCCAAGTATAATTGTTTAAAAGTGATACTTTCAAAGTAAGTATTAAATCTCAAAAAAAATCACTTTATTTTACTCAGAACATTTTAGTTTCAAAAACCTTTGAACTAATTTTAATCAATTGTTCCTTTTTTTAACTCTTCTAAAAATGAAATGAGATCAGACATTATCAAGAATAGATATTTGCTTTTCATCATCTGAAGGAAGGCAGTAAGGGAAAGAACATTTCTATTCTTTTACAATTTTGGTGAAATCTTTTGCCACTGAATTGATACTTTATCTTACCACTTGTTTTTGTAAAATGTCAGCTGTCTGCCCAGGTACAGCTGGTCTCTTTAAAGAAAACACTACTAATCTTAAACAAATGCTTCTGTACAGAATAACTTCTAATTAGGGCAATAACTTTTTTCTAAACCAAACTTAACAACAGGCAGTGAAAATGCGATTGTTTTCTCTTTACCCTAGACAACACAGACTGATATTCCCAGCGGTACTAGATGTTCTTCAAGCATACAACACACTGATTTTATTACCATGCAGGAGCACCACGTTAGCTAAGGACAGCCATTTCAAGTCTTCTGGCCAAAAGCTTAAGTTGAGATATTGTAATGAAATAACCATTCCTTGCCACATTCACAAGTAATCTTTGGCACAACTAAATGACCATGTTTAAATATTTGAATCCCAAAAATTTCACCTACCCTTTGTTCTTAACGCATGCATTTTTCAAGTGAATGTAGTTGGACGGAAAGATACCCTGAAAAACAAAATAGGTTAGGTAAAAACAACAACAAAAAATTCCCTTCAATGATTTTGGAGAGTAATCTTAAAGCACACTATTTAATATGCAAATGCATGCTGAATTGAAAGTCCTCAAAATAATTACCAACAAGCATACACAAAAAAAAATTCAATATATACTCAGTACAGATCTAAAGTAAATAAAAATGCCTTTAGTAGAGTTCTAGTCTTTCAATATTTAAGAAAATTAGAAGATAAACTTGTAAGGCATGTAGAAGATTGCTTGACAGCTCATTTATCCTAAATAATTTATTAATATTCCCACTGAGAAATTTTTTACCAACAGGATTTTAAAAACATCTCTTCAGTACAGATTTGCAAAATAAATAAAGTTAATGAATTTCAATAAAAATAAAGATAGATTAATAAATAAAGCTTTATTTGGGAGCTACTGCGCCACGCAGTGAACCTGAAAGGTGCAGTGGATGCATACCAAAGAGCCTCAGTGTTCAGACAGGAGCAGTCCTTTCCAGTTTGCTAAGTGTTCTCCACTGCTCTTTTGCTCAGATAACAGTGTCACAGCACTCAGATTGTTCTTACACCACGCTAACCTTCATTAATCATAATGGTAAGCAAAATTAATCGATTCAGCTTCCAAATTCTGGCTTAGAACATAATACACTACCACTAGCTACATAATGCAGTGAAGGAAAATTTAAGTGTGCCCTCCCTTATAATAAGCCCAGCTACATACAGCGTTCCACTGTGAAGGTGCCCCATTTTCTTATAACACAAATCACCGTTACTCTTTGACAAAAAGGCATCTACTGTGTAATATCAGCTGCCCTTGAGAATGTTCCTTCTCCTCAGTAGTGCAAAGTAGTTCAGGAGAGCATCTCCCAAGGACAGTAAGATGTGTAGCTTTGGCGCTTGTAACAATGTGCCAGAAATCAGGATGGTGCATACACAAGGGTACTGCAGAGCAGCTGCCACAGATAATTTCTCTGAGCGTCCAAGCTGATGGAATAACAACGGGAGAATCTTGACAGAGCAATACCAATTATAAGCTGAGTTACCAGGTGCTCTTATTTTACTTTTGGAGAGGCTCCCTTCAAAAATCCAGTTCAGAAAACTGTTTGCCTTACTTTTCTCTATGAAAGCAGAACATATCTATCTCGTTTCTTCACACATCAAGTCATGTTTAGAAAACCTATTCATAACTTCTATCAACACATTTGACAGACCACAAAGAAACTGTGACAGCAAGCATGTGGTGGGAACTGCAACAAAAGACACAGAAGATGCGATAAATACCAACTGCTCATGTCTTATAAATCAAACTGTAATATTTATCAATGAGGTCAAAGTAGTAAACATCAGATTAGACACTGGCTAGATTTATTTCTCACACTGACCTTCCACATAAAGCAAAGCAAACTGATGTGAGCAGAGACTGAAAGCTTAGGGACAAGAAGCCAGTGATTTGTATGATAGGAGCCCCTAGAAACTTCTGAAATTAATATATTATATGCCCTAGTCTGCAGCTAAAGAGGCTTGGAAATGAAGAGGGAAAGGGCAAAAAAATAAATAAATAAAAAGGAGATAAGCTTACAATGTGAGTTAAAGGAAAAACAAGTGATTTCAGTACTGTGTTGAAGGAAAAATAGTCTTGAAATGGTTTCCCATGTGAAAAACAAACACTTTGTACTGACAGACGCAATTCAACAGGAAAGTAAGAAAACAGAAAGACTGTTATGATAGGAAAAGCTAAAACACATTCAAGATGAACAAATGCTGAAGAAAATAAATGTATGAATATCATAATATTTCATGTCAGAATGCAACAAAAACCAAACAGTGAAGTCCATCAGCTACACTCCTTCCATGGAAATCAAAGGCTACACAACAAGGAAAAATAAAACAAAATGTATTTTACATGGAAATAGACACATTTTTTTTCAACTGATACTCTACATATGGCTCCACTGGCTGTTGTGAACTAATATATACCATCAAGAAAACAGGCATAATTTAATTAACTTTTCTAACAATATTTACAGTTTCCATTCTCAGCAGTCTTTTCCCTTTAACTTAGCTTCTAAAAATCAGATTAAAAGAAAATTTGCCAGAGCCTTGGATTTGCAAAGTCACCCTAATGAACAACAGCCTTTGAGAAGTGTAATCGTTGTCCGAATCTAATTCATGCAATATCAATAATACACTTAACACTAAGCTCCAGTTTTCTTTTAAGGGTAAATATCATCTACTTACATGGAGACTAGAAACTTTTTAAAAAGTAAACACACATTTTTGCCAAAGATTGCAAAATTGTAATGGATCTTTACCTTAACATTGGGGTTTTTTAAGGCAAATCCTCTGTACCATCCTGTGAAGAAATAACATCTTTGTTTTTCAAAGTATGCAAGTCATTTCCATATGTAAAACAGATTTCATTTTTCCTTTTGGACAGATACAACTAATATGCAGTGGTGTCAGACTGCACTCATTTAGAGCACTTTCCACATAATGAGAGGTAATTTGTTTAAACCAGCTCACATTTAGACGACTTAATTCACACTTATTTTCAGGAATTACTCTTTAACCCTATATCCCCGACTGTTTCTAACAATGCAGCCCAGATATATTTTGCACTAGACAGAAAGTCTAATGCAATAGAGGAAATAGATTCGTATTCATTGTAAACATTTGTAAATCATTTTTGGACTTCATAATCCACATTTATTAATTGCATTACTATACAAGATTCATAACATGCCCAGTTCAAAATGATAGATCCTATGCCTTTTATAGGAAAATTTCTTATGAGATTAATAGTATATCATCCCGAAATAAAACAAAACAAACAAACAAAAAACCCACCTATTTAATGAATGAACAAAAATCATTTGGGAGATAAACTTCAGGTTTTAAGGAAACAGATTATGAAGAAAATGCAACTTTCTTTTATACTAGCAATGGACATTTTCTGAAACCATATTAGTATTCTCTAACTCTGAACAGAGACAGAGAAGAATTTTTACACTTCTGTAGGATTTAAACTTCTGACTTTGAATGAATTTGAAGGGGTACTGATGGCAGTCGGGCTTCCTGGGGAATTACCAACAAATAAGAAGAATCACAATGAGAGCTCCTTGCTCTTTTAACTGCTATCCCTTGTGAAGGTTTACTAGACATTAAATAAAAAGGGTGAATTACAAATAGAACATAATAGGGATTAGAGCTCATTTGAGTTATAAAAATGAGGAGACTGGACTGTGTTATGTTGATGACTTCAAAAATTTGTCCACTTAAGAAAATTAATGAATAGCAGTGGGGTTCAAATCAACAATATAGGATCCTTCATTACCAGTGGAAGTCCAGCCAATTAACTCACCATCACACTTCTCCAGTATCTGAACAGTGTCTCCAATCTCCAGCGAGAGGCCATGTGGGACTGTTCCTCGAAAACCAGCTATTACTGAAAAAGACAGAAGTTTTGATTATTTGCATGATTAAAACATAAAGCAGGATTCCCTGTTAATAAAATTCGTATACTAGCTGGGAAGGTTAAGAACAGAAAGAGTTGAAGAAAGAGTCAGAGGTTAAGCCACTGTTACGACCGGAATATTTAAAACACGGGATTCATATAAAATAAAGAAACACTTACAGACCTACTATGCATGAATGGAAAGCTTGTACCAGAGAAGGCTGTCAGCTAGTCTGTTACTCATAACTACCCTCAAGGACAGAAACTGTTTTATTCCAAATGTTCCCACTAACAGATAGCTGACCTCAGACGTCTGCAAGCAGAAAGTGCCAATATTTTTGTTGCCATCTGTACCACCAGCATGTCACAAAAGGCAAGACTTATTTCTCGGTAGTTTAATGGATGCTGTAGATCCAACGCTCCATATAATAATCCCGTCTGAGGAAATGCTCAGGGAGTGTAGAACAGCAAAGCACACTAAAGCGGGCTGTTTACTAAAACCCACTGGCACGCACTGCTCTCCCCACAGCCTTGCCGGCCAGAGAAGCTGAGCATGCATGGCCATGACCCCAGGCTGAAGAAACATAGCGCCCACCAGGGCAGTGATCTTTCCAAATACTTAAAGCAATCCAGACTCAAATCTTACATTTTAAGTGCTACAAAAAAGCCGGCTATTTTTTTTTTTGCTCCGAACCGACACATAATACCTCAAAACTGCCTAAGAAGCTCCTTCCTACAATTGCTAAAAATTGATTGACATGCCAGATGACAATTCAGCCATTGAACCCAATGTTTGTTACATCTGAAATTCTGAATTAAAAAGTTGTCTCGCTCAGGCCAAGGCACTAAGCAATAGTGATTTTGATTCTCTGAATTGCAATATCATTTTGAAGTTTAATTTTGAAGTTGAAGAGGAAAACGGCTTTCTAACCCTACCAGAGGGACGCGATGCAGCAAACCATTTGGTGACCTGACAGAAGTCTTGCTGATACCAAATATCTACCAACCCAGATAGGAAAACATAAATCTCACAGTGATGTGAAAAAACAGCTCGGGGTTATACGAACAAATCTTTGTATGTAAAAGCAAAAAAAGGAAGCCTGCCGGTGCAGCTGTGCTAAGTAAGCAACTACTCTTTCACCAAAGGAAATGCAACATATGAAGCCACAAAAATCCCTTTTAGCCTCTGGTCTTCTGCCTGGAGACTCCTCCACCACAGGCAGTGACTGCACTCAGGCATAACAACATAGTGTCAGCCTCCTGCCCTTGTCACACTGCCCCTAAAGCAGCAGCAGCAATTAGTTGTCAGAGGCCACAAAAATCTAAAATTCCTTTGTGAATCTTTGCCAGAAAGTTCAAGATTTTAAGACTGAAACAATGGAATATGTTCTACAACACAGGATGGCACATTCCAAAATGTGCAGCAGTTCAGACAAAATGCTTAATTTGGATGGTATGCCAATTTTGAAATGTAGGGTTAAATTTGTTTCATTAATAACCATAAGGAACTGGACAAACTTCCCACTGCACAGGTGGAAACAAAAGCTACTAAAAATCAACATTATCTCCCCTCAAGCTCTTTGAGGCACTACTTTAATATCACAGAAATAAATTACTTCAGCTGTAAAATCAGCAAGACGTTTTAAAAGTTCTTCACACGCCATGATAGAAGGATTTACGAGCATAAATCTTGTCCTCGGGTGTACACACAAGTTTTACTTGACTTCACTGAAACTGCACACCCGCCTATCTCCTGTGATGTTTCAGTTCTCTGAAGCACCATCACTGCTTGGCAATGTGTAAGGCTAAACTAAATGTTCCGTGCAAATTCTGAAGACAAAATACTTCCTTCACATCTAAAACAAAGAAGTACATTTTTTGTCAAATCCTCTCCTGAATTTGCCTATCATAGCTGAATCACCACTGCCTGGAACCCAGCCTTTATTCGCCCCTTTGGAAAAAGCCTGTGAGATAATGCGCCTGGTCAGCCCCAAAGAGTCTTATACGTGAGCAGAACTTACAGCAGTGAGATTTCTTTTTTTCAAGGCATGCGTATTGAATGATCTACATTCAGTTTAGTGCTACTCCTACTCTCCCAGCCTTAACATAAAAACAGAGTACCCAAAGATATGCGTAATGAAATAAAAAGAGCTGCTCTCGGTCACGGAATCACAGAATCGTGGGGGTTGGAAGGGACCTCTGGAGATCATTGAGTCCAACCTCCTGCTAAAGCAGGTTCCCTACAGTAGGTTGCACAGGAAAGCATTCAGGCAGGTTTTGAGTATCTCCAGAGAAAGACTCTACGATCCCCCTGGGCAGTCTGTGCCAGTGCTCTGTCACCCCCACAGTAAAGAAGTTCTTCATATTCAGATGGACCTTCCTGCATCCCAGTTTGTGCCCCCTGTTCATGCTCTGGGCACCACCAAAAAAAGCCTGGCCCCATCCATTTCACATCAGCTCTCTAGATATGCTGGCATAATACCTGTAATGAAGCAAAAATCTTACAGATCAAGACTGGAATATCTTAACTCAGTGATGGGCAACCTAGGATATGCAAATAGACAGGCAAGGTATGATGCTGCCTATCTATTCGGTGTCCTTCCCCATAAGCAACTGGAGGGCACAGAGAAAGAAACACTGCAGCTCATAGCAGAGGACAGCCACCTACACAAGCAATCCTAGTGACTTTCACCACATTATTGGTGTCACTTGTTAGATGCTGGGGCAACTGGTGAAAAGTGCAACTCCACTCAGGCAGAAAGTTTCCACAGAAAATTTCAGGGAATGGACACCTTCTCTTCAGTTAGCTTCTTTTTCAAAATTATGGTTTAAAGTGGCAACAGGCAAAGCAAAAATTAAGAAGGCAATTTTATTCTCATTTTGACAAACCACTCAAGTGTCCCCCACCACAATCAAGTATACAATATTTTTAGGGTTTTTTTTAATAGTTGCTAGGAAGCATATTCCCATTGAAAATGTTTGTATAAGCATTAAAAACTTAGAATTTTCCAATTAATTCTTAGACAAAGATCTAAAAGTGAAAACAGCTTACTAAATATGAATACATTTGTTTTAAAAGGTGATTGTCATTAAAATGCATACAAATTCCCCTATGGCACTGGAATGCCTGATGCCATTCTGGTCAGCTTTCTAGTTTCCAAGAAGCAAAAGTGAATTATGAAGTTTGCCATAATAGCTCCCATATATGGAGCAAATGAAATAAAATTAAAGAATTTGCAGAACTAGTATGTAAACAAAATCTTTGTCTTATTATAGTTGTGAGATGTCTTATTTTTAAATTCCATGAAAGAATGACAGTAATTTTCTCCTGAAGAGTCAATATCTCTTGTCACATCGTTATGATCCAACTTTGCTGTGACATTCAGTTTTTATTACTTAGTTACTAGATCAGATAAAATTTTATTTTTTTTCTCTTTTTGAAAACAGGTTTCAAAAAACCCCACTTCTAGGACAAAGAAAAAAAGATTGAAATCTGACATACAGTGGAAAATAGCCAGAACTCATTTTAGAGCACATATGGAAGACAAAATTATATCTTGAAATATCCACTAGAAGGATAGCCTGCAGAGTACCAGGACAACGAAAGAAAGAAAGAAATGAGGGCATCACCTGCACCATGAAGCCAGCACACTCTCTGCAGGTTTCTGGCAGGAGTCTAACAGAGGTCAGGCTCAAAACAGACAGATTTGTCTGTAGCAATGCCACTCAAACAAATGAGAAGTGCATGTCAGAGCAGCAGAGAATGCAGAGTGAGGTAAGGAACCCACAGATGAATTACTCTGCATGGAGCAAGCAACTCAGCACTGAAAAGATTCCTTGGTTAACTTTCTACTAATCGTGTCCAGAACTGAGACCAAGACAGGCGGCAGCTATTCATGCCTTCCATCTGTGGTGTATGTACACATGTACAGTACAGGCAGGATAATAATGAAGCTGTGGAAGGAGGTGGCTTCAGTCTTCTCAGAGAAGACCCTGGGGTTCAGCAGTTCAGTTGGGACCCAGGACTATTAGCAAAGCTGTGATACGATTTTGATGTGACAAACTTCTTGCCCTTTCCTCCAATGGGCACACTGTTCCACAACAAGAAGCTATGGATCATAAGCATGCACACCCAAACGCATTTTTGTCATTGTAGGACCAGAAGGTCTTACAATTTCCTGTTTGTATTTCAAGCGCAGGCACAGTAATCGATGTCCCCTTCGGTCACCTCTCAGCCACCAGAGAAAGAAGAAACACGAAACTCCAGAATAAAACCTTGTGGGAGGATACATTCTCTGCCAACAACACAACGCCCAACTTGGCACTGTTAAATATGTTCTTGCTGCCAAAGGGTACTCAGAGGATGGGAAAACAAGATAACAGCACAGCACACAAAAACCCAATTCACACAGAAGGTGAAATCATGGTGAGATCTATAATGACATACAATATTAAAGCAGCTCCAGGGTCAACATTTCTGTGGTATTGCAGATGCAGTGAACCCCAACTTATGAAACAACTCATTCGCTTGAAAACATGAGAGGAAACTGGTCGTCTCGTACAAGTTCTTTCTTTGGGATTAAGTTACTTATCCATGACTAACTGCTAAAAATAATAAAAAATGCTAATATTTCCTCAACATTCTTCTTTACAAAAAAACACAACAGAAAGTTCGATCAGGAATGTGATTAGAGATATTACAAGACACCCTTTTGATGAGTTTCACTTCTTTCACTATAAGGACTTGCATGAGCAACTGGGAAGAGGTTTCTAACCCTTATGTTCATATCAGAGCACCGCTCCAATTAGGAAAAGAGGAAAGAGGAGGAATAATCTAATGGAGCTTATGTTCAGCTTTTCAAAATATTTTTTTTCCTTCCCTCTCTGTCATTATCCAAATCACTGCCTGTCCATGCCCCTTGTTGGGCAGCTTTACTTATCCAAGTCCCCAGCCTACAAACAGATCAATCCAAGCCCAAGATCTTTAAGCCTAAACACAGTTTAGGCTTCAGAACCTTCTGTTCTCCTGCAGCCTGTAGAGCACTGCTGCTTTGACAGAGCTCAGCAGCAGGAAGGAAGGCACAGACACAGCTCCCGAGTGCAGCCAGACAGGCACAGCCTGATCTTAATGGCACCAGGAGGAGCAGAGGGGACATCCCAGCAACCACCAGGCTGGGCACACAGACCACAGCAGCACACTTGGGCTTCAGATGACAAAAATTAGTCCTTCAACAGAAGAAAGTGGGGGGAAGCAGAGAGGGATAGAAAAACAGAAATTGCTTTAATAATTACTTGGCCACATTGCGCGTGCTCGATGGGGGAATAAAAACCAGACTCCACCTCAATGCCCTAAGCCTGATGTCCCAGCCATTAGACAGCATACAAGAACCACACAGAAATTTAAAAACACTCTGGCAAATAACTGATGCGGAGGGTGAGAGCACTGTGTCAGAGGAACTGGTTGTGACAGGGAGCAAGATGCAGTGATAGAAAAGGGATCGATCAGCTGGTAGCAGGGCTGGGTAGCCCAGTTCAAACTTTTGCTCGAGGTTACATTCTTAAAATTTTTATGCCTGAAATAACTGGAGACCTGCACATAAGAACTAATGAGGCAGACACTGTTGTTCCTTTCCTCCTAATAGATAACCAGAAGCTATTATTGATTCCAGATATTATCTGCTATAATTGAAACCAGGTCCCCTCTGTGGCAAATGCAATTTTTAAGCTTTTTGTTCTGGACTTTAAGTGCCATTCTTTCACCAAATTGAGAGTCTCAGTGTCAACGGTTTACGGGCGTTAGGCCCGATTCCGTGACGAAGGGGACGGGGGACCCACAGGCCCACGTCCCGGGAAAAGGGGAAAAGGGTAGAGAGATGGACCTGAGAGCAAAGAACAGCGGCAACAATCTGAGGAGAAACAAACTAATTTACTAAATAAGATATCGGAATGCAAAACAACACACTATAATACAATATAATTACAATTTGAGCTGATAAATCCAATACAGAGAGAGAGAATGTCCCAAAATCAAGGTAGGCCTTACTCTACTACCGACGATAAGACGGCTGGAGAGCGAGGTGCTGCCAAGACAAGAGACGGCGGAAAAAGGGACGAGGTCTCGTGATCTGCAAGTTTTTATACTGTGAGCTTTTATCTTTTCCCTCCGGCTGGAAATGGTAACAGAGGAGCAAAGTACCGTGGGGACTGTAGTAGTCCTCTTCTGAGAACCAGGTATATCCACTACATGATGTTATGATGTGGAATACCAATAACCGAAAATCACAAAACCATGACACTCAGGTAAATCATTTCAAGGGGGTTATTTTCTATTCGAAAAAAATAGAAACAGAGAAAAATCATAAAAGCTGTAATAAATTATACTGGGTAGCTTTTAACATTAAAAAGACAGCTGAGAGTTCATTTGAAATAATAATTTACTACTGTCTATTTAAATAATAACAGAAAGTTAATGTCATTTTGCACCACTCTGTTCTTATGGGAAAGTTTGAATAAGCATTCTCCAGTAGCCCTCTCTGCACCTTTCTCCAAAGCATTCATTAGCTGTATATTTTCCAGGATGAAGTCTTTTCTCATCAAAAGAAGCCAAAATATCTTTTCAGATTTCTAAACAGGCCGAATTTTTACAAGCATAAACACACACAGGAGTACAGCTTTGCTAATGCAGAATGTACAGGGCCACCACAGGCACTCATCGTTGCCAGCGTATGAATTGATCAGGATGGAGTGCCACAGAAGTACTGCTACACGCTCGTGCTTCTAATACAGGGGTTAATTCAGGCATCTGTTCAGTAATGCATTCTGCTGCCTACAGACACCCTAGGAGGCTCACTGCTAAGCAAAAACAAGCTAATGAAGACAATGACAGAAAAGCAGAGGGAAAGGGGAATTAAAAAAATCAATCTAATCTCGTCTCGATAAAGACAATACATATGAGTGTTAGTCTCAGTAACAGAAGTGATCCTTGAATCTCCTGCAGGACACTGAGGACAAGGATTCTCAGATTTATACTGAAGTGGGCAGATGTGAGCTCTCTCCCCTGTACATGTACATCACAACTAGAAGGATCAAACACAGCTCAGAGGATGACAGCCCAGGACTCCTGAGCCCCATGTGAACATTTCAAGTGCAGCACTCACCCGTTCTTAAAGAGAAGTTGTTGTGTGGTGTACTTCTAACAGTTATTTATGCAAATACTTCAAGGCACTTCAAAAATCATCAAAAATGTTTGTATCAACGTCCAAGCTTTGAAAATGTAAGTAGCATCATGAACTTTTCCATATGCTTTTTCTTCGCTTGTCTGAAAAACAAATCCAAACCATCCCGAATGCCTCCACTAACAGCACTAGCTGCTTATTCAGATAAGGTAAGTACCATGTCTGAAATGCACAAAGAACAGTGAGCTGCAACAGAAAGTGCTCCACCCTGTTCTGGTCTCATCATTTGAATTCAGCAAGGTAATCACTTTCAAATCCCTGATTACTATGCTGCCAAAAACCATAGGACTATTCTAATACAGATAATCAGTTTAGTGTGTCTGTCTGAACCTTTGTCGAGCTCTTCTCATTCTGCAGCTCAGCTTCAGGGAGAACTTCATCACCTGTTTGGTAACAGTTCCCCAGATATTTGCAAAAACCTTTGCACTCCATCTCCTTTGGGTACCCCAGTTATCAAGCACTGTACCTTGGGAGAAGCGTTAGAAGTAACAAGTGACAACTTCCTGGTGCATCAGCTGCCATTAAGAATGGCTACCCATCTAAACAGCACACCTGGGATAATTCAGGATATACCACTGGGTTCCTATCCTTGCAGGCATGAGATTTCATTAATTGTTTTTATTCTCCAATCAGAGTTAAGCATTCCTTGAAATACTGGCTCTTACTATGTCTACAATTTGCTAAGAGCAATTTCTTGATTTGCATTAGTTCTGGAAAAGGCAACTTAAAAGTAAAAAGAAAATAAAAGTATCTGTGTTTTACACATCTAGAAAATAAATCTAGTGTACATTTAATAGATGACAGTGCTCCCAAATAGATGAATAGATCACACAGCTCCTCACTATCAATTTGCTGAAGAGTTTCTTTCTCTTCAGAGAAGGAATTTCAATACAAAAGCTGTCTGAGGTATCACAGTAGAAGGCAAGGTAAACTCAGTGGCATCAAGTATAGATTTCATGCTTTCAATCACTGTAATAAGGGTGCTAAGCTACACACAGCTGAAACAGCTGGACTCACAATTCTCTAATGTAGAGCTATGGATGCAGTACCGATAAACCAAGACTGCCATCATGAACAAGAAGTGTGGATAAGGTGTCATTTTCCTTCATTACTGAGAAACAGCAACAACTTAAAAATCCAGCTGGTACACAGGAGAATGTGGAAAAAAAGTAGATTATGTTAAGATGACATTATCTATGAGGACAACCTTCTTCAGGTAAAAATAACAGTTACTATGACTTTTACTATGACTAAGTATTTCTGAAGTATTAAGTCTGTCAAGTAACTATCTTCAAACTTTGTTAAGAAATTGCCTTAATTTTTAATAGCATGGTCAAGCAGAAGAGTTACTGCAACTTTAACTCAAAAAAAGTCTTTGGGTTATGTCCACAGCTTTTGGGGAACCAAAATTTCTGATTAAAATCAAATAAGCTACCCAATGTATTTATTTGTTTTTATTTTTTATCTTCCTGCCAGCACCAGATTTGGTAAAGATGGGAGAATGATGTATTGACTGCTTGAGCTCAAGTGCATTTGAGGTCCAACAAAACCCTGTGCTCACAGATATCAGGTTTCATTGTGACTCTTCCGTGTATTTAGGGCCTCATTAAAGCAATGATGGTGCTCACAAAAACCTCTGAAAATTTAAATTCAAAATATTTGAAGTTGCACATAATTGTCAATTCAGATCTATGGTGATATTCTTGCATACACACAGACAGCAGAAATGGAATGGGGAAACTAGATGTCTCACATAATTATAGACACAGGAGACATTTCCCATAAAGCTTTTTTTTTTTTTTTTCAAATAACACCAACATGTGTTTATTTTAAAGTAGGCCTTAAAAAGCTGAGAGTATCCTTATAATTTTGTGCTGACTTAATGTAAGAGCACTGAGTCAAAGTCTAATGATCATGCATTTCCCCATTCTCCTCTTTCCCCCTCCCCCCCAAAGAGCATTCTATCCCAACATGCTATATGAATTTGGGGTCCATAATTTCACAACCTTTAATAAACTGCATGTACTGCCATACAAACGCAAGCTTGGAAGAGCTGTAGTCTTGTGAACCACAAAGAAAAACAAGACCACTGAGCAAGCTGCAACATCACTCCTCAACTTTTGGAACCTTCCAAAGGGAACACAGTTAGATATCAGTACAGCACGTAAGAAACCCCATGTGTTTGGTACAGAAGAGTCTGGCAAATTAGATCATTTTCCCCTTAAAATTTCAATGTTTGCTCCTATTCAAATAATAAGTGACATTCAAGGAGACCAGGAAAAGCAGAGCTTAAGGTTTCTCCACTAAAAACAAAACAAAACAAAAAAAAAAACAGAGATAGAGCATCCATCTTCTGCAGTAAATTTTATTTTACAATAGACAGGTCCATCAAATGAAATGATAGATGACATATTGTCCTGTTTTCTTGTATTTCCTTCATAACAGCAGGGTTTAACTCTGTACTTGACCTACCATCAGTGAAAGAAAACAAAAATAAAATCAGTGTTTCATGTAATTTTTAACACCAATACTTCTCAGCTTGTCTGGTATCATTACATTGCCTATGAGCTTTTTTCTCTTTGTAATCCATCCTTCTCTGACACTCAAACATTTCATTATAAATTTATGGTAAATAATGCCATTCTATGACTAAGAATTCTGTTAATTTTGACTTTAACCTATCTTTATTGTTCTCTCTGCCATTTTATAACCCAAGGATTATTCTGCTTTTGTAAGCTACAAATCTTAACCGTTTTGCTACTTAGGATGCGTATCTATTAAATGCCAATCTTTATCTGTACATCACAAAAATCAGAATATCAACCTAATCATGAGTTGTCAAATCCTTAGGAATGAGACAAACAAATAACAACAACAACAGAAAAAAACATGCAACAAGCATGTAGTTTATTTAGCATTAAAAATAAACCATAACTGTGAGCTGCTGTAGCCTGCCATACCAGGTTGGCCAATTATCTGTAGCAGTGAGAGAATCTCTTGATAGGTTGGACAGTTTGCCAGAAGTGGAATTTAGTACAACTAAGGAAAAGGATGATTACAAATCACTTACAAGTACCCTGGTGCGTGGTTGTTGGTTGTTCTTTTTTTTAAATCTTAAATGAAGCAGAACTTTCTTGATCTCATGTAATTAAGAGATGTTTCAAATATACTGGAAATACTATCATGACTGTTGAAGCAAAACTTTCTCCTGTGAAAATCCCCAGAGACTGCCGAACTGAAGTTTAAACATCCCACTCTGGTTTTAAGCTGGTTTATTAGGTTTAATGGTCGGAAACAGCCATTTCCCTTTTCAGCCTGATTGCAATAGTCGAGCCAGCTCTGTGTAGTTAGCCCTGCTGAGCTTCATCACTAATCCATAATCTCCGTGAAGTTAAAACTTGGGGATATTTAACGTAATCCCACAAGTATCTTAACACGTATGTCCAAAAAGAAATGTAACAAACGCACACACTTACTATTCTTATAAAACTCTGGAAAGAAATTCTACCTGGATGTATCCTTTTTTACAGTATCTCTGCAGTCTTATGGTGTGGTTTCAGAAGGATCCTCTTGAAAAATGACATCCTTCCTGCACTAGTGATGCTTGCTTAGGAGTTGTGCCTATTATTCCAAACTCAAGGGTGAGGAGAGATTAAATTCAAAGGCACACAAAAGCATCCAAAAAAAAATGTATCTGAAAAGAATACACTACTGGTTAGGATAATGAAGATTGCTGAGCAGGGTTTGATATGATGGGAGGGAAGGAAGTTATCAGAGGAAGCAAACAGCTCTCTTCAGATGTTTATATTACTATTCATTGCTGCATCTGAGCATTTATCTTTTTATGTACGAGTACATCAAGATAATTCTTTTGTTTTTGAACACTGTTTAACATATTGGGTGGGTCACTAAAGATAACAGCCATTCTAATAGCTCCCTCATTAACCCTTCCTCCCAAGATGACCTGGGGCATGTTTGGGACACCATGAGTCTAGGAAAGCACAGAAAACAGATAAATATTTATCAGAAATCAGTACTGAGAGACTCTTATTATCATTCTGTACCATTAAATACTTCCTGAAGGAAACAAGTCAAAGTCTTGAGAGGCAGCTAGGTGGTACCTGGCAAACTAGACACAGCATACTTAGTTCTTTTATTATTAGTAAGGAGTTTTCCCACCCTTCTCCAGATGAACAAATCTGCATTACTGTTTTCTGAAGCTGTTTAAAAGAAACACAAGTAGCAAAGGCTCTACTTAAATAAAACAAATTGGCAGCAACAGGTAAAAATACTTGTGTTGGCCCAGCACCAGCCAGCAGGTTGCTAACAAAGCTGAGAGAACTCAAAACAGATTTTCAATCGATCAACCACATCAATCGTTTTTCAATCATTGTCCACCACATTAAGACATATAATGCACTTGCTTTATATCAAACCAAGGCATAAAATTCAAAATCTTGCCGGAAAAGCAGCTGCCAAACTTCATCTGAAAAGGGCATGGGTGAGGCAGAGAACGAGGAGAAATGAAAGCTAAGCAAAATCGGCAATGCGGAGCAAAGCAAAGCCTCCTGAGATCCCCAGAGAGGGACAGCAAGCTCAGGAGCACCGAGTCCCATAATTCATCAAGAGGGCCACCACTTAACGCGCACAGACAGCTGATATAACCATTACTCTAATTTAAAATCATTCATTTTTTGAAAGATTGATTTTCCTTCCTACAATTAATAGCCTCTGGGGATCCGGGCAGAATAACAGAGGCCCCGTGGGATTTGAGGTAAGGAGAAGAAAAAGTTTCACTTTCCTCCCATACTTAAAAAAACTTCTTTAATGACAACATGGAACTCATGCTGGAAACAGATTCCAGAAATAAGTAAAACACTATAAAGCAATTGAGCATTTTTTAAGTGATAAACCATGGTGATCATACCTTTGGTTGTTACACATATGATTAAACAAATTTGGTCAGGTAATGGAGTGTGAACTTTTTCTTTTCCATTGCACAAACTCCTCTGTTGTTTGACTGTTTATATTAATTCAGAAACTAATTGTCAGGAATTAATCACCCACACCTTACCACTGCCAATTACAAAACCCAAAACAATATTTCATATATGACTGTACCATAAAATATATTATCCGTGACCTGTAGTTAAAACACAAAATTGTACTGTTCACAGAAGAACTAAGGACAGATTGTTGCAAATTTCACAGGGAATTCTTTATGTTTTCCACTCTGCTATAAACACTTTAACATCTCAGAAAACACATTTATTCCTTAAATAAATGCTGAAATAATCTTTTACCATAAGCAGATATCCATTTTTTCTAGCCTTTGACTAGAAGGTACTGTATGGGGCATGTCCAACCTATCCAGGGCCCACAACAGGTCATTAGGAGACTTGTGTCCCCAGAAGCTTCCACGCTGTACCTGTTCCACATCATTACCTGCAAATCATTTCCTAGCACATCATAGCAAGAGGGATGTTTATAATCACCAGCTAAGCCACACTTGTACAGTGCCACAGGAAAAAAGAAGTTCTGCTCAAGGGGAATGACAGTGCACAGGAATTCACCAGGCAAGAAAAGTGAAAAGAACAGAATTCCTGCCAATCTTACCTAAGAAAAAATTACCTTCTATGTTAACCATAGAAGTATGACCAAGATATATCAGGCAGTCAACTCAGACATTTTACCTGGATCAAGAGGACTGCCTCTACCCCACATCCACCCCTTATCTACCTCAAAGATCAGTGCTTCAAAGGCTGTAGCTGCCACCATGACAAAAACAAGCAAACAAAAAGCCTTCAATTAAGATACAAGCAAAACTCTGCTTAATCAGGGTCAATGTGCAGCAAGTAGCAATTGAAAATCTATGTGTTACATGTTCAAAGCTTACAAAGCCCCAAAGCTTACAGAAAACTAACTGCTGCAGCACTCAGAAGTTCTGCTACAGTAAATCCACAGTGAGCCCACAACCCGCCACCCTGCAAAATTCAGTTCTCCATTTTTGCAATAAGCAGAAGAACCAGAACAGATCCTGGTTAAAGAAAGACAGAAAAGGACATGGGAGGCACGCATCAGCTTCATGAACAGAGCTTGGAAGAGAGAACTGTCTGACAAGATACTAGTGGGCATACAAGCCACAAAGGATACAGGAAAACAACTATGTACTTCCTATTCCTCATAGCATAATACCTTAAATCAACTAATGGTCCAGCAGCAGGTTTGAAATGAACCAAGTAACATTTTCACACAGGCACAATCAAGCTGCAGAACATCACTGTCAAGGTCAACAATAAAAGGAGTTTAAAAAGGGGTTACCAGTACAGGAGGACTTGAATACAACAGCCCTAACGCAACCTTTGGTTTTGGAAGCCTCTAGCAAGTACGGTTAAATCTGCACTTCCCTTATTTCTCATCTTTTTTCCCAGTAGAAAGTTAACAGACAGATGTCTGCAGCTTGATGCCTGTTCAGATCATACACTACTCAGTAGTAGCAGCATCTTCTGGTGTCAAATTCAGACTAAGTAGCTGTATATGGCTGTTGAAAGTTAGTAAATTAGATCTTTAGCAGACTGCTAAGATGTTTTAGAAATTGAGAGAAACAAGCAAAATAACTGATGAGATGAATCATGTGGCAATTCTATTACATGAGTTTTCTTTTTTAACAGAAGGTTTCCAAAATCACTGAAAAGAATCAGTTGCTAAGAGCCAAGCCAAATGTTGAATCTGAAGATGAATAAGCACAAGCATATTTTAAATACAAAAATAATTTTCTCTTAGACTTATTTGATTTTAAAGCAGCTTTAGTACTTCTGCATTATTGCTTCTCCTCTCTCAAAAAAATCATACGTCTCCAACCCCTGAATTTAACTAGTTCAGATATGAACTGAAAAACAGAACCACTGGAAACATCGTGCATGAATAACCACTGTTTTAGACTCAGTTAAGCAGCAGATTTTGATCCATACCATAAGCCTACACACTAATTAAAACTATTACAGGTGTGTAAATCATCAGAAACACACTTAATCTGTGATGGGTCTATTCTTCCTAACAAGGAATTGGAGAGGACGAATTACTACTGCACGAAATATGATTTTGAAGTACTTGCAATCCAATAAACAGTTAAATCTGTGGAGCAAGAGGAAAGTAAGAGGCACAACAAGGCTTGCAGCATTGCTTCTAACTTTCATTAGAAATTTAAATATAGTATATTCAATGCATTTGCCAAAAGATCCACCATTTATTAACTCTAAAATTACCATCCCAATTAAAAGGGTTTACTTTTCCACTTCGCTAGGATTATCTGAAAGGTCAGCCAACCACAGCTACTTGGCTTGCACTGAAATTCGTTAGCTCCGACCAGCAGCAGTGTTAACAGATATGCTAACTAGCCTCACTGGTGGTTTGGTTACTTGTAGTGCCAGAAAAAGACACCATGTGTGGCCAGCGTAATCCTATCCAATCCTTGAAAGCATGCATGTAAAGCACTGAAGAGTCACAGAAAGGAAATCACACATGAGCAAAATCAGGGAAGTGTTCTGACTTTTCAGATTTGTTTTCTAAAGTGCATGGAAATTAGATGATTTTATGCTCTCTGTCTCCAAAAGAATTGAAGGTGTCAAGCATGCCGAAACAGGCTATTCTCATTCTGATGGAATCTGCAGCCTTGATATTTCATCTGGAGTAGATACAAGAAGAGAGAAACTAGAGATTTTGTTAGAAAATTCCCCTTAAGCACTGCACCTTTTCTGAATAAGAAGTTAACATAAAGATTAGGAAATCACATTTTGACCTTCATCTGCCCTACTGTTACTATTTCACTGTTTCAATTCTGTCCCTTCCCTTTTTCTTTTTAAGGACTGAAAAGGTCACCAACCCTGCCCATAACACAGACCAAAGAGAGAACTGATGGATGCAATGGAATTAAAACTTAAACTGATGAGATCTTAAACTTGTGTCTTTATGAGAGCCCTGCAGTAGCCGCCAGGACACAGAAAGTGCCCACATGGGGCAAGTGTGTAGATCACTCTCCACTACACTGCAACACTAAACTGATTAATGGACTTACTGCAATGTAGGGCAAGTACATGCAGAATTGAGCCTAAAATATCACCTTAATGATTCCACCTTGCAACTTGCTTTGCCCAGGTAGGCCTTTGAGCTGTGAACATATTCCATCAGGACTAGGCATTTACATAAAATATTCAGGGTTGACCTGGTTTAACGAATATTAACCCTATTTAACATTTGTATGCTTGCGATGGGGAGGCAGAACAAGATGACAGGACAACAATATTCAAAACTATGGATTACTCACAAATTACAGTGCAGAGCCCACATCCAAACACACATGCTGATTCGCACTGATGCGGTTTGCCCAGCACATGTAGCAGAATGGCCACCCTGACACCTGTTCCACAGCTGACTACCCCACTTGCCACACACAGGACAGTAATATTAATTTCAGTATCCAGAGAGGTCTTTGAGAGCCTCTTTGGTATCCCTACAAGACCATACAGTACCCCTACAGCTATGAATGCCAAAATGTACAGTTCAAGTAGGGCCATTTACCTTTTCACATATTTCTAGTATTACTGAGAGTGTACTAGTATTACTGAGTGTAAAGACATCACTGGGCTTTGCCATAACTGTGGTGACAAAAAGAATACTCCAGCAATGACTTAAAATTTTAACCCAGTGCGAACATTTCCAGTTGGGTTCACCCTGGAATTCATGGAGTGAAGCTGACTGGCAGCACTGCGAAACCGCAGCTGCTACATTTTGCCTGATGCAAGTCAGAAATATAAACTCACCAAAACAAATCAAATCAAAGAAAAAAAAGCAACTCAGTGGAGTAAACTGAATCAAAGGCTTAGTCAAAGGCTTACAGTGAGACACTGCGCACAATTTCCACTTAGACAAAAGTGGTAAGGTAAACGTAAGTTGCTAAAACTACTGCAGCCGGCAACACAGAATCCACTGCAATTCTTAATCTCATCAGAAGACTCTTAAGTAGGTCACAGCAAGCTTAACGAAATTTGATAGAAAGCAAAGTAATAGTATGCAAATCACTTTCCTTGTAAAACTTGATACTTCTATTTTTCACCGGGTGATTTTTGACCAAGACTCGACTATAAAAGGATCCACTTTCCCTGGAAACAAAGGAATATTTTAACACTTTAAACCGAGCATTTAATGATGAACTGTGTGCTTCTAGACCACTTCTAAATGATCTGGAATCCCTTCAGTGTTTGTTCTGTCTTAAGTAGTGATTTACAGCTGCTCAGTATTATCTTAAATGCTACGATTAGAAGGTATTAGAAACTGAATGCATTAGATATAAATCCTACTTCAAAACATACAGGGATTTATCAACTTTTTTTAAAAAATATACTCTCATAATTCAGGCTTTTTGGAGAATAACATTGAACTTCTGTGTAGAAACATTTTCAACCAAATTTCAATTGAATGATACTTCTGCGAGGTAAAGGGGAAAAAACAGTTGTTTCTTTGTGAACAGCACTTGCAAGTAAAATTTATGTAACTCTGTTCTCTATTTTAATCTTCAGCACATACTAAAAACTATGTTTACTGGTAAAAAAAATAAAATCAAGCAAAGAATGAAAAAAGTTCAGCAAAATGTACAGATTCCTTACATTACAAACTGCAAGGTTTTTCTGCGTAAAAAGTAACATTACAATAATGATTTTTAGTACATAATATGCCTTAAAATTACTACGTTAAATAATCAAGTGAAATAGTCTCTTTCCTAAATTCAATAAGTTAACTCGGACTTTAGAATGCTACAGCTTCAAAACTGCTTGTGTTGTTACTTCTTGGTTGTGTTATTTTTTTTTTTCCTGAGGGCAAACCAACACCGGTGGATAAAGTTCTTCATTATAACATAAAGTTAGAAGAAGTTCCCAAATCACACTCTTTAAATCCATATGGCATATTCTGATTGATCATAATCTATCACTGTATATGTGCGTTTTGTTACGTGCGCAAAGTTTTGGATTTCACCCTGGGAATACAGCACTACATTCATGACATCAAAATTTAAAAGTAAGGTAGTACTGCAGCAACGCTGCATTTCAGTGCAGCACGTCAATCTTCTTCTAATCTTCTTCTTATTTGCTTCCCAGCAAATAATCCAGCTAATTCCTGCCAAGCAGCTTTCTTTCCTTTTCTTTTCAAACAAGCAAGACAAACAAAACCGACAATAAAAGGGATATTGTTTCTTTTATTTCTTTACACCTTTTTTAAAAGCAGCATCTTCAGTGTCTTCAGACTTAGGCACCGTACACTTGCTGGGCTTTTATTCAAATATATTGGAATATATATATTGAGGGAGCTGTGTGTAAGGAAAGGCCTCATCGAAACCCAAGTGTTTCACAGTAGGCATTTAAAGGTGTCAGAACAGAACTTCCTAATGCTGCTTAACGAGGTTTTAAATATTCATTAAGGTGAGAGCACTAGTTTCAAGAATCTGTCAATCCACGCCCACAACATTAATACTATCTCAAGTTGTACCACGTGTGCTTTCTCCATTGCTAACAGGTTGGGGATGCGTTAACCAAGTGGTGTTTGTGTGGGGAAGGTGAATCAAGGATCATTAAACTGTCATGACATCTCTGTGAAAACCAGACCAAACTTGTAAAGGAAAAAAAAACGAGACAGAACCATATTTGGCAACTGCAGATTCTTGAACATCACGGTCCCTGGAGATGGAGAGGTTCATAAGGGGCAACAAAAGGAAGAACTGATGGATATAATGAAGTCGCAGAAAGGTTATGCAGGGGACCAGGAGACTGGAGGCAGCATCAGAGACTCAAAGCTGATGCCATGGGGGAGTGGGGAAACATGGAAAGGAGCCATGCAGACAACAAGATAGGTAGGAAACGTAGAAACTCTTTGTCCGCTGAGGAACAGAGCAATTATGTGAAGAAAACATTAGGAAACATACACATATTCTTGAATATTTTAATACCTTTAAAATCTCAAAAAAAATGTTAATACCCTTTCATTTCCCTGGACACGTAACTAAACGTTCATTATGAGCTGGATCAGAACTGCATCTCTTCAGGACAGAGTTCAGAGGTGACAAGTGGTCCCAGCAGAGCACAGATGGCTCCGGGGCCCTGCTTTCCTGCAGGGACAGCACATACGCAGCCCTCACAGCTCCATGCAGCCAAAACACAAGATGAGGCTGCCATAACCTGAGAAATTGAAAAGCACATTGAGGTGATGCCCAGTAATGGCAACGCAGGCCTAACTGCTCTCTCCCAGCTGGGTTTTGTTATTTACCAAAAGAGAAGGCCAACTGTTGGCATAAAGGAAACTACAAAGAACATCAAATCTTAAAAGAATGGAGAGGTGCTGAGTAACATTGGCTTCTCCAACTTCTTCTTTACAGAAGATCAAACAGGAAGTGGTCATTTAAAAAAATATGTATTTTTAATAATGTTGTCACTTGTCCTCAAAGGGCAGAACTGAAAATGGAAGAGTCACTCCTTGTAAGCCATTAAACAGCCACCAGATTGCTGTGACTTCTGGATTACATTCAGCATTTCACAGGTGAATGCCCTTCCTGACCAGCCATCAGCATCCTTTCCTATTTTAGAGTTCTATTTTTGTCTTACTCAGGCACAGGCCAGTGAACGACAGTCAGCACTTCGTATTTGACAGTTAAGGACATAGCACGAAGTGACTTGATGCTAATTACTGTACACAAAAGCCTCAACATTGTGATTTATCACACCAAAAGCACTGCAATAAAAGGGTGACAGAGAAGCACCACAATTGCCTGCAACTGCTGGTAGCACTTGAACTGGCCAGTTTACAATCATACAAAGCCAAAATTTCATAGGAAACAACCCAATAGCCTACAGCATCTGAATTTGCACAGACAGCTGAATTCTGAAGATTAATTAACATTCTGATGTGTCAGAGAAAGTTAAGTGTCAGGACAAGTGCCAGGCAGAAAAATAATAAAAAGGTAATAACTAATGTTTCTAGAAAAAAACTAATTAGCAGCCAATTTATCATACTGCAACTATCAAGTAATTTAACATCCTGGGGGGGTTTCTGACAAGGGGAAGGGGAAAATTAAAGCAGTCCTCTGACAGAGATGTAGGGCAGCATTCTGGGTCAGTGTGCCAAGAGGAACGTGCTGTGGAGGCCGGCAGCAGGGGCCCTGCAGTCTCACTGCTGCCCATGGGCACTGCTACGGGCAAGAACCCCACCAAGGAAGCAAGATCCAAAAGCAGCTCATTCAGCACACTGACTTCGGCACAGAACAATGCATCCCGTCACCTGAGATTCTCTCAAGTTGACCACAAAGGCACTAGATTCCCCCCCATGGACTCATTTTCCTAACCATGCCTGTTACTCAGCTGTTACATTTGGAGGAAAGCTTACATAGTCACTGAGATACTGCGATAAACACAGACTTTTCAACATAAGCCCAACACGATGACACCTCAGCTCTAATCCTCTGCAGCTACCAACCCCTCTGTCCTGCTCTTGGCTAATGCTGGTGGGACTTGGCCATCTCACTTCAGAACAGGCACTTCCAAAAGTAAGGCAGATCAAATGTTCCAGAAAGACAGCTGAGCTAACTGCACTCTTTTGTTCTTTCAGGATACAAGGAGGAGAAAAAACCCTAATACCCACCACCAACACAGCCATCACCCCCCACAAGATTTGCGTTAGTATCTCAGTCCCGAAGTATGACAGCGTTTCTTCAATTACCTCCCCCAGACCCTTTTCTAAGCATGTTTTAAGAAAGTTTGTCACATGTTACACTCTATTTTAAACTGAAGGTGACTGAAGCAATTATGCTGCCATAAATGTAACTCTCAAAGAGAGCTAGGCAATCCCAAAGTGTTTTTTTTTCCAAACTAAAAAATTGCAGTTTACCCTGGGGATCAGTCTAGACATGCCAGAGTAAATTACAAATATCTGTAGCCCTGAACAAACATTCTAGCAATGTCCAAACTCCCAATTACAAAATAATTAACTACTTCATTTTAAGGGACAACTATCAAATAGCATCTACAAAGGCAAGGTATTTATTACTGCAACAACCTTCAGTTAAGACAAGCCCAAAGAAACACTCCTAACATCTAGGAGACATTAGCCAATAAACAAAGACATTTTACACCCTATAGTTAGTTGTAGACTAAGGCATAGCTGTTGAAGTAAGAGACTATTTAATGGTCTTTGGAGCCAGGTTTAGCTGAATGAACAGAAAAATGGCTAATTCCTCACTACCTTGTCCATGAAATACAACATTACTCCCTAGCATAATAAAGGATCAATAAATCAAACAAGGAGGAAAACCTGAAGCATTTTATTATATCATTCTTGTCAGATCTCAAAAATCTCCATCTTCCCCAAGAAAGCAGCCATAAATTTGATGTCTGGTAAGAGAACACCATCAAGAGCCACTAAGAAGCTTCGCAGCTGATTAAAAACAGGCAACTATGATGAATCCTGCAAACCACACTTCATTATCCATGCCACTCACTGCCATAATAGCAAGACCTACACAAGCAGTACAAAAACCTAAGATACCTTCAGCAACCATCAAGAAATGAACACGGGGAAGTACAAAGCAGAGTTCTACAAGCAGAAGATCAGCCTGTGCAATTTGAAATAATAATTAATGAAGAAATAAAAGCAGACATTGATTGTTCAAAACCCCAAACTACAAGGAAGTACAAAGGGACTTTCTTCACTTCTAAAATTTCATGAAAGGCTTCTGCAAAGCAACAGTGAGGGTAAACACATTAACTCAAGCTGCAGAAATAACTGCACATGCAGAACAATCTGTTACAAGACTGGAAATACAGAACAGCAACTGTTCATATGAAGCCTGAACACAGAAGTATCGACCTAGAACAAAATATTTCTCTTTTAAACAGCTTGTCAACATCTCTGTGATCTACTGTTGAATCAAATATGACTTGAGTTAATATGGACAGTCTTGCATGTGTGTTTTCTGCTTATCACTTTGTCTTTCTGATGGCAAAATTTTCCTACTCCAGACATTAGTATCTTTTACTTTTCAAGTTTTCTGTCTGAACTTCCAACTATGTAACTATCTCTGCAGTGTTTTGAGCATAACTTTTGCTGTGAAAATTGTAAGAAAAGGAACAATAAATGTGTTTCATGTGCTAGGCATCAGTGAAGTTGAAGATGGCTATCTGCCTCATACTTCATACAGCCTGGAAGCATTCACGACCAGGCTGGACGGGGCTTTGAGAAACCTGGTTTAGAGGGAGGTGACCCTGCCTATAGCAGGCAGGATGGAACTAGATGACCTTTAAGGTCCCTTCCAACAAACCATTCTAAGATTCTGTGATTCAAAGCTGCTCACCTCTGTGGCTGCTGAAATTCTACTCAGATAGTGTAGAAGAAGAACGAGTCCTCTTCCTCTCACCTCTGCATCAAATAACCACACAGTCAGACAGGTTCATCTCCGGTGTGGGTCAGAAGGAGAACTGCAAGGATGGAGGCAGCCTTGAAGGCATGTAGTTTCTGAGCTCATAGAGTAAATACTGCGATATTCAATAAGAGCAGAAGAGTTCATTTTTGTTATCTCAGAGATACTAGGTGTTTTAGAGTATAGCAGAGAAAGCAGAGAAAAAGCCCCAGAGGGCAGTAGCTATGTAGTTTGTTGTTGGTCTTTTGTTGATTTTTTTTTTTTTTAACAAGCTATTTCCAAAATTGTCTCCAAGTTTTTTTGTTTGTTTTTGTTCCAATTAGTAAACAAGACATCCTGGAGCAATGAGATGAAAAATTAAGAAGTGGTAGCATTTATGCAGTTTCCAATTGAGGATAACAAGCATTTTTATAAACATTTGAGCTATCACGTGGTATGTTCCCTTGGATGAGGCAAGCATCTTCTCTCTTCGGAGAGAAACAGCAAAATTACACTTACAACAAGTTACTGGCAAAGCTAGGATCATGGTCAAAGTGAAACATTATCCTTAACCGTGGCTGTGCAGCCTTCAGAAGCAGAGGGCTTGAAAATCTTCACAACTCAGATTTGATGGTGATCATCTGAATTTGAAAAGGAAAATAACCCCTCTATTTTTGGGATGCAAATTCCCATTCTATTCTTCATTAAAAAGTTTTCCCCAATCATCCACTGCTTTCCAGCAATCCACTACTGGTTGGTTTGTGTTTGTGGAAAAAGTACATGCACAGCATTTTTGATGTTTAACTTCTCGTTCCTTTTCCCTCAGCTAGAAAATTTAAGTTTCAATTCCAATTTTGATGAGTTATGTAACTAAATTTTAACTGCCGCAGTGCATTTAATTTGCATATGCCAGATGACAAGAAAAATGTCCAGTTACTACAATTTTAATAAAGTTATACATCCTCTCAAAGAAATATCTTCATCTCTATTAAACGTTATTACCCCAAAGCCAAGAACTCTCATCCACTTTCTGTAGGTCACAGTAGCATCCTAACTAGGAACCCCAAGAAATGATCTTGTATCAGGAAAAATCTTGAAAGCAGCTATTCCTTATGCTGACAGATTTGTAGGAATGAAAGAAAGAAAAAGGAGTGAGATTATTCATAATTTCCTACACCATGAGGAGGACTGCAGGTTACTTAACATATCTGTCTTTTAAAAAAGCAAATGTAACGATTCTTCAGTGTACTAACCTGTATTATATCGCCGCTAAACTGACTTGTTAGGAAACTTAAAATCTTTCACATTTATCAAACCATTTGTTACAAGAAATTAAATGTTATTTCTGGAGGTGAATGACATTGTATTAACTGGTTTCCATTTTCTTTTAGATTTTTCGATAGTCTTTGGATTTTCAAATTATGCATTTTATCTAAGGCACCATGGACACATTTGGGAAATGAAACTGCTGCTCGGTTCCCAGTTAGTCCATGGCTCCTTTTTTATTTCACAGCATATTAATAATAAATCTGCAAATAACCATTTTTGCTTTATTTCTGACACAAAACAAATTAGATTCACTAATCTAAGCTACTTCATTTTCAGCTGCAGCATCAGAACCCAACACTACTCTGGCTGAAGGCAAATCACCATTTCCATGAATACATTTTTCACGTTTCTCCCATGCATTTTCAAAACAGCTGAAGAACCATGTTTGCTTTAAATTCCTGCCTCAGACAGGACACAATTTCACTCAACTGACAAAATCTGCGAATATCGTTTTCCCAACCTCCAAATGAGGTATCTAAGCCAGAAAAGCGTATTAACAAGTTGTGGTTTTCATTAATATAACTGTGGTAATGCAAGTTAGTGTGTTTTTGACAGGCTTTGCTGGCGTGGGACTCAGGTAGCACCTCACTGTGTCTCTGTTAATGTGAGCAGCAGTGAGCCACAACACATGGGGCCATATCACCTACTGGTATGGTACTTTGTAGAGTACCATACTCTAACCTTCCTGGAAAAAAAAGTTAATTACTTTGTAGCTTCTGGTAGCATACTCTTTCAAGAACGCTTTTAACTCATATTATATTACGCTTGCCTTAAGCAGCTAAGAAAAACTGCAAAAAATAACCATACATATTCCTTTGCTTACCACCTGTACCAGGCTTTGTGCATCAAGGATGCAGTAGTTTCTTTAAATTTAATGCTACCAGTAATGCATTCTTTGCCTTAGTTTCCCTTTGCAGCTATTTTTGTCTGCATCTTTACAAGCCTTGAACAAGAAGTGCTTGGGGGAGATGGATACATCTAACCAGAAGCAGGGCTGAGGTTACAATACAGACTATAGAGCAAGAGGGAAAAGGTTACAAACGAGAAGAATGGAGGGAGAGAACTCCAGGCAGATTTCTTTCTCCTCCTTTTGATGCCCTGGACTTTTTATATCTGGCTTCTAAGTGAATACAAAGAAAAACTTTGCCCAGATGAGGCAGTCCAGCAGTGCAAAAGGTGGCACAGGAAGGTTATGCATTCACTGTCAGTGGAAGTTTTCAAGACCACCAAATGGATACAAGGCAAATCTTAACCTTTTAATACTCAAGCAACACACTGAACTCCAGGTAATCACATTTCAAAAATGTCCTCTGCATAATCTGGTACTTTTCATGAGGATACAGTAACCTGGTCTCATCTCACAGTTGACCCTGACAGGAGCAGGAGGTTGTACCTGAGATCTCCTCTCTCTCATCCTGAATATTGCACGACTTATTCTGAGCTCTCAAGCAGGGTTTATGGTTGCAGTTCTGAGCCATGCATGAAAAGAAAGGATAAAAACAACCATCAAGTAAATTCTGAAGAGCCCTTTTACTACGTTTACTGTCTTCCTGCCTGTTGTCATGTTCACACGCAATGTTACAGATAATCTGCTTGATCTTCAAAAGAAGGAAGAAACAGTGTTATTCAGTATTCCCACGAAATTCTGTTTCCTTGAAAAGCAAAGCAATTGTACATTTTGTACCCTGCTCAGATGAGACTACAGTGAACACAGCTCTATTTAAATGAAGACAGACTTGTCTAAATGAAGCCTGGAGTTCTTGTTTTGCAGAACAGAGCCTTCTGCCTGAGCCCTGCTCTCACAGAGGGCAAGAGGGAATTTCCATGAACCACTAGGATTAGCAGCACTCCTGAATCTTGCCTGTTTACGTCTACCTGGGCTGTAGACACTACTACTGGTGGCTGTATTGGTACCCAAAATGAGAAGAATGTAACAACACAAATTGCTGAAGGCTAGCCACAAATTCATAAAGGTATGCCATGGCAAATCCCCCTGAAGCAAAAGCAAAATAGAAGGGATAGAAAAGTATTCTGGTGAGAAATAAAGTTTAAAATGAAATACAAATTATTTGGATCTGCAAATTCCTGTACCTAGTGGATTTACTAGCCTTCCGGGATGGGGTACTCACAGCTCCTCCAGGCAGCCTGTTCCAGTGCCTCACCACTCTGCAAGTGACAGATTTCTTCCTAACATCTAACTTAAACCTCCCCTCTTTCAGTTTAAATCCATTCTCTCTTGTCCTATTACTATCTACCTGTATAAAAAGTTGGTCCCCCTCCTGTTTGTAAGCTCCTTTCAAGTATTGGAAGATCGTAATGAGGTCTCCCTGGAGTCTTCTCTTCCCCAAGCTAAACAATCCCAAGCTTTCATCACAGGAGAGGTGCTCCAGCCCTCTCATCATCTTTGTGGCCCTCCTCTGGACTCACTACAACAGCTCCGCATCCCTCTTGCGCTGGGTGCCCCAGGCCTGGACACAGTACTCCAGCTGGGGCCTCACAAGGGCAGCACAGAGAAAGACAATCACCTCCCTCTCCCTACTAGCTGTACTTCTTTTGATTCAGCCCAGGACACCATCAACCTTCTGGATGGCAAATGCACAGCACTGGCTCATGTCTTTTCATTCATCAGGACCACTAAGTCCTTCTTGGCAGGGCTGCACTCTAGGAGTTCATCTCCCAATCTGTACTTGTATTTAGGACTGCCCCAACCTGTGTTCTCTATTAGCCCAAAACAACCACAAGCACAGCCTTACTGTGGGGGAAAAATAAATAGCCTCAAAAATTGGTGAAGTGGCTAAAACCACTGCTGCACTAAAAGGAAATGTCTGAAGGACCAGCTCAGACAAGCAACATGCAAGAGCTAAAACCAGACATCTGGAATCCAGATTTCCAGCTCTGCATGACAATCAAACAGAAGCATCTTTCACCTCAACATAGTATAGTGCAATTTCAACCATCTCTTCTGCAAGACTGAAAATTAAAATTGAATAGACAAGAAGAGATTGTACTTACGGCAATAAGTGGAGAGAGAGAAAGAAAGGAAAATAAGTCTATCCCTAAAAGCAATTCACAGCATTAAAATATGAAATATTTATTGTGAGTGGAAGGCAAAATGTCGTTCCTTTTTGCTTTTATTAGACACATGTAAATATTTGTATAATTTCAGCAAAAGGCATAGAGCTGGAGAAGTTGAAAGATGTAGGCACCAAACTCATTCACTAGGAGACTGATAAAAAATAAGACCATTAAATAGTAACCTTAATTCAAGTTTAACTTTTTCCAAACAAACAACACATTCACCACCCCACCACCACACATTCAGCAAGTTATATCTACAAAAAGGTATGAAGAGGAAAAATCACAGGCATAATAATGACCTTTCCCAGAGAGCTGAACACTGATGAGCTGACTCTCTTTGTTAGCACTGTCCGTTTTAAAATCCCTACGGATGCAGCTCTACAAAGACTGAATTGTTGCACAGTCCAGCAGTCACAATCAAGTCTGTAAAAATTTAAGGCAAGTCTTGCTTCTCTTTTGCCTAAATTATTCCTCTGTGAAAAATTAACATTCTAGATATGCCTTTTAAGCAAACAACAGTTAGAAATAGAAGCTTATCTATCAGGTCATTAGTGAATTCCTCTACTAATGCAAAATTACATCTTGCAGTACACAATAGTGGTTTATTCAGTCTAGTTAAAATACCAGTCAATAGCACTTTCCAGGGATGATTGATCACATAGATCCCACTGGAAAGAGCACTGCAGTTCAGGCCAAATATTCTTTATTTAATTTCTTCCCATCAGTGGCAGGAAAACCCTCATCAGAGACCTCTGTTCTTTGCAGCATCTCAGATGTAGCTTCTTCCTTCATGCTGCCAGCCATCTCTCAGTGATTGCCACAGCCCTTTACAGTCCCCAGGTGGAATTCTCTCCACAGTTTTTCTCTCTCCCACAATGTTACCTTATGTGGCTCACATGGTACTTTCCACTACAGCAGCTCTATCCCATATTGATTCAACAGGCTGCTCAAAGCAAGACGTGAGTCTAGGGGCCATCATTTCACATAGCTCGGATGTTTTAGAGAGGCTGGTACTGTCAGCTTGAAGTAATTACGGAGAGGTAAACAGGATGACAAGCTGAAAACACAAAAAGCTCAGCAACCCTCAGACACAAAAAGGAGGAGGTAAAGTGACATACAAAATAGGGTTTACAGGCAGAGATCATGGCAAACCTTGAAAAGGCTCATGTAGAGTAAACATAGCTGAGCTAAAACCTACCCAAACCTTCTCCACACTTTTGACTGCAAAACTTCCTGTGTATCAAACCTTACATGCCTGGGCCATTCAGCATAAACCAGGCACATGTCCACCCTGCAGCATGCTGCCTTTAACCCATTTGATGGGGAAGATGAACCTCAACTTTAATTTGCATGTTTACAGCTATAACTTTACATCTTTCAACTGCATGTATCCTGCAGGCCGACACACTTTGGGGGATGGTGAGCAACACTGCTTACCTCAGCGGGGAGCTTCGTGGCACCTCCCAAGCAAACGGCTGCCCAAGATGGCTGCCACTGCACAAGCTTCCTGCGGCAATCCTCGTTTGGCAGCAACATAAAAGAGAAACCCAATGATGAAAACTCAAACTGTCCATTTGTTTAAGAAAAACTGTGCCAACAATATCAAGGATCATAAGCCGGGTAACAGAGACACGTCCCAATCCTATCTTACGTTGAAACAGGCCACATTTACTATGATTAATCTTCAGCACCACAAGCATGCAATTTAAACGACATCTACAAACTACCTGGGAATATGCAAATGGATCCATTATGAAAATTGCATAAAACTGAAGGAGGAAAGCTATAAACCATTGAGCACTTATGCTTTACTCCCCACACTGCGTCCCCTGCCATGGGAAGAGAAGGCCACCTCCAACCCATCTCAAAGCCAGCACTCTCAGTGGACATTTCTGCAGAGAGGGTTTCCATAGCTAACGCTAATAGCTACGCAGCAAATCATTTTTATTTCACTTTTCTGGTGCAGTAAACCCGACGACTCAATTAGGATTACAATATAGCAAGTCTTACATTCCCAGACATTATCTCATAGAAAAGAAATAAAAAAGGAAAGACAAGAGAGTGTAAGAGAGGAAAGAGATTCCTTACTGCAGTCACATATTTCTGTGTGCTGTTACAGTGTTCAGCTGAGTGGAATCTCCAACTTTAACTGCTAACATAGCACTAATAGCAATAAATGCACCACTCTTCCCCTTGATCCTTTCTAAACAATGACCACAAATAAAACACATTTCTAGTAATAGATAATTTATTTTTGGATTACCTAGTCTACTTACTACAAACTAAAAAAATAAAAGTTTTCTTACCTACAACTTACCTTCCCAGGGGACACGTGATGGGAAAATATTTCCCTAAGTAAAAAAGTCTACCCCCAGAAAGCTAAAATAGTGTGCCAAGCAAAAAAAAAAATCGCTGTTTCTCCGAACAGAGCACTGTTCCCTCCCCATGACATTAAAACTTGGGTAGCAGCTTTCTTCAGTGTTAGTCTGTGAGCGTCACTAAGTAATTCTGTGTTTTCAGTCATTACACATATGCAGATGAAATAAGCAGTCTGCATTCAAAGGGAGCTCTCCCATGTCAAACAAGGCTAGAAAGAAGGCCCACATTACAGAGGCAGATTTCACTTGCTCTGTGTATAACGAAATAAGATTTTCAGTTATTTAAATCTTCAGCAAACAGAAAAGGGTAGATACTTGCACAATACCAAGTAATTGATATAGCATTTTTTTTTAAAAAAAATGCACTGACTAGGCAGATCAAAACATGAAAAATTTTATCTGCAAAATTTTAAATACAAGCATTCAACTGAAAGATCAGAGGATACAATTAGAAAACTGTGACCCATGCTACCCAAATGCCTATGCTTCTAACTTCAAAAACAATGAAGACCAACTAGTATCCTACTAAACACTAGGCCATTTTCTGCAGTCAAAGAATGGAAAAATTACAATGAGTGCATGAAATTGCTGAGATAGAAGGGCTACCACTTTATTTCTGAAAGTACTGACCAATACCTTTCCAATTTGATTAATGGGCACAGCCATTGCACACCCAGTTGGCACATACATTTGATTTTAGCAAATGTGAAATGTCTTGGAAGAATAGGAGGCAAAGACAGCCAATAACTCTGTGTGAGAAGTGCTCTGCACAACTGAACTCTGTCCCACTTTCCAGCGGAATGAGGCTGGCTGAGCTGTCAGCCAAGCAGCCTGGTCCTTCCACTCACACTGCCTGGCACACACAATGCTCCTCACCTGCCTTCATTACGTGGCAGCCAAACCAAAATTCCATAAAAAAATTACTTAAACAATAATAAAATAATATTAATAAAAAAATACATGGCTAATACTGCTCACACTTTATGAGAGCACTTGAAAAGCATTTTAAAGCGTTACTACTGTTGGTTAGGAGAACATGTAACGTGTCGCAGAAAACACACTTATTTAATAAGCTATTCAAACAGACTACAGGCACAGAAAAAATATTTACTTTAAAATCTATAAATCTGTGGTTATCAGCAAAAAGTTCTTCCAACAGTACAAGTTAGTAGCACCTCTGAATGATGATTAAGTGTTACACCCCACACGGAATGGCAGTGCCAAGCAGGTACAGCATTACCTGCAAGTAGGATCAGTAGCGCTGCACTGTCTTCTCTCTTGAACATCTTACCACAACTGAAAAGGAATTTACCATTCTGCTCACAGACAAAGCAATTTGCATCTGTTTATATCAATTCCTAAAGGCAGGAACAAGACACAAAGTACTTCATGTTGCACAACATTGAGCCCTTCTAATAAGAGAAATTAGTTTAGTAATCCTAGGAGAATGGAAATAAGTGCAGGAGAGACAATATGACTCTGATGTTTCCTACTGCACAGGAGAGCCCTAGAGAATGTTTAGTCAATACAGCGCTGCTTCAGAACCTGAAGAGCTGCAGAAAAATCACCCGTGTTGTGCCAATCTACTTGGTTCAAATCCTGCCCTTCAAAGCAGAAACAAAAGTCTAACAATGACTGATTAGTACTACTGTAGGTTTAACAAGCTTTAAGGCATTCAATTCTCTCGTAACGCAAATAACTTATCTTGTTCTTTTCAACAAGGTATGGTACAGGAAAGGACAAGAGTGGCAAACTATCCAATTCAAACAGAAAACTAAATTTCCATGCTCGCATCAGCACTTTTTAATAATAGATGCGCAGAGCATGAGTCTTACTACCTGCAATTATCTATTCCACAACATCACTTCTGTTTTGATGATGCTCTTCATAGTATAGCATTCCTAAAGTACTTTCAAAGTGAAAGGCAATACAAAAATGATAAGGCTTGCACATAGTATCACAACTTATGGTATACTGAATAATTTAAAGGAGTTGATGCACCAAGAGTAAAACTAACAGAGTAGCATATTCTCAAGTAATAAATCAACAGAAATATTTGACAGCAGTTTATAAGCTTCATAAGGCTTATGAAGTGTTGTGAAGCCCACACACAAACCACCTCTAATTTCATTGCATAGTGGTATGTGGTCTGTACAACACTGGTGGAACAGAAGACCATAAGTAGCGGTGTTCCCAAATACAACTGTCACAATAACGATTCTTACTAGGTAGTGAGAAGTTTTGACAGTTGATCACCATTTATTGGTCCAAACCTTCTGGCAACACTTTATCTACTTTCTGTTCCACCTGCTTATTCCTTTATTTAAATATATTTCCTTACATTATAAAGAGATTTTCAACTAAGAATGGAGCACTTAATTAGAACTCTGATTTTCAATAAGTGCTGGTGCGGCAGGCTTTAATAAATAGGCCTTCCTTTAAAAGTTTCAAGGCAGCACTCAAAATTTTAGTATCACTCTTGAAAATCTTGATTATTCTTAAAATGCACCCATTATAATTACTGTCGAGTCACCTAACAGAAGATAAATTTACATAGAGCGGACTAAGAACATTACAGTGGAACTGCTGAACAATAATGTTTTGCATTATTAGACATATATGTGGCAGTAATTTCAAGTGAGTTACTGATGCTTTCAAAAGCATAGGTATGCATCAGTACAGCAGATCACCTCCCTCCACAGAAATATGTCTACAAAAACCTCCTTTTGTGATTTCCCTACACTTAATCTGCAGAGAAGGCTGATGCACTGCCTCCATCCAGCAGATAAACATAGAGCCCACCAGTATAGGAGGGGGGCTAAATGGTTGGAAAGTAGCTTTGCATTAGAGGACCTGGAGGGTCCTGAGAGGCTTGAGTCAGCAGTGTACTTTTATGGCCAAGAAGACCAATGGCATCCTGGGCTGCATTACAAACATTATTTCCAGTATGTTGAGGGAGGTGATCCTTCTCCTCTCCTCAGCGCACGTGGAGAGCCACGTGCAGTGCTGGGCTTCTCCAGAGAAGATACGGACCTGCTGGAATGAATGTGGTAAAGGGCCACAAAGATTCCTTGTGTACTAACCCCACTAGAATCTACAGCTACTACAAGTACAAAACAGGAATAAATCAGGAACCAAATTTTTGATAATGGATACTTTGAGACAAGTAAAACAACTGTCCAGTCTCAATTTTGGTTTCAGAAAATGTCTTGACTGAGTGAAGCACAAACAGAAGAAGCATATATTCAGCTACACTGGGGCAAAATAAGTGAGATAGTTCTTTTGCCCTGCGGTGGCATGATACTCGAAGTACAAATTGAAAAGATGCTTTTCAAGGGATGGCCAGAGAACTACTAGCCACCTTGATCAATGCTTCTGGTTCTCTTAATGCAGCACAAGTTTCTGGTTATGCCACCAACAGCTTCTGAGGCTGCAACACTTTCTCATTCCCTTGCACTTTTTGTAGTTAATCTCAATTGCTGTTGTTGCTCCTCTACTAATTGTTCCAAAGGGACAGAAAGCCAAGCCTAAAACACTGAAGGAATATTCCTAGTGCCTGTGGACAGGATGTCATGGGGGCTGTCCCAACCCTACCTTTCTTTAAGCACACAACCTACTGTCTTGAGAAGCTTTTCATAGGAAGGTGTGAAAAGCTGTGTTTTCTCTTACCATATTAAGACAAAAAAGGCAAAGGGGAATTAAAGCAAGTAAATCGAATAAGTAATGAGAAGTTGCTGGGAGATTAATCATTTTTTATTCAAGTTAACTTCAAATCCATTTTTTAAATGTATCCATTACTGTAGTTCAGTGTACCCACATTTTGCAACGGGCTTTTCAGCAGTGCTTGGGAGTGTGAGATTCTTATTGAACTTAAGACAATAGGTGTTCACTATACAGCCGAAGACATTCATGTCGTTTCCAGAATTCTTCCCAATAATAAAAGGGTGGCGTGTCTTACACCAGACTTTTAATGGCATCTAATTTAACGCAATCAGATCTGACAGTCAGTGAAATCCTCATCTGAACAAAACACATACGTGCTTTCAAACGCTACCTTGTTGAAAATGAGTATACTTTAAGATTCCCTTACCCCTTCATGTACTTTTTTGACAAAAATACTAAAACAGCACTAGATTTTCTACAAATGTTTCTATGCATTCCCTATTAGCTTTAATAAAAAAAAAATAAGACCAAAGTATTTCAGTCATGGCCTAAATACTATACATTCCTTCCGCCTCCTCAAGCTGGTATCCATTTGAATTCCTTCAATGCTTAAGTCATTCGTAAAAAAGAAACACAAAATTTAAGAAAAAATCTGCAACACAGGTTCAAGCAATACTGTGTAGTCTCCTTTTTCTAACTTCTTCCTGACAGGTGAAGAGGGTAAGGTTTACACACAGAGACCCCATAGCTTCTAACAGATTTTTCAGCAGCTGCCTACACCTCACTGCTTCTTTGTCTATACCAAAAGGCACCCGGCACTCCCATATGTTGTCTCTTGTCAGACAGGTACGTAGGAACTATTTGATACAACAAGGAACTGGAAACACTAGCCACAACTCATTTGGTAGCAGTAATTAAATCCTGTGCCTAAGTATCTCAGACTGTTTGCATTCTTATTACTGAAGGTTCAATGCAGAATGACAGTCATATCTAAGATTTTTACACGTCTGAAACTAAGCCTGTCAGGATGCACAAACATTTGAGCTATGGCTTGAGTAGATGGATTTCCCAGCTCATCTCTCCTCATTTGAGATTCTGAGTCATAGGAAGATATAAAACAGATATTCTCCACACAGGACAGAGAAAGCTGGAAGAGCTGGGCAAAGGAGATGGAATAATTTTCTACAAATTAACAAACAGCATTCAGTTTTTGCTATACCCTAGAGCATCAGGGATGAATTCAAATAAATCTGCATGAAAGCCATAAACATGATGATCATAACTTTAATGAAGTAAGAGGAAACAGAAGACTAGAAAAGCCAGAAAGACTATGTACTTTGCAGTGCTATCCTCCCATTCATCTTTTCTATATCAATCAATTGCTGTCCTTTTTAACAGAACACTAAGCTAGTTCAAACATCCCATTCAGTTACGACTCAATAGAAATAATATACTCAGTGGTTCTGTACCATTGATCTGTTGCAGATTAAATTAACAGTGATCATGCAATTAACGGAAAAACTGATATATTAACACTACAGGAGAGTAGTGATGGTTTCCAGTTGGATCTTTGATGTAATCCAACAGTTTTAGGAAGCAGAGTAATTTGTAGCAGAATTAGCATGTCCTTCCTGGCCTTGAGAGCCAGTAACACAGTTTTACCAAAGAGATTCTTAGCAGGCAATGACAGCGTTTTTCACATTAACAATTTACTTTACATATTCCAGTACATAATGCCTTCAAGCCATACTTGAAACAAACAAAAACATGTCTAAGCTTGCCACTCCCAGAATTAAGCCATGAGTAGCAGATAGTTTTTGTGTAATTGTGCTGAGTACTCATTTCAATTCATCCATTCGACACAGAGATATGTAAAGCAGGGTTTACATTCCTTATCTTTGATCTTCTTTCTCCACGTTGTTAATTACTCCCCTGTGATGGTAATGAGAGCGGCTGCAGCAACTAAATGATCATGAGAGCAGTGGCAGCAACCTTCCAACCTTTTCTTATTTTCAGCGTCTCCTCCCAGGAAGAAGTCAGGTTCAGTCCTATCTCAAACAGAAGCTTGATGAGATTCTCTTCTTACTGCTGTTTGTCCCCAGAGGATCCCATTGCAGGGACGTCTCCAGACCCCATCCTATTAAATCAAGAACTCTGCTGGGAAGGCCAAATGGGACATAATCCATAAAACTAGAGAAAAATGAGGAAACTGAGGAGGTAGTGAATACATAAAAACAAATAGACAAGGGAGAGGGAAAAGGAGAGGGCACTGAAGTCAAAGGATTTTTGGCAGATTTGTTTGCTTTTGTTGTTCTTAAAAAAAAAAAAAAAAAAAAAAAAAGCACAGAAGAACCCACAAATGCAACTTAAAATGACACTGAGTATTCCTGACAGCACCCACCAGTTTCTAAAGCATATCCTGCCCAGAGATCTGATTAATATCAGGAACCAGCCATGGGTGACATTGTTACTGTGAGAATCTTTCAAGTTCCTTTCTCCATTCACAAAAGCCTGGTGAACAATTGATAAAAACTCTATAATATTTTGGAGGATCCTCAAATATGACAAATGCAGAGGTGCCACTGAGTCCTGGTAGAGAACCAGGCTCATCTGAGAAGAGCACTCTCTGAAGGACAAGGAAGGAGGATAAGGTCACCAGAGCACCTAACCTTATAGCCATGTGTGAACTGAAGTTGCCCAAAGATAACCCAGGATCCTTTTCCTACTGACTGAGATGAGCCCAGCTGGGGGACAAAGGCATTCTGCTGGCCTCCTTTGCTCCTTACCCCACGAATTCAGGAACTCTTCAAAACCATAATCCATCATTTATGCACAAATGATACTATTAAATATAATAACTCAAGTGACAAATATCAAATTATTAGACATTTACAGCTCAGGCAAAAAGAAAGGTGTAGATCATTTTATGGAAAGCAATTCTAAAAATAAGAGACGATAAGGCCATTGGAGGTATGTCTATTATGCTCAATTACAATCAATGGATGATTTCCACAAACTAAATGTATGATGAGTATATAAACATTGCTTGGATGATTACCATATTGCAGATGTTACTTCAGTTTCTTTAAAGTAATAAAATGACTTCAGGTTGTTTTTATGGATATTTGTTTTTTATTCCTAGTTTAGCTGCAGAAAATTCTTCCATCCTCACAGCTACTATACATTCCTCTAGACTTCACCAGTATAATACGCTTTATACCAAAGAAGAAAGTACATAAGAGGAAGAAACAGAGCTGTCCTCAAGTCTGAATGGAGAGCATGAGGGCGTGTAAGAGCTCAGCTGACTTCAGCTTAACTGAAGAGAATTACTTGTTGAAATGATTCCCAGATTGTGTAACAGAGAACAGCATCAACTCTCCTCTCACTTCTGATCTCTATCTCAACTGCTTAGTGGCAAGAAGAAAAAAAAAAACCCTAACAAATTAACAGAAGTAGTTTTTGTGAAAAACACCGAGGATTTTACCTACATTGCCCTGCAAATCCACATTGACTGAAAAGCCTCAAGGCTATACTAAGGACATGAATGCTGAGCATTGCTTTTTCAACAGTATAGTAGGAAGGACAGCAAGAACACCTTCTCTCATACTTCCATGCTTTCTAACTGGTTACATTACAGGCATACTTTTCAATCTCTTCCAGATCACAGTAATTAAGTTATAGTTACTGATGTTTTCCACAACGAACTTGCAGGGCTACACTAGATCTTTTTTTCCTTTTTAAAAAAGCAGTAAAAATAATGATTGTGTGAACTAAGAACATCAAGAAAGTTTCACCTCCATTATCTAATCGAAAGCATTTAATTTTCAATTAAATGAAACAATCACCCCCAGAATCAGAAGAACTTTATATAAATGTACATACACGATGAACATTGTTGAACAAAACCAGAAGTAAAAACACTAATTCAGAGATAGCAGCTTCCATGTATTACAATATGATGAAGTTTGTGCGTACTGAATGTCTTAGTGTTTAACTACTGTTATTAGAATATTACTTCAGAAGTGATTATTCCCTAAACACTCTACTTAGAAGATGAAATAAATTTCAAGGATTTTATTCTATACCTCTAGGCTCACAACCAATAAAAAGTGCCAAAGTATCTCATGTTAATGGATTCCTAATTAGTCTGGGATGCACAAAAGAAATTTAACATAAGAGTAACTTCTAATTCTAAACTTAAAACACCAGAGAGCTTCTCAAATGTCTGAAAGCTGGAGATTGTTGTAACCAGAAGTTAGAACTAGAGAGTTCTCTTTCTTCTGAGGAAACAGAAAACTAACCTCAAAAAGGAGAACACAGGCTCCATTTTATGAGCCAAATGTAAAAATAAAAACATTTCTTTTGCAAGTATTTACACCAAATTAAGCGATACGTAATTGATTTTATGTGTATATGTACTGATGCTAAAAAAAAAAAAACATAAAAAGATCAAACAAAAGCTTAATTTTGTTCAGAAAATGTGCCCACCCATTCTAAATGGGGAACAAAAGGTCCCATTGATGCTCCATAAGCCAGCCTAATACAACCACCGAATGTCTGTAGATGACTGCAGCCATGCTCTGAGGAGTAAACTCACTTTCATTGCAGCAGACCAGAGGCAAGATTACTGGCACAGGCACTGTTTCAGCCTGGGAGCAATGGAAGAAATTCCCATATCTATTTATTTGATGTCTTGTAGTCATAGAATCACAGAATCATTTGATTTGGAAGGGACCCTTAAAGCTCATCTACTCCAACTCCCTTGCAATGAACAGGGACATCTACAGTTCAATCAGGTTGCTCAGAGCTTGTCATCTGAACACATTCCAACTTAAGAATTAGACAAAAATTCAGGATATTATACAAGCATATCAATGACATTTTGGTTCATAGAAAGATGACAAAAATCAAGACTGAAAATCAATGCACTGCTCTAACAGCCAACACGAGAGCACAGCAATTGTGCTAATTTAACCTGCTGCATGTGTAGAGCTCAGGGTTGCATCTCCCTCTGCAGCTGAGGATGAAAAATTTGAGTAATTATGGGTTTCAAATTAGACTGGTAACCTACTACTGAAGCAAGCAAAGTTTGTATGAATGTTTTCAAAGAATTCAGATGGATTTATTTAATCAAGAGTGCTGTGTTTTTTAAAATACTAGTTCAAACTGCAAGAACATTATTTTTACTACTATATTTTGCTTATCATGAAATACTCTTTTCCCATATGTGCTGTTCTTTCTTTATCCCTAGACACTAAAAATGAAGATGTAGCATGTTGAATAAGTCACAATGGTCTTCAACAATGGGAGTAGAAACTCAATTATGGGTAGATGTAATTAAGTCCTAACAATTTTGATGACGTTTGAACATGAATAAATTCAGCTCTCTCCCATGAGCTGTTTAATTTACATGTTATGTTTGTGTTTAAGGCAGTCCTGTCAACAAAGTTATCCAATTGAGTTTCAAGCAAAGTCTTTGTCTAGTACTTGAAGGTGTTTCAGAAGTTCCTCGGCACAGTTCAGCCTCTATAATTCTAGGTGAAGATGAGTCTACTTATTGCTGGCAATCAAGAAAACTTTGCTAAAAAGAGTTACTTGGGCTGCTTGTTGTATTCAAAGAAGCTGACTTGAAGCTCGCCACCTACACAAGATCTTTAAAACAGTAATACAGCCATCAGTAAGTTTAAATGCAGGTTTCCACATCTCAATTACAATTTTTCCTAGTTTATTTTGGATTAATATTGGAAACACGTTTCTCAGTTTACAAGTTTGAAAGTGTAACAGTACTAACAAAATTTAAAGGGCAGAGCAGAGCTAAGACAGTGAACAGAGAAAGCAGCAGAGATCAGTGGGCATAAACAACTTCTAAAAGGCACTTTGAACTAAATAGTATCACAAAATGCTAGGTCTGATGCTATTTAAGGAGAACTGATCATTTTTCCTCAGACTGATAACTGAAGTCTAAACTACTCGAGAGAAAACAACTGTCTCAATTCTCATTAACGCTAGCAGGCACTGAACAGCTGAAGAGCTACACAGAGTGATGTTGAATGTCACAGCTGCAATTCTAAAGATAATTTCAAGCAAAGGTGTGGGCAGATGTTAAAAGCACTCTATAATAAAACTAACTGCTGAAATAAAAAAAGGGGGGGGGGACAATTTCACTGAAACCTTTATTTGAATAACTTCAGAATCTTGCCTTCCACTGCTAGCTCAACATCCTATAGAGAACAATCCTTTTTTTTTTTTTTTTTAAACCTTCAAGGAAGTTGTATCAAGATATGTATATCAACATTTATCACATAACAAAGATAAGTCCCAATCGTGCTGTTCACAACAAAACATGTTCACGTTTCAAAAATACGCAACAAGACATCAACAGGAGCAAGCAGCATATCACCAGTCCAATTAACCATGACACTTCAACAGCCCTTTTCCCTATTAACTCTGGTTAAGAGTTCAAATTTGTAAAACTTAAGCTATGACATGTTTTTATAGCTAAAAGCAGATTTGTCAGATTTAAAACTATCATGGCCAGATCTCTAAACAAGCAGTTGTGATGATGCCCCAAAAGCCTCAAGCGTGTAAGATACATAAAAGGAAAAGGAACAGCTTTACAGCAGTAGCTTTTGAAACTGTCTTCATTTCAAACATTCCTCTTAGTGCCCAAGACTAACTTCAAGCAGTAAAACTATTTAACAAAAACATTAGGAAAGGGTAAGGTGTCAAATCAGATCTCTGCAATGATTAACAGCAATAACACAAGGCATCTAGTCATGGATGTAAAATAAAACAATGTATTTCTGCTTCTTGCAGCAAATTTAATCTAGATTCCTCAATCAGGTTTGTGCTCTCAGAAAGGCCGAAACTTCACACAAACTAAAAAGGAAAGATGGTCAAAGTACACAATCACAATGTTTTTAATGCTCCTTCTGGATGACATTCACTTTACTATTTTGCTTCCTGTTCATCCTCACAGTAGTGAGGTTCACAGTAGTGACCGCAGACTAGAGCAACAATTCCACAAGTAAATAAGATCCAGATGTCTCTCTCTAAACATTTCATGGTGGTTTATAATACACTGCAAGATTTGTTTTCATCTGCATCATCACACACAAGGGAAAAACCAGCTACAGCTGTGATCATAGGAAACAAGGCCAACTCTTAAAAGAATGAACATAGTTTACATGGCATATTAGTCCTCCTTTCCTTAATATATATGTAATGGCTACACATTCATATATTTTACTGCCAGCAAGACAGTAGTGTAAGCATTGTCAATAAAATGTTAGAAACACACCCAAGATACGAAGTCATCTCATTTCTGATAAAGAACTGATGTGGCAAAGGCTAGTCTTACAACTCTCCCATAATTGGGAAAGTAAAAACAACTTGTATTGGTGAGTCTGCAGCTTGTCTTTGAAGCAACTGAAAAGGTTGTTTCCTTAGAGATGTGGAGCAGTGGCTGAAGACTCGGTAATTTTCGAAAAGAAGACTGCAGGGGAAGAATTGACTTCACAGAGGCTGATTGGACTGAAGAATTTTCTTACATATCTAAAAGGAGATTTTGTCAGTACCTACCTTCAAAAGAAGCAGAAGTAGCTGGTAAGCTGGAAAGTCTGACCACATCCAGTACAGCTCTGTCATGCGTACATACTGGTAGCCATGCAGCAGCCACCTCTCACAAAAAGATAAACATAAAACATAATCCCAGAACGAGCAGCTTCCCATTTCATCTACCTGTGTTTCAAAGGCTAGAATCACTGCTTTTCTCCTCAACTCACTCCTTTTGCTTGCATTTGTGGTTTGTGTTCAAGTAAAAATATAGCAAAGCCCATAAGCGTACATAAGCAATATAAGCACTGAGCTGAATCATATCCCAGACCTCCGAAAGCTGCAATTAGGGATGAAAGGACAGGGGTACAATCCACGACTTGCATAACTAACAATAGAAACCAAGGATCCTCAGATGTTGAGAACGGATGCAACACAATTAAGATTGCAGAGAAGCAGAATTTGGTCTCAAAATGAGTGTTTTTGATAGCCTACAAGATGAAATATTTAGTGACTCAATCAAGGCCTGGAATGGGCAAATGTGGAGATAAGAGGCATAGAGAAGGAAAAAAACAACGAGCAATGAGTTGTTGGAATAGGTGGAAAGTTCTGAAGAGAATTCTTGAACAACAGCACTGATTAAAAAGAAGCATGGATGAAAGAAAAGAGGTAGAACCGGTGACAAATGTCTTACAGTTAAGTTTGTGTGGGGTTTTTTGTTTGTTTTTGAAACACAAACTCCCAAGGAAATAATTTAACCTTATTTTCTTAGTTGTGTATTAGGATGGCTACTTAATCATCATGGTTTCAGGTACATAATTCTCTGGTATTTCCATTGTACCTCTTCCCTTACTACTTCTTTAACCTAATATTTCAAGGCACTAAGCGGATAAGCTCTACACAAATGCACAATGACAGAAAGTTGTTACCCACAATACTCTAGAATGCAAACAAAGGATAGAGAATACATTCAGCAAGGTTCATACAAGCATCAGCCAAACCAGAAGGATACAGGTTTTCTAATTCTTGGCCAAATGTCTTATTCATAGCAAATGTATCTCTGCTTCTCTGCATCACAAGCACTAATATTCTTTCTGCAAACTAGACAACTAAAATTCATCTTTTTCTAGAAACAGACACAAAGCCAGTCTCCTCCTTAGCACTAACACTGAACTGTTTCTATGCTTTTCTTGAAATGAGAGCATCTTAATTATAATCAAATAATTTTTAGTATGTAGTCTTCATCAATGAAGAAAATTAAGAGAAAATTATATACAAGAGCTAGTCTGAATGTATCCATCACAAGACACCTACCAGCAGCAGTTAAATCAACCATAATACAAATAATGAAGAATGGTAGGATACAAGCATAGGTTTAGAATTTTAATGTTTATTTTACACCGAATTCTGCACAGGAGAATTGCGTTGTTTCAAATTCCAGCAGAAGCTCCGTGGACACACTGGGAAGCTCCAACAAGTCCGTGTGGCAGAGCAGCCACTTACAGAAATTACAGAAGGCAATCCTTACAATTTCATGTTTTAAGACAAACATGCAGAGAGCTAGCAATTCAATAGTTCTTTTACTGGAAAAACACTGGTAGTCAGAAAATTAAGGCTAAGTCATTTAGGATTCATCATACAGAGTTAAATAGCAAGCAAAAACATTTACAATTTCAAGTTTTTGAAGAAAGCCGATGGAAAGGTTAGAGAATTCAAAAACACAGCCAGCTTTCAAGCATTCACCATAAGCTCTTCTGTTACACAGCACTAATTGCAAAGGAGGCAGAGGCAAGAACAGCTGAACACCTCTATCACTTCCAGTACCAGCATGGAACTGAAGAACTCTCTACCCACTCTGGCTGTAAAGCTGAGGCAGTTTCATGCAGAACCAGCTCAGGCATCTTAAGACTGTAACCCTCAAATTGTCACCATTGGGGACTACATGCTGTAGCATCCCTCTGCTCCTGTTTCATTCGAGTGCAGCCAGGACTGGCAAGTTGCAAGGAGCAGGAGTTTCAGCAAGGCTTTGTGCTGCCTCCATCAGCAGTACTCTGGATGCTACAGCACTTTGGGGGGGCGTTGGAGGGGGGGGGCTTCCACCAGGGCTCCAAGCCAGGTCCCTGCTGGCCCTATGCATTTGCTCCACCCAAGCAGAACCCAAGCACTGCAGGCACACTTGTTTGGTTTTAGAATCACTTTGGGTCCCGTGTTGCTAGTGCTTAGCCGAGGGCAATAAATCCTGCCAAAATCGAAGCAATTTCTGCAAGTCACTGAAGTGCTCTTGCACTATGCTCCCAGCACTAACTCGGTTTTTCCCTTCTTTTGAGGATACAGTAATCAGATAACAAACTTTTGACTACAGTCTGATTGGAAGGCTTAAATTTAGTTAGAAAGACTGTGTCAGGCTGCATAACAGCACAGTTATTAATTTTCTCCAATGAAATCATCCTGTAGAAAGAAAGGCCTTTCACTATCAATTTATCTGTGCTAACTCAAACTGCCTAAAGTACAGTGGTCACTTCAGGTGACAAGAATGTTTTCATTTTACTTACTACATTTTAAGTAAATAGTTCAAGTAGTACTTTCACTCTTGATTTTTCTTAGAACAGAGCAACATTTTAATGCAAAATACAGGATTAGCCTACTGGAGGCATCAGCTGAGGTCCCAACCAATTAGTCGAAGTCATTTTACAGCAAGTCCAAGAACTACCACTATTCAGTAACCTCCTTGTTCTCGAGAGCAGTAGAGCAGAAATCTTTACGTGGCCAGACCCACCTGTGGTAGGAAGCCTGAAAAGCAGTCTTCAACATATTAATGGATTTGGTGGGCTTTTTTTTGTATTAGTAAATGCTTCCAACAACTTTCTATGACACTGAGAAGATCTGTGTCTTCATTTAGATCTGTCTGAGCTTTATAGCAGAAGTTTCAGTTTGAATGAAAAACTTTGTGTTTTGTTCAAATCCAATAAATAAAAAGTGTAAGAACATTCTCTTTCAAGCTTTTCTTATCAGCTGTAGACATGAATACATAGTGAAGGAATTAGTGTTCAGAGGGCCTAGCCAGAATTAGGCTCCATCAATATGCATCTATACCATAACATCTGCTCCAGAAATTTATACACTGGCAAAACAAGATGATTATGCAAATAATTAAAGTGTAAATAATACTCATTCAAGCAACAAGAGGGAAACGTTTCTCCAATAACTTGCTCTTCCATCAAACAGTCCACATCAGGAAAGCAGTACCAGGTAACAATAAAGCCACAGGCCTAAGTAATATGTTTTGTAACAGACAACGTGTGTTAGTACTCAGCACTGAACCACAAAGAACCAACAGCCTGGATTCCTCAAAGCATCAAGAGTATAAGATCATAGGTGTGTGAGCTGATTTACAACAGAATTTCTGCTCAAGCTCTTGGTTTTTAGTGGAAACTCAGACTTTGCCTATACTGCTTCAAAAAGGTTTTGTCAAACTGATTTCTTTAGGTTCCAAGTTTATAGATGCATACTGCCCAAACTGCTGAAGCCTCTATATGAGGTAGAAGAGCAGGACTCCCCTCTTCAAAGGCTTTAACCCAGCAAGCAACCTCCAACAAGCTGCACTTTCTCTGATGTGATTGAATGAAAGCATGCATGAGCAATGTATGGCTTCCTGGCTCTGCCAGATGTGCTTGAGAAAGGATCTTCCATTTTTATTCCCCAAAATGACTAACACAAAAAGCATAGGCTTGGCATCTGACCAGAGCTCAGGACTTCCCTCAGCTGCCACTCTGCAAAAGACACGTTCTGCAGAGCTGCTCCAGCTGGAACACTCTGTTGTAATTGGACGCTCACAGACCTTTTCCACAGAAACTCCGATACTGAATTAATGGCATTTTCTAGCAGCAAGAGGCCAAATACAGTGACTCTCCACACAAGCTCCCAGGTGTGAAGGTCTGTTTCTGGTGGAGAGGAAAGCAGATAATGTAAGAGTTTTTTTTAATTGAGGGAGCAGCTTTTCTTCCACATGCTGCTTGAAGTCTCACATACATTTCACGAGGAGACAGTCATCCAATTGCAGTTTGTTTGGGAAGGGCTCGGTAAGAGCCGAGAGACATTTGCACCTGCACAAGATTGAGTACACGGCCACAAGCACTTCACACAGATTTACCATCTCTCTGAATGCATTACTTTGGGAAAAAAAGTCACAAGAAGTTTTTCCATAAAAGCTGAAAAAACTAGAAGAAGGCTGTTAAGCACGCTGAGTTTCACAATGGCAGCGAGGAGCTGTTCTGGACTGACCACAATCTCCATTCCCATCCTCATCCTCCTGTGCTGGTCAGCAGCAGGAGGGAACAGAGGCAGTAATGAAGGAATGAAGATGAACTCAGGAAGGAAAGGGGGGGAGGAGGTTGATGAAGGTGTTTCAGCTCTGCCTTTGTTTCTCATCTTTGTGTTGAGATTTTGATTGGCAATAAATTAAATTAACTTTCTCCAAGCCAAGTCTGTTTTGCCTCTGACAGTAACAGATATGTGATTTCCCTGTCTTTATCTCAACACATAAGCTTTTCCTTCCTACATTCCCACCCTGTCTTATAGAGGAGGGGAGTGAGAGCAGCAGGGTGGGCATTTGGCTGCTAACCAAGACCAATTATCACATCCGTGTATGTGCTTATCCTTAAAGCCACTTTTCTCAAACCATAATCCTTCTGTATGACCCACCTGAACCAGTTATTAGCTGCTTTCTCCTGCTATGTGCATGCTAAGATTTTGCTAATAGCTCCCCAAAGCAATTTTAAATTCTAATGGACATCTAATTTTTAAATAATTTGATAGAAAGCATTATTCAGGGTTATAAGCTACATTTTTTATCTCATGAAGTAAAAGCATCCATCATTTAACTTTTTATAGGACTTATATGTATGCCTAATATAGTTAGAAGAGCCACTTATTTTAAATCTTTCAGTCTTTTCTTGAATTGCTTCTCCATTATGGAAATTGTGTTCAACAATCAGTTTAGACAAGTTAACCATGCCTAAATATTCATCTAACTCCTTTTTAGCTCAGAGTGGAACAGAATTTTATGACAACCACCAAATCTTTCATATTCCTCTCCTCCCCAAGTCTAGTCCTGTTTCATCTCTACAATTACCAACTTAAATGTCTCAGTAATCATTTTCTCCAGTTGCTTTCTGGCTTTTACCCTGCAGAAGCCTAGCCAGCACTTTCTTCTGTCCATCCCCTGTGCTTGTGACTTACACAAACCAACCACATTCCCAGTGAAATACACAAGAGATTGTGAGACACTGCAGACAGCTTCTAGGTGCACACACACACAAGTCAAGCCACAGATAATGCCTGAGCAGGATGTATTCTTAGGAAAATTTGTTTCCCTTCTGCAGTTTGGCTTAAGCCTATGTAATAAGGAATTTGCAGGAGAAAAGGAGTGTGCACACTGTATTTTCATTGTTATTCAAATTTCTACTCTGAAGACAAGTTTCCATCCAATCCATTCCTAGTATTTTATTCCTTAATCCCCTTATAAGAGGGGGAACAGCAGGAAAAGGAAGATCTTTCCAATTCTCAGTTTAAACAGACGCATTTAATTGGAAACAATGTTTTCATAGTGTCAATAAACGTGACAAAGAAAATGGAGGAAATACTTTTGGACAGCATTGGATCAAGTCCACACCAACATTTAGTTCAGATTTACAACGAAGTAGGAGTTTTCTACAAATGGCTGTTAGCATTAGCAAAACAACTAGCTTAAGCATAAGTGCTTCCAATTTCTCATTGAATAAATGCATTCAAAGCAATAGTATATATTAAGGTAAGAGTCCTTACCAACCCTTTAGAAGTAACTGTGCATGTACATACTTTCCCAATAGACACACACACAACCTGCAAGCAGGTAAAGAATTATGAGAAAAGCTCAGCATGAGATCCTGTAGTCTATTCTGAATCTAAGAGAGCGGTGAAAATCTCTGAAAAGAACTCAATCATGTTAAACATTCAGCATAAGCTTGTTGTTGTATAGTTGTTCTTTCTTTTTTTTCCTCCTCCTTTTCAATCAGTACAGTTTCAGTTTAGGTTATTTTTCCCTTAAACAACTTACACCATCAAGAGTAGAGCACTGTGACACCAGTATCCTCATTTTCTTTCTGAAATGAAACCTTAAGCCAAGTAAAACCTTTCTGCTGTTTCTACCAGCTCTAAAAGGTCTTCTCTTAATTTCCAAAACAAACTGAAAGCTACTGACGTTTCTTTGGGAAAAAAAGGTCAAAGTTCCTCATGGCTCTCATTTAGCACTTTGGTGGGTTGTCTTCCTGCACTGAATGAAGTGTCCTTCCTCTGCATTTTGATTTAGCTGAAGTGTTGTAATTAATACTTGACTTCAAACTAAAGTCTTGTCTACACTACATTAATTCTTTGAATCAAATTTGTAGATTCTTCCCAAGAGCAGTTTGTATTAACACTCTCATGTCTCCAGTCAGCCACATTAGACATTTTAACTCAATTCACACTTGCCAATAATTAGTTTGACCTTTTAGCCCATTGCTGAACTTGCTTAAAACTCATTTGGTCCAAAAGGACTGTAACTTCTAGAACACTTAAATTGTAATTACTACCCAAGGAGCAACAACAAAATTTGGATTCAGAGACTGAAACCAAATATGCCAGCATACAAATGATTTTGCAGATTATGCCCATGTTTGGCCTTGTACAGTGTTCAGAACTGCACGTATTTTTGTCTGCTCAGCAACTGGCACATCACCCAGGGCTACTGGCACCATACAGCTCATTACCAAAGCAGATGAAATACAGGGAAAAAATGTTTCATGAATGGAATAGATAGATACCTTTTACAAGACAACCAGCAAATGCACAGATGTTCAGTTTTAGGTCTCAATCTCATTTATTTAGGGAGTACTGGAGCTCATATTGAGATAGGAGATACACAAGAGGGAGAAAAGTATGATGAACACGATCAATGTGTCATTCCCTGTGCTTCATGGCTGACCCAGCAGACACCTTAACATGTTGAGGTCAAAAAGGGCAGACAGGCCAGAACCTCTCTGGACCCTTAGGAACAGCCTGCTGTGCTTCTGAGGGGATGTGGAAGGAGCCAGCTCTTCTCACACTAACCATTGTTATTTTCCACTCTCATATGCACAATTATGATCTTGTATATTCATGAAAATCTCACTGTAAAATGCTACCCCCATAAGTGGAGCAGCGTGTTCTCTCCCAACAAGCTTCAGCTTTTTCAGATTTCAGAAGTTCAGTCTTCCACAGGAGGCAAAATGAAGACAGGAGTAAAATAAAACTAAACAAGACTCACTTCCCTCCTCCCAAGGTTATTTTCCACGGCTTTATAAAAACAAAGGACTCCAGTGCATATAAATACAGCTACTGGTTGCAAAAGGGATGGGCTGCATTCACAAAGAATGCAAGGGAACATTGGTTTCTAAAAATATTTGTCTGGTTTCAAAATATGGCATGATGGAAAAAGAGGAACCAGCACTGACAGTATCACTCCCTGTGCGGGAGTAGGAAGACAGATGAAATATTTCGCAACCATTAGAGAAACTCATTACAGCTGGGGGATGAGCTGCATCTCTGACTTCTCCTCCACTCTCTTTTGTGGAACATTATTGAAGTGACAGCCCTGTAGCTGCATTCCCTACAGCACAAAATCCACATTTCACCTGATTTCCAATGAGATCTCTGCAGCACAACCCATTTCTCAGCAGACTGTCATGATTACAGGGCAGAGGATACCTTGTACTGCTTACAGTCACAAACCACGATACCTTTCCATCACACCTGCCTCTCCTCCCTGAGTGAGCTGCTGCTTTATCATTCAGCATGGGCCCAGGAGAGCAAAGCCACTTACTAAATGTACTAACATACAGGCCCACATTTGAAGTTGTGCAAGGTGACAGCTACTCAGGGGCCACTAGCAGTCTGTGTACGGGATATCCTTCTTTCAGGGCTTGCAACCATCGTGTTGCTAAAAATGACCTCAAACTGCTTCCAGATTGATTTTCCATTTTCTCACACAAGCACAGCACCAGCAGGAAGGAAAGGTCACAAAAGACCTGTGCATGCTCCATTCATTTTCTTACACAAATTTATGAACACCTACTCATCTTACAATACATCTGCCTTCCTCCACAGCTGTACTGCAGTACCTGAGACATCTGGTGAGCATGGAAGTACACGACTACCCATATATTCATAAGAGAAGGCCAGAACATATCTCTTATGAAGAAAGGTTGGGGAAGCTGGATTTGTTTAGCTTGGAGAAGAGAAAGCTCGAAGCAGACCTCATTGTGGCCCATCAGTATGTAAAGAGAGCTTATAAGCAAGTGGGATAAAAACTTTTTACATGGTCTGATAGTGACAGAATAAGGGGGAACAGTTTTAAACCAAGAGAGAGGAGACTTAGATTAGATGTTAGAAGGAAATTCTTTACTCAGAGGGTGACGAGGCACAGGAACAGGCTGCCCACAGAAGCTGTGGATGCCCCATCCCCAGAAGCACTCAACACCAGGATAGAAGGAGCCCTGGGCAGCCTGAGCTGGTGGGTGGCAGCCCTGTCCACAGCAGGGGAGTTGGAATGAGGTGGTCGGCAATGTCCCTTCCAACCCAAATCATTCTTTGATTCTACAATTACTTGCACAGCAAGCACCTGCAGAGCCCTTGCAGCCTCACACCCAATCCAGCAATTGATTACTTTGGTACATGTTGCCATCTCAATATCTCTCTCTCAGGCAGCAACTTTTAAGGGCTCAACATTCTTCCTAATCCCAAGCTCTGACTTTAGGAAAATACAAGTATCTGATGACAACATAGAAGTCATTTCCTTGTCATGAGCTTACCCAGAGTTTCCTGGAAGGCACTCTATATGGATGGCATTTCTGAAATGTTTTTGTCTGGGTTTGAGTCTTTTGATTCTATTTCACGTGTGTAGCCAGTCAGAATATCATTAAAATGTTAAACTAAGGTATACCAGGTACCTCTCTCCCTCTCTCAACATTTTCTGAATGGGGAAATAATATCCATTTCTCCTTTGCTTATGGATTGCCCTTTAGAAAGTGAGCAGCTTCTTTGCCTTTGTACATAAATTCCACTTTTGAACCCTCAGTCAGATTTAAGATCATTGTTCTTTCATACTATCTCAGAAATTTGAGATGAGACCATCATGTCCAACACATGATCAGGCAAAGATTATGAACATCACTGTCTTAAGGTTTCCCAATAAAACATGTGGAAACATGCACAAAAGTCCATGTTCCTAACTCTATGTGTGCCTAATCCCACAAACGTAAGCACATTTTGTTCTAAGCTGTGAATTTACTTAAGAGGCAAAAAAGACACACTTCCCAGAGCTTTTCTCCCCGAATGAAGCATCACTCCCCACAGTCAGTCCCCAGTAAGTATGGCAAAGAGTGACTACTGTCCACCATGGAGAAGTGATGAAATGCAACTCTAAGTCATGAAATTTGAGATACCCACCAAATACCCAGTGAGAAAGCACAGTTCATAACTACTCTGGATGAGACATCAAGTTCAACATTAGACAGTGCCTAGGACTGATCAAAGTGTCCTTTTCCTAAAAATTGTTTGTAAAAACAGAAAAAAAGTTCATGCTTCCTTAACCCTTCTGCAATAAAAGTCATGAAATAAGAAAAAAGTTAAGTCAGCATACACTGTGATTTTTAGGTATTACTGATATTACCTTCAGGGCAGAAGGACAATGGCATACATGTAATTTAGTATCTAAATACAGGAATGCTCATTCCTCTGTCCTCCTGGAAAGATCTTCATCTTGCCAGAGGGTGAGAAGAACAGTCACAAAGCCTCTGGAAGAGAACCCACTGACAACAAGGTACTCCATCTCCTAACATTGACGTGTCTTGTCAGTGAAGTACAAAAAAGGAAGAGAAAATTTCCCTGGGGAAAGTAGCTCTCTACAAGGGCTTTCTTATAAACAACAGAAAAGGAAAGAAGTTTTCTCCGTGGGGACTGGCAATACGGAGACCAGAGCTTCTTAATTTTGCCAAAGCAAGATTTAGGAAAGAGAAGTGGAAATGCATCTGTATAAAGAGACGTTAGGAGTTGTTTCCCCCTGGAAGACAAACTCCCTTGAAGGGGCAACATGGTAAAGATATACAGCATAATGAACAGCATGGAAAGTAGGTCACAAACATCTATTCAACCTTTCTCATGACATCACAGCAGACAATGCAATTAAAAGGGTATTAAATTAGAACTGGTAACAGAAAAACCTTTTCATACAGAAATTCCTGTTCATACAGTAATTACAGTATCTAATTGCGGCAAGAAACAGAAGGCAAGCACTTAGTAAAACTGCCAGAACTGGTATTTGCAAGTGTAACCAGCATCGCTAGAAGCACAATTTAAAACATGAACTGTTTTGAAAGGGCACAAACCCACAAGCTTTAGGTGAGAGCCATTACCCCGTAACCACAAGGAGCCAGCCCTGCTGGCAGGTGCCATGGCTCCCAGCAGCTCCTTTCACACCTCCCACTGAAGTGTGGAGCCCAGCCTCTTGGAAATGAATCACTCCTCCAATTAAAAGTGTACTTTCCATATTCTTACTAGGGAGGCTACATGAGCCGTCTGCGGGAGATAATTTTCCATTTTACAATTTAGCTCTGTGGAAAAAAAAAAAAAGAAAAAGGAGCTTGTATTTTTAAGCATGGCTGAAATACTGGTAGTTTTATTCCATTCCGATTTATGTATTTGCAGTTATTAATAGCATTGCCAGGAATACCAAACTTCGTTGCACGCATATTTTACCTCAACTTCTTATTTCTTCCAGCGCACATAGGCAGAAATGAAAAAATGAATTTGTGACTATTGTGAAAGAAAAAAAACACATTTCTAGTTGATTATTTAATTGTAGGTTATTAGATTGGAGGGGGGGGAGCAGGGAAGGTATCAGAATCAAAGCCAATAACTTGTAATTAATTAAACCAAACTAAAATTCTGGCCTCTTAGCTAGATTCATTTACATTTAATAGAAAATATACATTAATCAAATATGCATATGACCACATGACTTGCTCTGTAGTTCCACTGACAGTCTTTTCAACTTTCAGGGAAGCCAAGAAACACAGAACCAGCACAGTGTTTAATAAGCACAGGGTGTTTTCTGTGTTTAAAATCAGAAGTGAGGCAGTCTACACACATAAAACACTGAGGGATGATTAATTTCTTGAACAACTGCTAAATCCTGCTTGATATATCTCTCTATTTTGGTTGACTTAAAGCATTTTACTGCTGTTCCAACACCCAACCCCTTAGTTTATGAATGGCAGAGAAAGGAGTTATACCCAACAGTTTAAAACTGATCAGAGTCGAGGTGTCACCTGCAGGAAAGTAATAGAAATAGATTGCTGCAAGTAAATAGTCAAGTTCTGCTCCTTATATCAAAGGGAATAAACAGGATTGAAAGATTGAAATGAGCAGAAGTGTTATAAGAAGACTACTTACCTGGGGAGAGTTACACGCTAAGACTCGTTCATTGTATGTTATGCTAAATTTTTGTTTCATTTGAAATATGCAACTCTGAGCTTTATGAAAATAACTCAAAGTGTTCACTTACAAATTTTGAAATAATGCCTCAGAAATCTACCTCTTCAATCCATTTTACCACACGTTATGCTGCAGCCTAATCTGTATTAGCCACTGTTGTCATGGTTATCAGTACCATGCGAATTCATAAGCCAGTTTCTCATTTCCTATCTCCCCACACACCATGAATAATACCAGCTATCTGTTCCATAGAGTTCATATCTTACATTTTTATTGCCTGGCTTGGTCTTTGTCATCTTCGGAGGTGCTCCCATATGTTTGTTTTCAATACATGAAACATGACCGATGCCATGAAAAATAATGAGCTATGCTCCAAAACAAATATTCAGGAAAAAGCATTGGGAAAGTAAAATGAAAATACTGCTCCTCACTCAAAAGTCTCATCCTTGTAGACAGAGGTTTCACGGTTTGAGTGGCATAAACAGTATAAATAGCCCCATAGGTCTTAGGTCACCTAATCACTCACAGAATTTGCTGCCTTGCAAAATGTCATCGAGAATGGCTCTTATTATTGAATAATTCAGTCAGAATTTGCTCAGTTAGGCATGGGGAGTCCTTGCAGATGGAAGAGAACTGGGAGAACAAGGCCTCTAAAATAACCAGCCACTGCTGTTCTGGGGGATCTGAAACTCTCCTGTTTGTTGCAGAAGGGAGGTGGTGATTTGGGGATTTTTGTTGATGGTAGTGATGGTGTTTTTGAGAACATTTTGATGATTGCATTGAGACCCCAGACTTCAGTCTCACTTAACAAGACAACAGGAACCCTAAAGCACAAATGCACAACTGAAAGGAGTCCCTCAAGGCACACAGTATTGCCTGCTGACCTCACATTGACCTATTCCAGCAGAGCAGCAGGGAAATGCTGCTGGTAGAATTGCAAGCAACGAAAGGCACAGCACAATGCCACTTTCATTGCTGCAGACTGGATTTCAGCATTTTATACTTCCTCAGAATGGAGCCTATCTTACCACCCATAAGTCACAGATTTCCTTTCTAGCCAGTGAAAACAAAAACGCCCTTTATGAAGTAGTCTGCTTAATCTTCTAATAAATATTCTGATGTCCTACCTGCAGTTGTCTGTAGCAGTGTGATTCTGGAGGTAGCTTGAAGGATGAGCAAAGATTATTATTTCCTCAAGCTGTATGTTAAATCAAAACTTGAGCAGCCACACTTCCTCCCAAGCCTGGGCACAGCTCCGACAGAGAAACAAGCTCCACTCCTCAGGGAACGGAAAGAGGCAGCCAGAATAACCCCATGGAGTTAGCTGCCCAACTTTATGAACTGCTGCCAGCAATTAAAGACATTTTAGAATTCCCCTTCTAGTGTCAAACTTCCATCTCACAACTGCAGGTTTCCTTTTTTGTGGGTTTGGCGTTCATGTTTTTTGGGGTTTCTTTTTTTTTGGAGGGGAGGGAGGAAGGAGCGAGGGTGCTCATTTAAGCTGGAAAGTAAGGATATGCTTCTCTGTTTGAGAACCAGTAAGCAAGAGAGCAACAAGCTTCAATAATCCATCCCAACTTTCTGTTACTGATCAGTCTTGGATTTTTGTTTGTTTTTTCCCCTGTTGCGTGTGTGTGAATGCAAGCCCTTTGTTAAAAGTAAACCTAGACTGGAGTAATTTATGAAGCATGCTAAATTGTTTCAACTTGGATATACTTGAAAAAAATGTTGAACATCAGCATAAACTGATGGACTCACAAGGAAATACAGTGAAATTTCACCTAGGAAAGTTCTGTAGACAAAAAAAAAGCAGTGGATGAGCTGAAGTGTTACTTTGAAAGAGCTCTACTCTGCTAGAGTCACTTAAGTCAACTTCAGGAATTCCTGCAAAATGAATCTCCATTCACATATTTGGAATGAAATCAGGTATTTAAGTCCGTCCTTTTAGTATTTCCTTCTATTCTTGATACTCTTTCTTTGGACTATGAGGTAGCAAAAAAAACGTCCTCTCAACACTTACTCAATTATCTTAGAAATTGCTCCACGATAAAAGCTAAAAATATCTTTTTTCCAAGAGGAACATCTGCCACAGCAATTCCCCAAAGAATGGGTAATATTTCCCTTCATGTGCATGCTTAACTCACTGTTGCAAGATCAAACAATGTCCAGTGGCAGAGAGAATTATATATTGAATCATAGAATAGCCTGGGTTGAAAAGGACCTCAAGATCATCTAGTTTCAACCCCCCTGCCATGGGCAGGGTCACCAACCACTAGACCAGGCTGCTCGGAGCCACATCCAGCCTGGCCTTGAATGCCTCCGGGGACGGGGCATCCACAACCCCCCTGGGCAGCCTGTTCCAGTGCTATTGCTAAGCCCGTACCATAAAGAAACCACAAAACAATTGCTAGAACTAAAACATAAGTTTCAATATTCTACAGCAATTCAGCACATTACAAACCCATGAGATAGTACTAAAAATAATTACCTAAGTTCAGCATTCAAAATCAGATCCTCAGGAGGAAGATAGTTCTCATTTGAAATTGAGAAAAAAGTAAAGTTAATGGCTGGGTATGGTTACTTTTATTTGGAAATAAGTTGCAATACAAGTTCTTTGAAGCACAAGATATACAAAAAAATAATGCTATATGTTCCACTCCCGAAATCTAATTAAAAAATTAAGTACAGTGGCTATATTAGGAATTCTATTGATAGCAGCTGTCTTGGCCTAAGTAACAAATTGAAAAGCTAACTGAGATTCTGCTGTATATCATACATTTCTTTTAGAAATAAGAAAATGGCTTTCAACACAGCTAAAAGTAAGTTTAATTGTCAGATTTAATTGCGGCTCTTGATTTCAGACATGACTTGTCAAGGTATCAGTCCCCATGCAAAAGAAGTCAAAAGTTTTGACAAAATTTCAAGTGATATGAAATCATGATTCAAAAATTTCCTTCTCCAAAGAATGAAAATGGGCACAATATAAAACAGACAGTATGTACAACTTCAAATGATGATACTTAATTGTTAAAATTCTCTTATTCTCACCCTTATTTTATTCTTTTATTCTTCTTCTCCTAGCAGAAGGAAGCTGAGAGAGCAGGGAGAAACCTTCAAAGCACACACCTATAACTTGCAATGCTGCCTTTTACCTCATCTAGTGAATTCATCTAGGAAATGCCTGAATTCACAGTCAAAAGCAACTGATTTTATAGTCTGTATGAAATGCATTTGTTTTAACATGAATAAACATCCACACATTTCAAATAGGCATAGCCAACAACCCCCAACTCATTTGCTCAAAGAGTTGCCCTCTTACCTACTGGGGAGCTAAGAAACAGGAGCACTGCCCAGCCTTCCTCCACTGTGCGAGTTCTGCATCTCTTGCAGCCAAGTCAGATTGTTAGATGAAACCCTGAGGTGTGTACAACCCAGCACATAACTGGCATGTATATTTGTTCTTGTGCAAGATCCAGGAAAGAAATAAAAAGTAATCAGAACAATGATAAAGTGTTCCCTTTCTTCCTCACATTTAAGGGAACCACAGGAGAGAGCAGAAGGGGAGGGGAAGAGGCTGGAAATTTGGAAATGGACTGAAAACTTCACGTCAAGCTCAGACTGTATTCAGATAATGAACCTCAATTTAACCATTTCCACCACAGATGAACACATTAAAACGTTCTTCTGTTCATCAACAGACATGGATCAAACAGCCCCACATAAAAGGATCCCCAGTTCTATGCAAACACCAATGGCTGTGCTCAATCTTTGCAAAAACTAGACAGCATTAGGACCATAAATTTTTAAGAGGGTAAATTCACTGCAGGAGGAGCTCAAGTTAATGGAACTGTGCCCACATACATCAGCCAACAGCTTGACCCCAATTAACTCTGCTACTTCTAAAAATGTCTCACTAAAAACAATTACCATGTAAATACAATGACTTCTTGCTATCAACATACAGCTGGGGTCAACTCATGGCAATCATTTCAATATCATAGACTACCTAGATAAACATTAACAAGGTATATTTTATGCAGCAATATGCACTCTCTGTAAGTTCTTCTGACATAAGACTGCCCCCTGGCATCAAGGGAATTCTCCCCCTGTTGTTCTGATCAAGTAGTTCATAGGTTTCTCTGATCAAAAAAGTGAAATGAGAACTTCATGCTGGAGTGACTGAAGTATACTTAAAGCAGGTTTGCACTGAAGCCTAGTCATTCTGGTTTTTGCTACTTCTATTATGCCTATGACTCTTATTTTATACCCTAAAATTAATTAAAAAAGAAAGCTTTGAACTTAGCAGTTCATCTCCCGAACTCTCCAAAGAAGTATATGTGATCTTAGGCACACACACACAGTATTTTACGGAATCTAATTTCTTTTTATTTATAGCTCTTTCAGACAAAGAAGTTATCACATATCAATTTTTATTGGAGACCCTTTTCCAACTATGCCAAAAGCAATCAGAAAAAATACATACACTGTACATAAATTCATTCACTGAAGTACCTTCAAATATTTTTTTATAAATATAAGAATATCATTTTATTCACAAGCTTAACAAATGAGTATAGAGAGATGTTCAGTAATTTGTTGCATGTCACAAAATAGAACTGAATAAAAGCTAGAAATAGAACAATCTTCTTTATTCCCTGCCCAGGCCCTGTATATTGTCCTATAATTTTTATTCCTGAAATTACTGCAAGACATTTGTAGCTGACAGCAACTGGAAGGTAATTAAAGGAAAAAAAATGAACAATACAAATCCCATAGTGAAGTCCTTAAAGTATTTTTTTAAAATCCCTAAAGAAACACATTTGTTTTTTGTTAAAATTAACAAGGCAACTAGAGGGGTTTTTTTTGCCTCTGCTAAATATTGAAGCAAGAAACCGGTGACCAGGACTTTAAGGTTTAAATAACAATCACAGATTATCTGACTCCATACTACTCTACAATTATCAGATGTCCCACAGCAACTCTAAGTATCTCCCCCCAAACTAGTCCTGTAATTTTCTTTTTGTAAAGGGGAAAGATCTGAAACCATTCCAAATCCTTTTCACTGAATATCATATGCATGCACAGAGATCAGCCCCCTTTCCTTCCAGCCCTTTAATTCAGCTACAATATCTGACAAAATCTCAACCAACACTTTTGCTCAGACCTGCTTATTTCAGAGCTCCTGAAGGATTTGGGTCAGTTGTAGTCTTCTCCACTCATCACCCAGCACAGTTACAGACTCTGGATGCTGCAAGCTGGTTGAGGCACCAAGAGCTGATTGCAACATCTGCTAAAATGGCACCTATGGAAGCATCCACCTCTTTGTATCTACCAAAGAGGCTATGGGAAGAATAAAAATATGTATATATTATACATATTATATATAATATATATTATATAATATTTACAATAATATTTAAATTTTATTTTAATATTTATATGATAATTATAATATATTTATTATATATTTTTATATATTATATAATATATTTTTTTCCCCACCAAAAAACCCACACACATGAAAAAACAACACATAATGAATTATGAAAAGAAGTTTGAAACAAGTATCAAGTGCAGAAGAGAGCAAAAGAAGGTGAGCTTCTTTACTGTGCTAATATTACTTGCAGAGTACGTCATCAGAAAAGAAAGCGCACTGCAGTTCCTCCATGAGTGATGCAAGGAATGTTGTCCTTATGTAATTTTATGCAATAAAGAATATTACAATCTGTAATCAATCATTTTTGTAATCAATCACAGAACAAGGCTGCACTCAAGGCTATGTAGTGAGATGCCAGCTTGGTACCTGTGTGACAGATGAACACATCACAGACTCACAGGAGTTGGAAGGATCTATGAAGATGAAAGCATTCCAGTGGGTTTTGAGCATCTCCAGAGAAAGAAACTCTACAACTTCACGGGCAGCTTGTGTCAGTGCTCCGTCACCCTCAAAGTTTTTTCTCATGTTCGTATTAAATTTCCTGTGTTGTAGTTTGTGCCCATTGCCTTGTTGCTGGGCACTGCTGAAAAGAGCCTGGCCCCATCCACTTGACTCCCATCCTTCAGGCATTTATAAGCACTGATAAGATCCCCTCCCAGTGCTCTCTTCTCCAGGCTAAGTAATCCCAGGTCTCTCAGCTTTTCCTCTTAAGGCAGATGCTTCAGGTTCCCTAATCAGCTTTATGTCCCTCTGCTGGACTCCCTCCAATACTCATCTTCCTTGAACTGAAGAGCTCAGATCTGGACATAGTACTCCAGATATGGATACAGTATGGCAGAGTAGAAGGGGAGGATCACCTCCCTTGATCTGCTGGCTACACTCTTTTTAACACACCTCAGGATACCACTGGCCCTCTTGGCCACAAGGGCACACTGCTGGATCATGGCCCACCTGTCCACTAAGACATCCAAGTCATTCTACACAGAGCTCCTTTCCAGCAGTTCAGCCACTAACATGTACCAATACATGTGGTTATCCCTCCCCAGATGCATGACTCTAGACCAGCCCTCACTGAACTTCGTAAGATTCTCCTCTCTGCCCAGCTCTCCAGTTCCACCAAGCTCAATCAATTGCAACTTCAAAGATGTTTTGCATCTCTACCATAGAAGTTACCACCAACTGCTATAAACCAGTATTTTGGTAACTTAACATACAACTCTAAGAGGCATTAATTTTCAAATAACATAGAACATTCCACAACTATCTCAACTGTGCATCTCAACAAGTCCTTCAACTTCCTAACATTCTTCTATGAATCTAGTGGCTTATTAACATTGAAAAACTAAGATATCTGATCTGGAACATTTGAAACTAAAAGTCTCTGGTTTAGCAATTACTCTTCACTTTTATTCCTAGAATTTCAGGTTAAAGACACACACTTCTTCAAATAAACAAGCAAGCCTGAAACATGAAACAACCCAAGAATTTTCACACAATACTCTAAACATAATTGAACCTAATCCACAAGGGCTGGAGCTTTTCTTTTGCCATTCATATTCTGAAACTTCATGAAAAAACATGTAGATAGAGTCACCAGAGCAGAAACTCTTGTTCAATTTGACACGTAAAACAGAAACATAATCTAAAAGATCTGTTACACAAATCTTACCATGAACACCTACATAAAAAGTGCTTTAGCAAACAAAAGGTTAAAGGTTACCCTCACATAATTTATTTACCATTACTTTTGCTTAAGTTGAACCATTTGAAGTGTGTACACAAAACACGTCCATTTCAGAGACAATAAAATGGAATGTTAGTTTCCATGGCAACCTGGCAAGAGTAGGACACTTATTTATTTGTTTTTAACAGATGGGAAAATATCATAATGCTGTCCTCAAGCTTAAGTTTCATTCTGGAGTCACTTATGTTAAGCCTTAAGGCATAAATGAGAAAACCTTTTGTAGTTTTATTTTTGAAAAGTATAATACTTATTATAATCAAGACAATCTGAATCACATACAATTAGACCAAACAAATCTACTAATATGTTACTGCAGATCATTCTTTTCTTACTTTTAATGAAAAGAATTATTAAAACTGAAAGTTACAGAGCTTCAAGTTCAGCTTGAAATATATCATTAGGAGTTTTCCACCATCAGTAAAGATTATTTTCACTTAGCATCAGTCATTTACCTTAAACAGAAGAGTTCAATTTCAAGCGTGAGATTCTAGGAAGGGATTCAGAAATTAAGTAGTACAGATTCTGAAGAAAAGCTTGTCAGGGCAACACTTCTGAAGCAACTAGTTAAATACCCACCTGCACAAATACATCCCAACACAATATCCTTCTATGATGAAATAACAGGGACAATGAGGGGAGAGCAGCAAATAAGGTCTACCTGGACTTCAGCAGGGCCTTTAGGATTGTCTGTTGTAAGCTAATGAAGCATGGGCTGGAGGAGCAGACTGAGGCATACAGCAAACTGGCTGAACAACTGGGCCCAGAGCATGATCTGTAGTACAAAGTCTAGTTAGAGGCCAGTAATTAGGCATGCACCTCAGAGGCAATTCTGCATACAGACCTGTTCAACATCTTAATTAACATCATGGACATAGGGGAGAGAACATCTTCAGCAAGTCTGCAGATGATACAAAACTGGGAGAAGCAACCGATAAATCTGAGGATCATACTGCCATCCACAGGGAACTGGAGAGGAACAGTACCATTCACCAGTCTAGGCTGGGAGTCACCTTGCTGGAAAGTACATTTGCAGGAAAGGACCAATGGGTCCCTGTGGACACCAACTAGGAAACAAGATAGCAATGCGCCCTTGCCACAAAGAACGCTAATTGTGTCTGAGTTGTACTGGGAGGTGTGCTGCCAGCAGGTTGGAGGAGGTGATCCTTCTCCCTCTCCTCAACACTGATGAGCAACAGGAGCACAACATCCAGATCTGACCTTCCCCGGAAAAGAGAAACGTGGGCCTACTGAAGAGAGTCCAATAAAGGGCTACTGAAATGAGTAAGGAACTGGAAAGATTGAGTTGGGACTCAAGTCTGGAGAAGAAAGGGCTTGAAGAGCAGAATCTCAGCGTGTACAAGTAATCTGAAGGGAAGGTGCAAAGAAGATCCAGCCAAGCTCTCTGCAGCAATGTTCAGTGCCAGGATAAGAGGCAACATCAACAAACTAAGTCACAGGAGATTCCATCTTAATATCAGCAAATACTTTTTTCCTCGTAAGGGTGACTGAGCACTGGCACAAGCTGCCAGAGAGGCTGTGGAGCCTCCACTCTGGAGATCTTCGAAAGCTGCCTGGGCATGGTCCTGGACAACCTGCTCTGGTGGCACTGCTTGAACAGGAGGGGTGCACAAGAGAACCTCCAGGAATCCCTCAGCCACTCTGTGACCATCTCTGCTCTTTCATGCCATCCATTTATAGAAACACTATTTGAGGCAAAGTCTATAACTGTACTGCCTATTTGTCTCTATAAGACAGAGACAAAAGTATCTCAATTACTACCAATAAATATCATATCAGATTTTCCTGAAGTTTGAGCAAAATGAAGTCTTACAAAGTTACTTTGTTTTTTGATTAAGTCATATTTTAAAATACCTGATGTGGAACTGCACTCTCAAGAATTGCTTGCATTCAGTTCGCAATAAGGAGTTCAAGAAAAAGAAAACTTCTGGAGGAATGTTGCTAAGTATGAGGTGGTACCTGAATATTTTAACAGGCTTATCCAATCAAATGGTTAACAATCGTTGAGCATAAAGCTTTATGACATGTAGTAAATGGAAGAAAATAAAGAGTCATTGAAGTCTAACCTTTGCTTGCACTTTTCTATAGAAAGTGGAATGGAAAAGGCAATAGAAGTAGTAATCGTTCTTAGAGGATATACTAAATATTTACTGAGCTAAGTGGTTGAATTTAAACATATAAATTCAATTGCAGTCTTGAAAAAGAAGTCATACATCACATTTCTTGAGTGTCAAAAATTTAGGACAGCTTCCATGTTTCATGAGTAACAATTATAGCTCACTAGCTGGAGCACTGTGTACTGTAACAGTACAATTGTTTTCTGCAAAGAATCTGTAAAAACAGACTGGCATTTATTCTCCATAAAATAAAGGCTCTCTCATATCTTACAGAAATATTGGCACAGATTAAATAAACTCAGACAGGGAAGAACTTAAACAGGGCTCATCTCTATTAGAATTCCTGTTTCTAAAATACAAAGAATCTACTTCATTTTTGTCAATCATTTGAATCATCATAGACACAAAGAAGTCCAGTACAAGAAAAACAACAGTACTATATGTACATTGACACAGCAAGAAATGCTAGAGCCACTGGAAAAAAAAAATTGTTCACTACAACTGTTCCTGGAAAAAAGCAGTTTGTTCTTTGCGCAGAGAGAAGTGAAGGCACAGTTCAATTTTAAAAACCAAATCTCAAAGCTCATTTTTCAGGAGTTTTAGAAGTATGTTAGACTAGTAATTAAAATTATCTAAAAATTCATGCTATTTTCCCAACTCTTTATAACTCTAAGCAATTATTTCTATTTATGAGACTGCTTTTATGAGTTAAAGTGCTTTTGACTAACATTACATTCATTAATATCAAAAAGAATCACTTTATAGAGGAAAAATTGCCTGCTAATTACCAGGAAGTTGCCAATCATGAATTATAATACTCTACAAAAATAATTTCTTAAAACAATACAGCTGCATGAATTAACACTAATAATATTGTCCCACATATTCAGTTATCATCCATTTCTGAGTTATTAAAAAATCAGTATCCACTTTTTAATTAAAATTATGTTTGATGGCATTTATTTTGTTTTTGTCTGTTTTATGTATGTTTTTTTCCTTCAACGAAGGGAAAAAAGACTTCCAAAACACTTCCAAAAACACTCTTTTGCTCTGGTTTAGAGAACTTCAAGCCGCTCCACTACTTCAGCTTTCACAAATCATTCATAAGAACAAGATTCACTCCATTATATCCACTTCTAAATGAATTTAGACCAGCTAAAATCTGTGTTTTGTACTATGTTAAATGTGGAAAGGTGATCACTGCTACTAGTGAGATGGTTCCTGAGTAAGCCTCAATTCTTCACATAAGAGAGCCATAAAGCTTGAACAGGACACTGCAACCTAATGTATTCTCACCTAACTCTGTACAATCTTCCAACCCTTAACATTGCATCACATACATAAACCTCAGCCCAAACACACATTTTTTTTTTTTTTAGGTGATATAGTCATATATGCAGTGGAGGTTAATTTAAGATTAATTTCACGTAGCTTACACAAGTACTTTGAGGGGGTACTCAAAGCATTCTCAAGCTGAAGTCTTAAGTCCTCCCACACCATGATTCCTACTGTTTAGAACTTTTTCCTCAATGATTGCCTGGTGCAGGCCAGGATAGAGTACCTGTGTTGACATCTGTTTGTGGACAGAACTGAGATAACTCTCAAAGTATGCTCTACAGCAATCCACCATGCTTTGTGATGGCATGTACAAGGAATTTGACCATAAGACACGTGATCAGTTCAAGGTGTACTCCTTGGGTGTGGATGAGGGCGGAGATCTATAGACCACAGAGATTATTTCTATTACAATAAAACCTAAAGGCTCCAGGACCCTCGCACGCCAGGCATTAAATATATTTAATGACAGCTTTTAAGTAATTCCTATCAATGTCTTTCAGGAATTCTAAAAGAGATTACATAAAATTAATTAAATTATATTTGAGTCGATAATTTGAAGCCTTCCTCATACTTTCTACATCAGAAGTATTTTAAATGCATTTCCTGGTGCAAGCAGGTGCCAGGCCAAGTGGCCCTCTCAGCTGCCTGCCATTATGCCCCAGGCAGGGCCCTGAGGGGAGGCCTGTGCACCCAACGCACGTGCATGGCTGTATGCTCATCAGACAAGATGAATGCAAACAGGAGGTGACCCACATCAGATCTGAGCTTTTATACAATCACAAGAGTTGTGAGCATGTGAACAAAATAAAAATAAAAAAAACAAGTTAGCACAGGGAGTCCTGGACAGGCATCTGCCTGTAATCAGTCTGTTTTCACTTCCCGTCCTGCAAATTGTGCCCAAGATAAGTTCCACTTCTCACAACTCCAGGCTTTGACTTCCTCAAATCAGTCCCACTGACTTCTTGTCTCCAGCTGTCTGCAGTCATCTGCTGCAAGACAAGCAAGAACTTGGAGAGGCACCAGTTGGGGATTAGCAGAGGAAAAGAGGTTAAAAAGGGCTGCGCACACCTGCTTGGTTCACACTGCAAAGCCAAGTGGCAGCGCAACACATTATCAGCCCATGAAGTCTCTGTAGAGAACACATCAGAGCATCCATGTTCTCAGCTTGTCAGTGCCAGCTAGACAGACAGCTTGTTGATTCCCTCTGTGAAAAGGGAGAAAGTAACAGCTCATCTCCACTGCCAAGTGCTTTGAGGTGCTAATGAAGTTAATGCTGCTAAACCATAAACAAGAGGTGATGTTTCAGATCCATTTATCTGCCTACATTTGTGGGCTCAGCAGACCTCAAGACCTGCCAGAGGTAGAGAGCTGTCACTTCTAAGTGGGAATTATGGCTCCATCTTACCAAATCTTGAAATTTCCCAACAGATCTTGTTTTCCTACAACTAAAGGAAACATCTCTAATCATCAAGTCAGCTGGGAGAGCTCACAATTTGACCACATAAGCCCTGAAGGATGCAGGGAAGCCCCACACTACCTGGAGCACAGGACACTGCTGATGCTTCGGTAAGTATGAGGAAAAAGCTAAATTTTAAAATAATTTTGAGTATTTCTGAACAAATTACACTAAACTTTTAAAAGCTGCTTCTTTTACTGATGTGTCCATACTATAATTTAAAGACAAAGTAATCCTTCTTAGAGTTACTCTGACGAATCTAGAAATAAATATAAACATTGTTGTCAGAGAAGATATCCCGGTCTTGCTACAAGTGCTAATCCAAGTTCTGTATTATACATACTTCTGAAATCCTCCTATCAAGTAGAAAAAAGTCAATAGGAAATTAAGAATTTCAGAAACATATTAAGATAACTGGACTTTTGAAGAAACTAATTTTACCCTGCAAGTCAAGGACTGTTCCCATTCTCTTTTGCTTGCTCTTCTCCCTGCAGAGAACAAACATCTAATTTGACTGACAAAAAGTGGTTTTTTGTTGTTTGGTCTTGTTTACATTCTTTGGACCTGTCTGTTTGTCAGAATGCTTCTCACAATAAGGCCTTCCTGGTTCCAGATCTTAAAGAAGCTTAAATACTGACAAAATGAATAAATTGATTTGACAGCACCATTCCCTTAGCTTGCAGTATTTTGGAAACTGCCTCCCCCTCCAGCTTCTAACCCTCTCCCAATAAACTGTTATCCACTCACACGGAATACAATTTGTCACAGCAAACTAATGTAATGATTTTTCATGCATGTAAGACTCTACCAGGCATGACACCTTGAGACCTAAGACCACTACCTCCAGACTGAACAAGAAAATATCAATAGCTCATCTATGGCATGTGTACATCAAGTTTAATGTGGCATAACAAAGTCAACTGTCAAACCTTTAAGGAAGAGCAAGTCTAAGTCCATCTCCAGTGGCAAAGTCTGAAGAACAGCAAAAAAAAATATAAAGGATCAATATTCTCTTTATTTTCATAACCTACAAAGGAAGTACAAACTAATGGCCACTGGGCATCTCATGTCCAAATGCCTAAGACTGAAAAGTTAAACAAAATAAGACAAAACTATGAACTGTATCACAGAATTTCTAGTTCTCTGTATTTATTCTGAAAAGTCAGCCCATAAATTTTAGCCACAAGCAAACATATATGGACTTAAAGTTATCAAAAACAGTAAGCTATTATTAAAGAATTCTTAATGTTTCTGTTGAAGCCTCTACAGAGAAGTGTGGAAGAGGTTACACTTCCTGACAGCTTACATTGTCTCACCTGTTTAGCTAGAGACATCTCAGTGGAGCCAGACACTCATGCCAGACCCCATCATCCTAACACAATGGATATATTTTTAAATGCTGAAACATGTAGGCCTTTAGCTCACTTAGTAGATTCTGTGCCTCACAGGCCAAAGTTCCCACTTCAGCACTGTCAAGTCACTGTAATCTGCCTAACAAGCAAAAGAGCCAGCAAACAACATTGTACTCTTCCAGCCAATATTGCAAGCATGTGCACAACTGACCCATGTCTAACTCAAATCCATAGCCAGCACCTGCTCAGCACACTTCCTTCTCCTACCCAAACATCTAGAAGACAGTCCAGGTAGTCAAGCCATCTTTCAAAAGATGGCTGTTCTTGCACTTAGTACAGAATGTAATGGCAGAAAACATCAAAACAGAAGTCAGTGCTCTTTGGCCACCTGCACAGCTTCTGCAGTACTTCCCTATTTCACCTCACTCTGCTGCACATTCACTGTCTCCTCAGTATGACCCTTCTCTTCCTCTTCTACATTGAAGTCCAATGCCAGTGCACCTTACAGTTGCAAGTGGCACAGAGTGCCCCATGAATCACATGGGGACTTGCCCTCCACGGCTAAAACAAGGACCATGGCATGTGCCATAGCCAGACCAGAAGACGCAAATGGCACAGCAACTCCTTGAATGCAGCCCGGGGGGGAGGGGGAAAGCATATGGTCATGTTAAGCAAATCCAATGCCCTTTCAGTCCTATAACAGATATCCATAAGCTGCTTATACAGTAGCCACTCCAATTTCATTCTCTCTTTTTTTTTTTAGTAGGGGGAACAACAACGTGCAATACCACAGACTGCACCTGGAAACCTATTTTCCTTGTTACGGTTACTAATGATGGAAAAAGTCTACACATAACACTACATCAAATAATCCTAGTGGAAAACTACTTCGAAAGAGTATATATGTACCTGGTCATTACAAAGGTTGTAACAAAGGAAACAGACATATGAATGAAATTGGCTTTGCAGTCCAGCTGGCCTGACATGGCACTTAGTCTTCAAACATCATTCCCTTTCTTACCTACTCCTATTAAAAAGGACAAAGGGAAACCCCTTGTCCTTGGGCCTCAACTCCAAGTATCTCCCAACACAGTATGTCCTGGCAATGGAAATTGAAGTAGAAATGGATATTCTCTTTCACAAAAAGATTCAGGTAGGCCAAGCCTATGAGAATACCAGTCTCCAGAGAAACAGTGATAGTGGATGCTGGAAAGCAGAGACCCTCTTCTACTGTGAAGCCATGATGACACTCAGCAACATGATCACAGAACCATAGAATCATAGAATCAACAAGGTCTTTTCCAACCTACAAGATCATCCAGTCCAACCATCCACCTACCACCAATATAACCCCACTAAATCATGTCTCTCAACACAACGTCTAAACATTTCTTGAACATCTCCAGGGACAGTGACTCCACCACCTCCCTGGGCAGCCCATTCCAGCACCTGACCACTCCTTCAGAAAAGTAGTATTTCCTAACATCCACCCTGAATCTCCCTGGCACAACTTGAGGCCATTCCCCCTCGTCCTGTCACTAGTTACAAGAGAGAAGAGGCCAACCCTCAGCTCACTACAACCTCCCTTCAGGTCGTTATAGAGAGCAATAAGGTCACCTTGATGTATGTGGCAGTACCAGATACAGATGCGCTATGAGCAGCATGGTACAGTGGGGCACCTGTAGAAATGCAGGGTGGCTTCACACAACTGATGCCATGGGAACTCACTGCAATGCGGGCAAAGTCTGAATGAACTGGAAGCATGCCTTGGGCTTGTGAACTCCAAGAGAGTTTCTATTAGATATGGCTTCTCCAAGGCAGTCTTCAGAAGCAACAGACAAAAGAAACACAGATAACTTACTTCTCAACACAATTAATGCATTTTAAAAGGTTTAAGATAAAAGAAATTCATTAGCATTTGCATGGATATCAGAAATTGTTTCCGATTTTTTCCTTTTTTTTAAAAAAAAAAGGTGGCTCCTTTATATCTGCAAGCACCCAAATGACTGCATCATGGTTATACCTGATGACAAATGAAACAAACTCTAGAATGAACAGCAATATTTAACACAGGGAGTAGTCACAGAACAGCCAACTCTTTTTTCTTTACTTTCCCTCAGCTATTCAAAGAATCAATCCCTGGAGTATCTCAGCTATGTCAGAGGATATGATCACACAAGCTCTCAGTCAGCAGTGACAGCTTTCGAGCATCTGCTTTATAAACCAGGCACTGAGGTCACATAACTTGGACATAGTCAATGGGTAAGTCCATAGTAGACGTGAAATGTAGCTCATTACTGCAGACTCCCCATCCAGCACTTCCACTAGGGACTATTAAGAGTTTTATGCTCAGAAAGGCATTTGCCATTACGTCTTCAAGGAAGATTTATGATCTGTATTTCCTTTCTTTGCTCTCTCCCCCTTCACTTTTTCATGTCAAAGTGCAGAGAAGGACTTAAGCTACATGTTTTGACAGCTTAAGGGACACAGCCACACCCCAGACATAGGGCAACGCTACCTGGACACCTCACACTGGGACATCCAGATTTACTGCAGAGCAAGAAGGCTGCAAGCGTGACAGAGCAAAGCTAGAAAGCTACCATTCTGTCCTACAAGCTGACATGCACAAGCCTACCTGGGAAGTGCAGACACAAAAACTCACCACCCTCTGTTTTTTTCCTCATTAAGGCCATGCTTGAACTGCCAGTGAAAATTCAATGGCTGCAAGAACTGCAAAGACCCCCAAGCACAGACATTACCCACATAGTTTAATTTCTTTTTTAGAAAAGGCAAAGCTGATATGTTAGAAAATGAACAAAACCTACATTTGCAAAGGGAATGGAAAAACAGAAGCAGGTGGTCAAGTAGCTAAGCTGGCAGAGCATTTGGACAGTAGCCGAGTGGCCTGAATTCAGTCTTTAGTAAGGTCACCAGTGTGTCTCCCACAACACGTAGCTGCAGCACATTAAAACTGAAACCATGTTGTGAGAAAAAAATCTAATACATATTTAAGATTACAGAGGTGAACTATACAAAAGAACAGGAATTTAAAATATGTTAAAATTATCTACTGTGTTTTATCCGTAAAAAGGGCATTTCTCAAACACTACAGGCATTCACTGTACTTTTGCAGCACACTATTTGTGATAAAACTGGTTCAACTCCCATCACACTCTGCAAAAGCTTTTTGTGATGGTATTTTGCACAGTACTGATACGCCAGCACTGCTGCACTTGCTCCTAAATAAGTGCCTGCCAGCAGCTCCTGGATAGTTGTTCTAAGCAAGAGACTCTGGCACATGCGACCTCAAAAAAAGAAGCCCTGTGATGTGCAATCAACCTTAGTTCAACAAAACCACACTCATCCATCACTTTCTACACTTCTGAACAAACACATGCTCTTTCTTTTATTTAAGAAATGGTATTTTGAGTACACAACCACAAAGGACTGCTAGCCCCTGGTTCTAAGTGAGGTGGTACAAACAATACAGAGAATGCTAATAGTTTGTGTAGAGTGAACAAAGCATTCCTTTAAAGCCAGCTGAACGTGTCATTTAATCAAGATTGGTTTTGCCACATCAAAGCTCCCCTCCAAATGAAATTCAAACTCAATTCCCACAACCAACAAGGTATTGACAGAATCCACTACCCCAGTAAAGCAGAATTAAAGATAACATTTTTTCCTGCCACCACCTGTATCTCTCAACATCATCCACTGCCTTGGTCATCTGTAGGTCACCTAAGAAACCAAAACCTCAAGATGCAGCTGAACACTGCCTACTGATGCACAAGCAGTTTAGCTGCTGGAGGACGTAATGTAAAAAACAGCATAATGCTATCAGCTCTCACAATTCAGGAACTCTTCTGAGTTCACAATCAAGCATTCAGTAAAAGTTTCCAAGCAGCCTTCTGGAAGTGAGAATTTTCTGTGTTCAGGAACAGCTCGTTCAGAGAACAGCAAGCTCTGACTTAGTACCACAGGACAAGGACTTTTGATTAGCTCAAAGCTCATTAGCAACATTCAAGAGTTACTTGGAGTCACTATATAGTAAACTGAAACTTGCATGACCTACAAACTGAAATACAACTGATTAAAGAAAGTTCAGTTCTGAGGTCCTCACCTAAAACCACATGAAAGTGCCATAAAAATACAGTCTGGATGAAGCACTTCAGAATCCTGATGTGATCTTGTTTCTGAAGTGCACTTTAATAAGATCCAAATACCACCGTAAGTAATACTGTGCATACCTTACAAAACATAACCCTGACAGCACAACATCCAGAAAGGACTGGCCAGAAGATCTGCTCCCACTATTGCCTGAACTCCGCAAGTTTTACAGCAAACCCTTATTACAACTTTCACCCTAGGCAGGCAAGTTGCAGATGCTACAAAAAGGCTACTAGCAGGGCACAGGGAAAGTTTCCCACACTTTCATCCTCTGCACCTTTCACTTTGTGACTCTTCCCGTGCCTGACCACCAGCTTTCCCTTCCATCAGTTCATTAAGCCCTTTGCAAATCCCACTCATGACCTGATAAAAGCAGGCTGCAATTCCGACCTCCGCCCCTACTTATCACTCAGCTTAGGCTCCAAAATCCCTCAATCCTATCTCTACTTCCCAAGTCCAGTACTCAGTATCCCCTACTGTGTTTGCCAAGCGTAGCTCTGCAGACCCGTCTCTGTCCAAAGTTCCCTTCACTTCTGACCGAAGCTGCTGCAAAACCCTTCCAGCTTCTATGTTTACAAGAACAAGTTACAAATAAAAAAAAATAGTTAACACATTTTTAGTTCTCTTACACTGCTTCACGGCCTACAGCAATTGATCTTCACAAAATTACTGAAACATCTGTTTTACCAGGTAAAAACAATTTGTAACTAAACAAAATAAGATCTTTCTATACATCCTCACACAACTGCAAAGATCCATATTTTTTTAAGTTCCTTATATTATCAGAAATATAAACTAATAGGCCCAATACTAACATTGCACAGAAAGGATGGTGTATATATAATTTAAGTTAGTAACAGAACTGCAACCCTTCCTCAGAGTCCTTACTGTAGAAGACATCAGGAGAGCAAAGAGCCAGCAAAGTCTGCCAGAAGCTGTTCAGTCACGCATCTGTATAAATGCAGACTAAGAGAGCTAGATATGAGATTACAACACAAACGATATGAAATCCTTTTCCATCTCTAAGCCTGTAGAATTTGGGGTATTTAAATCAGGTTTGCAGCACATGAACAGTACAGCATTATTTTGCACAAGCAATATCAGCAGCTCAACGAGGCATCTGAGGCCACAGCATTCCTCCCACCTCCCAGGACTGGTGTGACATGCCACAGGCTGCAGGAATGCCTTTCCACATTCATTAGACCCACATTCATGCACAACACCGCTATTCCAGACTAGCTAATAGAATTTCTTTTGACTTTGCTCTAGCACTAATAGAAGAGGGGTTGTGACTCAACTACATACTGATGAATTTCTAGAAACAAAATCCTCTCTGAAGAGAAGAAAATTCCTGTACAACGGACTCCTGTATCTAGCCTTTGGAACTGAAGAGAAGCAAAGGAAGACCTGCCCAGGTTGTCTATTAAATATGTATCTGATGAGACTAACATATTCCTCTCTAAATCATTTAAGCATTCTATCGCTAAACTGCTTTCATATCTACCCTTCCATACAAGATATCACAAAGCACTTCCTTTTGAAAACTGATATTGTAATTTGTAAAGAAAAATAAATGGCATGTATATAGATGTGACTGCTGAGGGTTATTAAGCTATCTTTGCAAAAAGCTAATACTGAAGTCTCATAGCAGCTATCTTCCTCAATTTTAAAGCTACTTCAAGGATTCAAGACTTCAACAAAAAGAAGTTTTTAATATTAAAGACTTCGGACAAGTTACATATTTTTAGATTGTGCTATGGAATTCACCACAAAACACACTGCTGATCTGAGACATCTCAATGTTTAAACATACTATTGCTCTTCTTCCTCCCCTTCACCTCACAGTTAATCAGTGAACAGCAGTCACAACAAACTAGAAACCTAGTTTGAAAATGGGTTGAAAATATGCATGGTAATTGGAAGTGTCACAAGCAAGGTGACTGTCAGCTGGAGAAGCTTGGAAGCTTGTCCATGCACATGTCATGCATCACATTCCAGTCCCTACTCTCACAAACCACAGTACAGCAAGCTCACTCACCACATACTCTCCCAGGGATGTCTTTAATTGGAGAAAAAAAGTTAAAAAAAAAAAAATGCTTTGAGCACGTTGAAAGTTGGTTCACAGCTCCTCCAATTAAGAGGAGAGTGTAGGGGAAGCCATACAAAAGTGCCTCCAGTATAATAAACTTATAATAAACACTGTATGTGATTCCCTAGCTTTATAGGTACCACACCAGAATTAAGGAGGGTCTCAATGTCTTAAATGTGCTGGGGATATTAGATTTGTCACAACATAGGCAAATAACTTCTCCTGACCTAAAAGATGCTTGTTCTGTGCTTAAAACACATTCTGCTACAGAACATAAAGATCACATAATTACAAAAAAAAGTATTTTTCCTGAGCTTGAGTACCACATTTGGGGTGCAAAGATAAGACGTGCTGCAGAATGACAGCTTCTGCTATCAAATACATAAATGTTATCATTGTAAAATACGCATTTTGATTATGTAAAGCAGAAATATTTAGTTTCCTTTCTCATACTGCAACAGAGAAAGGACTCAATTTTTGTCTATTTTAGTTCTAGACATGACAATAAGACACAGACCCTCAGAAAGGATGTCACCAGCATCACATACTGTGCTCATTCTGCTTTACATACGTGCTTACATTTCACTGAACTCTTGCTGTACATTTACTAGTTCTTGGTTCTGTCATTGGTCCATCTTTTTCTGAAAGTTTAATTCATGGAGAAATTGGAAAAATTCTGTATCAACTTAAAAACTCTACAGTTGCAATGTCAGTTACGTTTCTAATCTTGTGACATTCAAATTGCATTTTAGCAGCCTGCTCTGAGTTGACAAGAACCAGTGACAACTTGGTGTCCAAAATGCGTTCTTGGACAGTTCTCCTTGTTGCATGTTAACACAGTCTGAGACAGCAGGGATAGGACAGTCTGAGCTAGCAAGGACAGCTTAACGAGCAGCCTCTGGAAGAGAAAAGAGCTCATGGCCATGCTAGTCCAAGAGCTCAAATTAAGATCATCTGAACAGCACTAGCAAGTAGAAATAACTGAAAGTTTGCTGATCCAGGGATCCCTCTCTGTCCAAGAAGTGGCTAATTGACAGCCAGATCAGGTCTTCAACCGTTGTTCACAAGCTGTTGCTAGCACCATGCCGGGGAGCACAGCCTGCTGCTCTCCAGCCAATGATGCTCTGCTCGCTCAAGTTCTTTCCACATCTTCCATCCAAGACAATATGCTACACAGAGTTTCCTGAATTATTTAAACATATGGCACTGCAGCTGTGCATATTCTTATTCTATACAAAACGCATATTTTATACAAAACTTAGTATTTGTAGTCAGCAGTGTTTGAAGCTTTGCATAATGTCCATAAAAGCATAAATGCTATTTTATGCTGACCATTAAAAAGCCAAACCTATGACAGTCTGCAAATAATAAATCCATTTCAGAAATTAATCAAAGAAATTCTAGTTTTCTAGTTTGAAGGAATCTATTCAACACCAAGCGGCTAAAGAATATTCTCTCCGTCTGCTTTTGACACCAAGCCCCTTCCACAGCAGCTTATTCTATGTGGTTATTGTTTTTGCACACAGAGACAGAACCACAGAGGCAGCACACAGATCTCTATCAACTTCACAACCACATGGTGTCTCAGCTGTAATGCAGTTATTTGGCTGTTAACGAAAAAAAAAGGTAGAAATGGTATTTTATATATATATATAAATTCAAAGAGATCTTTACAAGAAATCACTTTGGTTTTCATGGTAATTCTATTGTTAGGGTTGCATTGTTTCTTTGTTTATGAAGTTACATTGTTCTGATGACCTATTGGGGAAAAAGGAAACCACAGAATTTGTACTTATTTAATATGACAACTAACCTCTGTACACTTTATCTCAACCATCTTTAAACTGGTGTTTTTTTCAATGCATCTACTAAATACACATTTTAGATGCATTGGTATTCAAGCCCCAGCCTCTTCAGCAGAACAGTCTCTGCAGAACTTAAAACACATTCCTTTGCATGAAAAACACATTAAATCTCAACAGTTTTCAGTCTCACCGTCTTGTCAGTGACATTTCTGAACATAAACAAGTATGACCACACTTAAATGTTAAGATGCCAAAGCCGTGGATGTTGTCTCGTGCACAGACAGGGAACAGAACTGACCCCACACATCCTTCTCCTGCCAGGAAGCTAGTGCTCTTCACCAAGAGAACAAGCTTTAAATACTGCTTCTTAGAGCAGATTATAACAGCTCAGCTTGAGAGAAAGCTACCACTTATCAACATAGGAAAAAAAAGAAAAAATACACAGAATGACAGTGTTTTCCAGAAGAAACTACAAAGAACAACCTAAAAAAAAAAAACCTCACAAACTCTGCAGGTGACCATGAAAGAAGCAATGTCCATACTATCCTGAATCTGAATATTGTTTAGCACAGCATACCTCAAAATACAACATCCAAAGAGGATTTAGTTCTAAACCTATAGCTGCATCAGATGAGCAAAAACATTACACAGTTTCCTGAAAAAGTCTGCATTATTTAAAAATGTTACCTATTTTCAGCATCTTCTACTACCCTTCTTTCAATTAACTGGTGGAAAAATTGTTCCAAGTCTTCGGATAATTAAATCATTGTAAAAAGTCTAGCTTGTTGGCAGAAAGGACTATAGACAAATCTTTTGTCTTCCAGTCTGACTTGCAAAAAAAGAAAAATGAGATTTTAAACATGAAAATTAAGTTTCATACCACGTATGTAACTGAAGAACGTGTAACTCAAGATGCACACCCCTATCATTAACACATTCTCTTAAGATTAGTACTATGGCAAAGCATGAGCAGGCAGATCCGTACCCTTTCTTTACCTACTTAACCTGGCATGGGACAGGAATAAGTCTGTATGTTCAGCAGGGCTGAACACTCACAACTACAGCCGGCCCAGAGATAAAGGATATTTAGCTTCTGGGATTTGTTATTCCAAGCAGAAGAAAGGATATCATGAAGTCATGGCATTCTGGCCCGAGTTATAATTAGCTATTCAATCTTAGTCCAGCATGGGAGGGTGGAAGAAGAGAAGCAAGTATAGCAGAAGGAATGAACTCTGTCCAGCACTGCCACGTGCTCTCACACCAAAATAGAAGAGCAGTGATCTTCCGCTGTTTTCCACCTTAGGATTTCCTCTTTTCTTTTTTTTCCTTTTCTTTTTTTTTTTGTCCAAAGCCTTAGAGACCAAAAAAGGAAGGAAGTCGGGGAAGAGGGGGAAGGTGAAAGAATAGGGAAGAGACAGATAAGTGACGAAGGTTCAAGAAGTTTCCTTCCACAACTAACCATGAGTAACACCACAGATTTGCAAGCTCTTATCCACTGCATTGTTTCAGAAATACATACTCAGATTTCTTCTGAGGTGCACAGGCAGAAGCTGCAAGTCAAGATCCTTCTCCTCACAGCACCAACAAAAGAGAAGAAAGCAGCAGCACGCACTCTTTCAGGTTACAAAAAAAACAAAGGATCAGAAACACAACTCCTTTCCCCACAGGGAATCTCATGCACCCTTCACTCATTATATTGCTGGGCAAAGAAGTTGAAACAAGGCTTTGTGGAGTCCAGTTGTTTCTTTGTACTGCAATCTGTAATCGCAAATAATTCCAAAACATGAAACATTATCCCATTAAAGAGTTAATGAGTTTTGATACAAAAAAAATATTTTTTAAAAAGCTCAAAAGAAGTCTGCACATTTTCACAGAACATCCCCTACTCTGGAGTTGGTATCCACCTCTTATTCACAGTATATACAGATCCACATTCATTCAATACAAATTTTTCATGAAAAGGTGTCAGTACACACACGATATTAATAACTCATTTTACATTTCTAAGTAAGAGTAAAGTCCTAAACTCAGCACAAACAATGACAAAAATCAACCAAGCAAGCAGTGAGTCAGGAAGGGCAGCCCGTTTCTCCTCTGCTGACAGAAAGACGGAACAAGCTCATCAGTTACCTCCTGACTGCATGGGAGCAGCCACGGCCCTCCCAGAGCCCTGCAAGGACGCAGACAAAATCCAGTAACACAGAAACAAAACTGAAATGCCCAATTCTGAAGTCTGCTAACTAACAACCCCATGTTTTATTCCCCTTTCTACTATTGCGTTTTTGTTTTTCCACACACAAACTATCAAGACCACAAGACTTGATGTACTGGAGAGCTGAGTAAGCAGACTTCCCCACTTGCTGTTATAACAAGTCCAGATGTTATTATTAAAGAAGATACAATCTGCATGTGAATCTGAGAATTTAAATTGACTTATTTCCTTAATTGGGGAGAGATGAAACATGCAATCAGTATCAGCAAGGTTTTCATTGAATTAACACTCCTTCAAGAGCACTTTTTTTTGGCAATATAACAGGAATGATTGTTTATTTTTTTAATCCTGCAAAACACTTACTTGACTCTCTCCTGTTTTCTTACTCAGGAAAACAGAAGCCAGCAAGCACAATGTACTATGATGTGCAAAATCCAACCTTCTCTCTTCGTTCCCAGCACAGGTGACTTCCAGAGCTGCACCGTTTGCAGCTCTCATATACCACACCATAGAGCATCTGGACATTAGGTCAGCATTATTAAAAAAATCAGGTGTCCAAGAAAGCAAAGCTGAGTTGCAAGTTACCACACCGTATTTAACCTACACAAATGCAGCACGCATCCTAAACAAATAGAAACATGCATTATGAAGATAAAGTAGCTATCACCTCCATCTCTTGTCATTGTAAGTAGCTGAAAAAAGAAATATTCCTTTATACATACAAAGATCTAAACTAATAGCAAATCCTCATGGCATCCAAGTGTCTTTCAGCTCATCATGCTCTGCTTCTGTCATCAAACACAGATCTTAAATTGCATCTCACAACAAAGCTGTCATACAAGGTGTTTCCAACAGGCTGATGTTAGAAAGGAAGTTTGGGAGTTGGCAGGGCTGAAAAACTGGAGAAATAGTATGGAAGAGGTGTTGTTAATTAAGGACAAAGGTAAAATGCCACATAAGCAGAAACAACCAGCTGACAAATACTGGGTGGGAGAATAACCGTTGCAATAATTTCCAGAAAAGGATCTGAAGGACTATTTGTGGCTCCCACCTGAATCGGGCACTGCAATGCTACTGCAAAAAGCCACAGATACCATGCCAGAACTGACCAGCGGACATACTGCCTAAAAAAAGTACAGAAAGGTTCTCCTGCTTTACCTTATCAAGCTTTTAGATCCAGTTTCTGACATACATCAAGGGTATAGGGTATAGATCAAGTTTAAGGGTATAGATGACACAACCTACAGGGAAAGGATGAAATAATTGGAGCCACTTCATCCAAAGAAAAGAACTCTCAGCAGGCCTTCATGTACACATAATGACATATGCAAGAGGAAAACTGTACTACGATGCTAAAATCTTTCTGGCAGTAGGATTGCTAAGCACTGGCTACACAAGCGCAGAAGCTCCATTAGCAGAATTTTGAAAAACATGCTGGCAAGCTTCCTTCAGAACAGATAAAGTTGACTCAGCATTGAGAATGTAGCACAGACTAAGCCTCTCAAAACCCTTTCTAGAGATTTTTCCTATGTTTCTATTGATCATCACTCAAGCACAGCTAAACCAGGATCTTCATTGATGTTAGAGCCTCCTTACCAACAATAAAATGCATGCAACTGAAAAAAAGAAAAGGGACATCTCCCTCTGGGTTAATCTGCCTTCCAAATCACTGCAAATTGTACAAAATGCCTCAAAGGCTTTCTGCCCAATTCCTCACAAAAGGACATGCAGAAATAAACAGTAACAGAAGTAGTTTCAGACTGAGAAGGAAGAAAGCTCTTTGCATTTCAACCCTTCTTGCAAAATCACAGATAACCTATATAACTCCTTAAAGTCCTGTTGAGCCTATTTCCCTGTACGTTCACAGAATCAACAACCAATCCAGTAGCAAAAAAAAAATCAAAACGAAACAAAAAAATTCTACAGTTCTACACAGACATCACTAACAATCATTCACACCTAAAGAAACAAAGCAATGTTTCTTGCATGGGGCAAGAGCTGTCTGCTGGAAGTGATCTCTCAGTCACTGCATACATTCAAGTATCCCAAATGATCCAAGACATCAAAATGCTCTCCTCAGAATCTTCTCTAATCCCAAACCTCCAAATAGGGAGAATTTTATAGACCAAGACCTGCACAGAGAATTACACTCAAATGAACTAGAAACTATGAAACATGGTAGATAACGTGTTCACCTTGAACTAGTCTGGAAATGTGAAATGATTTCCTGCTGAAGTTTTGTTTCTCAGCTGCAGGTTACAGATGGAGAGAGACGTGACCAAAGGCAGCCCTGGCCTTCACTCCTCAGGGTATTTAATTCACCACTGCTCAATCGTCTTAAGAATGAATCTTATCCAGCTGGTAGCTACATAAATCCAACACTGAAAAAAGGTGAATAGTGGCAAAATGCTGAATATAATTGAATAGGAAGAAAAAGGCAGTGTAATCAGTACACAGCTGGCAGCGTAGTAACATCAGCCTTAAGTCTTCTACTAACAGCTCCACACACTCAGTGAATAGTAACAAGGAGAGCTCTGAAGAGCACTGGGTAAGAAGGTGCCAATGAACCAGCAAGGTCTGGGATATCCTCTGGAGAGGAAGACATTCAAGTCACATGCATACTAAAGACTCTAGATGTATTGAAGAAGTTATTAAAAACTAATTTTAAAAAAATCTTGTGTTGGTTTTACTTTAATGCAATTTCACTGATTTATCAGTCACTGTAGAAGTTAAGGATACTCTTTTGAACTTTAAAAAATGTTGGAGTGGGTCCAGAGGCCACACATATCAGTGGGCTGGAGTACCTCTCCTATAAAGGAAGGCTGAGGGAGCTGGGTTTTTTCAGCCTGGAGAAGAGAAGGCTCTGGGAAGACCTCATAGTGGCCTTCCAGTACTTACAGGGAGCTTATAAGCAGGAGGGAGAAAGACTTTCTACATGATCTGATAGTGACAGGACAAGGGGGAATGGTTTTAAACTAAAAGAGGAGAGATTGAGATTAGATGTTAAGAGGAAATTCTTCATTCAGAGGATGGTGCAGAACTCGCACATGCTGCCCAGATTGGCTGTGGATGTCCCACCCCTAGAGGTGTTCAAGGCCAGGTTGGACAGAGCTCTGGACAACCTGATCTACTGCCGGATTTAGTGGTTGGCAACCCTGCCCACAGCTGGGGGCTGGAACGTGATGGTCTTTAAGGTCCCTTGCAATTCAAGCCATTCTAGGATTCTATGATCTACTCTCCAATAGAATGCAATTAGTTGTTTTTAAGTCCAAAAGCTGAAGGTTGAGACTGTATGATTTCCGAAGGATACTGAAAATTATTACTAACGTAGAAGACTGGTAAAATACGATCTTCAATTAAGATCTTCATCCTAAACTGGTGTGAAAGCCTTCATGACAGGGTGAAGACCCACAAGTCTTGGAACTCAGAGTAAGAACTCTGGGAGCACTTCATGAAATGCGAATGGGCTCCCCTTGCCGCAGTGGTGTGCAAGAAGCATGGGCACTCGGCCAGCTTCAGCCTCCCTGCCTCATCCACCTCACATCCAGCTTCTGGAAGGCACTGGCCTCCAGAAGCCACAAGCTGTAATGAGACAAAAACCACTCCCACCCATTCATCAACCAAATGGGGCTCATGAGCCTCAAAGAACAATAAATGCTTTCCCAACCTTAACTTCAAGCAATTATTTAGACAGCTTGACACAAGTTCATTATTAAAGGTCTTTTAAGTGTAAGGCAAAATGTAAACTAAATTCCACATAAAACTGTGAGGCAAGATCGACATTGGAGAAGGGAGGAAATAAGAACACTGTTTTTATTTGTAATGTTCGGGGTGCGATGGAAGAGGCCTTTGTTAAACCAAGCACCTTAAATTAGAAGTCTAGCATGACGAAGATACACCTTAACAGTTGCCACATTATGGTCTTGGCCTTTTGCTGCTGTTGCACTACACAAACCAAGCTCATATACAGTAATGTTACCTTGCATTCAAAGAAGTGCTTGCAGCTTGAAGATAAAGACAGCTTTCAGCAGGATTGCTCGTGAGACATACCCAAATGCAGCTTGGAGAATGGGGCAAAGCCCATTGCTTCAGCCTTTGTCTATGTGCCAGTCAAAACTGCTCCTGTGATCAACTAATATACTCCCGGCTTATTCCACCCATAAACCTCAGCTTATAGCACGAAGTCATTTAATCCTTCCGATTCCCTCTATAAAAATGGGAGATAGCCACACTTCATATCCCTTTGGGAAGTCAGATTTATAGCTTATGCACACTAAAAATACCAAGCACTATTTAAACTTGTCTGAGTTAAACGGGCAGATTATGCTATATGGAATGACTTTGGGACTTGGAATCAACATGCTTGTGATAAAGTGGATGAGGCATTCAGTAACTGTTTAATTATTCCCTTATCTTTCTATTCTCATCTGAAAAGCACCTTTCCAAGAAATGCTGGCAAGCAATGTGCTCAGCAGACAGAGGTAAGTCACTTCCATTCCAGAGAGCCAAACCATATCCTGCACAGATTAGGGAAACCAAACCACACAGATGGTAAAGCAGTGCGCGGATCTGATGGTCCTTGACATTCAGACCATCTAACAGAACTCCTATCGCAACTCCAGACAACATTTACAAAATAATCACTTGCTCCTCTCATTGTTTTAATTCTTACTACAGCTAGAAGTCTCCTGTTTGCACCAGACAGCACTAATCACCTTTGAAAGCTGCGTTCACTGGCTTGCTGTCTGCAGAGCATCCACACCTATACAGCCTTAAAGGACTCAGGCAACAAAGGGTCTGGTTATTGTTCTAAACAACATTGTGCTGTTACATTCCACATTCATACACAACAGCACAATTTTCTTGAGCCAACTCCACTTGACACCTACCTGTTTTAGCTATTGTTAGCAGCCATACAACAAACCCACAGATTTCCCCTCTCCTGCCCTTCCAGCAGCATACTTTGTGCCACGCACTCCACGGAACAGATCAGTGGGTGCTCTGTGTGATGCTGCCACGAGATTGTCACATCAGCCAAAGGTACGACTTAATGCAAATGAAGTATCAATGTGGGATACCAAAGCTTAAGCTTTTGCTCTGAAAACAGAGCTACCGAAACCCAGACAAAGGAAACTTTCTCAGAAACACTTACATTGCAATGCTTATTTCACCTTTAGCATCCTGAAGGATAATACACAGCTGGTTAGATCTACAGCCTTAGAAATTAACATGATAAAACTGCATTACGATGTGTCACATCTAAATGTAGTAACACCCACTATGGACTATGGTAGCATGTCTATCTTCAGACAATGAACTCAAAGTAATCTCCTCAGGAAAAAGTGATTCTATATTATTAGTGGCCAGCAAGCAAAAGTTTAAAATAAAGAAGAGATGCTCCTTCTCTTGCATCAACTGCTCCTCAGAGAGAGGAGCCCCCAGGCGGTGCAAGTGCCCTGCAGCCCCTTGGCTACCAGCAGCCCTTCCGTGCAGCCAGGTGGCTGCTGTCTGGGTGTCCATCCATTTTGGCACATCACAGCAGAAACGCTGCACAATTCAGACTGAAAATGCAGATGAGGACTGATGTTGATGCAAGCCCTGAGCTCCAGTACAAAGGATACACATATGTTTGGTACAACTCAGCGGGAGCCTCTAAGGGTTTCCTAATGCACCCACTCTAGCAGGGCAGATAAATACATCATTAATAAAAATTGCTTGGAAACAGAAATAGCACGACATTAAGAAGAATATACAAAAGCAGGCTTTTGGTGCACAATGCAAGTTTGTGTCAAGGAGGTTTCATAAATTAAAGTTGAAGGAATTATGAAGGATCCAGCTCCTCCAGCCTCCCCCAGCACACAGCACAATAGCTGACACTGTAACTGGGTGTGAAGATTTTGCAGATAGCTCTCTGTGCAGGTGGGTGAGCACATAGCAAAAGACACAGCCCCTGCAGAAAAAAACGATGACTTCAGATCAGCATTTCAATGTTTTGCAATGGTTGTATGAACCACGATACACCCTTGTCCCAGGGGTGTGGACGGCCCGAATGAAACAGTGGCTTTTTGTTACCATGCTGAATAGCCTTTAGGAGGCAAATCACAGAAAACCACAAAACGCGTTTAAATAAGAATAAGCATCTGAGGCTATATTATATTTACATAGGACTCTTTTAGCGATTACATTTCCTCCTTGACCCAAAGGAAGCTCCCTCCCTCCCTCCCCCCCCCACCCCCCTCGGGAAATCACAGCGGCACCGCTCCGGCAGGCGTAGGGCTGCAGCCAAACGAGCATCCCTCCGCACGGAGCTGCCGGACAATGACCCGTGCCCAGGTGCCCACAGGGCTCGCTATGAAAAACGTACGGGAGGGCATCAGCTCATTGTTCAGCAGCCCAGGAGGCGGTTATTCCGATTGCGGGAAGGCTGTTTAGCCGCTTGCCGTCAGCGTTAACAATGACTACTGAGCATCTCTTTCATCTCGCAAACAGAAAAAAAACGCTGCAATCGTGGAAAAATCAAGAAAATAAAAAGGAAAAGAAGCAGCAAACAGCCCGAGAGCGCGCAGCACTTGGCCGTGCCGCCCCGCGTGCCGCTCCAGGGCGTCCCAGAGCGGTCTGCGAGCCCCTGCCCACGGCGGGGCTGATCGACAGCCGCAGCCCAGCTGTGACCCGGCCAATGAAGGAGTCGAGGCAATAAACGCCATCGATGATGCCTATAATTTAGCATTTGGAGGACGGCAACATCTGGGATCAACTCCAAGCGGGACAGAGCCGCGCTGGCTGCTCGCGGAGCTCTCACACGCGCACACACACACACACACACAAAAACAAAGAGGGCTCCGCGCCGCCCCTGCCTCGCCCCCTCCCAACACACACACACACGCACCCCCGTCGCCCAAACACAGCGCACACACGCGGGGAGCGACCAACTCGTCCGGAGGTCCGCGCACCGCGTTCGGCTGCGGGGCCATTGTCCGGGACGAGCGCTCCGCGACCAGCGCTCTTCGCACGGCGCGTTAAGAAAAGCGCACAAAGCAGTCACGGCAATCCCCCGAGCGCTCCGCAGGGCGGTCCCGCGGGCTCCACAGCCCTACCCCGGGCAAAGTTGAAGTAATACGCGGCTCCGCCGGCGGCACTTCGTCCGCGCAGCGCGAACAATGCCCGGCGGAGCGCGGACCCCTCCCGGCCCGGGCGGGCGGCTGTGCGGGCAGGTGGGGCGCCGGGCTGCAGCCCCCCGCGCCCTCTCACTCTCACTCACTCACCCACGCCGTACTTCTCGTGCTCCGTGGGGATCCACATGCTGGCGGCGGCTCTCCCGCTCGGAGCGGCGCTGCTCGGCGAGCGCGTCCCGCCCGGCTGCTCCGCCGCCGCTTCTCAGCCGCGGCTGCCCGGCTCCGGCGGCGAAGGCATTGTTCTGACGGACAGGCAGGCGGACGGACTGACTGAGCCGCGCTCGCCGCCGGCCCCTTATACGCTCGTCCCGCTGCACGCCGCGCAACGTAGCGCAGTGCCTCGGCGCGGCCGCGCCCCTCGTCGGCAGCGGCCGGCGGGGACTACGAGCCCCGACTGGCCCCGCGCTCCCGGCGGGGCGGGGATCGCGTCATGGTGCGGGCGGGACGGGAGGGCGGAAGGAGGTGGGGAGGAGCGGCGCGGCGCGGCGGCATGGCAGCGGCCCGCGGGGAAAGGGGCCCGGCCGCGCGCGGAGGTGAGCCGAGCCGAGCCGAGCCGAGGTGGGGGCAGCGGGGGGTGCCCGTCCGACGGCCCCGAGCGGGCGCGGATGGGGGTGGGGGTCTGTCTGCAGGAGCCGTACCCGCAGCCGGGGCACACGCGTGGCTTTAACTTTCCTAAAGGAGAATGAGGCGAGGAGCGGCGTTAAGGGGACAGCCCAGCGTGAAGGGGCCTCTGCGGGTAACGCCACAGCGAGGCGCCCCCACAGCTCCGCGGCAGGGAGCCCCTGCTGTGTGTCCCACCCGCATCCACGGGGCGTGGGTCACGGCGGGGCCGCCCCGGGTGGTCCGGGCTGAGAGGTGCAGCTGTGCTGGGTCGGGCCAATCGCTGTTAATTGTCCTGTCTGCAATACTGAGAAAATATATGAAGAGAGCCGCGTGTTCAGGACAGGCGTTCAGGTGGAGATGGTTCCAGTTATTTTTCTGGTCCCACTGATGCCACTCTGACTTCAGCAGGGTACCGCAGAACCTCTGGTTTGGCACAAGGCACTGAGAGAAGGAGGATTCTGCTGGCAGACTGGGGTCTTTCTGGCTTCCCAAATAAATCCACATTTTTACAGGCACATGCGTGGAGATAAAGGGAAGCAGATGGTGCACAATGAGGAGCGCAAGTGGAACATCTGGGGAACACCCAGGGACAGGGTAGGCACTGCCAGCAGCAAGAAGGCAAGGTCTCCATCTGGGGTGAGAGGCCTGTATGTCAGAATCACAGAACTGTAGGAGTTGGAAGGGACCTCCAGAGGTCATCGAGTCCAACCCCATCATGCTAAAGGAGGTTCCTGGTAGGTTGCATGGGAAAGCATTTTGAAGGAGGGTTTTGAATACCTCCAGAGGAGACTAGGGAGAAACTAAAGGAGACTGAGGTGTCTGTACTTCTACAGAAGCATCTGAGCTGAAGGTCTTCATAGGAAGCTGAACCAGTCATTGCAAGGGAAACCTGGGTGTTGTGAGGCAGAAACAGGAACCTGTATTGTATGCCCTGGCCATGTAGAAAGGAACAGATAGGGGAAAAAAGGGAAAAGAAATCCAGTGATATGATGCTGCTCTGCTGTGCCAGTCATCTCTAAGATTAATAACATCTTTTTTAAAAAAATGTCTCCAGTCAAATCATTATTCTGAACTGGGATGATTCAGTTTGAGCTGAACAAAAAATTCATTTTTAATGTTCTCACATTTAAGTGAGGAAAGTGGTTCGAGGTTTTTTTTTTTTTTTCTCTAGGTTGTCTTTTAGTCTTTACTGTCAAGCTGTGTTGGATTTTTAAGTCACCGGTACCATGAAGGACACACTAAAAGGAAAAGTCATGTGCAAACATGCAGCTTCCAGCCTGCAGTTAAATGCACTTAACCCATGTCTGTCTTTCTAGGCATCAAACTTAGGTAGTGAGTAACTTTAGTGCCCTTCCCTAGAATGTACCCTGCTTCTGTTCATAAAAGTAAAATCACTTTCTTTGTGCTACTAGTTAAAGCTGTTCTCTTAATTTATTTCTGTAGCGTTGTGTTGGCATGAGTTTTGCCTACCTGAAAAGCCAGACCCTTCTAGAGCACTTTCACACTTGTGTAATTGCGTCCAGAGGCATAGCTGTGTTGGTTTAACTATTTAAAAGGACACACACTGTCATCTGTTCTCGTCTTCTGTGTGGGACCGTGGGGTAGCAGACACAATGAGGTAAGTTTCATAAACACATTGAGGCTTGTATGAAAAAAGTTTACTTCCTTCATATTGGAATTTAGAGATCTGGCGTATGGTGTTTTCCTGTTAGCATATTCAGAAACTCATTGAAAGGATTAGTGAACTTTTGATGGCTTTGCTTAAGATTCCTAACATTGCTTTAGATATTGTAGCAGATCCTTTGGAGTCTTGATGTGATAATATGTGTAAAAGTCACTACTGAAAATCAAAATAGTAGATGTCAGGCTGAATTAACTTCTGTCCCAGCCTATAGATCTCCATGTACGTCCAAGCTATCTTCCTCTCCCTAATAGAGGGCTGCCAACACATTGGCTGGCAGTCATAAAATTCTGCCTGAATTCAGACAGCATGTCTGCTGTCTGTCATGCTAACCATGACTGACTTCGACATGTTTGCGCTGGGCTCAGAGCCCATCTTTCTTCTTGCCTTGAACAAAGACAAAGCTAGCCAGTAGCTGAAATTCCTTTTCAAAATTATTCACTTAGGGCCCAGTCACTTAGGATGAACAGATCTCATCATATAAATCACTCTGTAGGCAAAGAAAATACATCACCCTGATATTTATCATTTTCCTATCTCAGAGCAAAATTCCTGTTGTTTCAGAAGTTTCATTTCTGCAAAACTGTTCACATGTTGTACTTGATGTGCACCTCAGAAGTTGTGTCACTTCTTTGGGGACAGAATGTAGGAAAATAAAATATAACATTTTTTCTTGTCCTGCTGTTTCCTGTGTACAGGAAAGCCTGGGCTTGTATATGCTAATCCAGGGCTGTGCTGCTTTCTGGTTAATTCCCTCCAGCAGCTGTCACTGAGTGGCTTATAATAAACATATCACTGTCCACAATACAAGTTATTCAGTCTACATTAATTATGCTACATAGCAGCATTTCTTACAGTGTCTGTCAATGGATTTTTAAATATTTTGAATTTTTCTTTTATGGAAGTGTGTCTTCCGTAGCTTCGTAGGCAGTCTGTAAGTTACAATTTCCTACGTAGGGTTTTAATGTGCTCAGATGCTCTTCAGTGCAGCACCGTTCTCCTGGCGCATTCTGTGTCAGAGCACGTTATTCCTTCTGCATCTATCTCATGTCTCATTTTTAAGGGAATCTGACTTACTATAGAAAAAAAAGAAGTTTCACTGGACTTGCAAAATCCACTCTTTCTCATTACTACCTAGAGGATACTTCAGAGAAAGTTTTTTTTTTTTTTTCCTAATACTATAAGTATCATTTCTTTAGCTCAATTATAATTTCCCTTTCTTAAGGATGTTTTAAGAACTGCTCAGTCCAGTGGGTCCAGGGAGTCCTCTTTTGTGGTTACTGAAATCCAGTCCTATGTATTTTCAGACCTCAGAGGTTTCACTGTCCTGGTTCGTGGATGTGTTTGCTGCTGTTCCTGTCCTCAGGTCTGGCGATTGGCAAGGCTGAGTGTGTATTTCAAGAGAGGCATGCCAAAACAGGAAAATTAGATGGTTAGCCATGCAGATAACTACAGAGCAATGCCTTTATCATACCCTCATAAACACCAATAGCACTCACATAAACAGCAGTACAGATAGCCCAATCTTGTTCTTCCTTTCTGGTCGATCAGGACTGGCATTCACTAAAGAAAGCACAATTCCTCTCTAAGTTTTTGGGACCCACCATGTCTACAGACCTCTTAAATATCAGCATGGGTTATAAGTCTGTTTAATATCCATCCCTAGACCTTGGGCTAGTTATGCTGCCACTGGCTCAGACTCAGTGTTTTAAAATGATCACCTGCTCACAGTTCCAGTTTGGGTACACATACAGACACAAGATGCTGTGGAAATGTAAATACACCCAGGCCCCTCCTGCTGCTGCTGTTTAGATCTTTCGCGTGTACACTCCAACCTCTGCAGTTGCTGGCATCTAGGCCTGCAAGTTTTACTAGCTGTGGTTCCTCCATTTGCTGCCATTTCAACCGCTTGTGTTTTAGGCTCTCCAGTTGCTTGTGTCTGGACCTGCTGGCCCAGTGGCCTGCAATGTGTTCTCCAGTTGCTTACATTTAGACCTTGCAGCACTCTTGTCTATGTGGCAGAGTAAGAGTATGCAAAAATTAAGAACAGAATTTAATAAGAAGGTAGGTAGACTGCAGTGGTCATGTGCAGGGCTCAGGAATGTACGTACATGCAAGTGGCTGTTTTTATGCCCATCTTCTCTATTTTCACATGCTTGTTCTTCTCCCCCATTTGTCTTTATTTCTCCATTTCTCCACCCTTGTCTCCTCCCACATAATTCTGCCCCTAATTATTTCTTCCTCGTTTGTCCTAGTTCAGCTATATCCATAACCAAATTTGTTATTTCTGATGCTCTTTGCTGGGTTGTATGGCCTATGGCCTCACTGTTTCAGTTAGCTCAGCCCTGCTGGCCTTGCAAGGTTTTACTCTCCAGAAGATTCCAGTATCCTCCCCCCATTTCTGTATGAAGCTTGGCCATCTCTCACATAACTCCCCTCTTCATTATCTGAAATCCAGCCATTTCTCAGTTTTCTCTGTAGCTCACTCGCCTACTGAGCTTAGTAGTTACAATTGCACTCAAATATTTGTGGGAGTGGGGAAGTGAAGCACTTCTTGGCTCCCATGTGCTAAATTAAAGATGGGATTTGGCCTCCTTGTAGCTGCTTCCCTTCTGTCCTGGAAGCTGGGAGGTGAGGAGGGACGTGGATGATTGTTTCTCTTAAGTTGTGTCCCTAGGTTGTTGCTAACTTCTGATAATAGTATTGTAATGACCATTTCGTCCACGTTCGCTGCTCCAAGCTATGTTAAGAGTATGGTGCTGCAGAGCACCTTAGATAGAGTTTATGCATGTATCATGGTGGCCCTACTGGAGAAATGATTAAAAGGGTTCCTCAGCGGTTGCCCCATACCACACAAGGATCTTCAAAAAAGGAAACTGCCTCTCTGACTCCCTGTCTGATCTCTTTGCCCTGGGAGAGCCAGGCAAAGAGGGAAATGTTAATATCACCAATGTCTGTTCCCTTCCCTAAAGCCAAATCTCAAGATGTGGAGGGTTAAGGAATATCATACCTTTGTGTCCCATTTGGATGGCAAAGACAGAACAGAGTTGAAGTCCACTAGTGAAACACACACCCTGACTCTCATATCCAGAAGCATACCCACATCTGTGGATCCCTTGCACGCTACCATGGTTTCTAAACCTGTCTGATACCTATGCTAAGGCCTTCTTATCCTTCCTACTTGGCAGCTAATCCATCCTGGTGTTTGCTGGCAGAGTGGAGACATGCACTCACACTTCTCTCACTTTTACCGCACAGTCATGGGTCCCTCAGATATTAGCAGCCTCAATGTCTGCTGCTTGGCCTGCCTTGCCACACACCAGCTCTGGCCATGCCCGAGCCTTGGGCCCCTTGCCCAGCCACTGACCCAGACCTTCAGTCTTCCTGGGTACAGGTGTCTTTATCTTCAGTGGTTACTTGCTGGCTGTTCCAGTTTCAACTTTGCTAGCGAATTACACGTGCGCATAGAATTCAGATCACTAGGAAAATACAAATATGCTATGATTTCTGTAGCTGCGGGTACCTGGACCAGTGACCTGCAGCCTCTTGCACAGTTGCTGGCACATGGCCTTTGGAACAGTATCACACATAGGAGAGAGGATGAGTTATACAAAAAAATAGTTAAGAAAACTATGAAGAAGTGTCACCTATTGTGATCAGGTACAAGGCTTGGTCAGAGAAGCATACCCACAGGCCTGTTCAAGTGCAGTTGAGCTTTTTATTCTCATTGCCTGAGTTTCCATGTGTTTGTTACACCCTGATCCCTTCCTTTCTGTGCCATTGGCCCTCATCTAAATTTCCCATAATAAGATTTACATCATTCCACATTCTGCTGCTTCACACAGTTCTGCAAGCACCCTCAAATATTCCATAATCTTCACAGTAATCATACACCTCTTTTCTTATCAGTGACAGAGTTCAGGTTGAATCTCTTCAATGCTGTATCTGAGTAGTTCCTTAATGGCATTCGTTCCTGTAGTGACCAAAGACTTCTGGTCTTCATTATTCTCTGTCATCACCTGCTCATTAATATTTGTGTGTCTGCATGTGTAATCAATCACTTTCCATGTTATTGATTATAAATTTATTACTGAGTAGTTCTTAACCAAATAAATTAATGAGCCAAATACTCTTCCATCCCACATACCCTTACACTACCCATCCTACCCAAACCAGCACTAGGTAAGTAGTTTACTTCTTTCCTCTTCAAACATCTGCCATGTGTGTTTGTGAGTTGGGAGATGATGGCTATTTGCTATCATGGGTTAAAACCCCAGCAAGGTGACAGAGCAGTCACTACCCAAGCTTGTGGCTGTCGCTTCTTGTCTGTTTATTCATCAGCGTTCTTCAGACATTAGCTTGTGAGAGATAGGTCATCCAGCCCACCCACGCATGCCCGTGTCTGCTTGTTGAGTATAGAGTCTGGCATCCTTCTTGATACTCTTCTTTAAAACCCCAGCCAATTCCAAATGTTTGCATACTTGTTTGCATCCTTGTTTGTTCTCTGACAGGGGGCTTCCTTCCATTCAGAGTACCACCAACACTCTGTTTCTTGAATTAAACCTCTGCGTTCAGTTCAGGCTTCCAAGACGTATGCCACAGATCTTAGGGAGAAGAGAGTCCTTCTGCCAGGAGGCATTATGAGCTCTTTAGAGAGTTTTGACTTGATGCAAGTTAATCACTGTGAACAGAACAACTAGCAATTACACCTGGAGGGTAGGTTCACTATTAGATTCTGTGAGTGCAACGCAGTGTATTGTAATGTGATTACAAGAATGAACCTCCTAAATGAGCATTATCTAAAAATGTTTTAAGAGCATATTTGTTATGATGTTTAATTAAAAATGTAATTTGAAATGGAAATAAGGATGTAGGTCACACAGAGGGCTGGAAATTGCTAAGTTACAGCTGGTTAAATAACCTTGTATATGCCTCTGTTTGATATTAAAAAGGCAGAATCTTTTCATGTAACTGCTGTAAAAAGACTGTGGTTTTTAGCCTTCCACAGGATATTTGTTAAAAATACTGAACTGATGACAGGTGAATATACAAGTGAAATTAAGTATTTTCTTAAACAGATAATAATGGATTAATAAAAAAAAAGATGGTATTGTTTGATAGTGCTATCTGAATTGCCCACTATCCTGCTGTAATTTTACGAATAGTTATGTTAAAATGTGCCGTGTGTTTTATCTGAAGACATAGGATGTCTTCTCACCTTACCATGAATATATAACTCACATTAGCACAAGATGAAAAATATGTTGAATTCTCCAGAAATACTCAATAAAGGCATGCAGGTTGGTTTTCTCCAAATTCAGAGAACTTTAAAAGCTTAAATGAAGAAGAAAAGAGATGGCCTTTATCTTCATTTGATAGAGTTCCTTAACTGCCTACTAGTGGAAGTACAGCTACAATTAAATCTAGTTAACCAAGCCAGTTCTTACCTGCTCAAAGTTCAGATAAAGGCTTTGGCTCATGAGAACACCAGCAAGTATCAGCTACTCTATACACTAACTAGAGCTCTTTGAGAGGTAATCCCCTTCAAACTATCTAAGCACATGTGCGTGTACCACAGAACAGCTTAAATGTGATAACTTGTTTACATGCTAATGCTTTTAAGTTGTCTGAAATCTCTGCTCGAGCATTCTCTTACCTGCGGTGGAGCAGTTCCTGAGCTGCAGTGAGTGGTGATTACTTGGTCTGCAGGCTGATGAAGTCCTTTAAACTATTTCAGTATTACCTGAAAAGTTTCTCATTACTTGAACAAATAGCTGTGCAAATGCCATATAAAGATGTAGAGGTGTGGGCCACAGAGGGGTTACAAGATTTTGAGTATTCTGAGTGTAGCACAGATGCTAAGATAACTTGCACTGCTCCATGAAACACCCTGTTGACGGTTTTTTTTTTTCTTCATCTCTACTTGGTAACACCAGTTCTCTATAAGACACCAAACCTGTAAATCGTGTCCTCCAAGGTCTGCCATAAGAAGTACATGTCATACAAGTGATAGAGTTCTTCCTCTGAGACTTCAGCCAGCTTTCGTGAAGAGGCATATAGGGCTTAATCTGGGATGCTGTTGTGATAAGAGTGTATAGTAGGAAAGGAGGTAAAGAACTCGAGTACTATGAAATGGCAAACTTTAAATATTTTAACTTCACTGTAGGTGAATTCTTGATTTGTCTGTCTAGGCAGTCCTCATAAACTTTCTCAGCCCTGCGTGCTTCCTTCCATCATGTCTGTCTTGCAAACCCTGCTAGAACTCTGCACCTGTGTATTCTTTGTGCAGAAATGTCAGTTACTCTCAGATTGTTTCTGGGACCTGTCCTTCACATTCTCATCCATGAGAAAAGCTTGAAAGCATTTGAATGTCTTTCTGTGGACCTTTTAAAGTAGCTTTGAATGTTGCATCAGTATATGAATAAAAGAATCGCACAGTGTGGGAAGAACTATGGCACTGAAGAACTGGAGGGAAGAAAAAATGTTTTGTACAGCTTTAAAGCAAGACCATACCCCTGAAGAGTTGGGTACGTAATTGTTAAACACAGCTCACTCAAGTCAGTGGAATGCATATGTGAAGATGAAGGTTCTTTGCAGAAGTGTTTCTCAAGTCATCAATAATTACTTGAAATGAATAAAACTAGTGTCCTGTGACTTGATAATTGTTGAGTTAAATAATATATTGACAGTACTTTTAAAACTACGTAACCAGACTGGAACTGTACTGCTTAGGCTGTGATAATGTGCAAACTCTTGAAAGATGCCAAACTGCTAAATAGTAGGATTGAATAGTGTGAGGGGTGTACACATGGTCTACCTTAATAAGAGTATGTCAGATATTGCATAAGAATGCAAACAACGCATGTGGCTATTTAAGCAATACTGTATCATGTTAGGGAATGACTGACTGACCTGGTAGGGCAGTAGATTTGCACCCAGAGATATAAGCAATAACACTTTTTTTTTTTTTTTTTACTGTACAAGTGCTGAAACTACTTCCTAAAGAAACAGTACTCATATTTGATGTTTTGATTATGGTAGGGAGCCAGTAGTGCTAAACTGAATGCTTCATTAATTTTACATGCTACATGTTATGGATGCCAAATTGTAATTATGCAGTAAATGTAAATAATATTGTATTTAACTTGAATTTTTCTTTAATTAGAAAGGATTATAGATAATCAGTGTATGGCAGTAACTGTGAACTTTTAAAGTTTCTGAAGTGTAGGAAGTGGTATACTTGCATACCTGTTATCTGATCGTTGATATCAAGGCTGAGTTTCCCAGCCTGTAATTCCATGTCTCAGTCTTCACTGCTTGTTTTCCACTTGTGTTTTGATATAGCGAACCTGTAAATGAGAAATTGTGGTAGATGTTTTGTCAGTGGCTTCATTAGTCCAAAACTCAGACAGATGCCATCTGTTCTTAGTCATATATTTCAGCTGGCTTTCTTAAACTTTCCATTTAATGCTTTTGCTTTGTGTTTTCTCTGGACAATCTCTCCAAACGGGTGAGGTTTTTTTCCACATTCTTTTATATTTCTCTCATTTTTATGAATGGTGGACTGTGACCACTGTGAAATGGCCCAGCTGCTTCTGGTTCATTCTGGCTCATTTAGATGTCATTCTCCTATTTGTCATTGGTTGTTTGGTCCCTGAGGAGTGGCTGTTCCTCTTTCTTGCCCTGCATAGTAGCTGCAGGTTAACAGCCTTCTCTTTATCTGTTCGGTGTAGAATTGTTATAATTAGATATGCTATCTTTTTCAACTTCAGAAGTAGGTACGCTGTGGCTCTTGTACATTAACAGATAATTTGGCACAGTAGCAGTGCCATGGTAGATAAAAGCAGAGACCGCATTGGTGCTGCGGTCTCTGCAACTGTATTCTATGGTTTGGTGTTTTTACTTTGGATTACCTGCAGTCAGCGTTCCCGCACCAAGCAGCCTCAGCATGAGTTTCAAAAATGTCTGAAAGAGTGCCCCTTCTTTTAGAACCAAGTGCCTCTGCTAGGAGTTGGACTGCATTTTGCACATAGCTGGACTCCAAATAAATCTAGTTAGCATTCACCAAAATTTCTCCCTAAACCAAACCAATCTGCAGAGCTATCTGGAGGATGATCAGGAGTGTCAGGGAAGATAAGTGGCTAGAGAGCAGCTTGGCAGAAAGGGATCTGGAGGTTCTGGTTGATGGCTCCTTGAATATGAGGCAGCAGCGTGCCCTGGCAGCCCAAACGGCCAACTGCACCCTGGGATGCACCAGGCCCAGCACGGCCACCAGGCACAGGGTGTGCTCTGTACTGTGTGGCCTCACCTCCTGGACTGGGTGCTGTGTGTGTGCCAAAATACAACAAGGACATTAAGCTACTACTGAGCATCCAAAGGAAGTCTGAAAATGGTGGAGGGTCTGTAGGGCAAGACATATGAGAAGTGGCTGAAGTCCCTGGTGGTTTCAAACTAAAACAGGAGAGATGTAGATTGTATTAAAAAGAAGAAGGTTTTTTTACAGTAAGAGTGGTGAGGCACTGGAACAGGTTGCCCAGAGAGGTGGTGGATGCCCCGAACTTGCAAGGTCAGGCTAGACAGAACTCAGAGCAACCTGATGTAGCTGTAGGTGTCCGTTCATTGCAGGGGAGTTGGACTAGATGAGCTTTGTGGGTCCCTTCCAATTCAAATGATTCTATAATCCTCATGCGTCCCCTCTGTGATTCTGTGACTCCTGTGTGGGTCAGATCTGCTCTGAGAGGTGCGAGAAGAGGGAAGGGGCTGCTGACCAGAGCTCAGACAGAGGTCTGTGTGTGCTCCCAGCAGCTTTGCAGTCCCAATGTGGGACTGCACAAGACTCATAATATGGAAACAGCAATGGTTATGAAGCAAACGCTTGCAGTAATAAGTGATGGTGCTGTCACTGAAGCATCTTGCTAGTATTTGTCTTGACCAGTGTGCCAGCACAGAATTTTATTATGACTCAGTAATGCACGAATAAATGAGATAGAGCTTTTTCTCTGAAGGATGGCATGTAACAGAAAACATCCTGCTAGAGTTTTTAATTGGATTTTGTCTTCTATGGGATGAAAATATGCAGTCTGTGTTATTACTGTGCTAATTTAATGTTGAGGAGTCTGCATGTATTTATACAGTTAACAAAATGTTGCCTGAAAAACATAAACAATTTGTATCACTAATTCTAACATTCTAATTCTGTTTCTTGAGGAAATTAACTTCAATTATTTTACCATCCCCATCTATGAGCTGCATTAAGAGAAACAGTCAGTAAGTGCGTGCCATACTTAGGAAGTTAAGATCTGTGTCATATGTTTAATAACTGCTTGAAGGACAAGATAAGTAAGTATAATATCACAAAATATTTATTTCAAATTCTGGGACAAAGAGCATGAAGAGTATGTTCAAATTTGATATGGCATGCTGTGAGATGTCACTGAGATCTACAAGGTGTTAGAGCTCTGACTTGAAAATACTCTCTTCTGAAATTGGTTTTCAAAGATTTATTTATAAAGTGTCTAAATAGTGGATTATTTGAAATACAGTCAAGGCTTTGTTTTCCTGAGCTAAGATATCAATTAGGCTGAACTATATTGATCCACATCACTGCACATTATAATGAGCTGTCCTTTTCAGCCATTGTTTTTTTCCAGTTTGAATACCAATTTATGGAGGTTTGTATCTAAAAGTAGAAACAACTTCTTTTGCAACTCTCCATCTGGAAATGCTCCATTTCGCTGAGAAAGCAGCAACAGTCCACAGAGTTGCTAACACACAGTGCTTCTTCATTGTACTGATTCTTTGTTAAAAACAAAGAACTGTTAAACAAGTCAGCCTTGAAAGCTTTCTGAGTATCAGGAAAGCATCAGAATAGCTGATCTCCACCTGTTCTACCAGTATGAAACCTACAAACGTCAGGATCCCAGAAATGGGGTTTCTTGGGATGCACTTTGAGATTAGGACTAAGTTCTGTTAGTCTTAGAAAAATTAAAGTGACAGTTAAAATGAAAATGGAACTTTTTAAAAAAGCATTTTTTCTTAAATAATTGCATTTCCCAGGGAATGTCTACTGTTGGAAAAGTTAGAAGCTCTGCAGAGCAAGCAGTTTAGTCAGGCGCATGGTAAAAATTCCTATCATAATCACGTGGTGGTATCTCATAGGGATGTTGAAAAGAGGTTTGAGATTTTTAAAGCAAAATCACACAGCCTTGCCTTTATCTGCAGAAAGGAAAGCAGTAATTTACAAAGGCCACTAGGAAGTCCTTTTAACACCATGAGGAAAAAAACTGAATCTATGTATGGTAAACATGTTCTTGGGAATTGAATCCTTTTAGAGGAATAAGACAACTAAAAAGAGAAAAGATGAGGAAAGTTCTTGTAATAAACGTTAATTGATCTCTACTAAATAACAGTAACAAAAAATACAAAGTAAAGTAGTTCACACCTCATATATAGCAATGCTGAGGTAAAAAGTTCTAGTCTTAGTACAACAGTTGTTAAAGGCATGGTAAAAATCAATTGCAGCAATCCATACAAAACATACTGTTAAGACCCCTTGTTTTCCTAAGAGCTAAGGTCACAATTACAGTAAATAGAAGCTAAAACAGGCCTAATTTCAAGCTTGCTAATGTTTTCAGAGAAGTCCGTGGAACAGTGGCAGTAGTAAGATACGCAAGCACTAAATTTTTCATGTGGAAAAAAAGCTGAAATTTAGTCTTTATATCTCAACTCTAAAACAGCATCATTTAATAATTTACTATAATGCCTTTGATATGTTTTTATATGCTTAATAGCAAGCTAAACAGAAAAAAAAATCTGGTACTTTTTATTATTTAGGTGATGAGTACAAAACAAAAACCAAAATGATCACTTTTGTCCTTCCATTTCAAATTCCTGTGTTGGATATTATCCTTCTCTTCCTGGGAACTTTACATCCAGAGTCTCAGGCTACATAATTACCATGGTAACCTTTCAAGATAGTAAGGTAACTTCTACTCATTGCTTCTTAATCTCTGATTTTAGTATCTAACTTGGATCTCAGCTCTTCGTATCTACCTTATCATCACACTAAACAATATAATCAGTATAATTTACTTCAAATCAATATACTTTAGATCAGTATAATTTACTTAGTATACTTTAAAAATAGCTTCTTTCTTGAAGTATCTTATTATTGTCTACAACCTGAAATCAGTATAACAATTCAAACAAATTGAAGTGATTAATAAATATCAATTTTTATATCAATTTTTGACGTTAAACATTTAAGTACAGAGGAAATGTCAAGGGAGACCACTGAGTATTGATTACCACCTCCGTAATCCTGATTTGCTTTATTGCTTTTCTTATTAAAAAAAAAAACAAACAACATAGACATACTGTTCTGTATAGATGTAACAACAGTCTCTGTGTATTTAAGATCTGCAGTTCTCATCTTGCCAATGCATTGAGGTGAATAACAATAGCCCACTGAATGAGATCGTTCACGTGAGTACAGTATTTGCAGAGATAAATGTTTGTAGAACTAACCAGAGTTCTCACTGCAAACCGCATCCAAGGCCAAAATTCAGGAAAGGAAAAGCTTTGAGGAGATCGTATGACAAGGGTAAAAATAAACAAGTATTCTTGGAAGGAGAGAGCTGGAGGATGATGGCTGGTGGTGCAACTCATATGTGTGCCGCATCTAGGGTTGTGAGTTGTGGGTAAGGAGCAGAGGGTGGAGTGGAAGTAAATGACAATTCTGGTTTGTGGAAAATTGCATGAGGAAATTAAACTGAACTTGGTTTCCCAGTTTATGTCACAGCCCTGCACAGACTTGAATGCTGAAGGTGTTAGAGCTGCAGAGAAAGATGACTTTGGTGAGGGCAATCCAGGAGGGAGTGGGCAGAGCGGGTTAGAAAGGAAGCTACAGCAATAGATGTGGAAGACAGGCATGCTGAAGCACTAGAAGGTGTTTTAGCAGTGTGAGTAATGAAAAACAGTGTTCCCTTTGCAGTGCAGCTCTTAATAGCTGTGACCTGTTCTGCAAGCCTACAGCAGCACCCATAGGTGAGACTGAATCCTAAAGCATCTCCAAAGGAGTTGGGAAAAATTTACTGAATGGCAGAAGGAGTGGATGCATTAGGACTTGGGACCTACTCTGAAGATGTTACTGAAACCAATGAGATGCCTGCTGTAGGAGGAGTCCAGAAAACAACCTTCACTGATGAAACGGCAAAGCAGAAGTTCTGTTAGTAATCATCATGTGGGTTGTCACTTGTAAGAATTATTGTGGCTGCAGTACATGGAAGGTGGAAAAATTTGGTAAACTTACATTCTTTTGCTATTTTTTTCCTAGTTATGAGCAAGAATTGGCTTTGTATTTTATTTGTCTAGTAAACACAAATACTGAAGTGATGCTACCATTTCACCCTCTAGGTGTTCTGCAAACAGAAATGGTACTAATTTGGCTTAACAACAGTAGTAACAAATCAGAGTAGCTCTAAAGGATATAAGAAAAATGTTCGAAATTTCTTTCTGAATTAAATATTATTTCATGTTTGTGACAAAGGTATCAAACATTTATTTAAGCCAAAGTCAGTCCATGCTGTTCATACCCAGAAATGCAGCATTATGTGGCTCTGAGCTTGCACAGAATTTGTCTGTAATGTGTTAAATATTTATAAGTGGCATATTAACATCAGCACTTAAATATTGTTATGAATACTTATTAGGGTCACTTTCATCTGTGTCTGCGCACACGTATGTGTGTCGCTCTCAGTATGAGTGCTTTTGCTCTGGTGTTTTTTTGTTATTCATGCAAGGTTTTGTAGTCCCGGGTTTAAGCAGAGATGACCAGCACTGGCATATACCTGTTGATGAACTAGGTAATCATGTAGCCTATTATTTAAACATGATCTCAGTGGCAGGCGGATTGGTTCTGTTTTATTAAAATTCCAACACTTCACATTTTTATTAATCACTTTCCCACTTCTTCTATTCACTTGTATTCCGATGCCTCTACTCTGGTACCCATAGCAACACTTGTTAATGCTAATGAAACTGCAACATCCTAAGCTCCCCGACAGAGCAGCCCTGTTAAATATGGCTATTTAGCACAGTTGTATTTCTGTTAGTTCCAGCTCCCAGCAGACACCTGCTCTATAGAAACTAAATCCTGTGATACTGGGATTTGGTAACTTACAGCTTTTCATAAAGCTGTCATTCTACTGGAGTAGAATTCTCATATTCCCAGACAGTGGATGCTGCAGAATCTGTACAGTTTCTGTAAAACTGGCAAGGTTTAGCTGTATGATTAAGTACGCTTTTGAAGTGCTCATTTGCATTCAATGAAAAAACCACACAGAGCTGAGGCTGACTGATCTTGGGGGAAGCCACAGGATGCGTTGTCTCCTAGAGCACATGGGCATTTTAACTAAATATCATCAATAGTGTGTTAACAAGCACAAGTAATAGCTAAATAATTCCTAGTGAACTCAGACTGAATGATAATTGAACTTAATAGAAGTACTTGAGTGCTTTAATACATAAAGCGAGGAAATTGTTATGTGTATTGATTCTTCTTTCACTGAGGCACATTATTTGCATGTGGTATTCGTGAGGATGATGACAGGGTGGTTTATTTCCTTTATTCTGAGTTTTGTTTTTGAATGCTGTTTATTTGGCAAGTCATTAGTCATCCATCTTTCATATTCCTGGAAACAATGGAAAAATCCTGTAATCAGTAAAAAATCGCTTCCAAGAATGCGACCACAAATTAGGGAATGCTGTAGTGCCAGCAAATAGATCTTGCAGTGCCAAGGTTGCAGAACAGGGAGGCTGTCATGTGTCTATTTCAAGTGGCAAGCCAGTGCTTCTTGATACTCGTTTCTATCATAGCTCAAGCAAGCTTGAATACCAGACAAAGCTTTGTTCCTACTCTTTCTAGAAGAATTTCGAATGCTGCACTGCTTTGTGCAGAACTCACTGTAGGAATACAGCTCAGTTCCCTAATGTGGGGGGGCTGGTTATTTTGAGAACTAAATAGTTTTGCCATGTAATCAGTGTGAGCTTGGGGGGAGGGTGCTCAGCCTTTCTGCCTTCCAGTAGGCATCTGCTGTGCTGTTGTTACAGAGTGCCAGGTTTGCTCTGCGCCTTTTGTTTTCCTGTCATTTTTCTCCCTTTGTTCTTTACATGTCTGAAACCTTCCATTTTTTACTAATTGTTTAGATTCATTTATTTACCTCTGTATCTTTGTTACATTCATTTTTGGTTTAAGATCATTTAAAGTTCTCCCGCTAATCTCCACATAATATTAACCAGCAGTATTAATGAGATAATAAACCAGACTTGTTGGTAATGACTTGATTCATTCAGCTACTGGATTTAATTAGAAAGACACTTAACATTCCGGCAGATGTTCTTATTTTGTTTCATTGTCCTTGTGTTACCAGCAGTGGGCTTATAAATATATACTGTACATGATTGTATTTACATAATATGCTCTTCAACTTGAAGCCTTGTTGTTGTGCCATAAATTGCAAGAAATTACCTGAAACCTCAAAATTTCTATCTGAAGTCAATTTGCACAAATTCCTCTGTCAACATTTAATTTCTTAGAATACTCACAGTCTTGAATTTTCGCAGTATTCTTCGTCTAATAAAAAAGATGCTTAATCTTCATAAAAGGAGTTTGATTTCTTCTTTCCTTGTTACACTTCTGTTCTAGTCCCATTATTTTCATTCCTATTTTTCCAGTGGCAGAGCTTCCCAGGGAAGGGTCTGAGTTCAGCATTCCCTGCGGACTCATTTGGGAGCTCCTCCCTGGGCTTGCTGAGTGCCTCCTGTAGGTATCTGCCGCTCCCTGAGGTCTGGCACTTGAATCCAGCCCAGGGCCAAGCCGTGTGAGTTAGCCATGGGAACAGTGGAGCTTTGTTGTTGATCTGAACGCTGTCTAGCTGGAGAATTTTACGCAGCAGTGCTGAATTTTCCGCACGTGTAGTGGGGTTGTGTAGTTCCAATGTGCCACCAGCAAGAACTGAGCAGGACACGCGTTAGTGCATTTGGTGACTCAGGTGTGCCTTCACTGAGAGCAGTACATTTTGCATCCCATGCCAAACATTATTGTTAGGAAGCACAGCGATAAAATCGTAGTACTTTTTTTCCTTTGTGTGTAATGCTTTTCAAGGAATCTCATAAACTTTATAAGGCATGCTTACGGTACGATTACATAAAACAGCTGAGGCTGTTAAGCAGCTTGCCACCATGAGAGCAGGAAGGTCCCGATTCATCTCAGTGTTTCCAGCTGCATGCTCCTTAGCTTGCTCATGCCCTTACTGGACTGTTCTCTGAGCATTTTCAATGTTACTGTGCGAAAATAAAGAAGTGAGTAGCTCTGTCTGGTTAGAGAGCTAGATAGACTCAGCAAAGGGCTTGGCAAGTATAGGAGCCAGCTCAAGCAATGGGGCAGACGTGGTGGTTAGCGGTGGGAGGATCAGGTGGAGGAAGACAGGGTAGCAGGGCATCCCATCCCTCAGTGGTTAAACCATCACCTAGAAACTTGCCTGTCACAAGTGACCTTTAAATGCACAAATCTTTCCTTGCTTTTCTTTCTGCTATTCGGATCTATTGTACTGGGTATAAAATTGCACGGCATATTGCTTTGTGATAATTGCACGTGATTGTGCAGATAGAGTACATTGCCTGTATTGCAATAGTCTTTATTATGCCTTTCTGGGTATAACATTTACTTAATGTGCAAACCAACATTAGTTTTGAGTTGGGAACAACCGTATTTAAAACTGAAAATGTTCCAGTAAGGAAAATGAATCCATTTTGAGTCAGTTGCTTCATTAGCTGTGAAGGTTAACTAGTCTGTATTTAACAACACTTAAAATAAAATGAAGCCATGTAATTTCTCTAATGGGCAGCCTTCTTCATTTTCCTTTATCATTGTTAAAGTGGTGTATAGGAGTGTGCAGTATGCAGGAAGCAGGATTATGTCGTGCTAGTATCATATGCATACCTGTAACAAAAAGTAGGACCTCTTCCAGTTTTGAAAGTAATTTGCAAAATCCAAATCCTCTTCTGTACTGGCTCACTGTCAAATGTCTTTAAAGTATTCATTTTATTTTTCCCTGAAGAGTAGGGTATACCTTTTAGTCTTTGTTTTCAGAGAATATATTCCTGTAGTCTTTTATTTCTAGTAATTTACATTTTTAGCTCTGAATTAGCTGTAAAAGACTACAGTTTTATCTGTCATTGTTAAAGGTTGAACAACGCGGTGTCAGCTGTCAGCTGTCAATTCTGTAAATGAGAGAGGGATTTTCTCAGCTCTTGAGTAAGGTGGACTTTCCGTGAAGTCTTTGGGGTATCTACTTACATAACAGCCATGCTGGTTTTGCATTAAGTAGAAGAGGGAAAACTCAGAGGGCAGCAACTTGATGGAGGGATTTTACAGTGAACTGTGTACTGAGTTGTTCACCACAGGCACAAATAAGAAGGGAATTACATGATACAATTTGCTGTTGATACTCTTGTTTTTCAAGTTATAAGCAACAGGGCCAACTGAAGCATTGCAGAAGAATCCTGTGGTATTTGAATGAACTAAACAATAAAATTGCTCTTCAGTGTTAACAAATGAAGAATAATACACTTGGGAGTGAACACAAAGGGCATGTCCACTGTCATGTACGTTCATACATGATTTACTTTTCTGAAACTTTCTGAGAATTGATAGGTTAAGAATGATCCTAAAAGCAAGCAACATGCTTGGAAAAGAAAAGAAATAGAGAAGAGATTGAGCAAAAGCTGCGCTGATTCGGAAATCCATGTTCTTCCATTCTTGTTTTCTCACTCCTCTCCCCAAATAAAGAGAGTGGAGTAGAACAGGCAAAGAGTTGAACAAGGGCAGCAAGGAGTGCATGACTGTGAGGAGAATGTGAAGCGCTGCTACAGGTTTGGATAGGTGCTAACAGAAAGACACTTTCCCAAAGTGTTGGAACAAATCCACGACAGCAAAATCCGCTAAGTGCTGTTAGATTGAGGCACGGACATAGCTTAGACTCTGCACCCTCAGATTTCTGTAAGATTCTGCTATCTGTGTGATCACTGTTGTTTTGCCTTGTTTTCCCAAGGCATTTGCTTCCTGCTGCTGTCAGACAGGGTACTTGCACTGGATGGATGTTTAATCTAACCCTGTGAAGTCAATGTCATGGCAGTAGATTGTGAGAGAAGCTTGCAGCTTTTCACTCGTTTTCCTGTGGCTGCATGTGGGAGTGCTGCTGGAGCCTGAGAATTGCATTCTAGTGCTCTCCCTCCCTGCTAGCCCTTATCTGTGCTTCAGAGTTCAACAGCTTTTCTCCAGTACCTGTGGCCACTCAGCTCCAAACGTAGCATCAAAATTAGCTGCTTTTTCAGAGATTTTGATAATACAAGTAGATGTATTTGTACTATTTTGATGTTCATGTTATGTGCAAATCCATTAACTTCTGTGCTAAAGGCTGTGGTCTTTGTTCTGCTCTGTGCATTTATCCTCTCGTTCAGTGTTCTCTTGCAGCAGATGAGCACAAAGGTATTTTCATGGATTCTTCTTTCCTTCACCTCCTCCTGTAAGTGCCTTTGAAATAAATTGCATAAGCTTTGAAATAAATTGTGTAAGCTTCTTCAGTTGCCACACCGGTCCAGCAGTCAATATTTAAGTAATTCTCTTTCAGTATTAGCCACACTCTTTGGGCATCAAAAATACTTCATCCCAGTTTATTCCTGCTGTCGCTCACCTCTGCACTGAAAGATTAACAGATTTGTTCTCCAGGTCCAATTCTTCGGGTCCCAACAATTGCTTCTCCCTAGTACTCATGCTGAGTAACTGCTTCAGCTCCTTGTCTGTGTCACATAGGAGTGTCCTGTCATAAACACCTGTCTCTCAAAAGTCAATTTGATAAGGCAGACAGGCTTTTGTTTATTTGGACTTCTCAATGTTCAAATAGGTCTTTGCAAGAGATCTACACCAAAAATAAGCAGAAAGCAGTCTAGGTGCTTACTGGGCAGAGCTGAACTGGCTGACAGAGTATGTGCTTAGTTCACTTGGCGTTGTTGAGAGTCAGCAAGTGCAAGGGAAATTAAGTTGCTCTACTTTTCACTGTAAACACATTTTAATGATGCTTCAGGCTATAAACTGATACTGTAAGAATGCAAAAACCTAGAATCTTGCAGCTAAAAAGTTGTGCTTAGAAGTGCTGACCCTTTTGTTAGGATTGCTGTATCATTTAGAGTAGCAGCTGCTGTTCTTAAAATAGGAAAAATTGGAACAATTTATACAATCCCAGCGTAATAAAGAAATGTCTGGGGGAAGGGAATGGGCTGAAGTGCAGGTAAAGCTCACAGAGGAGAAATGTCAGGAGCAGCTGTATAGCTGCAGGTAACTCTGTATGCTGTGCAGTACCATCGCTCCATGCTGTTACCAGGTAGATGGAATTCAGTGTATCACGCCCGTCAGTCTTCTGCCAACACACTGCCTTGCCAGAGTGTTTTATGTTTTCATACGGTGTAAGTAGAAGCCTCAACAGTTGTGCAGTGCAGATTTTGTGTTCCACAAAAGCAGCATGGAACTAAAGAAGCTGTATTTCCTATGTTTTTGTAGCCTCTTCCCCTTGTGGCTCCCAGGAGCTCCAGTTTACCCCTGTCCCCATCAGGCAGCAGCCAGCACATACTGCAACGGAAAACTTGTCATCTAGTCAAAACTGATTTAATTATTCTTTTTATTTGTCTTAAATGCAGAGTGTATTTTGGAGCCTCTGTCTCTGCCAGAAGGGCCTGCAAGTCCTGATGGTGTTGCTGCTGTAGAAAGTTCTCCCTCTCTGCCTTGTATTTTTTGTGAAGAATGCTATGTCTTAGAAGAACAAAACCACCTCTTGAAGCACATGATAATTGAACACAAGCTCGTCATTGCAGATGTGAAACTGGTTGCGGATTTTAAAAGGTATGGGATCATAGAATCATAGAATGGCCTGGGTTGAAAAGGACCTCAAAGATCATTAAGTTTCAACCCCCCTGCTGTGTGCAGGGTCGCCAGCCACTAGACCAGGCTGCCCAGAGCCACATCCAGTCTGGCCTTGAATGCCTCCAGGGACGGGGGCATCCACAACCCCCCTGGGCAACCTGTTCCAGTGCGTCACCACCCTCTGTGTGAAAAACTTCCTCCTAATATCTAACCTAAATCTCCCCTGGCTTGGTTTAAAACCATTCCCTCTTGTCCTATCGCTATCCACCCTTGTGAACAATCGTTCCTCCTCCTGTTTATACGCTCCCTTCAAGTATTGGAAGGCCACAATGAGGTCTCCCCAGAGCCTTCTCCAAACTAAACAAGCCCAGTTCCCTCAACCTTTCCTCATAGGAGAGGTGCTCCAGCCCTCTGATCATCTTATTCGCCCTCCTCTGAACTCGTTCCAAGAGCTGGGATGTATTGTTTGAACTGGATGTGCCTGTGGTAGTATATAAAGCTTCAGAAAACTAGAGATTGTCTTTCTAAAATATTTGTTTTACAGTGGACTGTTGTGTAGTTACAACACAGGGCAATCCCTCTGTTAGAAATTCTTTGCCATATCGTAGGGACTTCTTTGCTTGTGTTACTAACCAGCAAGTTAAAGAGCTGTTTATTTCATGAAGCACACTCTAGACAATCAACTCTTCCTCTTTTTTTTGGTCTTATTTGTATAGAAAAGGACTATTTCTACCACTATATGATGTCCTAAATCTGCATTGTACGTGGAAGCTGCTCAATACATGAACTTCCAGATTCTGGGATGAAATTCATTTGCCCTATCTTAGGGATGCCAGTATTTCCCCACAGAAATCACATTTAATCCTTAACTGTACTTCACAGGTCTGTCATCTACATGTAACTGTGACTCCTACAGCTGTGTCATTGATCACCTCAGCAGGATCACATTTGGCTTGCTTTCTTTTAATGTCCTGCAGTAGCTGGCACAGTCCCAGCTGGCTTGTGATTTCAGAGACTAGGCACTTGTTTGGCATTTTGCTTCCACGCACAACAATGTATGGTCCTGTCAGTAAGCTAGACAGTACCTACCAATTTGTAGCTAGCTCTATTGCAGTGTTTAGATGTTAGGTGGCTGATTTCTTAACTAAAAGGAGTTTTCTGGTAGGTCTTCTGTGACAAGTTAACTCAGCCAAAGACAGTAATTTGTGTCTAATCTTCAAGGTGCAAAAAATTAAATTAGGATGAAATTTGGGAAGATAAAAGCCATATAAATCCTTATTCCGACATACAAGTTTAACATTGTTTAAAATTGAAGACTGATGCTTGTTTTTGTTTAGTTTTCTGCTGAAAGCAGCAGAACAAGAATTCAGCGTTCTTTGGAGACAATGCTGTTTTCCTAAAATAAATAAAGAGATCAGAACTGCTCAGTAATGGAATGCCAGTTTAAGTGCGCTTGGGGGATTATTCTGGGTTACTAAAAATGCATTTTAAAACCACCTCTTCAAGAAAATGTCAATTTAGATCCTTTTTCTTTTTTTGGCTGTTAATGCAATTGGAAGGTATCCAAATGTTATAGAAAATGGCCCCAGGATGTGAAATAGTGGAGTTGTTACTCTGAAGCGTGCCTTCTCTTCTTTGCTGCACCAATTATTAGCAAATTAGTCTAATACTGTGAACAAAAGGCAAGTATAATCTAAGGTGTTAAACTGAAGTGTGGAAATTAAGGGAAATAAATATAGATCTATAGCATTAAATATACATAATATATTCAGCAATGAGTTACAACTAGTCTTAGTTATTCATTTTTTGACAGAACAACAAGAGCTGTAGGGTCCAGAGAAGAGTGATGCTAATGTAAAACTTTTTTTTTTCTTAAGCTTGGAAAAATAAACAGAAGTTGGCATTAGAGGAAGGGGTAGAAATGAGGGGAATAAGCATTCAGTATGTGCACGACTGATACATAGAGATCACTGACTACTTATTCTCTCTACCTGGAAGAGTGACAAGGCATTGGTTTTATCTGAGCATTGATTCTTTGGGTTAAGTTGTAGTCTTATGATAGCAAATTCCTTAAGAGTAAGCTTCATGGCACAGAAATTATGGTGTGATGGGTCTGTCTAAATGGTGTTTGCTTATTTCACTGCAGGGGACAGACTAGGTCACATCTTGAAATCTTTTCATTTGCACATTTATGTCCTAAAAACTCCAGGAATTTTTATGATTCTTTTCCTACTTTGATGATATGTCAGTAGGAAACAGTCATTGAGTAGCTAGCCTTTACCTGACCAACTCTGACATGATTAATATCATGCACCAGTCATAAATATAAATGTAAACATGTATTTTCCAATTTATTATTATTATAAGATTCTGAATATTAGCACGAGGGCTGCTTTATTCCTTTAATCATAGAACTGAGTGTGTAATTTTTTTTGTTATACAATAGCTTATATTTCAGTGGGGGCCTAATCTCTGTTGGGATCTGTTAATGTTGCTGTAACACGCACTGATAGTGCAGGCATGCTTTTAAACAACTGTTGATAGGTTAAACTTTCAAGATGTGTTTAGGGCCTTCCTTATTCTGTCTGCTACCCTACCCCCCACTGCTTGGGGACTTCGTTTTTCTGTCTTCCTAGTTGTCTGCCAAGCTACAGCTTTCACTAACTCCACGGGAGACCTGCCAAGACATCACTTTTGACAAGCTGGTGTTTTTACTGAGCTTCAGATACTTGCCCGCATCTTACAGAACACCAGCCTCAATATTTTGGGAATTCAAGAGTACTCTGTGGTATATCTTTTCAGTAAAGATGCACCTGAATGGCATATCTGTCTGAAGATATGAATAGATCAGTGTTTGCGTAAAGCTAAATTTAAGTCTTTCATTTTGACAGGGTAGTTGAACCCAGGTTTAATGAAGCTGAGTAAATTTAATGAATTGGAAAACCAGATTAAACAAAGAAAATACTGAGAGAGGAATTAAAGGAGAAAAAAAAGCACAAAAAATACCTCCACCAAGATCTCTAAGAGTTTAGAGAATGGAAGACATGAGAGCAGATCAGCTGTTTATTAAACCACTTTCATTCTTCTTTCTTCACTAATCATCTCCCCCTTATTTGTAAAGATACATCTTATATTGGAAGAAGAGATTTGCAGAACAGCCCATCACAGACTTTTGTAGTGTGATAAGAACAAATTCGGAAGCTCCCTTAGGTATGTATGCTGCTTATTTACTTTTGGCCAGATCACATGATAATGACATGCTTTGATGCAGTCAGATATGAAGTACCCTGACACTAGGTCAGAAAACCACTGAAATTATGTTTAACTCTGAACTGCATATTTAACTGTACCCTTTTGAAGGATTGTAATGTGCTTCAATATTATGCTAAGCGAGGATGAACTCAACTCCAGGCTTTAAACACTGCCAAACTGGGGTGAGTTGCACATCAAGGCCTAGAAGCAGTGCTGTCCTCATCATGGCTAGGGAGGCCTTGGTACCCACTGATTAGTCTCTGACTGTCCTGGAAATGTGGAGAAATGTTCACAGGGAACTGTCTTCCCAAATTTACCCTGCTCACCACTCCCAGCTTGTGCCAGTGGCTTCTCCTAGGCAGCAGTGCCAAAGTCACATTTCCTTTCTCCTGTTCCTGTGCTTACTGCCCCAGAAATGTTAGGAGAAAATGCCTTCACATAGGGGTACAAGGCCTGCAATTTTCTGCACTCTGACGCAAAACCAGGGACTATACTGCACAGCTCTGGTCCAGTTTGATAGTCCATGGTAAGGACTGTACTAAAGAAGTTTTTCTCAGAAGTAGACCAAAACTTATTAAATGCGGGAATAAATTTCCCGTTGTGAACTTCACACCTTCTATTCCAAGTAAATTTATTTATTTGGCTTCCCCTTTTGTAACGTAAATACATAGTTTACCTAAAAGCAGATAGGAGAACATTAGGGTTTTTCTGAATCTTTTAATACTCTGTGGAGAGCTCATAAGAGAGGAAAAATGCATGCAACCAGTGCCAAAGATGAGTGGAAATAAACTGTTTTAATTGAAATACATTTTAAGAAAATGGTCCTAGAAAATGTGGAAATCACTTTGAAGACCATAATTACCTTTATCTTACATACACATAATTTTGCTGCTGAAATTTTAACACCTGCCACTCCATTTGAAAACTGCAGATCAAGCACCTGAAGGCCAGGCCTTGCCACAATTGTAATCCAGCATTAGCCCTTCCAGAGAATAATGGGAATATTTTGTTAATTTTAATGACAAGCAGCTTGAAATGTAATAGCTCAGAAATCAGAAGTTTTGTATTATTTCATATGGGGTTCTGTGTAAATAGATGAGGAAGTCTGAAATCTACCAAGTTTTAAAAGGTGAAAGACTCATTAATGGTTCAGCTCAGTAACCACATAACTCTTTAATTAATACATTAGTAACTTTCATATGCAAAATATTTTTGTAAATGTTTCTGTAATTCTTATGTGCTAAGTAGTTTTAAGATAATTCATTCAAATAAGATTTGTTTTAATATTAAATTGAATACAGACATAGTAAAATGTTTAGTAAATATAAAATGTACATAAAACACATATTTTAAAATGTAAATGAGACAAGCCTCAGTATATGTTTTTAAACAGTTGTGATATATACTTGCAGATGGAATGTGATCTGACAGTAAGAGGTGATGCTGGCAGGGCAGAGTATGCCAAATAATAACCACTGCAAATGGATAATTATTTGGAAAATAACTGAAAAATCCCACATGAAAAATAGAGTTAAAATTCATTCCATTTTTCTTTCATACTGACTTTATACTGTGACTAATATCAGTGATTAAAATTACTTTGTGTCTCCAGAAGAACCAACATAAAAGAGAATAAAGGTGGTAGTGGGGAAAACCTATGTGAGACATTTGTCTTTATTCTGCAATATAAATGGTGTAAATTCAACTCAGTTTAAGATCAGACGCATATATGTAATTGCTGATATAAGGTTTTGTGAGTAATTGTGTACAAATATGTAAGCATGATTCTTTAAATTATGTATTTAAAGTAGCTGACTTTTATAGATTTAAAAAGTCATTTCACATTTCTAATGCATCCAAGGTTTAACTGATTATATACCACAAATGTTCAAAACTGCAGCAACTTCCCATGCCTTACCCACACTTCCTGATCTCTTAACAGAAGAACAGGACAATTATTTTCTTCTTTGTGATGTCTTACCAGAAGACAGACTACTTAGAGAACAGCTTCAGCAAAAGAGACTGGTAAGAAATTACTCTTACTTCATTTTTTAAGGTAAACGGTTCCACTGTATAATATATGGACATGTAGAGGGTGTTTAAAAGTTACAGCATTTTTTGCTAAACTGCAAAATGATCTTTTTTTTTCTTAGTTCATTTCCCTAGCTACTACAGAAAAGCACAGAAACTCCTTATTTATAGATTTTTCTGTGGAATAAATTTACAGGTTGTATGCCAGTGTTCCACAGGAGTGGAAAATATGCCCAGAGCACAAGAAAAGGCTGAGTGTGCTGAATGTTTTACTTCTTGAAAGAATCTGCAGTGCACTGACACACTATCTGTTGTGTATTCATTTACATCTGGGGAAGTTAGCAAAATAAAACTCAGTGTATAATATTGTGAAACAGTAAGGTGATACTTAAAAAATATTAAAGCAAGTTGTTTTTGTGCATTCAAATGCTTTGACTCAATTTGCTTTAATTTACACTCACATACTCCCATGCAGCAAGATGCATGATTGGAGGAAGTCTGGCCAGGATCATTTCTGACAGCTGTTGAGTCCTCATGAAACACTCTGGAGTTCTTGCCTGATGGTGACAACCATAGAATCATAGAATCAGCAAGGTTGGAAAAGACCTACAAGATCATCCAGTCCAACCATCCACCTACCACCAATATAACCCCACTAAACCATGTCTCTCAACACAACGTCTAAACGTTTCTGGAACACCTCCAGGGATGGGGACTGCACCACCTCCCTGGGCAGCCCATTCCAGCACCTGACCACTCTTTCAGAAAAGTAGGATTTCCTAACATTACCTAACATGACCTAGTCCTTTGGACAGATCTCTTGTATCTTAGGAATTGCTGGTTCTGATTGGGTGGTCCTTTGAGTTAGGCTCTCGCTGACTTCAGCTTTCATGAGTCTTAGTCCACATTGCTGATCTCTGTTCTGTTTTGCTTTGTATTCTTCTTTGAAATACACTTCTGTAGTCTGTTTTTCTCCTTAGGCTAATTTAAAACAAATCTTCTGTGGTGCATGGATGAGCAAGGAGCTCATGGATAAACTCAAAGGGAAGAAGAAGATGTGGAAAGGGGGCCTTTCCACTTGGGAAGAATATAGGAAAGTTGTCATGGCCTGCAGGGTGCAATGAGGAAGGCTAAGGCCCACTTGGAATTTAATCTGGCAAAGGAGGTCATAACAAGAAAGGCTTTTTTAAGTATGTCAGTAGTAAAAGGAGGACTGTGAAAAATGTGGATACACTACTGAATGAGATGGGTTTCCTGGTAACATGGGTTGCTGAGAAGGCAGAGGTACTGAACGCCTTCTTTGCTTCAGTCTTTACTACTATGACTGCTCCTCAGGAATCCCAGACCCTGGAGGTAAGTAAGAGAGTCTGGGGAATGGAAGACTTCCCTTTGGTCAAGCAGGATACAGTCGGATACCATCTAGCCAAAATCAATGCACGCAAATCCGTGGGCCTTGATGGGATGCACCCACTTGTGCTGAGGGAGCTAGCATAGGTGATTGCTGAACCGCTCTATCCTCTTTGAAGGGTCTTGGAAAACAGTAGAGGTTCCTGAAGACTGTCCCCTGACAACAGCCAGCATCACACTGGCCTTCAAAAAGGGAAAGAAGGAGCATCCAGACAATTACAGGCCAGTCAGCCTCCTCTCTGTCCTTGGAAAGCTGATGGAATCACTTGTTCTGGATGCCCTCTCCAAGCAATTGGAAGAGAAGGTTATCAAGAGTAGTCAACATGGATTCACCAAGGGGAAATCATGCTTGACCAACCTTGTAGCCTTCTGTGATGTCATGACCAGCTTGGTAGATGGAGGGTGAGCAGTGGATGTCATGTACCTTGACTTCAGCTAGGCGTTTGATGCTGTCTCCCACAGCATCCTTTTAATGAAGCTTAAAAGGTATGGGATGGATGAGTGGACAGTGAGATGGATTGAGAACTGGCTGGCAGGCAGAGCTTAAGGGTTGTGGTCAGTGGCGCAGAGTCTAGTTGGCAGCCTGCAACTAGTGGTGTTCCCCACAGGTCAGTACTGGATCCAGTCTTGTTCAACATCTTCATCAATGTCTTGGATGAAGGGATAAAATGCACCCTCAGCAAGGGTGATGAAACAAAGCTGAGAGGAGTGACTGACACACCAGAAGGCTGCGCTGTCATTCAACAAGGCCTGGATGGACTGGAGAGTTGGGCAGAGAGGAACCTGATGAGGTTTAACAAGAGCAAGTGTGGAGTCCTGCACCTGGGGAGAAATAACTACATGCATCAGTACGCATTAGGGGATGACTTGCTGGAGAGGAGCTCTACGGAAAAGGACCTGGGTGTTAGGTTGGCCATTAGCCAGCAGTGTGTCCTTGTGGCCAAGAAGGCCAGTGGTATCCTGGAGTGCATTAAAAAGTGCATAGCAAGCAGGTCAAGGGAGGTGATCCACCGCCTCTACTCTGCGCTAGTGAGGCCACATCTGGAATACTGTATCCATTTCTGGGGTCCTAAGTTCAAAAAAGTCAGGAATCTTCTGGGAAGAGTCCAGCGGAGGATGACAAAGATGATTAAGAGCCTGGAGCATCTCCCAGTACCTGGGGCTCTTCAGTCTGTAGAAGAGAAGGCTGAGAGGGTTCTCATAACTGTTTATAAATATCTAAATTGCACAAATAAAGTCAGTGGGGGTGCACTGTTTCAGTGGCAAGCAACAATAAAACAAGGGGCAACAGGCAGAAACTGAAACACAGGAAGTTCTGTAGTAACACAAGTAAGAACTTCTTTACTGTCAGAGTGACAGAGCATTAGAACAGGCTGCCCAGAGAGGTTGTGAAGTCTCCTTATCTGGAGATATTCAAGACCCACCTGAATGCCTACCTGTGCAACCTGCTGTAGGGACTCTGCTTTCACAGAGTGTTGGACTCAATGATCTCTTGAGGTCCCTTCCAACCCCTACAATTCTGTGATTCTGTGATGTTTCAGAAGAGTGCAAGATTTTAGCCCAAAGCAACTGCTGCTTTTGTTTACCACATAATTAAGTTATAAAAGAAAGAGTTATGCATTCTTACTATGGTGTGAAATAGCCTTTGCTATAAACACTGCTTTAAATATCAGAATTATTTTTACAGAAGGTTTTTGTGAAATCAAGCTGCTGCTATAGTTGCAGCTAAAGGAGTCACAGGTTTAGTTAAAGCATTAAAATCTGTTTAGTTTTTTATTTCCTTTTGCTGCAGTCTGAGTGTTGACTTGCAAGTTAAATACTTATTTTGCTTTGCAAAGCCTTTTACCTCTAGACAAGTCTAGCAATGAAGAGTGAGCTGGCAAGTGGGCTCATGTGAGTTGCACAGAATAAAGACCAGAACCGCAAAACTGCTGGTGATTTTTCTGCAGTCTTTGAATCCTAACTGCTGTCTCCAACAGCAAGCTCAAACAAGGACAAATGCTATCTTTAAAATGTGGTAGCTAATGCACCAGTATAGGAATATTTCAGGCTGTATTGCAGGAAGGGAGCTAGCCAAGGTGGATGTCATGCAGAGACATTGTGGTAACTGTGATGTATTGAGAGAGACCAAGGAATGAGTGATCTAGGTCAGAGTGCAGCTTGCTAAAGTAGCTGACAAGGCTATGTCATATAAAACAGATATGGTCTTTTGGAAAAACACGGTTTTGACAAAGAATTACTGGTTGTGAAGATCAGTAGTAGAACCAGGCAAGGCAGTCTTTTAGGCAAACTCAAGATAGTAGGAAAGGCAGTTTCATTGTAAGTTCTTGGGCTTATTTTTAAGATTTTTCCTTAGAAAAGTAAAAACCCCAAACCTATTTTTTGAAAATTTACACTTCCTACCACAACACCAACCTTGTGTTGTTATCACGTTTACGTCCATTCTCCTGTCATGTGACTGCTAGTTTTAGGTGAAGAGGCTACAGTTCCACCCTGCATAGCAGTCTTCACAAGAACTGGAGGAGGGACAAAGGGATGTTTAAAACACAGAAATATACCAATTTCCTAGGATGAGTTGCTTCTATTATCTCCAATTTTTCACAAGCTTAAGCTAGGACAAGTTTCAAGAAGCTGAAGTTGTGCACTGAAAGAGATCAAGATGCTAGTCTGATATAGCCTATTGCACCATCTGAAGGGCTTACAGAACAGCTAATGATAATGTTAGCATGTCAGTACCTACATGGTTGAAATTCTATAGGTCCTTCTTTCCCTGTTTGAAGTTCTATATTTAATGACTTTTCTCAGGCACTCTGGAACCTTGCCCATCCTCCACGGGCTTTTGAAGAATTAACAAATTTGAAGAAATTTCCTGGCTAACTGGGGATGTCCCATTGGACTGGAAACTGGCAAATGTGATTCCCATCTTCAAAAAGGGCCAGAAAGATGATCCTGGTAGCTACAGACCTATCAGTCTTACCTTGGTGCCAGGGAAGGTTATGGAATGGATAATCTTGGGAGCCATCATGGATCAATTGAAGGTCAACCAGGGAATCAGGCCCAGTCAGCATGAGTTTATGAATGGTAGATCCAGTTTGACAAACCTGATTTCGTTCTATGACGAGGTGACTTGCTTAGTGGATGAAGGCAAGGCTGTCAATGTGGTCTACCTGGACTTCAGTAAGGCCTTTGACACTGTCCCCCACAACATCCTTGTGGAGAAGTTGGCTGCCCATGGTTTGGATGGGCATACGCTCTGCTGTGTAAAACATTGGCTGGATGGCCGGGCCCAAAGAGTTGTGGTCAATGGAGTTAAATCCAGTTGGCGGCCAGTCACGAGCAGTGTCCCCCAGGGCTCGGTACTGGGGCCGCTTCTATTCAACATCTTTATCAATGATCTTGATGAGGGGATTGAGTGCATGCTCAGCAAGTTTGCAGATGACAGCAATTTTGGAGGGAGTGTTGATCTGCCTGAGGGTAGAAAGGCACTACAGAGGGACCTGGATAGAATGGATCAATGGGCCAAAGTAAACTGTATGATTTTCAACAGGGCCAAGTGTCGGGTCCTGCACTTTGGTCACAACAACCCCAGGCAACCCTACAGGCTTGGGAAGGAGTGGCTGGAAAGCTGCCTGATGGAAAGGGACCTTGGTGAGCTGATGGACAGTCGGCTGAATATGAGCCAGCAGTGTGCCCAGGTGGCCAAGAAGGCCAATGGCATCCTGGCTTGTATCAGGAATGGTGTGGTGAGCAGGACTAGGGAAGTAATCCTGCCCCTGTACTCGGCACTGGTGAGGCCCCACCTCAAGCACTGTGTTCAGTTTTGGGCATCTCACTACAGAAAGGACATTGAGGTGCTGGAGCAGGTCCAGAGAAGGGCAACAAGGCTTGTGAAGGGCTTGGAGAATATACCCTGTGAAGCGAGACTAAAGGAACTTGGGCTGTTTAGTCTGGGGAAGAGGAGGCTGAGGGGAGACCTTATTGCTCTCTTCAAATACCTGAAAGGTGATTGCAGTGAGAGCGGGGCTGGTCTCTTCTCAGTGGTGACAGGACAAGGGGAAATGGAGTTCCGCCAGGGGAGGTTTAGGTTGGATATCAGGAAGAAACTTCTTTACAGAAAGGGTTGTTAAGCACTGGAATAACCATCCCTGAATGTGTTTAAAAAGTGTTTGGATGTGGTACTCAGGGACATGATTTAGTGATGGGTTGTTAAGGTGATATGGTTAGGTTGTGGTTGGACTCGATGATCTTCAAGGTCTTTTCCAGCCTGAGCAATTCTATGATTCTGTGATTCTAACAGTCAGAAATTGTTTTATCTAATTCCATAATGACTCTTGAGTAAATTCTAAAAGATTTGAATATATGTAACTTCAAGCGTTAAACACTTTTTTGGTTTTTTTCCTCTGCTTCTTTTGTTTTAAATGCATTTTGTTATAGTCTTGATGTAATTAACCTTTCCTGCAAAGACTGATGTCCTCAGTATTGGAGGCACTCCTATTTTTGTCTATGCTTGGTCTCTTACTACCTTAAGGAGTAAGGTTGCTACTTTTCTTTGCTATTTACTTCTAATGGATGAGGGGGATGATGTTTTCTGCTATTGCATTTTACTGTGTCAGCCTGTCTTAATCTTTTGTTTCTCTTAGTTCAAAAAAACTTTATCTCCAGCTTCAGCTTGGTAGTAGTTCAGTTTATAGTACGTAGTAGTTCAGTGTATAGTTCAGCCTATGCAGTAGTTCAGCTTATAGTTCAGCCTATGCAGTAGTTCAGCTTATAGTATACATCTACTGCAATTCACCCTTCTTTTTCTTTTCCATCATCTTTGCACAGTTATTTAGTTTTTATCACATCATGAAAATCTAACTCCCTTTTTAAACTGAGTGAGCTTCTTGAACAAGCTGTAAGAATGTCTTCCACATAAGTGTCACAGTACCCTTCAAAATTACCTGAGTCATTGTCCCATCACTGATTACAGCCTCTTGAAGTGTAGGTTCTAGTCTCTATCTGTTCAGCATCTAACTCAACTCAAGAGAAGAGAGGAAGCATCTGAGAACAAGTGGAGCAGGCAGCTAAGGAAGCAGTCCCTTATGGCTATTCCAATTAGTCTTTGCCACTGGTTATTTAGAACCTGAGCGCTGCAGTCTAGGGTATAAGGAATGAAAAAGACATTTTGCCTATTTCTGAGAAGCAACTTGCTGTATAAAGCAAGTCAGGAGAATGTGCCTCAGAGATTTCACAACAAATTTGTAATATCCATATTACAGTCCTGAGACTTGCCGGTAATTATGCCAGTTAAGTTACAGTTCAGTCTTTGTGCTATTTTTTTTTTTCATTTGCCTGGGATCTGGTATTATCCAACTTGTTTTCCTTACATTCTTTCCCCACCACCACCACCATTTTTTTCCCAACTTCCTGTTTTTCTAGTAGATCACAGCTCTTATTTCTCTCTGGGTTTTTGTTGCTGTCCTTTCAAACCTAGTCTAAAAATCTCCCCACTTAGCTGACAAGCTGGTGTCCTAAGATGCTCCTTCCCTATTTTGTCAAGGGGTCTGTGCTTCCCTAGCCATATGATGATATTCTTAAGTGCTCCCTATTTTGTCACTGTTTTACAGCTATTCATTCCTCTTGAGAACATGCTGCTATACATGCGTTCATGTTGCCCTCATACACCTCTGCCTTGAACTCAGCCAAAAAGATTCAGGAAGATGCTACTCATTTCCTTTCCTACTTCTTTTCTCATTCACAGAGTTTTGTGGTAACATTCTGATCTGAGTATTTAGTAAATCGTAAATGCCATCTTGAGTGTTCAGCCTGTACCAGATAAACTGGAATACTCTTTATTTCTTCACCAGAGGGACAGCCTCTCATAGGTGATGGTAGATCATTGCTCTGTTGTTTTATCTCTTTCCCAGAAACAAGTTTCCATGACATCATCCTTCATTTCTTAATCTTTGATAATGCAGTTCTTTCTGTCCAGCTAGCAGGGCTCTGTTTGTGAAGCTCCAGGACTGTGTATGAATTTTCAAATTCACTGCATTAAAAGGAAAAGTGTGTAAAGTAGTCAGCAAATACGTCTGTGTTGTTGGTGTGACAGCTGGTTTCAAAAATGTTAAATGTTCTCTGGTCTGGAGGTGGTATCTTGACAAATACATTGTTTTTCCTTGCACCTTAAGCCTTTCCTGAAGCACTTCTCCAGCAGGCATCTCTGTTAGTATTAAAGAAAAGGCACCCTTTGTGAGATAGTGTTGAAGAAGATTCAGTAATGGTTACAGAATTCTTTTTTCTGTACTCAGGAGGCAAGAGAGTAATGTTTGAAGAGATCAGTAAGGAGAGAAGATAAATATAGAAGTTAGGACGCGGGCTGTTGATAGACAGTTATGATTGCATGTCTTTATAGCAGTATGAAGTTTCTGACACCATAGTTCTTTATATTTATGTATTTTATTTTATTTAGCAGCAGCAAGCACAATCTGAAACTCATCAGCCAGTCTTTGAGGAAACTGTAGGCACAAAAACAAATTTAATTCTCTTTCTCTAAAAGTAGTTTATCCTGAAGGTATATATAACTGTCAAACTTGGCAAGTGTTTAGAGTCTCCGGTCTCACCAGTCCCAGTATTTGTCGCTGAGTGCTGTACTATTGGTTTTGTGGTTTTTTTTTTCAGTGACAGTAAAGTATATAAGCAGTTTCTTGTGATCTGTCAGCATGGTTCTTTTATTTTGTTGTGTTAGTTTTTTTGTTGTTGTTGTTTTTTTTACCGGAATCTGTTTCACTTGGTTCCTTTGCCTACAGCAATAGCTAATTTCTGTGAGCACTCAGCAGGGAAGTGTAACTCTTACTTAAATTGGAAGAAACTAGAACTAAAGACTCGCACTGTGTATTTGAGAGATCACCTAGGAGGGCTTGATAAAATATGTATTCTTATTGTCTCTATATGTTGTTATTCAGATCCAAATTCACACCCACTTTGCTGCCTCTTGCAGTACCCTATTTCTCAGGCAGAGAGTCTGATTTCAGTAGTATTAATGAGTCAGTTATTGTAACAGCAGAGAGTGTGGCTTGTAATTTTGCACTCTTTGAAGCTGGGAGTGTGGCAGCATGCTCAGTGCAGCAGGACTCTGCTGATTCAAATGCTTGAGTGCTTCACACACTAACCATTTGGGAAGTTTCCTCTTCAAAGAAACATCTTCAGGCAAGCTACCTCCCCAGGGGATATATAGTTTATAAAAAGCTTTAATTGGAATTTCTGTAAAATATTAATTTGTATACTGTACTATCTTTCTAGTCTCTTGCCTAGAGAGTTTAAGAGCAGAGGACCAGAACTGGCAAGACAGATGCCAGCAAGAATCCTGAAGCTTCAGAATGCTCTTGTCCTAGTCCAACCTAGTACTGGAAAAACCTGCGTAAAGCTGTGAGGCTTCAGTCTTTGAACTAGAGACTTCAGACTGTCTTGTCAGGGTTCAGGGCAGTAATTTTTTTCTTGTCCAGAACATCTTAAAAATGAAGACATACTGCTGTTAGCTCCATTTTAGAAGCTGAACTGCAGAATCCAGTCTTCCACTTCACAAATGGTTCCTGGGCTGAGGAACGATAAGTTCTCATCTCGTTGCAGCAACGATTCACTGCATGATCTTGCCCCAAACTGCGCAGTGTAATCTACCTCTAGCTTACAGCTGAAGAAGTATTTCCCACCTTAATTTCTTACCTCTCAGAAGTGCTGTGTTTATAAAAGACGCAGGATTTTAGAGAAAGAAGTAATGGTTTTTGTCAGACCAACTGATGTACTTGGAAGAAACAGGCAGACCACCAGTTCTTTCTTAAGGTTGCACAGAAGCAGCATAACTTGAGCAGAGTGCTCACTGTGAATGGCTGTTCTATGTAATGGGCCAGAGCTATGCACTTAAAAACTAGGTAGTGTTTGTTAGTAAAGGATTGTATGCTAAAATGCAGTGGTCTGCAAGCAATAATGTAAGACAATTTAGCACCTCAGTTACAGTATAAATTGGAGGGAGGGGTAGCAGGATCAGAAAAGTCTTATGTGTCTTGAAACCAACTGTCCTGAGTCCCTGGCTTTTGGTTCTAATGGAGTTGGTTCTCAGTCTTACCTTGTGAAGGTACATCTTGACTGTGTTTTGAGTTACAGACCAGAAACAAAATGATTGTTTAGGGAGAAGTGCTTACTAGCTTAACTATGCGTTTTTCATCTCAGATTATCAGTGTGAGTTCTTGCTGATGCATAGTGCTTAAGCACTTCTAGAAAAAAAAACCTGGTAATTTCATCCAAAATGTTGCTTCCAATGAGAGGAACAGGCACATTTTTCAGGAACATTTTGAATTGCCACCTCCCAGGAGCAAGACTGAACTCCTCACAACCTCAGACTGAGCATCATGAATGTATGTGGCATTTTTGTAGGCTCCAGGTTAAAATTTTCATACAATGATCAAATTTCTTTTGTATTAACAGCTTAGAGTGGTGATGTATTTAATGATGATTGTCCTGGTATAAACATTTGTACATCCTTACCATGTTCTTTTTGCTTGTTTTATTAGTTAAAACACAGCACAGGTATGATCTTGTAATTCATCTGGATTGGTTCTTTATGCTAGATCAGCCATATACTGAAAACTGTATAACTGAGAGCTGTAGAAGAGTTTGTGTCCACAGAGAAAAAAGGGAATTGGATTAATGGCTGTTTCACAAGTAGTTTGACAGACTTCAGTGAAGTAATGCATTTTTTTTAGTGTATCACACAGTATGGTGGGAAGACTGAAAAATGAATAGCTGACAGAACTGCTGAGAAAAGAGGGAAAAAGATGGGCATCAGGAATTATTCATCGAATAGTGTCAATATTGTACGCTAATTGCTTGAAATCAGACTCTGGCATTTGAGTCACTTACTCTTCTAGTGTTTTGGAGCATCTTCTCTGTCTGTACTCCGCTCTTATTCACTGCGGGAAAATAAAATTAACATGTTCATTTTGTTATGTTTGCGTTTTCCTTAAGTAACTTTGTCTTCTTATTCTCTGACATTCTGATATGACAGTGTCCTAAAAACTTTTGGAAAATCCTCATGGCTGAAGTGTTTTTGGTTTTGTTTTTCTTTTCTTAATATAACAAAGAATTAATGCTAAAAGTCCTAACAATTTGGAAACTAGTGTAGGTAATAAAGTGAATTGTTCATTTCTTGCCTCACAATTTGAGTTTAAATTCGGCTTAAATTTTGAAGCTGAACATCCTTGCTTAGAAAGACCACAAAAGTTTTATGCAAAACTCTAACTGCTATTTCCCATCAAAGTACCAGCAATGGAGTTAAAGTAAATGGGTGTTTGGAATTGTCATTAGGGAAGAGTACTATACTTGATTTGAGCCAGTGCTTTTAATTCCTCACCTCTGCAAGTGCCAGAATTGGTTTCTGGCTTCGAAAGTACTTGCTAGCAATTAATGATATGAACAAATGGTATAAAGAGTGTCTGCATTGGAAAATATTTTTTAAATTCTACCAAGAAAATTTGTAAAGCAATGCTGCTGTGTTAGGCAGAGCCTCTTAGCTGCCAGGCATGCTCGTGTAGGGGGAAACCAGAAGGATGAGACAGCAGAGTAAGAGAAGCAGTATCTGTCTGAAGGATGCAGTGCTCTCCTCATTCCCCCTCAGGCATAGCTGCGAATCACAGCTCCCCAGGGCTCTGGTAAGCTGTTTGAAGGAAGTGGGAATCCGCAGTCATACAGCCAAGTGTCAAGTATTGTAGAACACTTCTTTTCTCACAGTAGAGTACAATTAGTAAGCTATGATAAAATGTCCTTAATGGGTGAGTGAGGTGCTGTCTTAACAGTCAGTTTGTATGTGGTATCTTTTGATTTCCCTATGGACTGTTTCTACTGTGTTTTGCAAGTTATATGAACTACATGCAGATGTGTTCAAATTCGAGGTTAGCAGAACTGCGTGAGACATGCTGCTAACGAAAGAGAGATGACAACGCAGAGTACCAGCAAAAGCTCCAGTTCTCACTGCCATGCTGTGGGATGCTTACTGCCCATGTGGAGCACAGATATTCCTACTTAATTGCATCTCTACTGAAAGATTCTCACAAGACACGTTATGCTCCATGTATCTTTTCAACAGTCATTTTTTTATTTTATCATTTTTTATTTATTTGTTGACATTTTGCACAACACTGCAGGATATCTGAGGATATGGTCTGGAATTTGAGTAGATAGTGCTGAACGTGACTCCAACAAAAAAAGCATGTCTTATAGTGAAAAATGAACAAAAAAGCCCCAGAATTTGCATCTGGAGGGTTGACAGAATCCTAGCAGATGTGCAATAGCTAAAGCATTTAAATATTTTGATTGAATATGGGCTGTAAAACAGTCTAAGACATGGTGCACTCTTCCCTCACATTTGTTATAGGCTTGAGGCCCAACAAAACTCAGGTGTGAAATGATACTTTGCTCTTCAGCAGGTGTTCCTTTAATCCCACTGCCCTTTGCTCAATGCAGCCTTCTGCTCTTGCACAAAAGAAACCAGTATCATATTCTAGTCAACACTTGGCTGGACATGAGCCAGCAGCATGCCCAGGTGGCCAAAAAGGCCAATGGTGTTCTGGCTTATATCAGAAATAGTGTTGCTAGCAAGAGCAGGGAAGTGATCATCCTGCTTGTACTCAGTCCTGGTGAGGCTCCACCTCAAGTACTGTGTTCAGTTTTGGACCCCTCACTGCAAGAAAGACACTAAGGCTCTTGCGCATGTCCAGAGAAGGGCAATGAAGCTGGTGAGGGGTCTGGAGCAGAAGTCTTATGAGGGGCGGCTGAGGGAGCTGGGATTGTTTGTCTGGAGAAGAGGATGCTCAAATCAGACGTTATCGCTCTCTACAGCTACCTGAAGGGAGGTTTTGGCGATGTGGAGGTTGGCCCCAGCTTCTCACTAACTAGCTTCTCACTAACAGCTTCTCACTAGCTAACTCACTTCTTCTAACTAGCAATAGGACTAGAGGGAATGGCCATAAGTTGCACCAGGGCAGATACAGGTTGAATGTTAGGAAAAATTTCTTCTCCCAAATAGTGGTCACACTCTCGAATGTGCTGCCAAGGGCAGTGGTGGAGTCACTGTCCCTGAAGGTGTTAAGAAACATTTGGATGTTGTACTGAGGGACATGGATTAGTGGGGAAATATTGGTGGTAGGTAGATGGTTGGACTGGATGATCTTGGAGGTCTTTTCCAACCTTGGTGATTCTATGATTCTATAATTTATTTGCCCAGCATTAGCCTCCTGACATCCCTCAGTGGTGTGGTAGGCTGACTTGCACAACCGGGCAACTTCCAGCCCCTTTTGTGTTGCAGCACATACTTGGGCCTTCAGGACCAATGGTTCAAGCTTTCTTCTTTTTCTCTTCTTTTTTTTTTTTTTTTTTCCACCTGCTGTGGAGTTTACCCGCCGGGCATAGCTGACTGTGAATTTACACGCAGACTGTAGGCCAGTTTGGGTTTTAATCCACACTAAACAGTTCTGAAGAGGTAGGTCAGAAATACAAAGCCTCACTATTGCAGGCTTTAAGGAGATAAAGAGATTGAGAAAATCTCCTAAAAAATTCAGTCTGGATCCCAAACACCAGAGAGCAGACATTACCACCTTTGCATAGCACGGAAGATAAACATGTTACCAATTGTCAGTTCTTAAAACACAAGCACAAGTCAGTGTAGTGTTAGGCTGAAGACGTGCTAAGTTTTAATCTGAACACTGACTCCTTCATGTCCCAAATGATTGAGGCCTTTCCATCTAAAGTGTATGGTAACTCCTCAGTAACTACAGTACTGCAGTTGCAGCACTGAAACATGTCACTTGCTGTGTGATTTTGTTGTTGTTAGGAAAATTGTGGTCAAGTGTTGTGAAGTGTCTAGCCTCTTTTGCTCTAAGTTAAACACAGCTAGTGGTAAAGGTGATTAATCAGCTTCTCCTTTCCTGTGAGTTTACTGCATGCCACAGCTCCTTGCAGAAACCACCATTCTTTGTCATCCTTCTTTATCACGAAGAGGACTTCTAGACTGCCTGTGATTAGATGCGTAGAAGCAACGTTAGTATTCCACCAGGATTTATGTAGTTATCCGTGAACTTGCTCACTGATAGCAGGGATAAATCTGAACCTAAGTAGAGACAATGAAGTGTTATGTTATATAAATAATCATTTAAATAGCTGCATAAAATATCTCCATTGGTTGTATTTCCTTCCACGGAACTTGCATAATCCTTGGAGAACTTTACTGGAACTTCACTGGAACATGCATTGTGCTGAATTGTGTTTGAAATTGTGTTTGGAAAAAATACTGTTAATTTTGTGAGAAAATTCCAATACTAACCTCAAGTTTCTGTCAGCAAATTTTAATTTTGTATGATCACTGGTACCAGTAGGGATAAAGAGGTATAATACTTATGTAATGAAATTATTGTTATTTTTATCTGAATAATTTTATCTTTCTTTTCATAGAGAGAAATTCTAGAACAGCAACAACGAGAGAGATATGACACAAGTTTTCATAGCATGTGTATGTTCTGTGATCAAGAATTCACAGGAAATAGGTTTGTTTATTGATCTGTTTGCTTTTATTTTTTCACATCTGATCAGCTTCTTTGTTTATGATTTTAACATTGTCAAGCCACTTAGTGCCTAATGGTAGGAGTCAGAGGCTAGAATTCTTTTGGGGTCATAGTTAAGGTATTTCTTTCAACTGCTATTTTAAGTGGACACCAATTGTTTTGGTGTCCAGGAGAGCTGTTTAAGCCAGTATGGGTGATAAAAAAAAATAGCACTTCTATAGTAACACATTTTCCGTTTAAATTCACACTGGTTTGACAAGGTTGAAAGCTAGAATGAAAAAGAGAAGAGGAAAATTAGAGTAAGAATGAAGTGGTTTGCAGCATTGGTCAAGTACAAGCAGAAGCTGCATTCACTTTTTTATACACAGTAAAAGTTTCAGCTGGAGAGACTGACTATTGTCCCTGAATGTCTGATTGCACGGGTAGCTGTGGTAGTCTGAAAAGACAGAAGAACCTGTGGTCATGTCCTTACAGTTCTTCCCAATTTGTAATGAGTGTCCTATTCTCTTTACTGACAGGTTTAGTGAACCTTAGATCATTCAGCACCCAGGATCATTGCTTTCTGCTTACTCTTGGGTCTGACAAACAGAATTATGTAGTTTGAAAATTGCACTTGGACTGTGAGGAAGGTTCAGCAGTGTCTGTGCTTGGATTTTTCTCTGGTCCCTAAAAGCAGAAGCTGATAAATAGTGAGATGTTAGACACCAAAGTAATTAACTAGTACACTTCTACTATAAAAATATCTTACTTTAATATCCATTGTGTTAGTTCATGAACACTTTTGAGTGCTCTTTGTGTTGCTTGTGCTGTAGGAAGCAATATTGCTATAGAAGAATATCACCCAAAAAACTGTTTTGTTAACCAGCATAGAGAAAACTAACAAATGGCTTTTTAGAATGTTTCTTAAGACCATTGTTTGAAATATTTGATTTGCTTATTCGAATTAATAAATGAGATTTGCTAAGTGAGGGTCACAATAAAACTATGTTGTAATTTTCATTAAAAGGATAATATGGTATGCGTGCGGCTTAAGCAGTTGAAATGTCACTGAACATATAGTAGATCTGAAATTGAATACTTCCTATTTGTTTTTTTCTAGCTGTGGCAGTGACACTATTATTGTTTATTTAATGTTGACTTTGCATTTTAAGAGCAGTTGGCATATTTTGAGTCACTAACTGCATAATTCTCATATATATTCAAAAATACATAATGTTCTTTTTGAATGTCTTTTGTAGATCTGTCCTTCTCAATCATATGGCAAGAGAGCATGCTTTTAACATTGGGCTGCCAGATAACATTGTGAACTGCTACGAGTTCTTGGCTGTATTACAGGAGAAGCTTGACAAGTAGGTTGTTTTTTTGTTGTTACTGTATTTAAATGGACTTGAGTGATACTTCATTTAACCTTGGAATTAAGCTGGGTTTAAATTAATTCAGCATTCATGGTTAGTCAAGAAGAAACTAAGAGAGAATGTAACTTTTGCATGGTTATCTTAGAAGACTTTGATTTATCAAAAGCTAATTCATAATACTTTGTAGTACATGTTTGCTGGAATAATAGTTACTGGCAGTGCTTTAGTTATTATGTACTGCAGTTTCCACTGACATCAATAGTAGCATACACCTTTTTCTCATAACTGCTAGAGTCAATGATCTTCTTTATCACTGTAACCTTCTTTTAGTTAAGCATCTCTTTAATCACTTCATACAGAGCTCTTGTGCCCATGATCACTTTTATATATACATAAATATATACGTATAGATAATAGGTGAGATGTTTGTGAGTAGTTTCTCTACTGCTTTCAGAGTATATCCCAAAGCAGAAGGGGAAGGCCAATCAATTTAAGTGCTGATTCAGAAGCATGTAAATCTCAGATGGCTGAAGAAGTTAAAAATGGAAGAAATTCTTCTTTGGGAGAAGAACTTTGATAGCAAAGACCAACAAACAGTTAACTCAGATTTTTTTTTCAAGTGTCCATGTGTCCTTTATGAATTTAATAAATGGGACAATATGAAGTATGCCACTAATATAAATGGGGCTCTAGCAAAACATGTACTTCCTTAAGAATGAAACTGCTGCTTTAAGAAGCTTACTAGATTTTAATACAATCTGTAACTAAAGATTCTTGGAGAAATTTGCGTAAATCTTAAGCTTTGCAATTAACAGCAACAAAACAGGGATTTGTGAAAACTGTAACATGGAAATTGGATTAAATATCCTTCCAGATAAATTTAGGATCCTTGGCATGTACATCTGAAAAAAAGAAAAAGAGATTCAAAGGGCAGAAATGGCAGTGGTGGTCTCTAATTTACAGACTTTGGCCTATCAAAGAACATGCATTCATGACAGATACAGGTAAAATTCCTCCAGAAATGAAGATATTTTAGGAGTGCCTTTTATGTTACGATTCCTGTTGGCTAATACGCTAAGTTACCTTGCTCACCGATGAATTGCAGCTTTACTATTTATCAGGAGGAGTTCAGAGTGCCATTTGGATGTTTTTGAAAGTCAATTAAGTCTGTAGTTAATACGCACACTGAGGTTGCTTCCAAAGCAGTGAAAAGGCACTCCTTTCCTACTGCTAAGAATAGACTTAATAGCTGTGCTAGTAGAATAGTATCTGAAAATATTTTTGAGAGCAGAAAAGTATCATTTTAGACAATTATGACTACACTGTATATACTAGGAAAAAGCATTACATACTTTTCCTGGGAATGCCTTACACAAGTAGATCATACTCTTCATTGTTCACACTCAGCAGGGAGGTTGAAACTCGATGATCTTTGAGGTCCTTTTCAACCCGGGCCATTGTATGATTCTGTGGTTGTTAGCAGGTAGAGGAAAGCTGATTTTAAAACGTTTTCTGCTATCAGAATCCACAGTCCATCAGCAAGGCAGTAGTCAGATTTTTAGACTGCAAGTACAATTAGAACTCAAAATTTCTTTAATAGCCTAAACTTTACAACAATTCTTGAAGGCTTTCTTTTACTGCTGTATTTATAAGATAAAATGATTGGCTCAAGCTTAGTCAGACTTGGAATCCTACCACATTGCTTTCAACCTCTTGATGTAATTCATTATTTCTCCATTAGGAATTTCAATGGTTTAACAATTCTGGGGCTGTACCCACTTTGTTCGTGATCATGGCCATGAGCTCCTACCTGGTGTTCTGTTATTAATGAGCTGTCCAGTTCAGGGAACAGTCACATTGAGGCCTACTGTCATTCATAAGGCTGAGCAAGACTTATGTCAAGTGCAGGAGTTCAGTGTATCTGTCACAACTAGCTAGAGGCTCAAGATCTACAACCATTAAACAAGGACATTCCTGTACGCTCAGTGCTCTGCTGTTTCTCTACTGGAAAAAAATGGCTGTTGTCTATTTCAGGGATAGCTGTCCATTTAGGCTAAAGCACAGATTACTCTCCTCACAGTCCAGTGTCTGAGACAAGAGACTACTTAATGCTGTATAGGCTCAACTTCAGGTACCGGTTGATAATACAGAGGAGAGAACAATTCTTTTATAGTACTCTGCTTGTAATAGAGATTTTAAGACAGTGGATATACTTCTCTTGTGTTTGCTCTGAAGGACATACTGTAGTAAAATTCCCACTTGTTAATGAATATTTTCAGCTTCTTAAGTAATATATAAATGTATAAAAATAAGTAAATAAAAATATAAATACTGATGTATACTGTGTGAATAGTTTTTAATAAATTTGATTTGTCAGGATTACCAAACCCACTGATCACCCTGGCAAACTTTTATTGAGCCACCCTCTTAGTTTAGAAGTATAAAGCTCAGCTTAGCTAGTGTAAATTGTTTTTAAAGATATGTAGCACATTCAGAGTTGTTTTTTTTTCCTTTCTAAATTTCGATGGAACAGTTACTCATGGGTTGAATTCTAGTGTAAATGGATGCCAAGCTGAGTGTTCATTTTTTAAGCAATCAGTAGCCCTCCCATGTCCTGATGGGGTGATTTTGATAAAGCTGCCTTTTCTCTCATTTTGCTTGTGGAGCAAACAGAAAACATTTTTTTTTAGTATCTGTTCTTTCATTTTCTGTAGTTTTTGTTAGGTGCTGTGTTACCTGCATGTCTGATGACTCTACTGTGATCTAAGATTAGGGTTTTTTTGCAAATAAATTACATTTCCTTTTCATTTAGCTTGCTCTCAGAATCAGTCTTACAGTGTACATCTCCACCTTATTTAAGGATATTATCTTGTACTATTTTTGTTTTAACATGTTGACCTGTTTACCTTTTTATTTTAGTTTGCAGTGTTTGTACTGTGAAAAAGTCTTCAGAGACAAAAACACACTTAAAGATCACATGAGAAAGAAGCAACATCGCAGAATCAATGCCAAAAACAAAGAATATGACAGATTTTATATCATTAATTACTTGGTAAGAGGTTCTATAAATCAAGTAAAGAGCTGCAGACAATGTCTTGTTAAAAGTGAGTAATTCCATACCAGCAATTAGTAAAAAGGTCAAAAATCAAGTGAAGGACTCTTAAGAAATATGCTCATTTGTGGTATGATAATCTGGATAATTGTTAAACTAAGGAATGGTAAACATTTGTTGTTGAGAATTGATTCTGAGAGATGCAGGAATGCAGCTTGAAGAGTTGTTAATCATCATGTCATTAGTGCTCAGTCTCTGCTTTAAGTATCAGGAGGGAAAATGAGATAGAGTAATGAAATAAATGGAGATCTAACTTGAACGCCATTGGCTTTGAGCTTGTTTTCTACAAACCTTAGGCTAGAAGTGCTCTTCAGAGTATAAATTAGATGCAAAGAGGAGGAAAATGAAAGATACAGAGATGAAAGAAAAAGTTAAGTGTTTGCTCTTAGCCTCCAGGTAGGTGTATGCTTTTAGGTATTACTACTTTTTATCTCACATCTTTGAGAGTGTGTATGCATGTGTGTAACAAATTTTCACTTGCTGTCTTCAGCTCTTGAATATCAGAGCTGCTTCAAAAGCTTCTGCACTCTCCCAGAAATAACTGTATTTCAACTGAACTAGTCTGTGTGCCACCTGCATGTATTAATATCTAGGTTATAAATGAATTTTTCAGGCACCTTTGACTATTTTACCTACTCTTTCCATTTAATCTCTCTTTGGGATTTAGTTCTGTCAAGAATTTGGATATTTAAAGCTTTGCCAAGTTCCTTCTACCCTCAGTGGAGTGAATTCCCTCTGTGATCCTGTGTATCTTCCTTCCAAAGATCAGTGATCTGAAACCTTTATTTTCTTTTCTAGAAATGTGCATACCACTGCTTTAAAAACTGATCTATATTTGCTGCACAGTGTTGAAAAAGTTGTGAAGTTCTGCATATTGGATGTTCTCAGCTTCTCAACAGAACTTAGTAGTCACTTCTTCCTTGAAAGTTAACAGACTTGAATTTAATGTTTTAATTGTTTCAAGTAATTTAATAGCTTTATTCTTCTTTATTAGTTCTGTAGTCTTATGTTTTCAGAATGCAGCATCTTCTTTAAATTCCCTTCCATCTCAAATTTGCATTTGATGTTCAACTTTGCATTTATCCCAGCTTTATCAGGAAATTGAGCCAGAAGCACAGAGAACTGTGTGATACGCATTCAGAAATCTTAGAGACATGCAGGGAGGTTATAACATCACAGAGGACACAGTGGGCTATGTCATGTTAATAAGCAGAATAGCCCAGAGTAAATATAACACAAGGTTAATGTTTGTATATCTAAGCTCTTTTCCCATTCTTTCCGGTTGCTCCAAAGCAAGTGACCTTGCCCATGCTATCTAGTGGGAATGATCTGTGGCCTATACACTTCCTGAACCATGTTGCAGCATACTCTGGGTAGTGCTTTTGGTGTGGCCATGAGCATGAAAAGTGTTAAACAGCATGGGCAGTCACAGGACAGGGTTCAAACCAGTGCCCTGGACCTCTGTAGTTATTGTTGGGAGTCTGGGCAGGGTTTTGCAGAGTGACTTCTTAAAACAGCCTGAACCAATTCAGATATTGTCCACTTATTAGCATCACTTAGAGACATATTTTTCACGTCCTTGATATTACAGAGAGAGGATAGTAAATGTCATTCTAATAAAAAATGTCAAACCACCAAGATGTTTAAAATTAGCAGGAGACTGCATCTGCAAGGTTTCTGACAGTGAGCTTCTAGTGCATCTTCTGGGACACGCTTTCAGTGGTCAAAATTTCTTCTCTGACTGTGTACACTCTGCTGCAGCCATTTTTTTTCCATGCGTTTTCATTTGTCTTCCAGTACATTCTACCCAGCAGACCGTTTCTACTCTGTTTCTGATCCTTCGAAGTGTAGCCGTATCAGAATTTCTGACATTGCTTCTTTTAAGAGATTTTTTTTTAATAAAACAGATGAAAAACTCTGCCTTAAACAGTTACAGAATAGCTCTCTATACAGTGTGTATTTGCACACTGTTAACATGGGATCAAATTTTTCATTAACATGAAAAAGTTAGAATAGTTCCTATGTTCCATCAAGTATGTGTTCTCAAAATAGCTTTTGGTAAGCCCTTTATTTTTGCACAAAGTAGGAGAAGAAATTAATGGGAAGAACTTTAATTTGTTTGCTGGAGGTTGAGTAGTTTGGCCTTATATGTAAGGAGAAATACTGTTATTATCTACTGCACATATGTAGTCTTTGGTAGACTATGTTAATGTGATAAGACTTTTTTCAAGCTGGATTCATATTCAGTGAATTCTGGGTGTTATGCAAAGTATGCTTTCTAATGACTTGAAGTCATTTTACTTCCTCTCCCCAAGCTCCTCACAGGTTACTACAGGATTTTATTTTCTGATAAATACTATCAAGCTTTACTGACCTCTCGAGAAGTCTTAATTCTTCCCATTGCTCCAGATGTCCAGGGGGATTACGCAATTTCACAGCTACAGACACAGAGTGAATATTTTATTTGAATTGACAGATATACTTTCAATATTTACTAAAGATTTAATCTTGACCAAAAAATTTAAACTTACAATTTATCTTGTTTTTAAGTTGATGGCAACACTCCCATTGACATCTTTTAGAGCAGTAGGCCTTCCCTTCATTCTTTCTGTCCAACCACTCTACTTTTGTCTTTACTTGAGGTTTTAGTACAGCTGTGAGAATATGGTTTCATAACATAAGTTACATTTTCTGTGTATCAATAATTCATTCCCCAAAATTTTCAATTTGGTATAGCAATGAATAATATTATTGCAAATTCTTTTGTAAATGTTTTGGTATTATAAGATTTTTCATGGCTCTGTCATGACCCACAAACTGCTTTGATTTATCTACACCCATGTTATCCATACAGTCTTTTGCTCACAGGTTAGTGTTAAGATATAGTATTACATGTTACAGTTAGTAAGAATTGATGGGTTTTTTTTTCACGTGCATGTATAATAGATTTATTTCATAAGTAAGTATCAAAAGTTTATTACTAGGTATTTACTGAATTAGAGTGGGAGTTTTGCAATGATGCGAATGACTTGAAAGGCAGTGGTGTCTCTGGAGGACTGGCAAATTGGAAAGGCTGTGGTGGATTTGGAGGACTTTTTTCAGTATTGCATAAGTGTGGAAGATGATACCAGTCCTATTCCAAAATGCTTGAATTATAAATTGGAAAAGAAAATCAGGCTGAAGAACTGAGCAGTAATGCATCTAAGATATATGTTTAGGTAACTTCATTTTTCTCTTCTCAAAAAAAAACTTCCAACCTAGTTTTGTCTCTGTGCCTTTCTTAGCCTGTGTCCTCATGAGTCATCTTGCACCAAAGACCAACTATAAAAATAGGGAGGGAAGAACTCTGTAGTCTGTGGTACCTGCTGGGAGTCATAAAAGAACAAGGCAGTAGTAAAACTCTCCTGTTCCAGCCCAGAAAACTGAGGCAGACCTAAACTGAGAGGGTCTTCCCTTGTGTGTTTGAGAGTTGGATACTAGCTGCGCTTTAGGGATAGAGTATCTGTTGTAGTAAGTGGTGATGTTTATTTTCAAATTGCCTAATGGCACTTATCTGTAATAAGATAACATCACCATAATGAATGTGCATATGACTAAGTTAGACAGCTGAAAATGCTACCGATCACCTACTAGAAAACTTGCTTTCAAAAGGGCTTTACTTCTCATCAAAGATTAAAAGATGTTTTCTTATTGCCAAGCCCTGAGTCATCATTATTAGCTGTTGCTAAAGGGGGAGAGGAAGAGTTATGGGGGTTACTATCTATATTTAGCCTTCTGACTTAAGTAGTGGACAATTTGTAAAATAGTAAATGGAAACCCTCCTTCAGTTGGTGATAGTTAAATCCAGCTGGCCACTGGTCACGAGTGGTGTTCCCCAGGGGTCGGTGCTGGGGCCTGTCCTGTTCAATATCTTTATTGATGACCTGGATGAGGGCACTGAGAGCACTCTCAGTAAGTTTGCAGACGACACCAAGCTGGCAGGAAGTGTTGATCTGCCTGGGGGTAGAGAGGCCCTACAGAGAGATCTGGACAGGCTGGATCTCTAGGCTGAAGCCAGTGAGGTGAGGTTCAACAAGACCAAGTGCCGGGTCCTGCACTTTGGCCGCAACAAACCCAGGCAACGCTACAGGCTTGGGGCAGAGTGGCTGGAAGACTGTGTAGAGGAAACAGACGTGGGGGTGTTGGTCAATGCTCAGCTGAACATGAGCCAGCAGTTTGCCCAGGTGGCCAAGAAGGCCCTGGAGCATGCCCAGAGAAGGGCAACGAAGCTGGTGGCGGGTCTGGAGCAGAAATCTTACGGGGAGCAGCTGAAGGAGCTGGGATTGTTTTGTCTGGAGAAGAGGAGGCTCGGGGAAACCTCATCGCTGTCTACAACTACCAGAAGGGAGGTTGTAGTGAGCTGGGGGTCGGCTCCAGCTTCTCTCATGTAACTAGTGATAGGACGAGAGGGAATGGCCTCAAGCTGCACCAGGGGAGATTCAGGCTGGACGTTAGGAAATACTACTTTTCTCAAAGAGTGATTAGGTGCTGGAATGGGCTGCCCAGGGAGGTGGTGGTGTCACCGACCCTGGAGGTATTCAAGGAACATTTAGACGTTGTGTTGAGGGACATGGTTCAGTGAGAACTATTGGTGACAGGTGGATGGTTGGACTGGATGATCTTGGAGGTCTTTTCCAACCTTGGTGATTCTATGATTCTACGATAGTTAAAATCTTAATAAAATTTGCATATTTGTTTCTCTTCAAGGAGAGATGCAATCACCAAGGAGGAAACACTTCATGTTAAAATTAATCCAGTGTCTATTAACTAATGATGGGGTAAGCCTTTTTATGTGATAAAGCATCGCTAAATTCTGCAGCAATATAAAGCAAATCAGATGATCATAATAAGGCAGGTGAGAAGAAGGGCAAGGGGAAATTTGCAGGGAAAGCAGCAGCTGTTTGGATTTTCTGAGCTTCACAGGCCTAAAGGACTATGCACATAGTTCAGTAATTGCTGTTTTGAGACAAATGCTTGAGATAACAGCTGCCTGTCTGATCTCTTCCATCTCAACACTTCTCGTGTTGGGGTATGTTGCCTCAGTGAAGCATGCAGGCCATCTCCCTGCAGAACCTTTAAAGCTGTGCTCAAGATGAGGAGATAAAGTGTTGGGGAGGCAGTTAATCTCTGTACGTTTAGACTTCAATTTAGAAGAGGAAATTCTTGAACCACACCCATTTGCATTCTCTCTTCATCTATAGGGCCCTCATCACCATAAGGTGTGCAGCAAGTATTCAAGTAATAGTTGATTTTACTTGGATATATAGCAAGGCCTTTAGTTCTTTTAGTCATGCATTTTCTACTGTTTAAACTATAAAAATGTCAAGTCTAGGGTTTTTTTTGTTCTGGTTTTGTTAAAAATTTCTTAGGAATCTCTAGAGATGTTACTGAAAGCTCTTGCATCTCAGATGAAAGAGCAAGGAAACTTGAATATATAACAAAGCCACCCTTGGTCCCAAATGCTTATCAAGCTGTAATGCTTTAAAAAAGAATTTGAAAGCTTTAAAAATCTTTCGAAGAACTCTTTCCCATCCAATTGCTCAGCTTCTGTGCTTTGACACTTTCATCATCGTGTCCCTAGTTATCCATTTACCTTGGAATTTTCCATTGATAACATGTTCTGAATAGCTTTTTCTATTTTCTCTCCTCTGAATACAAGTAGACAAGGGAAACAGACTTCTTACAAGGTCTTTTGCTGCCTTCTTTGCAGAAATACCATAAAGAATCAGCAGCAGTAACAAAGCTTGTGCATAGTTCTTTCCCCTTGTCACCTTTAGTTAAAAGTTGAAGCTTAATATTGGCTGCTGTTTTGAATATGGTCTTTTGTGAGCATATACTCCAAGCTGCTAAGGGAACAACTGTGAGCATTCTTCCTTTTGCAGTGGTTGTGAGCTGGTATCCTCTCATTAAGGTGTTAACATTAGAAGCCATAGGAAGCTAGTGTGCAGCTGTGAGAACATGTGGTGAGACGTGTTAATGGCTTCATGTTGTCTCACGGTTATGGTGACATTAATGAGTCTCCCTCGTAACTCAGAGAGTTTGCACACTACCATGTAGCATCCCTGAATTAATTACTGAATTTTCATTCTGTAATCTATAATGGTGTTATGTTTAGAGCTGTCTAGAGACATTTGTGTATCATTTATCTAATAGACAGGAACAGCTTTGAAAATTCTCATTAAATTGTTAAATGATGGATATCTTCTCATTGTTTCTCCAAACAACCATAAAGACACTAATAAAAATTGTTACTAAGGATTTTATTACATACATTTATTAGAGAGGTTATTGGAATAAAATAAATGAAAGAATGACTTTTGTTTGCCACCTTTCCTTACTGGAGACGAGACCATCTACTATAGTCTTTGTGAACGCCTCACAGCCATGAAAAGCACAAATTCAGAAGTACCATTTCAGTACTGGTTGGTTGGCTCTGGTTTGCTTTTAAAGGCAGGAAGAACCTGTCAGAGGAAGGAAGAACACTAGCTAAAGATCGCTGCTGGTACTTCAGCTCTTTATTGTCTGTTATTTATATCGCAGTCATGCTGAGAGGGCCTGCCACTGTGCCGCACGCTGCACAAAAGTATGGCGATATGCTTTGTGCTGAAGATCTTTTAAGTATAAATAAACAGTGGAGAGGGTGAAAGGAAGAACAGAGCATCATGAGTAGGTGTGCTTACATTGATGGCAAGCATGATGGCAAACACAAAACAGCGTTAGCGTCCCCTCCTTGGGAACTAAGTGCTAGTGTTGCAGCACTCACTTTAGACACTGCTTGAATGCTCTTCCTGGGAGCTCCGTGCTAAATCACCTTCTTCCCAGATGTAGTGTGGGGAATGTCCCGCTAAAAGATAATACGAATTCTTATTTTAAGAGTTATTACTGAGGCAATGCTGTATGACAGCCTTTAACTCAACAGAAATACCATGACCTCCCAAATGTTCACTCCTTTGATGTATAAAATGTGATGTGAGTCAGGAAATGTTTTTTTTTCTTTTTTTTCTTTTTCCCCAGGAATTCGGGAAGTCCTGGGAGGAAGTGCAGTCAGAGGATGATCGGGAATTGCTAGATAACCTCGAGGAGTAAGAGTTAATTATGTGCCCTTATAAAGAACTGTAAGAGCATTACCATTGAAAGCAGTTACAGGAAAAATGCTGTGCATAGTTAGTACACAGTTAAAATTAATCTAAGCCAGTGTAATCAACTCCAAATTGTTTTCGTCAGTGGCATTTCTCTGCAGTGAGGGCTATAAATTTCATACTTCAACCACAAGCCTATTTTTTAATTTACATATAGCTCAACCAACACCTTTTAGGGTTTACAATGATGTAGGCAAAACCTTTTGTTTTGTACTCAGAAATGAACTGGATTTTCGGAGATTTAAAATCAAGAATACATTTGAAGGAAATTTTTCAGTGGTGCTGACTGAGGACAAAATCTGCCTCTCCTCTATGCTCCTCTTGGCTTCAGGCCCTCTGATCACTACAAAGGTGTCTTCCTTGACCGCAGAGATTTGGATAAGCAAGGAGTAATTTATGGGCACCAGGCCCCCTGACCTTCCTGTCACTTAAGCTTAATTTTACTTGATTAAAAACTGGGTACAGTCATATTTTTATCTCTAGGTAGTACTGGGGATCTAAATGGATGAGTGCTGGTATTTATTCTCTGCGTGCATATCTAAATGTAGCATAAATGAGTGTCTCCTTCAGAAATAATATTTGATGAATAAATATCAGACTAAACTCTGTGTGATGTTTATATCTATGGCTGACATATTGAAAGACTAGAAAAGGCCTTATTAAAATAATAGACCTTATAAAAACAAACACTGAAAGCAATTTTCTATAACTTGCCAAAGTGGATAGAAACTGAAGTTAAGATCCTGTCAGTAGTGAAGGCAAATTCAAGCACCATGTACTGCCTGCCTGCACAGGAGTTACCCAGCAATAACTGCTCTTGAATTTCCAGGGTATTTTTTTAGACAGAAAACCAATTTCTAGTCATATATTCAGCTGTAAATCCATACTTTTCCACTCCTTCAAAGTATATTGTTTCTCTGGATTAATTTCTGGTGCTGTGGAAGCAGAATCTGTAGTGCTTTTTCACAAAATGTCTCTTCTCTTTTCCATAATTAAATGATATTTTTTTTTACTCTTAATCATTAGAGACTGGTCTGACTGGGAAGAGCATCCTGTGTGTGCAGTTTGCCTGTTCTGTGAACAACAGGCAGACACCACAGAAAAGCTGCATCTTCACATGCAGGTAAGACTTGGTGGTGGTGATTTCATACCGATGGGCAGCTAAGCTCCACCGCATCGCTATCTCATTTCCCCCTCTTCAAAAAGACAGGGAGAAAATGCCATGGAAAAGGCTCAAGATAAGGATAGAGATATCACTCACCAATGACCATCATGGGCAAAACAGCCTCAGCAGAGGGAGATGAATATTATTGCTTGTTGCTGACAGCCTGGAGCAGTGAGAAACTGAAACAAACTAAAAACACCTTCCCCACCCCTACACCCACTTCTTCTCCTCCTCTTGAGTGGCACAGGGGAATGGGGGCTGCGCTCAGTCTATATTGCTTCTGTGGGCTCCTCCACATAAACCAAATACTCTTAAATGTCAGCTCTTACATCACTTTGGAATTCAAAAGTAGGATGGCAGCACCTTTGTTAAGATCAATTCAGCTGCTAAACTGGAATGCTTCCTTTAGTGCAGAACTAAGACAGCATCTACACCTACAGTATTCAGTTTTACACTGAGACTATGAATAGCTGGTACTTTTAACTATATAAACTGATACAGGCAATAAAAAGGTGGCATTTTTAATATTAAAGTGGCTTAATGATTTAATACGTTTGATGGTTAGCATCTGTGTTTCAGTTTTAATATACTATTTAACAGGAGCATTGCTGTTAACAGAATATGAAAGTTTCTGATGAAACAAAACTTTTGGGGGGTTATACCATGCATTAATGTTTGTGTATGTCTGTGTCAGTCTGTGAAAGGCTGAGCTGCTTTTAATGTGGACTAGTTGAAATAGCAGAAATGAGATACTCTTTCTTTCTTTTTTTTTTTCTCCAGAAATCACATGGATTTGACTTTCTTAAAATAAAATCAGAGCATGGTGAGTAAGAGATGCTGTACTTGTTAGCATTTGCCACTAGTGTGGAGAAAACCACATCATAAGAGTACTGGAAAGCAATTGTATCAATTTGATTTCTGTTTGGGCATCTAACTTTTCCATTACAGAAACTGTTTCAGCTGGCTTACCAAAGACAGCCAAAACCACTTTATTTTTCTGGAACTGTTGTTAGTACCAAGTATTTGTGTGCCAAGTATTATTTCAGAGTAGCCCCTACAAATAGCTGCTCTGTAAGTCTCATGTCCAGCTGCTGCAGCCTTGGAATAACCATTACTGCTAAGATTATTATTATGCCTGTTAAGACTTGCTTGCAGCTTAGAAGACTGGGGTCTAAGCTGTGTTTGTCCAGTGTTTGCATTCTGCTGTAGACTAAGAGGAAGCAAGCTGTAATTTTTAAGTATAAGAAGAAGTGGTTCCCCTTCATCTAGGAAGAAACATTTGTTCAGTTTGCAGTGCTGGTCTTCAGTAACCCTTATCAACCTTTATGCTTAATCCAAGAAAGCATTTGTAAATTAAGTTTTATATTCCTTAAGTGCTCATTTGCTACCCTCTCTCTTAGGTCTAAACTTTTATCAGCAAGTAAAGCTAGTGAACTTCATAAGGAGAGAAATCCATCATTGTCGTTGTTACAACTGCCAAGAGAAATTTCAGTCTAAAGGAGGATTGATAAGTCACATGGAAGAGACAAAACACATTACATTCCTGCCAGCCAGGTCTACATGGGACCAACCACAGTAAGGGCAAACATGTTTCTTCCAGCATTTATTCCACTACTTGATAATGTCTGTAAAGCAGTAAGCTGAAAGTTCTGGTTTTTACCAGTGCTGCAGCACTCAGAGCTCAGATAATAAGTTGTCTCAAAGCTGTTCAGAATTAGAAAAGTCTGTACTGCCTGAAGCTAAAATGAACACGGGGTCCTGCTCTTCTAGTTGCATCCTGGATTCAGTGTCACCATAAGTTGTGTCTGCACTGTCAAGTCAGTATGCAAGAGAAGTTTCTTGCTGTGAAGTAGTCTTCTGTGTGTGTTTGCTGTCTCTGGCACATATGTCACTGCTAGTAGAGATATGCTGTGGATACACGGTTCTAGAAACAAATCAAACCCATTCTTTTGCACATCTCATGTAGATATATGTATAGTATCTGTCTAACTTTGGGCATCAAAACAAGGTAGCTCTTTACCTGTGGTTTTCTCTGTAGCAAGTGGAGATAGAGTGTAACATACCACTGATTCAGGTTGAAGCAGGCTCCACAAGCCCAGGGGATGATGCCACTGCAACTGTTCTCACTTAAAAAATCTCAGTTCCCTATTTGTTGTGGGACAGGTCTGGATCTGGGGCTTCAGTTGTGACTGTGTGGGGAAGAAAAAGGGGAAAGGCTTGTCTATTGCTGTCCCTTCTGTATGACTCTTCTAAGATGCATGTGTCTGTTGATTTTTTCATGCTGCTGACTCATTGCAGACAGCCAGACTTTCTCATTTTTCTTTTTTTTTTTTTAATTTAATCTCATAAAATAAGACCAGGTTACTTGAACCAGAATATGTGACTAGTAATATTCCATTCTATTACACCTTGTTGCTTCCAGGTATTATTTTCCTACCTATGAAAATGATACACTCCTCTGTACACTGTCAGACAGTGAAGATCTGATACCTGAGGATCAAAGTGAAGATGTCCCTGTTGTAAGTGAAGATATATCCAGTCTAAAAGCTCTCAAACAGAGCAGCGTTTTAAACCAGCTACTGTGTGAAGAGAACAGCAGCCATGATAAAAGTTGACCTTGAATGATCTTTGAGTGTTTCTCCTGGAATACAAAAAATACATTCTTTCACTAAAATTGGAATGTGGTGTATGTGTTATCTCTGGGCAAATATTACATGTATGGGAATGCTAAATAAAATTTACATGTAAACTTTTTTGGTTTATCTTCCTTTAACCTACAGCTTTGTTTTAAAACTAACTGCTGGATTTTCTTATTGGCTCTTAGAATACTCCTGGTATTACTCCCAAATAGGATTTTTCTTCTTTTTTTTCTGAATCTGTCAGAATCAGAGTTCTGCTTTAAGACCATCCTGTAAAAGGCATGAACAATTGAGACAATATGTCTTCATATATGAGCCAGTGAGTTTTAACTCTTTATTGTTTTCATAAAGAATATTTTGCTGGTTTTAACCTTAGACTTCTTCAAAGTGAATATGGATCTGCATAGCTCTATTATTCATTATTTATATGTAAGATACATAGCTCCTGTTCTGAAAACTGGCTCAGAAGCATCAGTAAAGCTCTCTCTGGCTCATGGACATCTGACTGCGTGGAATGCTGCCAGTCTGAAGCCTGAAAATGTATTGGAAAATTGCAATCCTGGTTGCATTAAAAATCCACAGACTTTAAGGCAGACTTCTTGTATGGTCGTGAACTGAGATACCGGTATCTTAGGAGATTGTAGACACATAAATCCAAATTAAATCCTCAAAATCTTTATTCAGCTGTCCATTAAAGTTACCGTGTTTAGTTACCGTGTTTACTTTAAGACTGAACTTAAAAGTTCCCCAAGTTACAAAAGGTCTTCAGCATGTTCAGAAACACCCCAGTGTTGACAGGGCAAGGCAGCTCACAGCTCACAGCATAGGATGATCAAAACTAGGTACTCCTGCCTCCGTTTTTCCTCTTAAAATTTTATTTAAAGTAGTTCCAGAGTTCAGGTTTGGCTTCCTATAAAATGCGTAACCGCTTTCGAAACTGGTAGCACATTCCTTTTTCTTCATTAGTCCAAAGTGTGTGAGTCTCAGCTCAGTGCCCTTTCCTGCCTGAAAAGATTCAAAGCCATAGCTTTACCTTTGCACACTTCCCTTTACCTGAAATAGATTGCTGTCAATAAGAGTTATTATTTGTCGTTATATGGTGATTGAGAATTAGATAGCAGTCCCTAGGAGCAGGAGCTAAAGCTCAAATCTTTATGCGTGTCCTGCTAAGCTTCCGTATCTAGCCTAATTCACCCTGCAATATATTTGGATCAGTTTCTTTTAACTTGTATTGAACTTGCTTTCTCCTGGCATTACTCATCGCCCACTAGCACTTCTTTTTGCTTCCCATTTCTTATTTGCTCTTAGGCCCAGGTGCTCTAAAGGTAAATTACAGCAACAAGATGCTGAAAATGTATTGAGAAAGTCAGAGCAGCCTCCTAACTGCACAGTCAAGCAGGCACAGAAGCGATTTCTCACTCTGTCAAAGGAAATGGGATAGAAGTGGATCAGCAGGTGCTGAGAGTACAGACAAAGGCAGGGAGCAGGTGTAGTCACATATCTGCATCGGCTTTGATTAAACAGGTTCAACAGTTTTGGAGGGTTTTTTTTGTTTGACTGGCTGGTGGTTTTTTTGAACTGGAACATCTGACTGTCTTGAATAAGCTAGAGTCTGTACTTTTAGTAATTATATTTATGTCATGTAGTAATAGGCTGTTGCTGTTGATTTTTTTCTTGTAAATAGTTTTCTTCCAAACCAGCTACTTTTCTTCCTAAATTAGAAATGGATTTCAGTTTTTTCAGTCAGGTCCTCAGCTGAGTGGAAGAAAGAGTTGGTAGGGTTTACATTAACGATACGAGTGTTGAGCAGTGGAAAAAATCAGCGAGGGACCTACGGGTAAATCAGCAGCCTATGGATGTGTTTTATGGCAAGTCCATCTCTGAAGGGCATATTAAGGGAAAGATAAAATTTTATTGATATATCGTAAAGTGAAATTGCAAAATGTTTCCTAATCAAGAGAAATGTCATGCTGAGTCACTCAAGTTCCTACAAAGTGAAATCAAGAGTAGTAGCAATATGAAATTACTACTTTTTCTGGTTCTAACAGAAATCTGATTTTTGCTGTTTTTCAGGGTAGAATTAAAAAAGCATCTCGAGAGGTATTTTATAAATAACATGGGTTGCTTGACTTCTTTGAGTAGAGCAGAAAAGGTACTTACAAAAAAAGAATCAGCAGTGTATAACTTCACTGAAAACATGGAACAGGGAACGTGAGGAATCAGGTTAGAGCTGACCTCATTACTGCAAGTATGCCCAGCAGGCAACAAGGTAGTTTAGTAAGTTCAGAAAGTCAGGGTACAGTTTCTAGAGTAAAAAATCGGCATTTTCACTTAGCACAATGATGCTTCTAATTGGATTTTGCTAGAGCATACTGTCTTTGTATGACAACCACAATTTCCCCAGAGGATGCTTGTCTTCTATCTAAAACACCACCCAAATCAGTGTCTGTTTTAAAACTGGAGTAATCTTGCCACTAGATAGGGGACACAGCTATGATTGCAGGCAGTGATACTCAGCTATTACATGAATAAATACATAATTTTCACACAAAAGTATTTTTGGAAGTCTAACCTGTCATTAAGGTTAGCAAGTTTCATTCCTGGATTTCAGTGACAGAAGCATTAAAAAAATAGTTTTGCCATAAGTCATGGAATGAACCAAGCTGGGGTTGGGAACTGGGCTTTATACAGTCAAATTAGAAGAATGAGTGTTGCTAATTGGTATGAAAAAATGCTACGCTAACTTAATTCCAACACACATTTCTTAACTTAATACTTCCTCTTAGCTTAGATCTTCACTCCATATGCATACTCCCTTTGCTTTATCTATAGCCATCCTCTTGTTCAAAGAGTTAAAGGAGGAAACAGGTTTGTGTCCTGGTGACCAGTAACTTCATAGAATCATAGAATCATAGAATGGCCTGGGTTGAAAAGGACCTTAAAGATCATCAAGTCTCAACCCCCCTGCTAAGTGTAGGGCCGCCAACCACTAGACCAGGCTGCCCAGAGCCATGTCCAGTCTGGCCTTGAACGCCTCCAAGGATTTCTCCTGCTCACTTTACAAGCACTTTAATTATGTCTCTGATACTCTTCCACACACAATTTATTCTGACAGTTCTGTGCAGACTTGATCTTTCTTAATGAGTCAGTGGTCACTGACTTTCATTTAAGACACTGAGCGTTTTCAGTTCCTGTATTACATTCATCTGGCATGCTCTGAAAGAGCTGTCAGTGGCTGCTCTCAGCTGCCTAAATGGAAACCCAGGTGTGAAACACTGAAATAGGTCTCTGAAACGCCTCTCTGCTGCTGTCATCTCTCAGTTTCACCACTGCCTCTGAATTCTGGAGAGATCAGTACTGGTGAGTGAAGTTATGCTGTCCAGAGAAATTTTTAGCTGCCTCAAACTTGATTTTACAGCTTCTTTTCTCCAACTCTTGGCTTGTGAAGATACAGATTATAGGTTACAAATTGCCAAGTTACCCGTTAGTTGTAATTACATTTGATATTTGGCATCCACCATCAATTCACTCTCTCTATATGAAGAGCGGGGAAATTTAGGATACTTACAACCAAAAATACATCAGTCTTCTCTGTATTAATTTAGATAGAAACAAAAGCATCTTATTGCTACAAATGTTCTTTGGAACACAGTTCTCCTCCTGGTCTACCATCCGGCGACCAAGGACCTGCCAGTGTGTAGATCATATACAGACTTAATGTCTAAAGTTCTGTTATAAAAAACAATTGTAGCCTGTGGATCCTAGAGAGTCACTCAGCTCACTCTACAGTAAACACCTGAAACTTAATATTCGGTTCCTCACACAGACATCTGAGGAGTCATCTGAGACACCTGAAGATATTCTGCTCCCCAGCTGCTGCTCCTAAAGGATGCTGATCTCTCAAAGGCCTTGCGTCAGCTCTGTCAACTGCATATGAACATTTCAAATGGCACTGAGCCGTGCCAAAGTCTAAGCAGTTAAATCCAGCACCTTTGGCTGATAGAGAAATATCTCTTTTAGATTGTATTAAATGTAATGGAAACTTAGGCAACAAGGTAACATCTGACATCCGGACTTCTGCATTTCGTTACATTAATTCAGAGCTGAATCTTATCCTACCGTTTCAGAGTTCATTTAATGTGAAGGTGGACACCTACATGGATCAGATGATTTGCCTTCTGGAAAGGAGTACTAACTTTGATAGCCACACTAGACATGTATCTGAAACTAGTCATTTCATCTCTGTTCTCATATCAGCTTTGGGGACAGGAGGACAACTGATTACCATATAATCATGGATCTAAGTTTTCAGGCCACTAAAAGAGCAAAAGCATCACAATGTGTACATTCTATAAGTGTTCTCCTGATTTGAGGAATCTTGATTATGGTCTTCTGTTAAGGAGACATCAACCAAACAGGGGTATTCAAGAAGGTGGACAAGGTACTTCCCACAGGTAGGCTGTAACGCCTTTGTCATTCTGTCCTTTTCCAGCACTATGCATGCAGAACTTAACCAGACTGAGGCCAGCAGACACTATTACAGTGCAATGACATTGTAATGACATTCCAAAAAAAAAAAAAAAAGCCTATGGTTTATGGTGATTAATTTAACCTGTCGATATAAATTACAGCAGTCTTTGTACCAACTCATCACAGAAGAATGCAATAGATAACACTAATAGATAGCACATCTCTTCTCTGGTGCCTTTGCAAAGGAAAGAGCTTGTAGCTCTGCAAAAAGTGAACCTGAAAAGACCCCAGTGAAGTGCGACCCTTGGGCTGCCAGCTTGTATCTTCAGCATCAACATCAAACAGGAAGGCAGAACACCACAAGGACTTAGGTGTGAACTCACATTGCAGGATCTGCTGCTAGGTGTGAAACCTATGCCAGATATTAGTCATTTCTATTATTTTTAAATCTATGGCTAGTAGTTGTTTTTACAAATGGTTTCTCTGACTATATGGCAAAGAAAGTGCAAGGGCCATCACAGGAAGTAAAAAGATATTGTTCTGTATCCGCGCTTCATGTTCCAGTGTGCCCGCACACACTCTTAGCACTCCTGCAACATCTCACCTGCGGGTACCCGTGCTGTTATAGTTAAGCACATGAGAGATGCCAGAACCTTCTGCCCTTCCTTTTGGTACCACGAGGTGCCTGGAAAGCAACAGAGGCAGCTCTCTGGTGTTAAGCTGAGCACCTGAACACTGGTAAACTGCTCATGTGTTTCTTTAGGTTAAAAAAAATGCTTCAAAATTTCAGACTTTGAGGCAGCTGCACATTGCATTTTTGTATTGTATCACATCAGGATGTAGTGAAATCCATCAGAACAATTACAGGCAGATTTCTGGCGTCACCTCAAGCCATGGCTCCACTGAATGTTAGAAGACTTGCTTTTCATTTCCATGCTCTCTGGAAATACTAGAACAATACAGGAATAAATAATGCAGGAAATGATTAGAAAGGCTATCTTTGCAAACCGCTTGCTACATATTTGCAGAGTTGAGTGTTGCTTTAAGCTTGAGGTGGTTTTAGCTTGAACCTTCCAGTTGTGTTGTGGCTGGTTTGCTACTTTCTGATGCACATCTGTCTGAATACCATGTACAGATACACTGCTGTGAGTCTTCACAGATACTTGGCCTACTTTAATAACTGCTTACCCCGTGTGGCATTTTGGTATGAGCCTAGGTGAAATAAAGAACAAATAATCACAGGTAGGGCTTAGCATTGCGAGGAAGACTCATGAACGTGTGGCAGTGTTGGCCTTGGGTATGCCTACAGCCAATGACTTTCCATGCATCCCTTGACAAATATTTTTTCCCTGTGTCTCAGTTTCGTAACAAGTAAGATTATGATTGTGCAATAAAAGATACCAGATAAAAATGCCTCGTATCAGACCGGACTCCAGTGTATGCAAGCAGCAAATATGTATTGATCAGGTTGTCGTATTTAAAATACTTTGCTTATCAAGTGACTAGATTTCCATCAAGAAAGCTATTCATTCACTAAGAAACTTCATTTTAGGGAGACTTTCCCATAAGGAAAAAAAAGTTAAACATTTTTAAACTGACACTTTTTTAAAAGCAGGGCTAACTTCATCAGGTGTTCAGAATATGTCTAACTTGCCATCACTCAAGGCTTATAAGTGAAGAAACAACATGATGAAGATGACCCTCTGAGCTTCACATTGCAGATGTTCCAAGCGCACACAAAGACCAGTTTTCGGTAAGGAAAGAAAGGCGTCGCAGAATGTAGAATGGCCATGTTCCACACTGGTTTAGAGAAAGATGCTCATGATAGCTTCCTCCAAGTCTTCAAATCTATAAACCCGTGGATTTCCCAAAGTTAAAAGAAATAAAGTTCAAAATACTGTGAATCCTTTAATTCACTTAATTGTTACTTTACTTTGCAAACAGTCTCAATTTGAAGTCTTAGCTCTCTGAGAATTTTCCAAGCACAGGTTTAATATTCTCATTATAAAGTACATACATCTGAAGTATTTTTAAAAGATTTCTAAGGATTCCTCTAAGCTCATGGTATTTTATGTACCTTACCTTTGCTTCAGGGTAGGAAAGTTTCTAAGTAAGAAAGAGGGGACCTTTTCTCTCCGTTATAGTTGATAATGGATAGATTCCCCTCTCAAATGTACGTACTGTAATAATGCCTTCATCTGTATTCTTTTCTTGATAGATGCTTGAGCCTTCTGACTAGCACTGAGCCAGCCAAATGGGCCACATTTCGGGTAAGCGAGCTGTGTAACACTTAGTAACACTCATACTCTTTCTGTAGACATAGAGTATGAAAAAATCTTAATGAATCTTAATGTCAGATCCTTTATTTCTTTTTATTTAATGGAAAACAATGGGAATCCAGCAAAAAATCTTCAATAAAAGGGCCAGAGCTGCCTTGGGGCAGTCCCTCAATTACCCCTAAGTGTGGTTTGGGGACAAGGGTAGGCGACAGCAGCCATCAAGCCTTCAGTGGGGGGCTGAGGTCTGCTGCAGGGTAGCAGCAGGGACCATTGCCCCACAGGTGCCACTCCACTGTCCTCAGTGACTAGTGACTTTTAAATATGAAAGAGGTGGAATTCCTGCTGCTTCCTACTGGATTCTGGTACCACTGGGAAAATGTTTAATTGCCCCCTAATGAGTGGTTTAAAATCAGTTAGATAGGATTCCAGCCAATGTCTAACATGAATGTTGACACCTTACCAAGGAAGAATCTTCTGTTATTCCATTTTTTCCATTTGAAAAAAAAAAAATCCTTAGCGTTTGACAGTGCTTATCCAATAAATTTCTTGCTGGCTTTGTGCTGATTACAAATAGTACAGGAGAACACACTGCTGTCTTTGTTCCCAGCATTCCACCCCCATCTCTCCCCTTCCCACCACACCTCCTGTTTCCCCCCGCCACCTCCTGCCCCTCACCCAGCTCCACCTGGCAAGCACAGGGAACACTCTGGCTCTGGTCCTCCTCCCATGGGATGGCAAAGCTCAATAAGACAGTAGCAGCTGCTGAAAGCTGACCTGCAAAGAAAGAGCTGTGGGTCTAAGAGATGGGAATCTGTAAAAATTATGCCCCAGGTGCTACCTTAAAAATAAGACTAAAATGAAAAATACAATTGGATAATAAGCCGTGGAGAAATCACAGGAGGGACTGGGGCTCTATCAGAACATAAAGTGGAAACTTGCACTGACCTCCAGAGTGACAGCGGTGGCTGGAAGGGAAAAAAAAAAAAGAAAGAAAGATGGTAAGAGTACTGCCAAGCATCCTCTAAGAGAATAAAAATATTAAGCTGAAAATACCAGGGCAACACTGGCCAAAAATAGAGCTGAGAAAGGCAAAAACGTCAGTCTGCCATCTAAAGGGCAGCAGCAGTTGTCAATGAAGCTCCATAACTGACTACAGCACGAGGATAGCATCTCAAAGCCAGACCAAAGATTATTTTGCCCATTATTTAAGGATTTAACAGAGCTCAGCACCTGTGCAGGGTGTCTCCAGCAGATTTAGGGCTTTGCAAAGGCAGTGGAAACTTGTTAGTCCTGTTACACATTGTCTATGAACGCTGGTCATGAAGGAAAAAGCAAGAAGATATTTTCTGTATGCACGATCCAGTTAAAATGTGGTTGTTATGGGATCTTGTAAAGTGGCTTTTGTAAATCAATACTGATAATTCATGTTCTCATCTATTGGACATAGCAGTATTTGAATACAATGTAAGCAGATGACTGGTGTCATCTGTTGTGCAAGCTGTGAACTGATGTCCTGGTGGCTACGAATCAGTAAAGGAAATCTGGATTTTGTTTCTGTTTCCAAGGAACCAATTAATATTTCTTCCTTTTAAGTGCAGTGTTTCCACATCTACCTGTGAGAAGGCTACACCCATCCAAAAGGTTTCATCTTTTTGCCTACGTGTTTAGAACGGTCACAGTCTACCCTTCTATTTTACAACACATTTAACTCCTTGCCCCTCTGAATTTAGGTAGCAATTGAAACAGTCTGAGCATAGACTCATGGTGATAAGGCAGCGATCTGTTTAAGCAGTGGTCCAATAAATCTCATTTTTAGGTTCTTTTATTCCATTAACTTGTTTTATTATTGTTTTTAAATTTACTTTATTTTTGCCTTTTTTTTTTAATATGAAAAATGTATTTTTTCCAGAGGCTTAGAGTCAGGAAGCTGAAAGTAAAAAAAAGCAGAAACCATGTGATGGTGCTGCAGCTTGAGATGCAGGATTTCCTAAAACGTCAAAGGTGCGCAAATACATGCCTCTTCCCCAGAATAATCAGAGATCTTGCAAAATAATATCTGAAATAAATGCTTTTTTAAATTTATTTCCTGTTATTAAACTTAATGTTTCAGGAATGGGAGCCATATTGGAAACACACAGCACACAGAAGTATTACAAGGCATATTTACAAAGGGGATGTAACTTGATTACACTCAAACACCAAGAAATAGAACAGCAGAGGTAGAACTGCACTGCCTAATCTTTCCAAGACATTTTCCTTCTGCACCAACTCTCAGTTGAGACCTGATGTCTCAAACCTGCTGTAGGTTTCCAGGGTCCCTCTGATCTCAATGGGAGTTGCGAGGATGGGCAGCTCACCGACACAACCACCAAATGCTCCTGTTGCTGATTGCAGCAACCAGTACTGCATGCAGTAAGTCATGCTGTAGTTCGTGTTTCTGGCGAGCAGCACTGATTTTTACACCATACAGCCACCGCAAGGGCTTGCAAAGGCAGTGAGAAAGGGAAGGGCACCACCTCCCTCCCACCCCATTCTTCAGCAGCGCTGCAACGACTTCTCCAGCCCTCGAGATCCTCTGCAGCCAACTGGTGGCTGTCCTGTTCCCACAGAGCTTGGGGGTTACAGCCTCCCCGTTGTCTAAGGAGGGCCACCACGGTGAGACAACCTCCTGGCTCCTTTCATGAGTGTTCCGTTTATATCCACCCTCCTGCATTTTGCAGCTGAACATGAGCCTTTATCCCTGCCTCAGCAGATCACAGCAGGGATTGCAGGTAGGTGGCTCACTGACAAGGCCTGCAGTCCTTAATCCCTTCTTTCCCTTGAGGGCAAAATCTAGCACACTGGCTACAAATACAAATTGAATCCATATTAGGCTCAGGAAGGTGCCAGATCAGATCCCCACTCCCTGTGCAGCCACATCAGCTGGGCCCTCCAATGGCAATTCTGCTCACAGCATGGAAGAAAACGGAGAATATTGTTCTGCAATTTAAAACTAGACAAAGCCAGCCTCCTGTGGGCTCCATGCCTGGCCTAGCAGACAAGTCTGCAGCCTGCACTCATGCAGGCACGCTGTACCTGAGCTGCTTGCAGAGGGCTCTAAAGCACCAGCAGTCCCAGGCTGTCCCTGAAGCTGGCAGAGAGCCTGCTGTGCCCGCAGTGACTGCACTCCCTGTGCTGGAGTGAGCTGGGCCATGGCCCAGGCCTGGTGCTGGAGGCAGCACCCGCGTGTCGGTGCTGCTTAACTCCTTAAAGCCCTGCAGGTAACTGCTATAAAACTAAAAGGCACACGTGCTGTAACAACTGCCATTACCCGATTAACAAACTGCACAAGTCTCTCCTGTCTTTTTCTACACAGTGTTTCTGTTCCTGTTTGAAATTGGTTTTGTCACTCGTGACAGATTGCAAACTGCCTTACCTTTGGAAGCTGACTGCTTCGGGCTCTGCGTCCATTACTCTCATTTAGCACACGTGGAGAAACGTAGAAACAACTGCTTCTTCAACACGCTGTGTCACACAGCTCCCACAAAAAAATCAGAGGTGAAGCCTTGTCAGCACACATTGCTTAGCAGGCGAGTCTCCTGAAATTAGCCACTTAGTATGCTAGAGTCAGCAAACTAACTACAAACAGAGGCCTACTCTCTCAAAGCGCTGAATAATTTCACAAGTTCATTCTCACCCATCTTTAGGGGGAGTCAAAATGAATCTGTGTCCTTCACAAAAAGAAAGTAAATATAGCTCCACCTGAGATGGCAGACAAAAATGCCATCGCTGCGTGGAAAGTCTGAAGTGTGGCAACTTCATTAGTACAGGAATACAGAACTATCCCTCTGTAGATGTGGTGGTTTTACTCTGACTCTTCCACGGTCACTCAACCCCTCCTACAGGTGCCGTCCTGATCCCGCGCGGCCTTCCCACGGAGTGCAGCCCTCCCAGCACCGCTCCGTACCGCAGGGTTTCCAGCGATCAGCCAACACCCAGAAGGTGTGGCATGGAACCCGAAGCACTGCCTGGCCCTCGGGTTTCTTCAGGCAGCCATGAGGGCCGAGAGGGCATGCGGGTGTTGATCCCAAGCGTGGGTGCTTTTTGTTAGCACTGACAGTTCGTGCCCTCAGCCAAGCTCATTTAAGTGTCAGCTGTGTTTGTATTCAGGAATAATTTTTTAGGGAATAAATTTATCACCTCTTTGACCCTGTCTCTTTTCCAGTAACAAATAATTTTGTTTGAGGTTTTAAGAGGGCTTTTAACAAATGTTTGTATTTTTTCCTCGTTTTAAGTAAGTAAGTCAAGCACATGTGCTGTTAACTTCTGGTAGTTCTTTCTTCAAAAGCCTCATGAGGTGCTCATCAAGTTTTTGTGAGGATGCAAGACAGACAATTTCTCTCCAATTTACCTTACTATAATGCAATTTAATGCAGGTCATGCAACCTAAGAAGAGCATGCAAGGCCAAGCAGCTGCATTTCTGTTCTGCCTCACACTGACAAAGCTCCTTAAGATAAGGGAATTGAAATTTTTTTTTACAACATTTGTGCTTTTTTGTTAGAAAAGTGGTTGATTCCAGCCTCCAAAGCTTGCCACCCTTAACTACCATGTTAGCACTTGAGTTTTTTGCGTGAATGGAGCAGTGGAAAAAAAAGAGGGCATACCTGCAGTCACATTAAGTGGAAACTGCTGGAAGAAGGGCGAAAGCAGTTTAACATGATGTTATAGAGTAGCACTGATGTCTTCGCAGGCTGATTTACAGAAGAATGCTAAGCTGGAGATCCTGGTTCAGGGCAGTGTCTCCGTCCAGCAATAGGATTTTCCTTCCTTCCTGACAAAGGTGTGTTCATGCAGAGCAAATTTTGTTTCACACTGAAAAAATACTGTATCTCTGTTGGTATTTTTCCTGAAAGTCTTCTCTTATAAATGGTGTTCAGATGTCTCTTTGAAATCAACTCTCATCCAAATCGGGTTTCCCGTATGTACAACTTGACATATATACAACTTTTATATTGAGGGGTAAATTAACCAAGAAACATAAAGACATGAAAAGGTCTTCTCTAAGTGAGAAGAAATCATTCTTCTCAATGAATGTATCTCCGGTGATGGAAAAGAAATTATTGGTAGCCTTTTTTTCCTTAAACTTGAAAGTGAAAAAGGTGAATTTGTTTATAGGGCTTTTTATTTATGAAGAAAGAAGTACTGAAGGAAAGACCTACATCTGCGTATTAACCTACATCTTCTTCTAACCTACATCAACTTCTGCCTACATCTGCGTATTAACTTCCCACTTTTTTTCTCCCTCTTTTGCAAGCATCCCATGACTTCACATCGATGTTCACTGCCCCGATGTGCTGCAGGGTTCTGTTGAGGGGGTCATGTCCTTAAGGAAGGGACAGGCTCTCTAGAGCCCAGCTCCCAGAAGTGCCCTGCGTGTATGACCAGCGATTGCACCCATTTCCCCTTGTGGCTACAGGAAGGTATAAGGCAGGTGGGGATGTTACAAACTAGGTGGAAACCCCATTTGCAGTTGATTCCTAAGTCCTTGTTTTATAGGTTATTTTCTCAGTCTTGGCAGGCAGACTGTTTAATGATTCAGTAGGTTCTCATTAAAAAATATTTGGAAGTCTTGACGTTACATTAGCCAATACAAACATTATTACAGTCTTACTACTGCTTCCCTCTGGTCTTCCCGTCACATCTTTATCCTATTTAGGTCCTGAGAATCAGGAATATATCCATTTGTATTTGTGGAGTGCCAAATTATCAGGAGTACCTTTTCTGACTTGACTTAGGTTCTGGCATAGTATAAAAAACGAATTATAATATTAGCTCCCAGCTCCTTCTTTCAAGCACAGGGTAAGTGCATTCTCTCATACTTCATGCTCAGTTATCATTAATTTATAATTAGGCTCAACTATTTCTCTATTCTACACACTCTTCCAGCTGGCATATGTGGCCTATGTGAAATTGTATTATTAATCCCATCAGTACATCTCTTCCAAGATAAGGAAAAGTTCAAGTTTTCTGGTCATGGAAGGGAACAAAGGAGGAGTTACAGGCATCTTTGAAGACTGAGAATCACACTGTGCTGCTCACTGTTTAGCATTCACAGAATGATGTTAAATTCATTTCTTTAATAGTAAATGTACAAATTGTCCTGGGTCATTAGAAAATTTACAGCTTCAGGGAATTACAATTTGCTTTTGCTTACTGCTGCTGGGGTGCATCTTGCTAGCTCTACTACATGCTAAATGTACACTCCAAATGACTTCAATGATATGTGCTTAATTTTCTCTTAAACCACATCTTTACCTCTCTAATGTATTTCATTAATGTTTTCTCATGCTTTCTAGGGTAGACCAATTCTGCGCTATTATGTTTACAGAAGTTGCTGGACTCACCGAGAGCATGAACTTGAAGGATAGTATAATCGTAATGGGAAGGCCTAACTGTTACACACCAGAGCCTTAAAACTGGTAAAAAATCTAGTGCAAACCTATGCCCTTGTGAGGAAAGTTGTTCTTCAGAACTGCCTGGAAGTCATTTAGGTAGATGTTAAGCCTGTTAATAAAATAAGGAGATTGACACTGTTTTCCTCAAAATTTCCAGCACAAACTCCTGGGTGAACCTGAGCTGACAACCCACTGTTTCCCAGCATTTTTTAGGTCTTTGAGTTAAATATGCTAAAATGCTCAAATACAGTGGCAGTAAAGAGATATATGCCATATACACGTGGTAACTAACTTTCAGCAGTGGGGAAGATACTGTGCACTATCCAACAAGAATCTAAGCCCTGCTTCTCGAGTGAACCTGGCAGGATCGTGTGGTACCTGCATGCTGGTTTTGCTTATTATGTATCTGACTGCAGCAAATGGTTTTAGGATATTATACTGAAAACCTTTCCCTATCTCCAATGTCCATTCATTTGCATTCACGTGGGACCTTGTGCTGCTCTTGTTACTAACTGGATGCTGATTAATATCTTACTTTTCCAAACAGAGACATTGCTCAACAGGAGCAAAGGAATTTGAATGCAACCCATAGTTACCCAGTGGGAATGAGGAAACTTTTCTTATCATCTCACGGCAATTTTGACTTCAGTGAAACTCACAGGGTCATATGTGTAACTCTAATTATCTGTGTAGAGAGAGTCTTTGCTACTTTCCAGTAACTGAAAGAATTCTGCTAGAGGAGCTGTGAAAACATGGCTGTATTTTTGGCTCTTTTTAGACAAATATTTTCTCTGACTTGCCCCGGGTCTGGTTTGAGTTTAAACGGGAAACCTGTCAGACTGAAAACTAATGAGGGTACATGTCTCTGGCGTAAGGCAGTTCTGCAGAGAAGCACCGAGCTACCTCCAAGTAAGAGCTACATGGTACAGCACTATGCCTTGTAGGCATTCCTCGAACTGAGCCTGTTTTCCCCTTTGGTCTGAATATTACAAAGATCCTGCATATTCTTGTTGGGTCGGCAGCTGAAGAGATTGCCATGTTGGGTGGGAGGACAAGGCAAGGTCTGCTACAAGACTGTGCCAATGAAACACCCTCGCTTGAAACTTCTGTACACTGTAAGCTGACATGCCAAGTCCCTTTCAGAAACAGGCCCTCTGCTTTCACTACCTACCAGCAAGGAGGCAGAAGTTAAGATTTAACTTGCCAAATCCTTGCTAAAAATTGCTCACGTACTGCTCCCAGTGACCATCTTGCTGTGGTTGGAGACATGGCCTTTAATACACAGACACAAAAAAATACTTTGACATCTGCCCAGGGCTGCACTGAAAAGTCAGAGTCAGCAGGACTCAGTTAAATGCTCAGTTACTGTGAATACATTTAAAATTTGGCATTTCCAGAGATCCGGCATGCAAGTTAGATGCACCACACAGACTTTTGCACACTGCTCTTTTGCAAATCAGGCTCTGCAAGCCCAGAGGCAAGTTGAGAAAACAAGGGAGGCAAGGGGCAGCCTGGATGCCCCTTTGTGAAATCATTCTGTTGGAAACAGGCTCCATGCCAGCTTTTCCTTTTCTATGATGTTTTCCTTTCAGGTTTGGATCCACTGACTACCTCTGCCTCTTTTGAAGATTTTTTCCTTTGAACACTGTGTTCTTGCTTCACAGGGAAGCGGAGCCATGGGAGCACCAGCAAAAAAAGCATTTGTAGCTTCAGCATCCAGAGTCCTGGCCTCTCGCTCCCTTTTCTTAGGGCTCCCTGCACATTCAAACCTCAGCAGCCCAAGTCACTGCTGGCAGCAGTGGGTTTGCCAGCTCCCAATTTCTCTGAGCGTTAGAGGTATCATTAGGGCATCACCTGCTTTTGCAGCAGAAGGAAATTACTCAGAAACATATCTAGCAATTGGAACATAATTTCCTTAAAAAAAATGAGAGGCTTTTTTTCAAAAGAAAACTTAAAGTAATAGGATCCCAGCTTGATAGCGCCTAACAAACCACCGAAACCCTTGCTGAGCTGGCTGAAAGACATAGATCTAAATTAGGTTCTCTGCAGGTAGCTACAGAAGCTTGAATCTAAAATATCGATTGGTTGAAAAGTGTGGCTGTTGGAAAATTGTGGCGATGTATAGCTATAGTTCACAGCCTATCTGAAACACAAACTTGTCTCAGATAATAGACCTTCCTGTGCTTTTAAGGTGCAATCAGGGGCCTGCATTAGTGTCAGAGGTAGGAACAATAATTACTCTTTTTTTGCGTAACTTACGTGCTCCATTTGGAGGGCCGTGGCACCAGGATGTGTAAATAAGGCCACGTGCCTTCAGGAGCAGGAGACAGGTACACTTCTTTGGGGTGAGTGTGCGTTTTGTAGCACATTTCCAGAAGTTAAAAGCTATACAGGAAGTTCCTGCAAGTGCCACGCAGCAGGTGGTGGTGCAAGCACCCCATCTCCCAGCAGTCAGCTCTCCTGGGAGAGCTTCCCGGTGCGCCACAGCCATGTGCCGACAGAACCCGTGTCTGTTCCCAGGTGTGGTGTAAAATCCATTTGAAACAAGGAATTTTTAGACCTTCAGATGGGAATCAAGCACAGAGAACCCAAGGGAAATACCATGCAGTGGCTGAGCATCTGCCTTCTCGGTACTTACATTCATCACTTAACTCCCCAAACCCACCCTTGAGAAGCCTGGTAATCCCAGAGACAGCTGCATCACTGCAGCAAAACTGCAGTTCAGAATGGGTTCTTCTCATAGAGCTCAAGAGGCAAATACAAACACACTCATTTTCTCATACTGTATTTTATAGAATAGCTTGTGGTGAGCTTGCGTGGTGTTCCCTGCATGCATCTTCTCACCAACACTGCACAAGGACCAGGTGCAAGACGGCAGTTCCCATTTGTGGCAAAGCAACGTTACAGAAATTGCTTTAGCTTACATGAGGCAAAACGAAAGATTTCAAAAATTGGCTGGGGTCAGTCAGATAGATTTTGATTTCCTCTTATTGCCTTAAAGTTGGAATTGAATAAAGGACATTAAAAAAAGAAACTGACAATTGGTTATTGAAAACTTTGCTTGCTGCCCATTAAAAAAAAATGCTCAAGAAGCCATTCATGGGCCTTCCAGCTGGGAACCAGGAAGTGTTCTAATCACTGAAATGCACTAGTATTTAAGAAAGACAGGGGCTTCACAAGAAAAAGATGAAATATTCTATGGAAAATTAAGATGGTGTCAAAATAGACTTGCCTCTGTAGGACCTTTGGGCCTGGGCTAGTCAGCTGTTTCAGCAGAGAAGCCTAGTGTTACACAGTTTTTGAGAAGCTCTTTGAAACAGCGAGGGGGTGGCTCTAGTGGAGAGAAAACCTGTCAATGGTTTTCTGGTTAATGCTTCAAGATGGGCAGAAGAGTCAGCCACTGAACTGCTTACAGCCCAGAACTCCTCTGGAGCGAGGACAGGAGGGCTGTGTGGGGATGAGGGGAATGGCGTGCTCCCATGGCCACCACAGGGGCAGTGCCCAAGGAGCCGGGGAAGCAGTGCCCTACAGGATCAGGGGAAGCAAAGCCCCACTTTTGCCACACATGATGCACCTCTGGGGACAGTGGCTGCTGTGTCTTCCTTACCAAAGGATCAGCAGAGACAGGTGCAGAAGTCTGTCACCGACTTTAGTTAGATAAAAAAGCAGATTCTGTCATTCAGCTGTATCTGCATTTCTCCGTTAGTTACTGTCTACTTTGCTGCTGATAGCATTTCTGTATGGTGGAAATCTGCTGGGAAACGTGAAGGCAATGTACATTGGAGACAATCAAAGACTATTGGTTATACAATTTCAAATGGAGCTACGGTGGGTTGTAATTTCCTGTAAGATTTAAAAAATATAAAAAACCATTGTCAATTAATTCTGATTTTAGTTAAAACACGAGCTGTTTTCTAAGTGCTGAAACAGTATTTTAGAGGCTATTTAGAGAGGCTGCTCAGACAGGTTTAAAATGTGAAAAGCTGTTTTCTCTATCTCTTTTTGATACGATAGTGTTCATTTCCTGTTGAGAATCAAAGCTAGGCTGACTGAAAAGACATAAATATTGGCTTTCACTTTGGTTCTGCAAGGGTCACAACTGCTGGCATCCCAGTGTAAGCACATTGCAATGCTACAGACTCAGATGCTCTGTGGTGAGGTGTATTTCTCTCAGGCTGTGGCAGGGAGAGGCAGGCTCTCATCTCGGTGCCTTGGTGCTGACTTCTGAAGGCAGTGTGCTGCTGCCCGGCGTGGCACGTGGCTGGCTGTCTTCGGAGGCTGTTTCAAACAGTTTTCCCTTTCGCTGAGCTCATACAAAAATGATCAACTTCAGTGTCCTTCGGTCTGGCTCCAGGCTGCTCTGCCCTTCTGGGCGCTCTGATTTCTTTGCACAAATGAGGCATTTTAACTCTTCTGCTATGGTCAGATCACTGACCCTGCCTGCGGCACTATTTCACAGCTGTGGGCAGTACTCACAGAACCAAGCAAGTGATGGTAACCTCTCTGTTCCTCTGCAAATGCAAACGTTACACAGAGCAGGGCAGCGTGCTGGAGAAACCTTAAAAAGAAAGAAAACATCCAGCCCTCCTTTTAGACCACCATCACCCGAACCAGTGTGCTGCACGAGTCATAGTGCTGATGGGAACACGGAGCAGAATTCAGAGCTGCTCTGCGTGTCTGCCCAGTCAGCTCATCTCCAAAGGAGCACACACGCCAGAACTGACTCACGCAGGAAACCCGTCCCTCTGTTGTGGTAACTCATTTTGGTTTTGTGGGTTTTGCTTCCAGCGCAAATAGCTTACAGGAGGAGATCTCCAGCCTGGAGATCTCAGTGCTGCAGGCGCTGCTTGTACACGAGTCGATGCAGCAGCTCCCTGAGCTGCAGCCAGAGGCTGAGCACTGCACAGGGAATATGAAGTGAGTAAGCTGCAGTGCACAGGCTTTCTTCTGGGGATGCTGCGTGCAGGTGTCGACAGCCAAAGTGCTGAGAGGAGTACCAGGCATCCAGCAAGCCCTGCTGCTGGCTCCTGGCCTCCTTCCACTCACCGGGAACTTGGCCTCCGCGGAGGCACGGACACTTCAGCATTGTGGCAAAGGCAAGGGGTGCAGACTTGTGCAGCTGTAACACCTGGGGTTCAGGAAACGTTTGCACAATGCTCTCAGACATACGGTCCAACTTTTGGATGCTCCAGGAGTTGGACTCAGTGGTCCCTTCCAAATCAGGGTGTTCTATGAAGACAGTTTTCATCGCAGTCATCCTATTCCTCATTGCTGAATGCTGTAGCTTTCTGTTTGAATAATAATAGTAATAATAAAATACCAGCCTGGCTATTTTTGGAGGGTAATTTCATACTTATTTTTGGGGAACAAAAGCATCAAAATATAACCTGGATGTGCTTGAAAAAGACAGAAATTTAGCACCAAATGAACAGCAAACAGAAAGAGCTTTAAGTAGCATTTTAATCCACTCCTGCTCCACTACTGCACCTTTTGAAGCAGTGGTTTGACAACTCTGAAGATGAAAGGAAAGATACTTTTTAGGAACAGTGCAAAGACTTCCAAAAGGCTTTCAGAGCCCTTTAATCCTAGCTGTGTGCTCTGACAATCTCCCTCAATTAAATACTTCCTCGGCATCAAAGATGCCCTGGGATCCCACAGCAGCTCAGGTCTCAGAACCACAGCAGCTTTGCCCACACTTTGGGCGGGTTTCTCTGCTGAGTCGTGGGGGTTTTCTCAGCAGGCAGAAACACAGCTTTTGCTCAGCTTTGTTCTTCTGCTTTGTTTCGTTTCGGGTGTCAGAACAGCACAAGGTAATGTTTCCTGCAGATTTCAGCCTCCCCACTCCTCTGCCTTTGTTTCTGTCTGGCTGATGCTCACTGTTGTTCCTCACCGCTGCTCCAGCTTCAACCTGCACTACCCACAGTCAATGTCAATAAACAAACTCCCTAACAATGAAAACACTGCAGTGCCTAATATTTTTTTTATAAAATCCTTTTGTTTCCCTCTTTTAGCCTTACATTGAGATTTGGGGTGAGTTTTGTTTTGTTTTGTTTTGTTTTGTGTGTGTGTGTGTTTTGCTGACTGTAGTCAATACTGTGCAATAGGAAAGAAATAGTAGGAAAGCTCTGTGAGCCCCATGAGATACGGAGGAAGGCAGCAGTACCTCTTCCATAAGGCTTCTTTCTGCTTCAGGCAGTGCACAGCAACTGGACAAACAGGCAGCTGGAGATAAGCTGGTGGAGAAAAGGAAGACAGATTGCATAAATAAAGGCAGTTTCTCCTTGGGGATGATCTCCTGTCTGAAGAACTGAAATCTCACTTCCTTGTACTTGTCTTCTACTTGATAGGAAATATTGTCGCAAACGACACAGGAAGGAAATCGAGTAAAACTGTTTTGGGGGGATAATGTTATTTCCAAATATCTGAGATCACTAGTAGGTATCCCCGTTTGTCTTCTCTGATAAGAGGTCTTTAATAGTATCTTCTTAGCATAACCTAACAATTAAGTCTACATCTGTGCAAAGTTGGGTTCCTTGTGGCTGTTTTAAAATAGCAACAGCCACATCCATATCTGTGAGCACGTATTTAACCAGGATTGACTCCACACAAAGGAGACACACTGATGGGACAAAGGAAAATTGACAGGACAAGAGGAAATAGTTTCAAACTTAAAGAGGGGAGATTTAGCCTGGATGTAAGGAGGAAATTTTTTACAGTAAGGAAGGCGAGGCACTGGAACAGGTTGCCCGGAGAGGTGGTGGGTGCCCCATCCTTGGAGACACTCAAGGTCAGGCTGGGCTGGGCTGAGCAACCACATCAAGCAGTAGGTGTCCCTGTTCATTGCAGGAGAGTTGGACTACATGAGCTTTAAGGATCCCTTCCAAGTCAAATGATTCTATGATTTTACTTCAGCTGCTACCTAATCCAGCCCGAAAGCTGTAGACCTGGGACCAAATCCTGTTTGTTCAACACTGCCGCTGCAGCTCACCTTGATGGCCATGGCATCTGCACGGCAGCACCCCAGCAGCAGCACCGGCTCCCAGGCCCCTCTGCGGGTGTGAGGACAGATTTGGGCTGAGCAAGGGCAGGGCTGACCTACAGCACAACCTGTGCACAGCCCACACACAGTGGTAAAACCACAGAGAACAATCTCCTCTTCTTCCTTCAAAGGCAGAAGCCTTTTATGCCAAGCCCCTTCCTACAGGTGGACGAGAAGCCCCCAGAACACCATCGCTTACAGCTCCTGTGTGCATTGCGGTGGACCTGGGCCATTGCACAGCAGCCATAGTCCCTACTCCATAGCACGCTGTAATGGAAATGATATGGGCTGGCAGCTTCTCTAATTTTCAGACAGCCTTATTAGTCAAACTGCAAGATTGAAATGGGAAAGCGTTCAGGCTGACTGCAATGGTGTGCAGAAGTAAGACAATATTCTCTCCCATGCTCAGCAATTCTTCCTTTTTATACTCCATTTACACTGTATTAACTATTTATAAGAGATCACTTTAAATCCGCTTTGTAGCCGGCATGCGTACAATTCATCTGGAGGCTCCCGGCTGCTTGTTGAGGCTTCGCAGCCATGAAAACATGCTGTGGGTAATTGTTGCTGCGAGGGTTCCAACTGAACAGGTAAAGAGTGCTGGGTTTAAGTGGCTCTATAAAAAAGCCCTTTTTCCATCTGCCCACTCTTATTTAAGTGCAATCCAAATTCATTTAGAAAAGAATGCCAACATGTGCTTCAGAAATAGATATTAGACTGGGGTCAACGTCATGTTTTGGGATTGGAATATTACTTTTTGCCCATTGGAAGAGGCGATGCGGGCGCTGAGCGTGCCCGCGGGAAGCAGTGTGCAGTGTGGTACTGCACCCTGTTGGTATGCGGCATTGCCGAATCCCAGCGCGTTCGCAGCACAATGCAGTGACACTTATTTCACATCACAGCTTTCATTCAGACAAACAGCCACAAAATGCCGTGCGGAGAAAGGTGGGAAAGAAAGAGAAAGAAACTCGCATTCTTGCAGAGAGTGCCACCTACGACGGCGAAAAGAAAAAGCTGGCTTCAAAAAGCAGGCGAGGCTGAAGTGCCCTCCCTGCCTGGTTCGTGGGTGGGAGCCGCAGGAAAAATACGGAGCGAGCAAGGAGCACGGAGCAAGGGCTTGTGTCAGGGGTATGGAGGCAAGAGGAGTGTTTCCAATCACCACAAAAGAGTGACTCAGAGGAGTGACTCCTTGTTCAGACGTATACAAAAGAGAAGTTCAGAAGAACCTGAACAAGATTTTGGGAACTGGATTCCAAAACTCTAATTCCAGAGAAGGTGATGAAAAAACTTGTCAGCTTCAGTCAGATTTCCCTGAGTACGTGGCCCTGAGCTCACTGTGACCCAGAGGGCCAACACCAGGCGGCTCTCCCAGCACAACACCTGTGGGATGAGATAGGGCAAATGGCAGCACCTTGGGGCTGGCGTGCTGTAGAAAAAGAACAAACGGTCGAAGTGACACTGTGATGTGAATGGCAGAGTCAGAGAGATCGCACCTCCCATAAAACAAACCGGGCAGAGACAGCCAGAGGCGGATCCTCGTCTAGAGTACCTGGCTGCAGAGGAGCCCTGCCGGCCCGCCCGCTGAGGATGGTCGGTATATGACCGTCCATTAAGACTACTGTATAACTCAGTCAGGGAATGAAGCATGCTACTCATCTTTGCCCGTCAAGTCTGTAAAAATGAACGCACCCCACTGGAGCCGCTGACTCAGTGATTACGCAAGAGTGTAATTTAAGGTGTGTTGGTTTTAACAACTCTTCTTAACAGCTCTTTCCCAACCCCAGTCCCACCAGTTATCTGTGCTCATCACCTGCTGGGTGGGGACCTCACAGTCATTACAGGGATTAATGAGTGGCCATTCGATCCTCCCTTGCTCCCACACTGCCCCCCCCCACCCTCCCCACCTATGGAGGGCTGGTCCTGCCTTGCCTTCGTTCTAATTAGCTTTGGCCTGGATGAGAAGTCTTTGTCCCCTGTCATCATCAGCCCTAGGTCCTAACACAGCACCCTGAGGCTACGTAGGATAGAAATGAATGTCAAGGACAAGCAGCCAGCTGTAGTTGCTTCTGGACTAGTACCATAAGGGAATGGCTTTCAGGATGTGCAGCTAGGGAAACTGCAGTCTTAGTAGCTGACAGTGCTACTTTAAATCTGATGCACTGTAGTAATATCAGAAGGGACTTGCAGATAGGACTGGTATTTTATTCTCTTTAAGACACATGTTTCAGTGACTCTCTGTCTCATTACTCAGTTGGAATTTAAACTACGATGCAGCACGGTCTGTACAGCTCAGCATCCAAATGCCCAAGTGACATACGCAGGCATGGTCGGGGGTGATCTGCTGTGACCAAACTGGTGCATGAGACTAAGACTAAGATGGACTGCTGCATAAAAAGGAGGAATGTGTTGCGATGGCGTGGGGTGCGATGTGAGGAAAGAATTGCCATTAACGCTTAATTAAGGGTTTCCTGGTATTATGTGCCAGCTTTTCCCACAGCTATGTTGTAAATCATTTAGTTTACACATTTGAGGGGCATCAGTGCTTAACCAAGGGTTCAAGGGCTCCTCCCAGCCTCCTTATTGATAATCCTGACATTTTCTTTGCCTGCAGCTCCAAACCTGGTTTTAACTTAGATACACGCCACCAGCTTCCATGGCTTTCTGTTGTAACCATGCTGTGTCCCTTTCCTTCCTGCATGCATACACAATTCCATCATCAAACGCTGGTCCCTGCATTCATCACCAGTGCCCGGGGACACCCTTTGGGTTCAGGTTTCCTCTGGGTGCTGCACCACAGGCAGGGCTCCTGCTGATACAGCCCGTGTCCCACAGCAGAGCTTGCTGCTTCTCCCCACACCTGTGGGTGCAGAGCAGCTTTGCACCAACCAGCTTAGGAGAGTTGAACCCAGCCTGCAGGAGGGCTCTGTGCCAGTCGGTGCCTGTGCTCTGCTGCTCCCCGAAGGCTGACAGGGCTCAGCGCTGCGTGTGATGGCAGAAGCCACACTGCAAAGAATGCTTGATGTTCAGTGAATGATTTCTTGTGAGAAGCCTCAGCGTTCCCTTGTTCTCCTTTCCTCCAGTGCTGGTGTGTAGTTCCCAACAGGAGACAGCTTGATCCCATCAGCCATTTGTCACACAGCAAAAGGGAGAACCACTGCTACCCCAGATGAGAGGCAAAGAGGTGAGAGCCAAGCACAAATCCCAGCCCTGGCTGGATGCACTTGGTGGCAGCACGTCACTTGGGAGCATTAAAAGGGATGCACAAAGAAAGCTTGCATCGCAATAAGGCAGGCACAGATGTCAGCACAGCCTTCGGCAACAGCTCGTTTGTATCTGCAGATAGGGGAAGCACAATTGGTGCAAGGTGGAGCAGCCCAGGGCAGGTTTCCCTGCATGGCCAGGACCAGAAGGCACCACAGCAGGGAGAGAAATGGGATGGCATGGTTCAAGCTGCATCCCCAGGGACAAAGCACGCCAGCAGCCCACCAACAGAAACCGCTTTTGCTGAGCGCTGCTGGGTGCCACGCAGGACTGACATTGCACAGAGAGCAGGCAGGCAGCTGGGCACGCCAAGAGGAGCGCGGGGGTACCAGGCCTCCCCGTCCAGCCCATTTCCCCCGACAGCACTCACTGATCGGGACTGGTGGTTTCAGCACACAGCAAGACAGCTCTCCCCGCCCCCTGTGATTTACAGCCAAATCTGATTTTCCACATCTGCTTGTCCCCAGCCGGCTCCAGGCAGAGCTCTGCCACCCCACCGGAGCCACGCACAGGAGGAGATGGCACAGGGCTTTCCTCATGGGCTCCCGCTGAGCACGGTGCAGCTTTTGCCATCAAAGTCTCCCTGTGTTGAAGATAACTTTACACAGGCAGTGCCAGCTAGTGCAGCAGTTAGATGGCTGACAGTTATTGTGTGTTATCTATTTCTGTCCCCTGCCAAACGTAGCATTTATTGGGTTCAAACTAAGGGTAACAGCAGGTATCCAATGCATGTGCCGTGAAAATGAATTCTGTAAAATCGGAAACAGAGCTGATGTGAAGTTCCCCAGCTCTGATTGGCTTCTGCCAACTGACTGGCTTCTGCCAGATGTTAAACCTCGGCAATATTCTCCATCTTCTGGATCCAGATTATAGGCAGAGCCAAACCACAGTTGTGTGGACCTGAGGAGTGCTTTAATGTGCAAAACCTTCAACACAGGAACACAATATCCCCAAGAGTACTAATGGTGATCTAGTATTGCATCTCTTGCCTACTGCTTCCGAAAAAGAGGAGAAATTTTAATTTGGATAGCTCCATCAGGGGGGAATTTAATGTACATTCTTCAGGACGGTGACCATAAATACTGCCCCATTCAAAACCTCTGAGAACAGGCTCACTTCTCTCCGTTTCCAGTGTTTTTCATTGATTCATCTTGGTTAGATACTGCCTTTTCCTCCTGAGTGAGCTGACCTCCTCCATGGCTCCACTTCCCTTGTGACAAGCACAGGTATCACTCATTTTTCCTGCTGTTCCAATTAACAATTTAACCATATTAAGCTGATTCATTATTTTTAGGTGTTTCTCAGCCCCCATTTCCAGCACTGAGCATTAAGGCAGGGTTTCAATCACTCTGTCCCGCCTCAGACCACCCCAGGGATGTTATTATCTCATGATGAACACAACTTTTCTTGCTTTAGTATATCTTTGCAACCCTCAGCTGCCGTGGCAGCGCAGCCAGCCAGCAGGTCACCTTCTGCAATTAGCTCGTAGGTCTGTGAGGAACGCCCTTGTGGTGTTAATTCGGGATCTGTTTCGCTGCGTTACATACGCTGTGCAATACTCGAGTCCTGCTACCTGCCACCACGCCTTGGTGGGCCCAGCCATGGGCAGCTTAGGACTTAATGCTCAGTCAGACAAGAGATGCGTGCTGTCTCTCGAGGGCTTTTGCCAAGAAAACTCCATGACAACAGATTTGGAGCGGTGACCTGGTGTACTTTGTGTCAGGAGGTCACGGTGGCACAAGATTTATCAGATGGGGAAGAGAGCAGCTGGGGAAGAGGTCAAGGAGCAGTTTTCAGCATCGTCAATCATCATGAGGTTTGAGTTCACAGCTCCATGTGCCAGGCTTTTCAATCAGTTCTGTGAGAAGGTTGCCGTAGAGAATGAACCTAGCTGATCCCTGTATATTTCTCTGTTATTACTTTTTTTATTACTGAAATGGGCACAACAGAGAGTAAAAATATATTTCTTGCTCCACGGACCTTGCAATCAAAATTCAGGATAAGAGAAGAAAACTGGTAGACGGATCAATGGTGGTGAAAGAACGAGCTGGTATTGGTACTGAGTCCAGCTCCTCAGTGTCTGTTTTCCAATATAATTCATGTTTTGCCTGATTCCTAAGGAGCTGGAGCTGCACAATTACAGCAGCTGCAGTGTCACCTTCCTCTCAGCCCCCTAAGCTCCTGGGCTATTTTTACCAAATATACCTGAGAACGAGTTGTTTCAAAGCTGTTTGGCTCCTGGAGGAGTCATAGAATGCAGTGGCAGGGCAGGGCAGCACATCCTGAGGAGGGAGGATGGCAGCTGGGCCCACTCCACTGTGAGAGGCCGCTCTCGACCTAGCGCAGCACTGGGCACTGGCACGCCGGTTGGCACATGGCTGCTCCGGACCCACTGAAACATATGCTGCTCCTGAGCTGCCGAATGACAGAGGAAGATGGAGCCCTGTAGTGAGGAATTAGTGATAACATGACATGCAGCTGAAGGAACGGGAGGAGGGAGTGAGGGAAAAGGGGAGAGCCGGCCGGCACTGCGTTCCAGTGGGTGCAGAGGTGGAGAGGAGGGAATGGTGGCTATTGTGGGGGCAGGATGTGTGCAGTGACCCGTGGGAACCACGTTCTGTTCGCAAATGAGCCACTTGTGTGCACAGGATGTATCTGTACGCACATGAAGGCCATGTGGCTGAAAAGTGTGGCCACTGGGGTCTCAGAGTCATGCGGAAATGGGGCAGAGTCAGCAGCAAGTCAGCACTTGTCCCTGTGGTAAGAAATATCCTCAAGGAAAGGCAAACCTGCCACTCACCAAGCTCCCGTCTCTCTCCCGGGATCCATGACAAAACTGCCGAGCGGCATAACTGCAGCAGGAGCATTTTGGAAACTGCTCCGAGCTGTACCTGTGGGGCTGTGCACGCTGCCTCTAGCTCACTGCTGCTGCGTGGCAGCCACAGCCAGCTGAAGGATTTCACTCACACTGCAGTTCACTCACAAATGCTCGCAGGCATTTGCTCCTGCCAAAGATAAGGGGACTTTTCTTATAGGCATGCCAGCCACATAGAGCAGTTCTGAAAAGATAAGCACATTGCAAATGTTTAATATTGTCCTCTGCGCTCCTTTGTTCTCCTGCTTTGTAGGGCAGCAGTGAAGGGTGTGCCCTGCTGTACGCTGCCCGGGGTCACACCAGGCACTGCCCACTGCTGTCCTGCAGCGCCTGGCATTGCGCCGGACCGACCGCCTTCTTTGTTTGGCCACACAGGTCTCTAATGAGTGCTAATCCCTTCTCTCTTACACACCTTTACAAAGCATCTCACTAAGGCGACACATGAACTCAGAGAGCCATAAAAGCAGCAGAGAAGTGCAGCTTTGGTTAGCGTACACTGTACAGCAACGACAATAACTACAAAACGAGGCCGAATTCTGATTGCAGTTATTATGAGTCATTCCTTTAGGGTGGTAGTGTCTCCCTAAAGTCATTGGTAGTGAGATTAAACAATAGACAATGACAGATGACAATTACTTACCTCATTGCATGGGGTAGAGGTTCATACAGAATGCCTCATTCAGCGCTATTGCTGTACTGCACCACAAGAGAAAAACAGCTCTTCCTAAGATTAGGTTTTGTTTCTGTCTTTTGCATACATTTGCGTATGCAAAATGTTTGTTGAGCGTAAATGACTACGCTCCAGAGAGTGCCGTGTGCTCCAAAGTCATTTATTATCCCAAAATAATGTAACCTGATCATATGGAAACCATGCTGAACCCAAGGAACCTGGATGCCACGCGGGCGGGCTGCCAGGCGGCATGAAGCAAAGACGCACTGTCCTTGGGGTGGGAAAGGTACGCTGCTGGCACCGGCTCTAAGAAAATCAGCATCAGGAAGTATCTTGGCCAAGAGGAACTTGGCACAGCATTATTTTAGCCTTGCTGAGGGACTGTGTATGCCCATTGAAATCGTAACATCTGTGGAGGAAGGGCAGAGCGCGCAGATACAATGCAGTTTTATGGCAGCACTGCTTAGTCAGGGAAAGAGAATCCGAAGGGAACTGGTGCAGCCAGCTGGCTGGGTGATGAATGCAGCCACGGCTGCGGAAGGGAGCAAAGAGCTCGCTCGTGCTCCGTCGTCCTAGGGAACAGCAGCAGAATGAATTTCTGAGGAGTGGGGAAGACTGCAGTCGAAGTACAGAGGTGTGATTTCAGGGATTATTGTGCTCTTTTGGGATTCTTAATCGTTAAAAATAATTTTGATACGTGCAAAGGTCTTGTGAGCGAGCTGGCGCAATGTAAAAACCACAAAGAATCTGAAATTCATGTGAATGGAGTAAAAAGAAAATACAAATACTGCTCTTTTGTTCACAAAATAAAGGCAGATATTAAACACATTTTTGTATTTACATGAGTGAATTCCTACGGGATTCCCTCACGTTGTTGCTCTCTGTACAAAGTGCAATAGAGGCTACTTTTTTTTTGCTCTGAAATGTGTTTGGTGTGCAGCAAAAATAGCAGCTAGACAGATTTAATTATTTTTGCTCACATTACTGCATTCTTTATTTTACGTTTACTGAACTTCACGAAATTTCTTCATTCTTTATTGAAATCTATCAGCTGCAAAGTTTCTATAAATGCTGCATCTTCTACAGTTATTGAAACCACAGCAATTACAGAGACATAGTCAGCTGATCTATCCCCAAAAATACATTTAAGTAATTTCTGACCCTCCTCCTCTCCTTCAACTTTCCTAGGTAATTTCCATTGTTTCCCATTTACCTGCTTAAAACAAAAAAAAACGTTTTCCTCTCTCTTTTTCCATGCTTTGAAAGGATTGTACCAACAGCGGAGAAATCATTTCAACAAAACCATAAAACTGGCTGCAGATCTGCTGTATCGAATGCCTTCCAAAACACAGAGAAACGCATCTTGTCTTATGACTCCTATTGTCATCATTGGCATTACACTGCTGGGACAACAATGGGCAAGGGAGTTGCAGAGGGCATTGCAATTTCCAGTTGGCAATGGTCCTTCTGGTGTGCCTGGCCTCCAACAGGCTTTTCTAGCGTATGACTGCTGCCTTCAGGAAGACTGATACGCTATTTTAGTTTAATTTCATTGTTAATGTGCCTTTGTTATTGCTCTGAGGATTTCATCAGCTGGGCCAGGAGATGGCAGCAGCGCAAGCTCCTTTTGTGGCCTCCATTCGTTATTAGGGCTCACGCTGAGCAGCAATCAGGGATACGATGATATCAGTCAATGTTTAAAAATTGTTTTTAAAAACAGGAAAATTGCTCTAAAAGCAGCTGTCTTCACAACTGTAGGCACTGGGAGATGTTAAAAAAAAAATTGCAAAGTGTGGAAGGAACAATGTGCTCCTTTCCCAAAGTTTGAAGGTTGTTTTTCCAGTGCCTAAGTTGCAGCGCTCAGGGCTAGAGGTGTCCGTAAAGCTCTTTACAAGGGCGATTTTCCCTGGCTACCATGATCTACAAGTCAAAAGCAGCCTGAATTCATCTGATGCAACAGAAGCATTTAACTCTAGAGGGGAAGAGGACTGGGAAGATTCTGCACAGAAATCACAAAGATAGAAAACTGGGGCTGCTGTGTTTTGACCAGTGTTAACGAGGAGGTGAGAAGAGGCATGGGAGTCAACTGTTTATATAACTGTTTATAAAACGTGTGAAGGGACACGTAGAGCCAAGCAGAGCATTTCCTTAGGAGGAATGAGTGTTTACACGACCAAATTAACATACACATTTCCCACAGGACAAAAGCATTACTAGACCTGTTATGAGCTTTGTCAGCAACCACCAAGGAAAAAAAGCCTTGTTTACCCTTCTAAATGTGCAGCAGTTTTTAAGGGCACTACAGCTGTTAAACACACTGACACGGGGGCTTGCGTAACAGCCAGGATTTATCATGATAAGTTTGATACAAGCAGAAGTGTCTTTAAGTGCCTTCAGTTAGAAGCTTTTTCTCCCAGAATAAGCGCCCTGAATAAAGGGCACGTGGAAAGCAAGGGCACTGCTTTGTGCTTGTGTGACACCAAGCGGAAGGAGTGGAGAAGCTGCTATCGAGGTTAGCCCTGGTGCTGACCACCAAGGCAGCCCAGCTGGGACAGATGCTCTGATACGGCCACAGCAAACCCCGGGCACGTGTCCCCATGAAAGGTTAAGAGGCAAAGATTGCTGGTTACACGCTCTCCTGAAAGGAAATCTGAATGCTGGAAAATGACACAGCCCTTTGTCGCAATTGTTGCTGGATTTGGAGATGTAAGTCATCCTGTCTTCTGTCGTCATCAGCTTACCTCACAGAAAAGTCAGTAACACCTGATGTTTGGGCTAATTGCTTGTTTTCACGAGATAACAAAGTAAATCATGTTCATGGAAGTAAATCTGTCCTGGACTGCACTCTTTTTATTAGTGAGAAATGAGTTGTGATTAATGGAAACAAATGATGTCATGAGGTTTTATGGAGCTGTCTTGACTTAGAAAGGCTTCTCTGGGAAGAATAGACGGCTTTTGTAGTTAGACTCCATTTCTATCATGGTAGATAGCTCCGGGTAATTTCTCGTTCTGAAAACCCTCCTGAAAGCTCTCTGAAAACCCTCAAGATGCAGTAAGTTCTATTGGAAGAAAATCTCAGTAACGCTGCTCAGAGACATTCCTGGTGCAAACCATGCCAGTGGTTATTTTGATGTAATCCAGCTCAATGTAAAAGAAGAGCAGATCAAAAGAAGCCTCCTTTGGTTATACAAAAACCTGTAATTATGAGGTTAGCTAATTCTCAGAACAAAAGATTGCAACCTCTGGGTTTGTTCATAGGTTAATATGTTCTGCCTGACAGCACATGAGGAAAATGGACTTTTGCACCTTTAATTGTTCCTGTGGTTAAACTGTAGGAGACGTACCTCAAATGCCAGTACGTGCTATTACACATTGTGTCAAAAATGTTGTTGCAAACTACAGTGACTACTCATCCTATTTGGGTCTGTAATAGTCTAACATGCAAATCTGCTTTCCTTCCTTATTTCTAGCTACTCAACTGCATCAGAAGGCAGCCAGAATTACACCTTCAGCATGTTATTCCTCTGTTGCGGAGATGCTTTCAAATAAAAAATGGAAGAGATGGTACATGCAAAGCTACTGGTTCATTGTTAGCCTGCAGGGTATGCCTTGTCCCTGTAGCCCTGTTTATATAACACACAAATATACTGAAAAGAGTTAAAGAGATTCTAACAGCCCTAGGTACAATTATGAACAGACAAATTCTGTGACACAGGAAGACAGTGTCTGGTTGTCCTCTGAGGGCATTTTCTTAACCCTGGTGCTGTGGCATGCAATGGTGTCCTACCACAGAGAAGCACAGAGGTCCCGGGCAGCAGCTTCCAGAAGAAGCATGCTCTGTGTTTTCACTCCACGGACTTTGCCCTGCGGGAGGAGGGAAGGGTCCCTGAGGCCTTCTGAGCTCCACCTCTCTCCCTGTGCAGGCGGGGTGCTGGGTGCCTTCAGCACAGACCTATACTGGAAGCCTCCTCTAAAAATCAGGTGCCCTCTGAAAAGTCTGGATTTTGAGGCAGATGTATTGTTCAGACCACAATAGTGATTAGCTCTCTCCAACAGCAGGAGACAAAAGGGAACTTTCTCTATATTTAGAAGTGGGATCTGAAACAAAGCAAACCAACCTGTCCGCACCTTCCCCCTAAAAAGAAAAGTTTAATCCTTGAATGAAGCAAATGAAAAAATTATAAGCAGCCCCAAAAGACTTATTTTGTCCTTCCTTATCATTTGACCAACCGATGGATTTCATAACAGGAGCAGTCATATCTTGTACAATACTGCATTGTACTGTATGATATCTCATGGAATCTGATCTTTTCAATTTCTGTATCACTCGTGCTTTTTTCTGTCCAGAGTACATTGCCTCTGTGCTAGAAATAGCAAGAAGACCAGAGGAGCAGAGCTGCTGGGTGTCAGGAGGACACTCACCAGGCTTAACCCTGGCTCCCATCCGCCCATGGGATGATGTCCCCATCCCCAGGGCTGTGCCCAGTGCCCAGGGCTGGCAGAACATGGCCAAAAGGCAGCAAAGACAACCAAAAAGGCAGCAGAAGACTGAATGAGGTTTCGGCGCTGACTTCTCTGAGACGAAGATTTGACTTTTAATGACAGCGTTGGAAGGTGTGGCACAGCGCTGGCATCAGCCTGACTGCTCTGGGCTGCTGATCTCAAGGCAGAGGAATGCTGCACATCGTTATTAGTGCCTTTAATGAGCCAGCTCATAGGGCACCATGCTGGTTGCTATTTCCACGTGTCTCTCCAACAACCTTCATGGCGGCTCCCATTAAACACACGCTTACTGGGCACCTGAACCTTCCTAGGAATGCAGGGACATTGCCACTCCTGCTGCTGCAGCTGCCTAAGGTGACAATGTGAGGACCACAGAGGGAGCCAACTGCAGGCAGATGCCATTCTGATAGTCACTCAGGCAGCACTTTCATTGGGCCGGGCCTGATGTGAGGAAGTGAACTGCTGGTCTGGGGGATCTCCAGCATGGGCTCTTAATCAGTATGAAACCGATGCACGCCACACATTTTCCTCCCTTCTTCTGTCTTCTTATAATTTCTTCTTCCTCTTTCTTTCTTAAGGTCGTTGTGCTGGGCACTCTGCAAGTTCAGGAGGCATGGGTGGGAGCTGAGCAGGGTTTTGTGGCACTGCAGTAGGAGACGTAGGCTGCTGGCATGGAGCAGCACTGTGGCCTGTTAGAGAAGCAACTGGTTGGGAAAAACACTGTTTAAACAAACTGCTATGTGCATTTCTGTGCCCATACCTGTCTGCCCACATTCTTATTTTCAAAGTGCATCACTGACACGTACTTGAATGAGTCATTATCCTTGGCTGTCAATGACAGCACCTGGAAATCCTAAACTTTATTGCTCTGTATATCACCTGCACTCCATAGGTCGCACGGGAGATTTCTGTGAGGGCTGCATCCTTTTTCTGCTCCATTTGCACCTGCTGTTCTGTTTTCATCTGAGAGAATTCTTGTTCTGCCAGAAAGGGCCCTCTGGTTCCTGTAGGACATATACATTTCTCCCCTCAGTGCAGAAGTTCCTCTGTGTAGTTCCTTACTGTTTAAATGCTGACTACTTAGCCCTAGCAATTTGATTTTTTTTATATTTTATTCATCAGTACCTGAAATGGTAAAGCAGCTTTTGCATTCAGGAATGAGTCCTCACCTTTGGACCTTGTAGGCAGAGCCCACACAGAACTTCATACCCATCTTTGTTCATGTTTGCCTGTAATGTGACTTTACTAGATTACGTTTAGTCATTTCCAGAATATTAGAAGAGTGTTACAGATATCTCTGGGGAGAAACTGCCTGATTTTGAGGACAATCAACCAGAGAGTGATGGTTGGAACTTCTATTTAACATGCCCAGCACTTTCAGCAATAGTTGGCATGTCTACCTCTCAAAATACAGGTTGATAAAATCTTCCAGCAGCCTGAAGATCTCAGCTCTTCTCAGTGTAAATCCGAAGTGTTTAACTCAGTCTGTGATGGAGAAGGGGAGAAGGATGAGAGAAGGGAATCCTGGCAGCCACGGTAGAGAGAAAGTGAAACGAAGGACACAGAACCCCTTGGAGGAGGAAAATGTACCCAGATATAGGACAATGCAAAAGCGAGAACATGGAAATGGTGGATCCTTTGAATAGAGAATGGAAGGAAGAATGCAGTCATTCTGTGTGGAATAGGAATGCAGGGATGCCAAAGTATCTGGGATGTCACAGGACTTTGATTTCAAGGTACCACAAGGTATGCAACTAGATATTCCCTTGTTTTGACTTAGAGTAAAAGCCATGTACGTATCACCCCTCTTGTAACACAGAAAAATACCAACTCTTCCTTGCCTGGAAATGTCACTCCTTTCCTTATCTTGCTCAACCACAACTATGTAAGCCAGGAGCTGATACAATCTTTCCCTTCCAACATTTAACCACTCTTCATATTTTCACTTTTGGTGTAAAGAGAAGTATGAAATTTGAATATTATTGAGACTGCGGAGCATGGGCTTTGGCAGGTCCTAAGCAGCTTCAATGCAATCTGCAGCGAGAAAACACCTCCCAAATAAGCAGCAATCAAGTAATCTTCTTTCAAGAAGCATTTTCCACTCACTGAATGGAAATAGAGCTGCAATTACCTAATAGCTGATAACAGTTTTATCGTTACATTTCCCTCTATTAAGAAATGATACCTTTCAACAGTCACTGTTTGGGTAGCCTGAAAAAAGTATAGGCAACAAGTAGGGGACTATTCAACACAGAACAAGGGCTTCTGGCAGTAATCCCTTAATCTCTTGTTCTTGAGAGCAAGCAGGCCAGTGCTGCTACTGATGGCCAGGACACAACAAACAAGATGGTGAAATATAAAACTACTGTGTAAAGTGGCAGGCAATGTCTTTACAGAGGGTGTATTTACAGATTTATAATATTGCCCAGGAAGAACTGACCATGAGGTCTAGCCTGACAGAAATAAAGTAAACTTTAATAATCTACTTAATAATATGAAGTGAAACATCACAGACTTCAGGACTATCCTGAATTTCAGGTCTAAATTAGAGAGTTAATGAACTGTAAATCATGGGGAGGAGGGAAAGAGGACATAGTTGAGATCTGTTAAAAGTTAACATGCTGACAAACTATTTCAGACAGGGTATTTCTAATTGACAGAGAAGTAGGAAAGCTATTGATGACAGTGATGAGACATAACCTGGAATACTGGCCATCAGTGTCTTTATCATAGAATGGCTTGGGTTGGAAGGGATCTTAAAGGCCTTCTAGTTCCACCCCCCCCCCCCCCCCCCCCCGTCATGGGCAAGGTTGCCACCCATGAGATCAGGCTGCCCCATCCAACCTGGTCTGGAAGGCCTCCATGGATGGGGCATCCACGGCCTCTCTGGGCAGTCTGTGCCAGTGCCTCAGCACCCTCAGAGTAAAGAATTTCCTCCTAATATCTAATCTAATTCTCCTCTCTTCCGGTTTAAAACTATTCCCCCTTGTCCTATCACTATCTACCTGTGTAAAAAGTCGGTCTTCCTCCCTTTATCAAGAAAGATAAATTCCCATAGGAACCAATGCAGACACCTCAAGACTAGTCAGGAGATTGAGAACAGCATTAAAGCCTTGCCTCATTCCCCCCAACTTCAGGAACTTCACAGAGACATGTTGGTTAAAAGCACAGTCACCTGGATGTCCTGCAGTCAGTGCATCTGGAGATGGTTCAGTCTACCCAAGTTCTGACGAGGCTCCTAAATTAGATGTTTTATTCAAACATTTTAAGATACATGGAAAGTTCCCTAGGGAATTTACACGGTGCCCACAAAAACAAAGTTTGGGAAAGCAACCAGCTGCTCTCAGAAGAGTACACACCACAGAGCAGGTGAAGGTCAGGTTTATCATCAGAACAAACTGATAAGTACTGTGCATGAATAGTTCTGGTAAAGAGAAGGCTGATGTTTGGAAACAGCCTCCCAGAGGCTGAAGGGGGAATTAGCAACTTGTCCAGCATTAAGTTACGCCTGAATGAGTTAATTTCAGAAGTTATGTATAAAAAAAATGACCTGGAAGAGCAAACATTTGGACAGGCAGATAGGAAAAAAAAAAACCTCTTCCAATCTTTGCGCTATTGTTGTTGTTTTATTTGAATTTTTTATCACTGAAAACAAACAGAACTGATCCTTTATAATTGCATGAAAAGAGATGTCTTACAAAACTGTATGTGTTTTGGCAAACAACGAATGGAAGGTGCACTGCTTTGTCATTGTTCACCTGCATCACACAGAGACAAGAGGAAGGACAGCAAAATCTGTTTCCTGGGATCAGAACTGCTCAGGAGTACAACAACCAAGAACAGCTATAGGAATGAGTTTCTGAGCTACTCTTTGGTAGCTAGGCAGCATATTCCAGCAAACCATGTGGAAGGCTTGTGCTGTCTGAGGCAAGGGAGGGCCACTCTCCTAAGCAAGAGGCAAGAACATTGCAGGATATTTTTCAGAAGGAATTGAAATGCTTCCAGTAGTCACTTGTATATACAGCACGGGCAGTGGTGTAGGCAGCTGATGAGCAGCCTGGGCCAGGCCACAGTTATTTCACTTCATGCTTGTTGCAGTAATGGAAAATCATTGCTTGTGGACCAACCCCACACGCAAGCCTGAAGAGGTTGGACAAGCAGTTAGAAGTTTGCCTGCAGAAACAAACAAGGATTATTGATTGCAGGTGTGCGCCTCCAAACGAGGCAGCGGAACACAGCCAAGTACCTGGCAAACACCTAGAAAGGGACATGGGACTGTGAGCATGGAGGGGTTTGGCTCAAGCACTGGCAAAAACTAAATTTGGAGTATTGTCTCTTGTTATTTAATTCTCAATAGTTTTCAGTGGCATGAGACTCTGTGCACACTGCAAGAAAATAACGGGGCAGAAATTGAAAAATATTTGATTTCTCTGCAAATACCACAGAATATTGGCTAACTGCTTGGGTCAACAGGGTTGCAATGTAAGGAAAACATGTTTGCTAAGGGGAACAAGCTGTTTACTCCTGATTGGTGTGCTGCAAGATAAGGGAAAGGCTGTGTCACAGTCCTCTAGTTCTTTCCAACTCTGATAATTTGAAAACAATTTTGAGGATTGGAAGTCATTAGGAATTTTTGGTTTAAACTTGAATGTGGATCGAAAAAATAATTAAAAAATACTTCATTTTAAAATTGCTGATTTTTCTCAGCAATACTGAGCAGTAGCTCATATTAGGAAACCCAACATTTTGCAAAACAGGCTGAGAAACCAAGTGAAGCAAGATGAAAAAGTGACAACATTTAAGGCCTTAAGAAGCATGAAACACTTGCTTTTACAACACAGTTTTACAACAGCGCAATGTTCATTGCCCCAAATTGTTGTTTCCCTAAAACATCACAAGAAACAATAAGCTAGAAACAAATCTAGCATCCCATTACCATTGGTTTGTTTGGTTGGTTTTTAATTTGTTCACCCTTATTCTAGCAAAATGTTTGCAAGAGCTGTAAGTTTGACGAGGAGTCTTATCACAGGAGCACAGTTGCTCTGTAATGCTGGTATGGTTAGGACTAATGTTTGTGGTCAGTTGCTACTGACAGTCATGACGCAAGTTCAGAAGGCTACATTTAGACATGAAATTAATAATGGCATATGTACCAGAGAAGTTAAGGATGCATTGTTTCCTCATTACTTACCAGGAAAAATTCTTCATGAGGTTCAAGAAAGTTTTGCATGAATAAGTCACAGTGAAGGATCTGCCTCAAAAAAAGGAGGTAAGTATCAGTAAAAATGGCTCAAATCAGACAGAAGTTTTGGACCAGAAATTCATCTGAATCCCCTTGCCTTAGAAAGTCAGGGTACTGTGTAACCGAAGATGTGCTCAACTGTGTAAAACATACAGTGTCTGGTAAAGTGTATACGTATTGTACTGTAGAAATTGTTAACTTAATGATTATAAATTTGAAAGAGCATGATCCATCTTTCTCTTACGTACAAAGTCCAACATATGCCTCTTGCACTGCTACATACAACATAAACACCACCAAGACTGTGAGAGCATGCTATCTGTGTCCATTAGCCACCCACCTGATTTGCATGGTCACGCCTCTAAGCAGGCAGACTTGCTAAATCCTTCCACTCACCACAGATAATTGAATTTCCTTCCTGATTGCTTTCTTTTCCCTTCCAAATGTTTTCTGCATGTCCGCATACGCAGTGCTGCTGGAATTAGGGAAAAGACCGTGGAGTGCTTTTACGTTACTTTATAGTACTGGACTTCAGCCAGCTGCGAGCACCAGGAACCTTCAGCGCCTGCAGTGCTTCAGCTGAGGCCAAAACTCCCTCAGTCTCTAATAATAGCTGCTACAACAGTTATCCTGCCGTCACAGTTAATTTTATTCTGGACTTAGAGTTCTTAGATGTTTGACCACAACTGGTCAGGCTTCCAAAATATAAATAAGAAGGCGAGAGGTAAATGAAAGGACTGAAAGGACCTCCAACCTGGATACCGTACAGCTTTTGCTGTAATGTAATACTCCTGAAATACTATAGCAGGAACTGTTTAGCCCTGGAACATGCATTCCAGCATTCAAAGGGAAGCTCTCGCCTTTTCCTCTCTATATTTTTGTTTGACGTTTGTACCCTACTGTTGCACATTACAAATGCACGCTACTTGCAATCACTAGCTCAGAAATTTCATCAATCACTCTCTAAGAACTGACTGGCCACATACTGTATGCATGCCTGGAAGCAGATGTGTATATCTGAGCACCTGTGCAGTGACAAGAGCTCTCCCTTCCAAGTCCTAGCCTTTTTTCCCCAGATGCAAGTTCAGGTGCCCCAGCTATGCGGAGGGAAAGAATGAGTTAGGCCTTTGCCTTCAAAATCAAGTAAGTCACAAACAAGTACACCGCTGCAGCAACTGTGGCCAGAACAGGGGGAGTTTGTGGCTATAATTTGTTATGGGTAGATTTATTTTGGGCAGTGAGGCTGCACATCAATCTCGAGAACATTAATTTGGAGCATTAAGTGTTCCAGGGTGAGGACTGTGGCACTGCTAACAGGTTCACACTCTTTCAGTACACAGACGCTAGAAGTACAGTTAAACAAATTAAACTGTTTGAGTATTTGGCCAGGAATGCCCTCAGCATGACCTGTGTTCCAGCTTTGTGCTCTTTTCTTGGTTCTGAGATTTTTATGATTGCAATTAAGTTGATTATGCAATACAAGACCACCCGTACAAGTCTGGGACTCTCTTTTGTGTCCTAAGAGAGACATCTTCAAAGGAACAGCAAAAAGGAAGAAAAAAAAATCCAAGGGATTTTGTTTGCAAAGGTAGCAGAGCCATTATGTCAAAAGAAGAGGAAAACACACCTACATGAATCAAGGTTCCACACAATCCCTTGAATTCCTGTCTCCTTCCCTTCATTTCTGACTTATATGGGTGTTAACAGAGTATGCCTGGCTATGCCTCTAATTGTTTGTTATATGGTGATGATTTGTATGTGTCCAGAATAAACTCTGGCAATCAAACACTAAGCCCTAAATACTGTCTCAGTCATATACGTATGCCCCTCAGCTGGGCTTAAGCTTTTCTGAGGTCTTTGTTCAGGTCTTCTTTGTTACACGTTTCCGAGGTCCACTGTCAGAGTTAAGTTGCCTGTACTCAAGCCATCTCTGCCATGGTGCTGCTGAGCGGCCTCGGATCAGATTGCTGTGTGGGAAATAACTGTACAAAGCAGGGTCTGCTTCCTTTCACTCGAGAGCTGCACTCAGGCTGAAGTGCTTGCCTGAGCTGTTACTGACATGCCTCTGCCTGGCCATACACCTGCTGGTCCAGAGCCAGGCAGATCTCAATCCTCCTCATTACTGTGGGCTTGTCTGATGACAACCACACTGGTGGCTGGTCCTGGTTATTGTCACTGAAACCAGTTCTGACCCTGACTTGTTGGCTTCCCTTTCCAGCCTGACCTCAGGCCAGATTATCACTGTGGTCACTGGGATCGCCTGTCAGCCTGTACTCGTAGCTGACACCCCTGACAACCATGGACCTGATTTGCTCTTCTTGTCTGGGTTCTGTGGGACTTCACGAGCCCAGCAGCAAGGTCACAACCACTCTTTGGCTCCCTGTATACCTTGTCTTTCGGGGCTGCTTGCCCCTGCTGCCTCGTGGAACGCTTCTCTCCACGGGATGACCTCACTTAATGCTGGAGCTCTTGGTGCCACTGTTACGGTGTGTCCCTCACTACCAGCTGCTCCAGCATAAGCCAGACAATAGGTATACAGATCTCTGGCAACATGTGACTCTCTTATTATCCAAAGATGTTTGTGGGCTCTAGGCCCACTGGCACCTAGAGCTTCTGCCAGTGTGATAAATCAGGGTAGTGGGCAAACAGTCAACAATCAAGACAAAGAGTCTGTTCTATCAGAGTGAAACTGTGCAAAACTAAGCAGTGATATGCAACCCCTGTTGTGAGATTGCACTAAACTGTCTGTCAGATATCCAGGGAATCTCGGTAACCTGGAGACAGTGGGTATCAGAATACACAGTCACAAGCAAAAGTCAGATGCAAAGTGGTTACAAATTCATAGCCGTGGATTTTTTTGATTGCCTTTTGTAACTCATTTTGGTTATGTGAGTCTAGTAACACCTCGTGCATCAGCAGTGGCTTTATCCCACATGAACCAGGACCTTCTCTCCCACCCCGGGGGTTTTATCTCATCTGTTCTGGTCAAACCACCTTAAAACTTACTTCTCCTCCTTGACTCTTCCAACTCCACCCGTTACTGCTGTCACTGTTGCAGCTGCCGCCTACAGGACACCTGGACTACCACCTGCACATGGCACTGCTCTGCACTATTGCTCAGACTCCATCGCACCTGCAAGGAGCACAGTGTTCAGCCTCATCCTTGTTGGCAGCTGGAGACAGCATTGTGTGGGACCAAGGCACCAGCATGAAGGCAACCATTTCACTTCAGTCTGGGCCAAAAGGTCAGCCTGTACCTGTGAGAATAACCTACAAATCAAAGGGCAAGCACACAGGAAGCTGTCAGGGCACGGCTGACCTTACTGAAATGGTATTGGCATCTTGCATCTAAAATACACCCACCATTCAAGTTTTCTTGGCTGCTATCAGGAACTATTGCTTATTCAGCTTATTCTAATACAGAGTGTTGTGTACCCACAGGTGCAGCTACGCCTTCCGGATTTAATTAAACCTCCTCCACCTATCTACCTGGAAGGCTGTCTTTTTCTCTCCCATTTCAGAGGCACCATCTTGAAGGAGAAAAATGGGTGCCTCTGAGACACTTTGCTGCTGTCCTCCACACAGGCAGAATGTACTTGTTTTTTTTCTCCTTTTCAATAGGATTTTAAGAGAAGCGGGGTGAGCAGCCCTTCCAGCAGCGTGCCCCTCCCATGCCCACAGGGAACTGTTGACCACGGGCTCGTGCTGCACAGCGCCCACAAACATCACAACTAGCAGAAACCATTTTCCAGAAATGGACCATTGGTTAGCACATGCTCACTCAAAAATAAACAGCTTGCTAAGCCCCGTTTCCTTTACTTTCCATGTAGCATTTATGGAGAATCATGATGAAAGTTATCCTTCCGGAAGCCGTAGCGTAAACACGCTTTGTATGCAAAGGAATTCAAATAATGCAATCACCATTGCATCTTATGCAACTCTCCAGCACGTTCTGCAAAACCACCTTCCGCTCCTCAGACGCTGCAGTGCTGTTACAGTCACCGTCCAGAGAACAGAACGTGGCTAAGAAGTAAAACCACACGGGCTCACAGTGGGAATCTAAACTGCAAGGTGCAACTGTGCTTGTGACACGTGGCCGCGACTCCGGAGCGGGGAACACGCAGAAAATGGAGAATTCTTTTCCGCAATTTCCAAAAAAGGTTTTCTTCCCCGATTTTCAGGAGTCCCACTTCTGACGATATATATGCACACACATACTTGTCGTTTCGCGTGGAAGAACCGCTGTGCTGCGGTAAGCTGCGCTGCACGTTGCGCGGAAGGCACGCCCGCCAGCCGCACTCCGGACAGCGCAGCGCTGAGGAGAGCCGCCCCTCACGCGGCCGCGCGCGGCTCCTTTGTCTGCCGGGCCGGGCCGGGCCGGGCCCCGCCCGCGCGGCCTCACACGACCCCGTCCACCGCCCCTCCCTCGCTCGCTCGCTCTCCGCCTCTACTTCGCTCCGGCTCTCGGCCGTGCCTGCAGGGGGGCGGAGACCTATTTTTAGGCGCCCTCGGGAGGCCTCGCCGCTGAGACCCGCCGCGCTTCGCGAGGCCGCAGCCGGCCCGTCCCCCGCCCGGA